>NW_028270160.1:58588482-59788482 GCF_037043375.1 Chiloscyllium plagiosum
GGCAATGGTTTAGCAGTGTTGTTGGAATTCAATTTGAGTTTCAGCTGATCTTTTCCCTCATGCCTATTACGACTTCAGTCTTCAGCAGCTTTGTCGCAATTGGAAGAGTGCTTTGTGCAGTGCATGACTTTGTATTTGACTACCTCCCATGCCTTCAGTACGAATGCTTCTCCACTCTAGGATTACCTTGTATATGGCAGTTCCAAATTTGCTCAATTTCCTTATGTTCCTTCAACAACTTTTCACTGTTGCACCAGCCTTTCCATTCTCTCTGCTCTTCGGACAGTGTTAGTGTGGAATATATTTTGACGCAATCTCAACAGTGATAAAAATGTTACGACTTGTTCTGGTTTGAACAAATCTGTTCCTAGCACATGATTCTGATTTGATTTGAGTTTTTGATTTTGATTTTATTATCATGTGTACTGCAGCACAGGATTTAAGTTTAGTGTCACCACACAAGGTGCTGTCTCAGGTACAAGTACCCAGGTACAGAATCTTAAGAACAAGGTAGAAAGAAAGAATAAAGTTAAAAGTTAAACATTGCAGCAAGTATAGTATAGCGTAAAACATATGAAATAAGGTTAAAAATTACACATTGCAGACCTTCTTTGGTTTAAGTGAAAAATAAAGAAATAAAGATGTAAGTTCAAACATTACAGTCTTTCTTAAGGGCTTAGCCACAGTGGGACTGGACTTCAAGGAATCACTTTCAGATCAGAAGTCAATGTTGAGGCACGCCTTGCCAAGAAACTGACACTGAGAGATCACCACACCAGCTTAGGAGGCTGCAATGCCAGGCCAAGAGTCGCCAAACAAGGCTGACCACTATGCCAGATCAAGAGATTGCCACGCCAGGCCGAGAGACCACTACATCGGGCCAAGAGACCACCACGCCAGGCTGAGAGATGGCCATGCCAGGCTAGGAGTCTGTCACACCAGGCCAAGAGATTGCCCTGCCAGACTGAGAGTCTGCCGTGCCAGGCCAAGAGATCGCCACACCAGGCTGAGAGTCCGCCATGCCAAGCTGAAAGACCACCATGCCAGGCCAAGAGTCTGCCATTCCAGACCAATATTCCACCACACCAGGCCGATACTGACACAGCAGACCGAGAGACTGCCACATCAGGCCATGAGTCCATCATGTCAGGCCAGAAGACCACCAAACCAAGTGAGGAGGCCACCATGACAGACCAGGAGGTCACCCTTCCAGGCTGGAGGCTGGGCATCCATGGCTGAGAGAAGAAAGAAGAGAGGAAAAAGGACAAATAAACATAAAAGTGAAGGAAAATCAAGGAAAAAAAAGGAAATGGATGGAGCAGGTGAGCTCCACCACCTCTCATTGTTCTTGGAAGAATTCCCAGTTTTTGCCTCAAATTCCAATCATTTCTACAGGAGTTGGTACGAAAAAAGCTGCAGCCATTTTCACTTCAACTGTGGTTTCATTGTGATTTTCATTTTTTTCCAGCGGCACCTCCTAGTTCTGTGGCTGTGCTTTTTACGTCAGCTCTGGCTTAGGTTTAGGATTACCGCAGTCTCAGAGAATCATAGGGCTGCTTTGTTTTTTTCATTAACAAGACAAAGGCATCACTGGACTAGGCAGTATTTATTGCCCTTCCACAATTGCCTAGAGGGCATTTAAGAGTCAACCACATTGCTGTACATGTGGAGTCACATGTAGGCCAGATTGGTTTCTTTCCCTTGAAGGGCATTAGTAAAAGTGGATTTTTCCTGACAATTAGATTCTTAATTCCAGATGTTTATTGAATTCAAATTTCACCATCTGCCATGGTGGAATTTGAACATGGGCCCCCAGGTCTCTAGATAAACAGTCCAGTGATAATGCCACTAGGCCGTCACCTCCCCATAACTCTTAGTAGAGAGAAATGGCTGGCGGTGTTTCACCCTGAGGGTCACCACACCTCAGGCAAGGGGATGGGTTGAGAAGGAGAAACTTTCATGGCAAACTCAACCAGGGCTGGAATTGAATCCACACTATTGGCATGTCTCTGCATTGCAAACCAACCATCCAGTCAACTGTACTAACTGACCTCATGTACACCACTCCTGACTCCATGTTTTGAGTGTACAACATAGCAATGTGTTTAACATGAGGACTTTATTGAAGTGAAGCTTAAGATGTCTGCCTACAGAACGTGTGCCTCATAGAAGAGGTCACATGACAATGGCAGGTAAGGACAGGCTTTTTCAAGCAAACAATGACCATCTTCAACAAAAGAGAATCTAATCATTGGTCCTGGATATTTAATGGTGTTAACATCGCTGAATCCATGACTATCAATATCCTGGATGTTACCATTAACCAGACGTTAAATTGGACTAACCATATCAGTACTGTAGCCACAAGAATAGGTCAGAGGCAAGGAATACTACAATGAATATCTCACCTCCTGACTCCCCAAAGCCTGTCCACCATCTACAAGGCACAAGTCAGGAGTGTGTTGGAATGCTCCTCACTTGCCTGGATGGGTGCAGCTCCAACAAGACTCAAGCAGCTTGACACCATCTAGGACAAAGCAGTCCGCTTGATTGCACCATATCCACAAGAATCCACTCGCTCCACCATTGATGCTCAGTAGCAGCAGCGTGTACTATCCACAAGATGCACTGCAGAAATTTACCAAGGCTCCTCAGACAGCACCTTCCAAACCCACACCCACTTCTATCTTGAAGAACAAGGGCAGCAGATACATGGGAACACCACCATCTGCAAGTTCCCCTCCAAGCCACTCACCATCCTGACTTGGAATTATATCTACAGAGCTTTAGTTCCTTTAGTGTCACTAGGTTAAAATTCTAGAATCTACACCATTGTAGATTTACCCATACCAAATGGACTGCAGCTGTTGAAGAAGGCAGCTCAAGGGCAATTAGGGAGTGCAATAAAAGTTGTCCCAGCCAGTGAAACCCATGTAGTAAGAATGTATGTTTTTAAAATCTGGTTTCCTTCATTCAATACTGATGAAGTTTTCGAGCTAGTATAGGTGCTATTGAAAAAACAGCTAACAGACACTGTTACAACATTATGTGGCATTAAGGGTGACTACCTTTGGTCTTGTAGCTACAGCTAAAACATCAGTTAACCACACAGGTGATGATGTAAAATGCTTTTGTGTTATTTTCTCTACAATGAAGTGACATCCAAGCCACCTCTGTCACCTCTTAAGGTTTTTGCGCCCCCTTTTCTCCCACTTTCAAGGAGCTTACCTCTAGTGGAGCCTGTCTGCCTTGGCGTTTTAGGTAGATGATCCCAGGGTAATTTTGGCTGGACTGCCCAGATGAGCTGAGTGTGTCCTCCTTAATCTTCTACCAGGTTGAGAGCTGCAGGCAGGGGGAAGGTGGGAGAGCAGGGCATCGCTGGAGTGTCCTGAGAAGAGATTTTTGGGCAGGCAGGCATCTGATGCCTCCTCCAGCAGGGATGCTGCTCAGGCCTGCAGAAGACAAGGGAGGGAATATGTTGTGAGATATGAGGAGAGCTTTGGGTGTGTTAATAATAGTTGCGGTAATGGGAGAGCTGTGCAGCACTTGACAATGAATTGGTTGCCATGTCTAACCATCACCATATGACAGGTCGCAGTCCTCTTCCATGAGGGCAAGGATTACCTCCAAACAGGAGCATCCCATTTCCCACCTTGGCCCTCTGCTCTGGTGTGGGCTATAGTCTCCGTTAGCATAGTGAGGGATTAAGAGAGATGAAAGTGGCTGGCAGAGATGTCAATGTTGGTGCAGGTGGAGAAGGAAATGTGCTGTATGGGTGAATGGAGAGCACAGAGGGTAGGAAGGGTTGGAATATGGGGACATGGGATGGGTGAGAAGAAGAGTAATTGAGGCAAGATGTTGCATACAACAGCGGGAGAAGGAGATTGAGAGTCTGGGTGGGAGGTGCGTGCACTGGCAGATGAGGAATGCATGAGAGGGAGCAGAGAGGGAACGGATGGCACCCTTGCAGAGTGCAAACATTCATTCACCTTCTTTCTCGCATCACTGGGCATTCCTCCAGATTGTGGACACCAGGTGCCTGCTGCAGACCAGGCTGGCAGGCTCTGGTGACATGGTCTCCTCTGGCATTCCTGAGGAAAGAGGATAACTGTCCTGCCCACCAGCCCATCCACCTTGGTCAGCAAAATGAGGTGCCAACATGCCTCCATCAGCCAGCTCTGCCACAATATTTGCCAGCCTACAGCTGTGAATGGCTATTGCTGGCTGGCAATGTTTGACTGGTTCACCGGCTGAGCTTTAAATATGGCAGCAACAGTTGGAAAGCTGGCCTGTCCGAGCAGCAGTAAGTGAGAGTAAGAGCAGTGCTCTGGAGGCACAGTGCATGAGGTAAGCATCGTAAAGTTGCAAGAGAAAACCCACTAGACTTCATGGAGCAACACCTTCGATGGAACAATGGAAAATTGACTCTAAGATAAAATTTGGGAAAACTCAGCCCAATCCTTCAGCTACCTCTGGACATTTTTTCAACCATTTCTGAGTTAGCCATTCCTTCTGACAGAGGTGTTTATTTGTTTCTTGGATGTGGGGTTTTAGCTGTTTCTAGGATATATTTTCTGTTGCTGAGGTCTTGTTCATGTGTCGGTTTTTTGATGGTGCTCTAGCTGCTTTGAGGACAAGGGTCTTTACTCCTTTTACACATGTATTCCCCCATTCAGAGTTCTGTGCATTAATCTCATGCCAATGCCACTGTCATTGAGATGAAACAGTCACTGATATAATGGACTTTAAATGGAAAATTGTTCCATTATAAATATGTTTCAAGGATCTGCATATGAAAGACTTCAGCAATCACTGATTGCAGCTGACTGATGAACGACAGACTGAAAATAGCCTAAGAGTGAGTTTCTCTACCTCACATTAATACAACAGCATCAGCAAGGTATGTCCTTAATAATTAAATGCTTTACATTAATTACGCAGGATGCTTTTTCCTGTTATAATTCACTCTAATCGTTGTGTAGGTGTGTCATACATTGCAGTCTGATGTTTTGTATGATTAAAACTAAGCTAAAACATAAATTAGGAAAAATAATATAAATTACATTAATTCAAGCAATGGATATTTGGTCTCTATGCAATGACTAGGGAATTAAGAAAAATGATTGAACACAAAATATGATATTTGACACACTTATCTAAGCACGTCAATTACTGCTGCAATTGGTTACTACAAGAGTTTTGTGTGCTGATTTGGAATTCAATGAAGCATGGCACAAAACACTTCAGAAATTTAATGCTGAACTAATTATTCCATCAACCAACTCAAACAATCACTTATCACAACCATCAGTTTTATCTGGCTTGCCATTTCACCGGCACACAATCCCTAATGACCACTACCTGTAACATGCAATGATTTGACAAGAAGCAAAATATCTAAAGCAGAATCGCATAAGAGGTTAAAACACAAAATGAGTGTAGTTTTTAATGCTTCCCTATTTTTCAAACTGGCAAGTTCTTCCCATTTGTACGTTCGGATTCGGAGATCTCAAAACTGCACCACAAAGAACAAAAAGAGAGAGACATTATCCTTAATGTGTGGGTGAAATACCTCAGAAATGTAGATCAACGAATGGTGGACTAATGGCTTTACATGTGTAGTGGCAGAAAGAAGCAATTGTCAAACAGAGCAAGTGTCACAGGGATCCCCTTTGTTTGAAAGTGCTGCTTCAAAGAAGATGGTATTCCTTTTCTGCCTTTGAGGAAGACCCTGTGTGGGAGGATGTGTGGGTTTCACTATCATGCCACAACTGGCTGTGCCTTTAGCTAGAGCATAACTCAATTGCACAAACTGGGCAGATCTTAAAAAAAAAGCACACAAAGGATAAATAAAAGCAACTAAGTGATAGTCAAAGTGTGGGTTGAAGAATGCTACCTCCTGATGGGATGACAGCTTAGAGAAGCTGGCTCATCATAAGCCTTAAAGCAGCAAAAAAACAGGTAGGTCCCAATTAAACACTTCCCCTTCTCTTCAGCAAACGCACCGCTCAACAGCACAAATTGCTGCCATCATCTGTGTCTGTGATCAATATTTATTGGAGGCTTTGCACAAACAAGTAAGTGGAACAGGCTGACACAGTGAATTGCTATTTGTGGTGTGTTACTGGAGCAGAATTAGCTATTGCATGGCCCACACACCAGTTACTGCACTACAAAAGTCATTCATGATTTGAACAGCTTAGAGACGTTTTGACTCAGTGAGGCACCTTACAAATGCAAGAGTATTTGTGTAAAAGTAGCAACTAGCAAACATTGTAATTGAGTTGTGCAATGTGTGGGAGAATAGTTTCCTTTTTGGGTAAATTTCCACAAAAAGTAATGTGTAGGAGCACTAAGGAACAAGGCGAGTTGAAAATGCCGGTTTTATTATTGTCCATTACTATGTTGTACCTACTCATTGTTCCTCTTGTTCACAAATGACTAAATGAAAATAAGACAGAAAAATGAATCACCTTTTACTTTTTAATGACTGTTAACAACCATGCTAAAGGAAAGTCTTGTAGAGATATACAGGATCAATAGAGGGACAAATATACACCAAATTAAAGATGCAATCTAAACTCATACTGAGACTAAGAGGTATCATTTATCTTAGATGTACTTTGACAGGGAAAAAGCCCATTTGAAACTGTCCTCGGTGCCAGCACATGATCGTAATTGCATTTATCCGTCTTGTTGCCATGTTCCTTCAATCCTTCATCTCTATCTTTTCAATCTAATCCTGAATATTGGCATAAGGTTGAACTTTAAGTTAGCTTGGTGACTGGATTTCCACATGGGTACTAGACTAAAAGACCAGGAATTGTCATTATGCCAGGGGACCAGCAGGAATTCACCCATCTCCATATTTTGTGTGTTATTTAGAAGTTGGGAAACTGCATTGAGATAGGCAAATACAACAGTTACACATATTAAAATAACTAAAATAAGGGGGAGCAGATTTAGGCCTGAGTTGAGGAGGAACTTCTTCACCCAAAGGGTTATGAATCTGTGGAATTCCCTGCCCAGTGAAGCAGTTGAGGCTCTCTCGTTGAATGTTTTTAAGGCAAAGATAGATTTTGAACAGTAAAGGAATTAAGGGTTATGTTGAGCAGCGGAGTCCACAAAAAGATCAGCATGATCTTATTGAACGGCAGAGCAGGCTCGAAGGACCAGTAGGCCTACTCCTGCTCCCATTTCTTATGTTCTTATGTTATGTTCCAATATAAAAGACAATCTTTTTATTCACTCACCAGATGTGGATGTCACTGGCTGGGCCAGCATTAATCGCCTGTCCCTAGGTATTCTTGAGAAGGTGGCTGTGGGCTGTCTTCTTGAACTGCTGCAGACCATAAGACCATAAGACAGAGGAGCAGAAATTAGGCCATTCAACCAATTGAGTCTGCTCTGCCTTTCAATCATGGCTAATAGGTCCATGAGCTGTAGATAGATCCACAGTGCCATTCATAAGATTAATCAAGATCACCTTGAATTCCGAGCTATTAGCTCCTCGGCTTCCTGGCACTCACCAGGCTGGACAACATAAGAGCACAATGCAGATTGACAAGTTTGGTAGCCTGTAAATACTAAGTTAATGCACCTGCTTTCTTGCCTAAATGAAAGTGATAGAAGAGGTCATTCCATCTGAGTCACTCAGCGCTTGATCTCATTATAGATTTGATCTAAACATGGACAGAAGTGCTGAACTTCATTGGGTACATGTGCAAAAACGTCTGTAGCCACTTATTGAGCTGGGGAAGATACCTGAAACAGACAGGGACACTCAGTTATAGATGAGACAATTCAGCCATTTGGCTTGCCAACTCTGAACACACAGCACAAATTAGTGCTGTAATTAACAATCCATTCTTCTCATTGACACCCATTACTCATTTAGCATTTACATCATTCCATTTCCAAAAGGCACAGTGGCCCAGTGGTTAGCACTGCTGCCTCACAGAGCCAGGGGCCTCAGGTTTGATTTGACCTGTGGGTGACATGCAGTTTACATGTTCTCCCTTTGGGTTGCCTCTGGGTTCTCCAGTTTCCTCCCACAGTCCAAAGGTGTGCAGTTTAGGTGGATTGCCCATAGTGTCCAGGGATATGCGGACTAGATGGGTTAGCTATGGAAATGCAGGGTTACAGGGATGGGATGGATGTTGATGGGATTCTATGATTCTAGTAATTGGAAGAGAGACATTGCAGATTTAAAGTGGAATTTAGAATGACAAATGTTAAACAGGATAATAACAACATCACAGTGTTACAATCTGAGTTCTTACCATTCATAGAGTTCTATACAACATCAGTATAACTTCCCTGTTTTTGTAATCTATGTCTTGATTGATAAAGGTAAGTGTCCCATATGCCTTTTCCACCACCCTACTAACATGCCCTTCTGTCTTCAGAGATCTATGGACAAACACTCCAAGGTCCCTTTGTTCAACTGAAATTCCCAGTAGCATGCTGTTCATTGAATACTTGCTTGTCCAATTACTCCTTCCAAAGTGCAACACCTCATATTTTTTCAGGATTAAATTCCATCTGCCACTTGTCTGTCCATTTGACTGTCCAGTTTCTATCTTCCTGTAGCCCAAGACACTCAACTTCACTGTTAACCATCCAACCAATCATTGTGTCATCCGCAAACTTCCTCATCCAACACTTCCACACAGTCATCTTTGTCATTCATATAAATATTGAATAATAGGGGACCCAGCACAGATCCCTGTGGTAGGCTGCTAGACAGCTTATGATGTGTGACTCACCATGTGACAACCCTAGCATCTGGAGCCACCAAGGTGTATTAGTATCTGTGCTGTTGGAGGCTGTACATGACTCATGACTGTGCTTTTCCAGAGTTCAGGTCCTCCTTTCAAGGATCTCTCCTCCTCCTCCAGCACCAGCAGCTAAGATGAAATTGCAGGACTAGATCTAGATTTTATTGTCACATGTACTCAAGTACAGAAGTACAGAAGTACAGTGAGAAGTGTATAATATTGCCACACATGGCGCCAACTTAGGTACCAAATACCTAGATACCAAACAAACCTCGATACAAAGTAGTAAGAAACAAGACTTAAGCATTTCTTCATAGAATAGCAGTAAAATAAAGAAATAAGGTAACTGTTAAGGTTAAAATCCTTTATAGTTTACACTAGGAAAATAAAAGAATAAGTTAAAAGTTAAAACACCAAAAAGGGGGATGATAAAAAAAGGGAGTAGAAAGAGAAGGAAACGAGAAATAAACTGGAGTGGAGGAGCTCCAGTTGGAGTGTCTTACTCCATTGTAATCATGACCGTTTGGTGGTCTATTCCTGTGAGAGTTGAACGATCTAAATAAAACCAGACAAATGGAGCGAATTCTAAGTCACCAGAATGTCTCACAGGCTGCTGAAGGGGCGGCCCTGTGGCTCAGTGGTTAGCACTGCTGCCTCACAGTTCCAGGGACCTGGGTTCGATTCCAGCCTCAGGCGACTGTCTGTGTGGAGTTTGCACGTTCTCCCCGTGTCTGTGTGGGTTTCCTCCGAGGGTTCTGGTTTCCTTCTACACTCCAAAGATGTGTAGGTCAGGTGAATTGGCTATGCTAAATTGCCCATAGTGTTAGGTGCATTAGTCAGAGGGAAATGGGTCTGGGTGGGTTATTCTGGAGGGTCGGTGTGGACTAGTTGGGCTGAAGGGCCTGTTTCCACACTGTAGGGAATCTAATCTAATCAGTCACGTCACCTTAAGTGTGTGTTGTATGCCATGTGGCTGCATGATATTTCATTCAGTCTTCATGTCACTGGGAGACTCAATCTTCCCATCACCCGTGGCCAGGCATTCAAGACATGGTGTGTCTCCAGCAGCCTATCCTTCATAGATGTCTATGTGGCAATGACTGAAGGGCCAGTTGACTACTTCTTCTTGCAGCTCTGCAATCTCATCCTGCAAGGATCAGAGTCTAATGGGTAGGAGCAGTGGAATATTTTCAGTGGATAGGTGGATGACATTTTATGGAGGCCCACTGAGAAAGATAGGGGTGACATTGGAATAATTGTGTGGCTGGTTAGATGGCAATGTGCGAAGGTGAATGAAAGAGAAGGCAAGGTGTATCTGTAAGGTTTGCTGTCCTGTGAACTGATTGTCAGGAGGAGGTTGGGGGAAAGCAGAATGGAGAGAGATGAATATGGAACACCACTTGTCTTTCCTGAAGTGATCAGGTCAATGAAATTCTTGCCGCTACATATCCAGGAATGAGGCAGTCTCCAGCCATGCCTGCTTGCACTCTGCAGCTGATTTCTTCCTCGCATCTACAAATTGTTCGATAGGTCTTCATAGTCCACACCATGTTGTTGAGAAATGTGGTAAAGTTTTTGACATTCCTCTGGGTCTGTTCTGGCTGTTCCAGGCTACTTCCTTGCAAGGACTTTTGAAATACAGGAGCAGAAACAGTACGCTGCAAGTCATTAGTGTAGTAATGTGAGATAGAATCATAGAGTCATACAGTATAGAAACAGGCCTTTTGGCCTAACTTTTCCATGCCAATCAGTTTTCCTAAACTGAACTAGTCCTATTTTTCAGTATTTGGCCCATATCCCACTAAACCCTTCCTATTCATGTAACCAGCCAAATGCCTTTAAATTGCTGTAATTGTACTAGCCTCCAACATTCCTCTGGCATTCCATACATACATCACCCTCTGTGAAAACAAGTTACCCCTTAGGTCCGTTTTATATCTTTCCCCTCTCACCCTAAACTAATGCCCTCTAGTTTTGGACTCTCCTATCCTGGGAAAAAAATCTTATCTATTTATACCATCCATGCCAAACATAATTCTATAAACCTCTATACGGTCGTCCCTCAGCCTTTGACACTCCAGGGAAAACAGTCCCAGCCTATTCAGCCTCTCCTTATAACTCAAACCTTTCAGTCGTGGTAACATCCTTGTGAATCTTTTCACCCAAAAAGACTGATTGTACTTGGAAATATACAATTTAATGCGAGACACTAGGGGGCACGCATTTAAGGTGAGAGGGAGATAGTTCAAAGGAGACGTAAGGGGGAGGTTTTCACACAGAGAAAAGTCTGCCATAATAGGGGCATTTAAGGAAGTTTTAGATAAGCACATGAAAATGCAAGCATGGTGGCATGGTAGCTCAGAGGTTAACACTGTTACCTCATAGTGCCAGGGACCTGGGTTCAATTCCCACCTTGGGAATCTGTCTGTGTGGAGTTTGCATATTCTCCTTGTGTTTGTGTGGCTTTCCTCCAGGTGCTCCAGTTTCTTCCCACTTCTCCCCAGTTTCTTCGGGCAGCACAGTGGCTCAGTGGTTAGCACTGCGGCCTCACAGTGCCAGGGTCCCAGGTTCGATTCCAGCCTTCGGCGACTGTCTGTGTGGAGTTTGCACATTCTCCGGGTTTCCTCCCACATTCCAAAGATGTGCCGGCCAGGTGAACTGGCCATGATAAATTGTCCATAGTTGTTAAGAGCATTAGTCGGGGGCGGGGGGTGGATTACTCTTTGGAGGGTCGGTGTGAACTTGTTGGGCCGAAGGGCCTGTTTCCACACTGTAGGGAATTTAATCTAATCATGTGCAGGTTCAGTAGATTGGCCATGCTAAATTGTCTGTAGCGATCAGGGATGTGTAGGTTAGGTGGATTAGTCATGGGAAATGCAGAGTTACTGGGGTGGGGTGAGTCTGGGTGCGATGCTCTCCGGAGGGTTGATGTAGACTTGTTGGGCTGAATGGCTTGCTTCTACACTGTAGGGATTCAATGAGTGGAGGGATATGGACCAAGGGCAGGTTGATGTGATTATTATGATTTGGCGTCATGTTCAGCACAAGATTGTGAGCTGAAGGACCCGTTCCTGTGGTGTACTGTTCTGTGTTCTATGAACACTGGTTACACTAAACTGTACCCAAAAACAATCAGCAGAGAGGCCGTGAGTTTAAAAGGAAAGCTGTGGTTTCTTTCAAACAGTGGTTGCTATTTCATTCCATACTCACATTCACTGAGAAAAGAAAATAGTTCTACATTGTTGTGATTGTAAGGCAATAGAAATTAGTAAATAGAACTATAGGCTGAGGATGATTAGAGAGGACAATCTTATCTAGAGCCTTATGGACTCAGGCTCCAGTTCCATGTGATCTGATGGTACTCTGACATAGCTCAGCAGTTATCTCAGAGGTAAAGTATTTATTAACCCTTTACTTCACAGCCATCACCCATCCTTTTGAATTGGTGAGCAAACCCAGACGTCAGCTGTGGCTGAATTGAAAATCCATTGACGATGGAACTGCTGAAACCTCCAGGTTCCTGACACATTGTCGGTCTCTCCCACTACAAACAGATCTGACAGCTAAAATTCAACCTGTAATTTCCACCTCCACCACTGGAATTGAACTTCACAGCCTCTCAACTCTTTGTCAATCTCAGATGACATGCCTGACCCAACTGAAGAATGCAAAACATGGCTTTTAGTCCCATGTTGGTTGTTCTGAGTACTGATGCAGTCAGAACAGGGGTCAGTTAGAAACATTCCTTAACACAGCAGGCAGGGATATGGACTGAAGCGGTCAGGTGACCCATGAAGAGTCACAGTGACCTGAAGGTGAGGGACACCATGGGGGTCTTCGCGTGGCTCAGTGAGTCCAAAGGCTATGACCTTTGAGGCTTTGCTTATTGAATTAGAATGCAGCTCCTCAAACTCCATCCACAGAACCTCATTCATTGTCCTCCATCAATGTTAGTTCCCACATGAACTACCACAGCCAAATCCTAACCCTTCTCTCCAGCCACAAAAGCTGTGTCAAGCAGCCATCACAACCTTCCGAGCTGCCCCTCCACTGCAAAGAAAGTAGTGCCTTTCACTAGCACTGTCTCCCTATCACCAGCACTATCCCCATATCATTAGCACAATCTCCCTAACACTAGCACTACTCCCTATCACTAACACTATCTCCCTATCACTAGCACTGTCTCCTTAACACTAGCACTATCTCCATATCACTAGCACTATCTCCCTATCACTAGCACTATCTCCCTATCACTAACACTATCTCCCTATCACTAGCACTATCTCCCTATCACTATTTCCCTATCACTAACACTATCTCCCTATCATTAGCACCATCTCCCTATCATTAGCACTATCTCCCTATCACTAGCACTGTCTCCCTAACACTAGCACTGTCTCCCTAACACTAGCACTATCTCCCTATCATTAGCACTATCTCCCTATCACTAACACTATCTCCCTATCACTAGGACTATCTCCCTATCATTAGCACCATCTCCCTATCACTAGCACTATCTCCCTAGCATTAGCACTATCTCCCTTTCACTAGCACTATTTTCCTTTCAATAGCACTATCTCCCTATCACTAGCACATTCCTGTTTACTTGCTCCTCAAGAATGATGCTTGTAAAGTTCCATGGTCTAGCACAAGATTGTGAGCTGAAGAACCCGTTCCTGTGCTGTACTGTTCTGTGTTCTATGAACACTGGTTACACTAAACTGTACCCAAAAACAATCAGCAGAGAGGCCGTGAGTTTAAAAGGAAAGCTGTGGTTTCTTTCAAACAGTGGTTGCTATTTCATTCCATACTCACATTCACTGAGAAAAGAAAATAGTTCTACACCAGCACTATCCCCATATCATTAGCACAATCTCCCTAACACTAGCACTGTCTCCCTAACACTAGCACTATCTCCCTATCATTAGCACTATCTCCCTATCATTAGCACTATCTCCCTTTCACTAGCACTACTCCCTATCACTAACACTATCTCCCTATCACTAGCACTGTCTCCTTAACACTAGCACTATCTCCATATCATTAGCACTATCTCCATATCATTAGCACTATCTCCCTATCACTAGGACTATCTCCCTATCATTAGCACCATCTCCCTATCACTAGCACTATCTCCCTTTCACTAGCACTATTTTCCTTTCAATAGCACTATCTCCCTATCACTAGCACATTCCTGTTTACTTGCTCCTCAAGAATGATGCTTGTAAAGTTCCATGGTCAGATTTGTCCATCCATCTTGCAGTTTCTATTCTTGTCCACACAGGTAGAATGTTTGAGTTTGGCCCATTATTGTTAGAGGTTATCAGACTGTGGTGGACATCATAACTGCGCTCAGTTTAATCCTGCATGCATCTGAAGATTGATGTGCAGTAAAATAAGAGTCTTCAGCTCTTCCATTGCAGCCTTAGCCACTGTTAGTTGTGGCTTATTGGCGGTACATTTGCCCCATGTCTGACAGCTGTGTGCTCAACCTCCCCCAGTGTTTCCCACTGCAAGGAACAAGATCTAAGCGGAGTCACCAGGGACATTAAATCAAGTTTTGGTCTACCCTTGCAAGTGGATTCAATAATTGAAAAGGCCAATTTAAAGAACAGAGAGGAATTTACCACACCTCCTATTCAACAACTTTCCTCCAACCAATATCTCACCAAAAATAGCTTATTTTGTTTTTATTGGAACTTTCTGTGTACAAATTGGCAGTGGAATTTCCTACGTTATAGAATCTTAAGTATTTCATTGGGAGTGGAGTACTTTAGGAAATTCTGAAATAGTCGAAAATACTATACATATGAAATTATCAATTGAAAATCTAATATCCGACTTAGCTAATCTGTAAAAATGGACTCTGTAGTGTAGATTTTACTAAGTAAAAAGGTTAAATGCAACAGTAAAAAAAAAGTTGATCAGAAAACATTGGCCTTTTCTTTGGAGCCAATGGGTAGGTATATCTAGGTTCCTGTCAGCACCCGTATTTTATCAATCCTGCTCAGATGCGCTATGAAACAAATCCAGGGCAGGTGGAACTTGAACCTACTTGGCCAAAGACAGGGACACTACCACTGTGCTGCAAGACCTTGCTTGTTAGTATAGTAAGCATTAAGCTGTTGACTGGAATTAATTCAGTAAATTACTAAATATAAAAGGGAACATGGTTAGAAAATCTAGGTTCAAGTCCCACCTCCTCTGGAGGTGTGTCATAACATGATTAAACAGGTTGATTAAAAGACTGCTCAGATATAGGCCACAAGCAACAGTATAAAAGGGGCATCAGAACTGGAAAGCTGGAGGGTACAGAAACATTTGACAATTATACACACAACAGGAACTGGGGAACTGTAACAGAATAATAAACGACAGGAATGCCCAGCAAATGCTTTCTATATGACTCAAAATACCATTATGAAATGAATTGTTCTAACAGAACAGTAATATTTTGAGATAATGCATGACATGAATGGCTCAGAAGGCGAAAATGGCAATATTGATCAGGGAGATGAAATTAAAAAGGAGTCTCAGCCCAGTAATGGACATTTTAATCGTAATTGATTCAATTGCATAATTATGAAATAGCTGGGTCAAGCTGCTATATCAATGTAGATAGAGCTTCAAGTGAAATATCCTTGCTGTTAACCAGGCTGTTTATGAAAAAGGCTCAAATTAAACTTGACATAGAACACGATAAGGCAATTGTTTTTGGAATGTCAGTGGATTCACAGTTGATACGAGCTGAAGATTATTATATTCCCTTCACAAAACCCACATCTCGAAACAAAATATCAAGCATCAGTTATTGACATCAGGAGACAAGAGTTTAAAAGGAAAACAGGCTAATTATTTTTAAATTACATTGGCACCTTGCCCATCCGTCTTCTCACAAGTTAAAAATCATACTAAAGGAAGCAGGAGTAAGGTCCAATGAGTGTATTAAACTTACAGAAGAGATCGGTGTTGAATATATGTAAAAATAATAAGAGGACAACAGCACAGCTCAAAGTGAGTCTCCGATTAGCAAGAGACCTCAGTAAAGGTTTGGCAATGGACTTGAAAGTATGAGATAAAGAAAACAATGTTGAAACTCATAGACACAGAGACTGGAATCAGCCAGTCCACGATAATAAATAGTAAAGATAAATTAATACTTGTGGATAAGATATTGGAGAAATGATTAGGAACGAGACCAGGTACGCCAGCTAAATTCCTCAGTTACAATCAAAGGGTGAATTTGCCACAAATGAGTTTAGGGATATGTGTGAAAATATGAGCATTGTGCTAATGAACACAGCAGCAGAAATATTTCTTTAGTTACACGGTGCATGAAAAAGATTTTGTTGCAATTGAAGAGATACTCCATAAAATCCCAACCAACCAATTTGTAAATTAACATCTGCTCTGTCATGAATAGTACATGTGAAGAGGGTTATAGGAGGTCCAATTTGTTTTGGACAGAAATCCAAAAATTCCTTTGTTAATGGGTGATCATCGTCTGGCTTGGGAAGGGAATACAATTAGGACCAGGTGTTTTAAGCACTTGAATTTCCATTGAGGCTGAGGTTTCAGAGAAAATTTGGTGAGTTTTACAACATTAAAGGATCAGCAGAAATAAATTTCATCTATGGGACATTGTACATTAGAGAAAAGAAAGGAAGAAAGAGTGGAAAAGATCAGGTAAGGTTAAAGGAAGAACAATAATTTTACAACATGGCAATCAAACACTTAGGATACCTTCCTCAAGGTTAATTGTCACTTACAGAATCTGAATAATTCATAGAAAATACTGAGACAATACACTCATCATAGATACATATGCTGGATGGACAATGAGGAGAACCAGATTATAACAGATGAAAGACTGATTCAATATGGATAAAATGATACAGATATGAGAAGATGATTAATTGCCCCACAGGTCAACAACCGAAAGTAAGCACCAAATCAATTTATTTGCCAGAGGAGATGGAGTCATGCCACTATTAAAGGGAGAGCAGGAAAAGACAGACAAACATTGGCTAAATGTACAAGATGAGGGGAAGGAGGTAAGGTCCATGAATTGGCAAAACGAGATAAAGGTATGGAAGATGAGAAAAAACAGCATGAGTTCTGAAAAGGGACTTGAAGGTGAACTTGATTCAAGGGAAATATCACAAAGTAAGGGGAAAGATTTAAAAGGGATCTGAGGGGCAACTTTTTCCACACAGAGGGTGGTGCATGTATGGAATGACTCTACTACCACCATTGGCAGTGCATTCCACGCATCTAGCACTCTCTATATAATGAACCTATCTCTGACATCTCCCCTAAATCTCCTTCCAATCACTTTAAAATTATGCCCCCTTGTGATAGATATTTCGATCTTGGGAAAAAAGTCTCTGGCCACCCAATCTATCTACGCCTCTCATCATCTTGTACACCACTATGCAGTCTCATCCTTCTTTGCTCCAATGAGAAAAGCTCTAGCTTCTTCATTGTTTCTTCATAAGACATGCCCTCCAGTCCAGGCAGCATCCTGGTAAATCTCCTCTGCACCTTCTCTAAAGCTTCCACATCTAAAGTGACAAGAACTGAACACAACATCCCAATTGTGGTCTAACCAGGGCTCTACAGAGCTGCATCATAATCTCGTAGCTCTTAAACTCAATCCCCCTGCTAATGTAAGCCAAGACATCATACGCCTTCTTAACAACCGTATCAACTTGGGTGGCAACTTTTAGGGATCTATGGACAAGGACCCCAAGGTTAACGTATCCGGTCGGCATGGACGCGTTGGACTGAAGGGTCTGTTTGTGTGCTGTACATCTCTATGACTCTAAGTAGAAGTCCCTACAATTCTAGTGGCTACAAACAAAAGTAGAAGGTTAATCAATAAAGCAGCGAAATTGAGAGATTTGGAGAGCTGCATTAACTGATGAACCAGCCAAAGAACAAATAGCCTTATTGTACAGTTGCTTATGCACAGAAACCATACTCTCAGATCAGATGTACAATGGTAGAGTGGCTCAAAGGTTCAAGGGAAAGGTTGCAGAGCAAAATATTGTTGGATTTTCTGTCAGCCAGATAATCATCCCTTCATTGTATTCAGAGTCATAGAGATGTACAGCATGAAAACAGACCCTTTGGTCCAACCAGTTGAGGCCGACCAGATATTCCAACCCAATCTAGTCCCACTTGCCAACACCCGGCCCGTATCCCTCCAAACCCTTCCTATTCATATACCCATCCAAATGCCTTTTAAATGGTGCAATTGTACCAGCCTCCACCACTTCTTCTGGCAGCTCATTCTATACATGTATCATCCACTGTGTGAAAAAGTTGCCCCTTAGGTCCCTTTGATATTTTTCTCCTCTCACCCTAAATCTATGCCCTCTAGTTCTGGACTCCCCCACCCCAGGGAAAAGACTTTGTCTATTTATCCTATCATAATTTTGTAAACCTCTATAAGGTCACCCCTCAGCCTCCGACGCTGCAGGGAAAACAGCCCCAGCCTGTAGCTCAGATCCTCCAACTCTGGCAACATCCTTGTAATCTTTTCTGAACCCTTGCAAGTTTCACAACATCTTTCCGATAGGAAGGAGACAAGAATTGCACGCAATATTCCAACAGTGGCCTAACCAATGTCCTGTACAACCGCAACATGACCACCCAACGCCTTCTTCACTATCCTATCTACCTGCGACTCCAATTTCAAGGAGCTATGAACCTGCACTTCAAGGTGTCTTTGTTCAGCAACACTCCCTAGGACCTGACCATTACGTGTATAAGTCCTGCCAAGATTTGCTTTCCCAAAATGCAGCACCTCACATTTCTCTGAATTAAACTCCATCTGCACTTCTCAGCCCATTGGCCCATCTGGTCAAGATTCTGTTGAAATCTGAGGTAACCCTCTTCGCTGTCACTACACCTCCAATTTTGGTGTCATCTGCAAACTTACTAACTATACATCTTATGTTTGCATCCAAATCATTTAGATAAATGACAAAACGTAGAGGACCCTGCACCGATCCTTGTGCCACTCCACTGGTCACAGGCCTCCAGTCTGAAAAACAACTCTCCACCACCACCCTCTGTCTTCTAACTCTGAGCCAGTTCTGTATCTAAATGGCTAGTTCTCTCTGTATTCCATAAGATCTAACCTTGTTAACCAGTCTCCCATGGGGAACCTTGTTGAACGCCTTACTGAAGTCCATATAGATCACATCTACTGCTCTGCCCTCATCAATCTTCTTTGTTACTTCTTCAAAAAACTCAATCAAGTTTGTGAGACATGATTTCCCACGCACAAAGCCATGTTGACTATCCCTAATCAGTCCTTGCCATTCCAAATACATGTACACCCTGTCCCTCAGAATTCTCTCCAACAACCACCGATGTCAGCCTTACTGGTCTATAGTTCCCTGGCTTGTCCTTACTACCCTTCTTTAACAGTGGCACCACTTTTGCCAACCTCCTGTCTTTTGGCACCTCACCTGTGACTATCGATGATACAAATATCTCAGCAAGAGGCCCAACAATCACCTCTCTAGCTTCCCACAGACTTCTAGGGTACACCTGATCAGGTCTTGGGGATTTATCCACCTTTATGTGTTTCAAGACATCCAGTACTTCCTTCTCTGTGATGTAGACATTTTGCAAGGTGTCACCATCTATTTCCCTACAGTCTATATCTTCCATATTCTTTTCCACAGTAAATACTGATGCAAAATATTCATTCAGTATCTCCCCCATTTTCTGCGGCTCCACACAAAGGCAGCCTTGCTGATCTTTGAGGGGCCCTATTCTATCCCTAGTTACCCTTTTGTCCTTAATGTATTTGTAAAAACCCTTTGGATTCTCCTTAATTCTATTTGCCAAAGCCATTTCATGTCCCCTTTTTGCCCTCCTGATTTCCCTCTTAAGTATACACCTACTGCCTTTATACACTTGTAAGGATTCACTCGATCTATCCTGTCTATACCTTACATATGCTTCCTTCTTTATCTTAACCAAACCTTCAATTTCTTTAGTCATCCAGCATTCCCTGTACCTACCAGCCTTCCCTTTCACCCTGACAAGAATATATTTTCTCTGGATTCTCGTTATCTAACTTCTGAAGGTTTCCCACTTTCCAGCCGTCCCTTTACCTGCGAACATCTGCCTCCAAACAGCTTTCGAAAGTTCTTGCCTAATACCATCAAAATTGGCCTTTCTCAATTTAGAACTTCAACTTTTAGATCTGGTCTATCCTTTTCCATCATTACTTTAAATCTAATAGAATTATGGTCGCTGGACCCAAAGTGCTCTCCCACTGACACCTCAGTCACCTGCCCTGCCTTATTTACCAAGAGTAGGTCACCTTCTCTAGTAGGTACATCCACATACTGAATCAGAAAATTTTATTGTTCACACTTAACAAATTCCTCTCCATCTAAACCTTTAACTCTATGGCAGTCCCAGTCTATGTAAGGAAAGTTAAAATCTCTACCATAACTACCTTATTATTCTTACAGATAGCTGAAATCTCCTTACAAGCTTGTTTCTCAATTTCCCTCTGACTATTAGGGGGTTTATAATACAATCCCAATAAGGTGATCATCCCTTTCTTATTTCTCAGTTTCACCCAAATATGTTCCCTGGATGTATTTCTGGGAATATCCTCCCTCAGTACAGCTGTAGTGCTATCCCTTATCAAAAATGCCACTCCCCCTCCTCTTTTGCCTCCCTTTCTGTCTTTCCTGCAGCATTTGTATCCTGGAACATTCAGCTGCCAGACCTGCCCATCCCTGAGCCATGTTTCCATAATTGCTATGATATCCCAGTCCCATGTTTCTAACCATGCCATGAGTTCATCTGCCTTCCCTGTTAGGCCCCTTGCATTGAAATAAATGCAGTTTAATTTATTAGTCCTACCTTGTCCCTGCCTGCCCTGACTGTTTGACTCACTTCTGTTCTCAACTGTACCAGTCTCAGATTGATCTCTTTCCTCACTATCTCCCTGGGTCCCACCCCCCCCCCACCTTACTAGTTTAAATCATCCCAAGCAGTTCTAGCAAATCTCCCTGCCAATATATTAGTCCCCTTCCAATTTAGGTGCAATCCGTCCTTCTTGTACAGGTCACTTCTACCCCAAAAGAGATTCCAATGGTACAGAAATGTGAATCCTTCTCCCATACAACAGCTCCTCAGCCATGCATTCATCTGCTCTATCATCCTATTCCTGCCCTCACTAGCTCGTAGCACTGGGAGTAATCCAGATATTACTATCCTTCAGGACCTCCTTTTTAAAATTCTACCTAACTCTCTGTAATCTCCCTTCAGAGTCTCAACCTTTTCCCTTCCAATGTCGTTTGTTCCAATGTGGACAATGATCTCCTGCTGGCCCCTCTCTCCCGTGAGAACATTCTGCACCCTCTCTGAGACATCCTTGATCCTGGCACCAGGGAAGCAACACACCATTCTGCTTTTTCTCTGCTGGCCACAGAAACGTCTGTCTGTACCTCGGACTACAGAATCCCCTAACACAATTGATCCCTTGGAACCCGACGTACCCCTCGTTGCATTAGAGCCAGTCTCAATACCAGAAACTTGCATTATCGTGCCAAGTTCCCCTGAGAATCCATCACCCCCTACATTTTCCAAATCAGCATACTTGTTTGAAATGGGGATAGCCACAGAAGGCTCCTGCACTAGCTGCCTACCTCTCTTACCTTTCCTGGAGTTAACCCATCTATGTGACTGTATCTGAGACTTTCCCCATGTTCATATAACTGCTATCCATCACATACTGTTGCTGTTGCAAATTCCTCATTGCTTCAAACTGTCTCTTCAACTAGTGGGTTCCAGTAAAATGAATTAAAATAGTTATCCAGGAAATGTTAGACTATTAAATACACAGTCTAACTCCTGAGTAACTGTACAACCAATCCCATTCTTAGTTCACACACTCCCTTTTTCCTCCGCCACATCCCTAATACATCACCCAGACACACCCTTCTCCCCTGCCCCACCAGGACACGGCTCCCACTTCCTCTGTCCTATCCCTGGCTGCCCTACCCAGATCTGACCAAAAAAGGTATTTACATTCAGAGAAGGGACAGTCTACTAAAAGAAGTTTAACAAGTTTTATATAAATGGTTTGGCTGTGAATATAGTCGGAATGGTCAGTAAGTTTTCAGATGACATCAAAATTGAAGGGATCTTGGAGAAGATTACCTCAGAGTACAATGAGATCATGAGCAGATGGGCTGATGGGCTGAGGACTGGAGTAAGTAGAAAGGGGAAACAGAAGGCTTTGTGGCACTGGGTCAGTAGGTCCACTTTGAAGTCCCCCTCTGCCTTGCATGTGTTGTCATAACACGTTGATTTATTATTTTAAGAGGGTGACTGAACTTTGGGGTAACTGGATGTGTGTAATGAGCTGTGCGGCTGTTTAGTCAAAGTTTATTTCTTGCAAGTGTTATGGACCAGATTGAACACATCCAAAATATATTAAGAAGATAGCCGAGACCCTAACTTTTTTTATTTTAAAGGCAAATGCCAGGCGTTGTGTTCTAGATGCAATTCGACTGGTCAGACAATCAGTCTTGAAGAAAATCATACTTTATTCATACACTATAGTTAAAATACAACAAAAGAAAGAAGAAATTGGAATAATCAACTCTGTTGGAAAACTTAACAGAATAATTGATTATTTAAGACGTTGTCAATTTACCCTATCCACACCCCTCATGATTTTATAAACCTCTTAAAGGTCACCCCTCAGCCTCCAACGCTCCAGGAGTTCTACTGTTCCAACTTTAAACAGTAACTGTTCTAATATAGTAACACTCCACAAACACACCCTTGGAAAAGGCAAATTCAGTGAAATATATTGTCTCACGCACAATTCTAGCAGCAGGAACACTACCTCAGCTTTTAGCTGTAACAGATAGATGCATAAACACTTTCACAACCAGCTTCAAAACCCCAAAATAACTGAAAAACTATAATTAAAAACCCTAGTTCTGTGAGAGCTTCACTCCATCCATTCAGGCTGCTTACAGTCATAGAGATATAAAGACGTACAGCACAGAACCAGACGCTTCAGTGCAACTTATCCATGTTGATCAGAAATCCTGAATTAATCTAGTCCCATTTACCAGCATTTGTACCATATCCCTCCAAACCCTTCCTATTCATTTACCTATCCAAATGTTGTAATTGTACCGGCCTCCACCACTTCCTCTGGCAGCTCATTCCATACACGTACCACCCTCTATGTGATTTAAAAGGGATCTGAGGGCCAGTAATGAATGCATCAGAAAAGCATTTTTGATAGTAGCTGAAGCAAATGGATTCTCACTGCATTGCCCTCCTCTGAAACGGAATATGTTGCAGCTTAGGTCTCTTTTATATCTTTCCTCACTCACCCTAAACCTATGCCCTCTGGTTCTGAACTCCCCTACCCCAGGGAAATGACATTGTCAATTTACCCTATCCACACCCCTCATGATTTTATAAACCTCTTAAAGGTCACCCCTCAGCCTCCAACGCTCCAGGAGTTCTACTGTTCCAACTTGAAAAAACAAACCCATCACAAGCTGTTTACTTTATCAGATTGAAGCAGACAGCACCATACCTCTGTCTTAAAATCACTTCATAAAAAGCACCAGGACAGAACATACCTCTGAAAGTCATAGTGTCATCACACAAGGCAACAGTGTCTTGAGTTCTAATTAACCAACAAACTGAGGCTTTACAGTCCTCTGGAAGATCCTCCCAAAAATAGTCACATCCTCATTCATATTTTCAACAAGAGCACGATTTATATTCCTTGCTTGAGTGGCCAACAAAGTTCTATTTTACGTGCAATCGATGTATTGGATGATGAACTGAACACTGAAGTGTGACCTCTGCATATGGGGTCATATTACACTTGGTCTCATGCAGTTGACAAATGGGTTTAAATAAATTGTGATTTATTTCCATTTAGTAACACACAAAATGTTGTAAATTGTGAAAACAATCCCAGACTTATGCTGTAATTAGTTAAATTTACCCAGGAATAAGTGTTCAGCTTTAGTTTATACACTGACCTAGTTTACATATTGCATGGCTTCCATTGGTTGTACAAGGTGGTAGCAAGAAATCTAGTGACATTCATTTACCCAGAGTCACTGACCATCCTGTTTACCCAGAGATCCTGACCGTTCTGTTTACCCAGAGACACCAACTGTCCCATTTATCCAAAGTCACTGATTGTTTCATTTACCCAGAGCCACTGACCTTTCCATTTACTCAGAGTCAGTGACCATCCCATTTACCCAGAGATACTGACCATTCCATTTATCCAGAGACACTGACTGCCCCATTTACTCAGAGTCACTGGCCATCCCGTTTACCTGGAGGCACTAACCATTCTATTTACCCAGAGACACCGACTGTCTCATTTACCCAGAGTCACTGACTGTTCCATTTATCCAGAGTCACTGACTGCTCTATTTACCCAGAGTCACTGACTGTCCTATTTACCCAGAGTCACTGACTGTTCCATTTACTTAAAGACACTGACTGTCCCATTTACTTGGAGTCTCTGATTGTCCAATTCACATTGTAGCTCCAACACCATGTTGGGCCCATCCTGTGGATTGCTCGTCCTAATCAGTGACTCACAATGAACTATCCTACAGCACTTATACCTCTAACTGAGAACATGTGCCCCACAGAAATCTGAGCCTATGAGACCACTTCACGCAGCGACATTTTTCCCAATATCTCCTCCCTATGCCAGTCCCCTCTTTGATCCATTCTTCTTGCCAGAAATTCCCTCTTACTCCTGAGCCCTTCCCCTGAGACCTCACTTACAACCTCTTGGAATCTCCACGTTAGATTTCACCAGAAATACCACCCTCTGAGATGCCCTCTATACCCCCAAGATCTCCTTGGCTTCGATCCCTCAGAATTTGCTCCCAATAAACATCATCTCCAACCCCAAGCTCTCTCCTTACCCTGATATCTTGTCTCCCCAGATCACTACCTATGCCATGACCTCCACTCTGAAAGATCACCGATCTCAAGGAGATGTTTTCCCTACCTTGAGATATTCTTCATATTCCGTAGGTCCCTTTTTCTTCCCAACTATCAGTGGCAATCTCTTGCACCCACGTCTGACATCCAAGACTTCACTCTTATCAAGATCTCCCCTTAGAGATCCGTTCCTGTTCACCATTACCTCTATGTCCAACATCTGCCATATGAGACTTCTGTCCTTTTCCTCACCATTCAGCAGAAATCTCTATACTCCAACAACCACCTCCCATGAGGGGAGCCAGACAATTTCCCACCCATAGAACTCCTGGAAGTTAAAACATAGAAAGAAGCCACTCTGCCCATTGTCTTGGTGCCAGCTATCCATCATAATCCCACCTCCCAGCACCTGGTGTGTAGCATTGCAGGTTCCAGTGCTTCAGCTGCAGATCCAGGCTCCTGTTAAATGAATTCAGGTTTTCCACCTTAGCAACCAAACAGTAAATAAAAGCTTACCCACCATCCTCTGGGTGGAAATGTTTTCCCTCATAGCCATTCTAAGCCTTCAATTCATCACCTATGCCCCTGTTCTCCTCATTTGGAGAAATAGCAGAGATAATGGTCTACTTTATCAAGCCTCACATTACTTTGTGCATGTCCGTTAACTCACTCCTAAGCCTCCTCTGATTAAGAAAAACAATCTATCCTTTCTAATCTTTCCTCTGACCTGCAATGTTCTAGCTCTGGCAACGTTCTTGCAACTTGGGTTGGGATATCTGGTCGGCATGGATGGGTTGGACCGAAGGGTCTGTTTCCATGCTGTACATCTCTATGACTCTATAAGTCCACCGTATTACAAAAGTGTGTCTGCCAATGTTTTCCTTTAGACCTTACATCTCTCTGAAAAGGCAATGACTTTTCATTTATTTATTCATTCACAAGATATGGGCATCACAGGAAAGGCTTGTATTTATAGCCCATTCTAAAAGGTAAGCATTTGTTGTCTGAAACAAAAACTGGAAAAGCTCAGCATGTATGGCAGCACCTGTGAAGAGAGATCAGAGTTAATGTTTTGGGTCTGGTGACCATCCCTCATAAGGGTTCTGAGAGTTCTGAGGAAGGGTCACCTGACTGGAAACATTAACTCTGACTTTGCTTCACAGATGCTGCCAGACCCGCTAAGTTTTTCCAGCAATTTCTGTTTTTATTTGTTTAATTACAGCATCTGCAGTTCTTTCGGTTTTTATTTAGCATTTGTAGTCTATTTGGTGCGGGTACTGATAAGAATTGAGGATCTGGTGGCAAAGAAGCGATGGTAATGTATATCCATGTGAGGGGATGTTATAAACCAGACCAGATTCCCTCAAAATATTTTAAGAAGGTAGCATTGACCCTAACATTTTTCTTATTTTAAAGGCAAATGTAATGCACAATGTTCCATATGCAATTCAATTGGTCAAACTACTCGATGTTAGACAAAACAATTTATTTCAACACTATGGAGGATGGGAAAAATTTCTGGCTGTAAGAACTGGTCCTTTTTTAGGTGTTGGAGGTGATTTTCTTGAATTCCAGGAGCAGCAATTACTGTTTTATATGCTGTTGCATTGTTTTGGAACTTGGGAAAAAAAAGTCAAAACAACAGCAGTTTAAAAGGGAGAATGACAGACAAAGGAATCACACGGTGAGGACAGTGCAGGAGAAAGAGAGAGAGAAAGAGAACGAGAACGAGAGAACGAGAACGAGAACGAGAACGAGAACGAGAACGAGAACGAGAACGAGAACCTGCACAGTTACTGCCTTTGCTGTTTGAATTCGTGTATCGCCGGACATCGGAGTGCATCTGGGAAAATTAACAAACAGTGAAATTCACAACTAATCTTGGAGGAACTGTTGGGCGAAGTTCACAGCACAGAATCAGATAAGTTAATTGTTGTTTTAAGTCTGTCCAAGAGAAAGGCTGCAGTAGTGGGTACAGTGGATTCTTTCTTGATTGTATGTTTTTGGAGATAAGTCTCTTGATTAAACTTAAAATATAAGCCATAGCTATTAATTTAACCTGGGGCAGTGTTTGTAGAGGAATAAGACGGTGTTATTTTCTGGGTCTGTAGATTGTGAAGGAGCAAAAATGGCCTTTGCAGTGATATGTACTTCTTGTCAGATGTGGGAGTTTAAAGAGAGTTTAAGAGCTATTGCGGATTATATCTGCCATAAATGCTGCTGGATGCAAATCTTATCAGATCGAGTGGATCAGTTGCAGAGACAAATCGAAGCGATGAGGAATTTGCAACAGCTACAGTATGTGATGGATGGCAGTTATAGAAAGGGGGGAAAGTCTCAGATACATTCACATAGATGGGTTAACTCCAGGAAGGGTAAGAGAGGTAGGCAGCTAGAGCAGGAGTCTTTTGTGGATATACCCATTTCAAACAGGTATGCTGTTTTGGAAAATGTAGGGGGTGATGGATTCTCAGGGGAACGTAGCACAAACAGCCAAGTTTCTGGTATTGAGACTGGCTCTAATGCAACGAGGGGTACGTCGGGTTCCAAGAGATCAATTGTGTTAGGGGATTCTGTAGTCAGAGGTACAGACAGACGTTTCTGTGGCCAGCAGAGAAAAAGCAGAATGGTGTGTTGTTTCCCTGGTGCCAGGATCAAGGATGTCTCAGAGAGGGTGCAGAATGTTCTCACGGGGGAGAGGGGCCAGCAGGAGATCATTGTCCACATTGGAACAAACGATATTGGAAGGGAAAAGGGTGAGACTCTGAAAGGAGATTACAGAGAGTTAGGTAGAATTTTAAAAAGGAGGTCCTTAAGGATAGTAATATCTGGATTACACCCAGTGCTATGAGCTAGTGAGGGCAGGAATAGGAGGATAGAGTAGATGAATGCATGACTGAGGAGCTGTTGTATGGGAGAAGGATTCATATTTTTGGATCATTGGAATCTCTTTTGGGGTAGAAGTGACCTGTACAAGAAGGACGGATTGCACCTAAATTGGAAGGGGACTAATATACTGGCAGGGAAATTTGCTAGAACTGCTTGGGAGGATTTAAACGAGTAAGGTGGGGGGGGTGGGACCCAGGGGGATAGTGAGGAAAGAGATCAATCTGAGATGGGTACAGCTGAGAACCGAAGTGAGTCAAACAGTCAGGGCAGGCAGGGACAAGGTAGGACTAATAAATTAAACTGTATTTATTTCAATGCAAGGGGCCTAACAAGGAAGGCAGATGAACTCAGGGCATGGTTAGGAACATGGGACTGGGATATCATACCAATTATGGAAACATGGCTCAGGGATGGGCAGGACTGGCAGCTGAATGTTCCAGGATACAAATGCTACAGGAAGGACAGAAAGGGGGGCAAAAGAGGAGGGGGAGTGGCATTTTTGATAAGGGATAGCACTACAGCTGTGCTGAGGGAGGATATTCCTGGAAATACATCCAGGGAAGGAATTTGGGTGGAACTGAGAAATAAGAAAGGGATGATCACCTTATTGGGATTGTATTATAGACCCCCCAATAGTCAGAGGGAAATTGAGAAACAAACTTGTAAGGAGATCTCAGCTTTTTGTAAGAATAATAGGATGGTTATGGTAGGGGATTTTAACTTTCCAAACATAGACTGGGACTGCCATAGTGTTAAAGGTTTAGATGGAGAGGAATTTCTTAAGTGTGTACAAGACAATTTTCTGAATCAGTATGTGGATGTACCTACTAGAGGAGGTGCAAAACTTGACCTACTCTTGGGAAATAAGGCAGGGCAGGTGACTGAGGTGTCAGTGGGAGAGCACTTTGTGGCCAGCGACCATAGTTCTATTTGTTTTAAAATAGTGATGGAAAAGGATAGACCAGATCTAAAAGTTGAAGATTTGGAGAAAGGCCAATTTTGATGGTATTAGGCAAGAACTTTCAAAAGCTGATTGGAGGCAGATGTTTGCAGGAAAAGGAACGGCTGGAAAATGGGAAGCCTTCAGAAATGAGATAACAAAAATCCAGAGAAAGTATATTCCTGTCAGGGTGAAAGGGAAGGCTGCTAACTATAGGGAATGCTGGATGACTAAAGAAATTGAAGGTTTGGTTAAGAAAAAGAAGGAAGCATATGTCAGGTACAGACAGGATAGATCGAGTAAATCCTTTGAAGAGTATAAAGAAAGTCGGAGTATACTTAAGAGGGAAATCAGGAAGGCAAAATGGGGACATGAGATAGCTTTGGCAAATAGAATTAAGGAGAATCCAAAGGGGTTTTACAAATATATTAAGGACAAAAGGGTAACTAGGGAGAGAATAGGGCCCCTCAAAGATCGGCAAGGCGGCTTTTGTGTGGAGCCACAGAAAATGGGGGAGATACTAAATGAATATTTTGCACCAGTATTTACTGTGAAAAAGGATATGGAAGATATAGACTGTAGGGAAATAGAAGGTGACATCTTGCAAAATGTTCAGATTACAGAGGAGGAAGTGCTGGATATCTTGAAACGGGTAAAGGTGGATAAATCCCCAGGACCTGATCAAGTGTACCCGAGAACTCTGTGGGCAGCTAGAGAAGTGATTGCTGGGCCTCTTGCTGAGATATTTGTATCAGCGATGGTCACAGGTGAGGTGCCGGAAGACTGGAGGTTGGCAAACGTGGTGCCACTATTTAAGAAGGGCGATAAAGACAAGCCAGGGAACTATAGACTGGTGAGCCTGACCTCGGAGGTGGGCAAGTTGTTGGAGGGAACCCTGAGGGACAGGATGTATATGTATTTGGAAAGGCAAGGACTGATTCGGGATAGTCAACATGGCTTTGTGCATGGGAAATCCTATCTCACAAACTTGATTGAGTTTTTTGATGAAGTAACAAAGAAGATTGATGAAGGCAGAACAGTAGATGTGATCTATGTGAATTTCAGTAAGGCGTTCGACAAGGTTCCCCATGGGAGACTGATTAGCAAGGTTAGATCTCATGGAATACAGGGAGAACTAGCCATTTGGATACAGAACTGGCTCAAAGGTAGAAGACAGAGGGTGGTGGTGGAGGATTGTTTTTCAGGCTGGAGGCCTGTGACCAGTGGAGTGCCACAAGGATCGGTGCTGGGCCCTCTACTTTTTGTCATTTACATAAATGATTTGGATGCGAGCATAAGAGGTACAGTTAGTAAGTTTGCAGATGACACCAAAATTGGAGGTGTAGTGGGCAGCTAGGAGGGTTACCTCAGATTACAACAGGATCTGGACCAGATGGGCCAATAGGCTGAGAAGTGGCAGATGAAGTTTAATTCAGATAAATGTGAGGTGCTGCATTTTGGGAAAGCAAATCTTAGCAGGACTTATACACTTAATGGTAAGGTCCTAGGGAGTGTTGCTGAACAAAGAGACCTTGGAGTGCAGGTTCATAGCTCCTTGAAAGTGGAGTCGACGTTTCGTATGCTTTCCTTTATTGGTCAGAGTATTGAGTACAGGAGTTGGGAGGTCATGTTGCGGCTGTACAGGACATTGGTTAGGCCACTGTTGGAATATTGCGTGCAATTCTGGTCTCCTCCCTATCGGAAAGATGTTGCAAAACTTGAAAGGTTTCAGAAAAGATTACAAGGATGTTGCCAGGGTTGGAAGATCTGAGCTACAGGGAGAGGCTGAACAGGCTGGGGCTGTTTTCCCTGGAGCGTCAGAGGCTGAGGGGTGACCTTATAGCGGTTTACAAAATTATGAGGGGCATGGATAGGATAAATAGACAAAGTCTTTTCCCTGGGGTGGGGGAGTCCAGAACTAGAGGGCATAGGTTTAGGGTGAGAGGGCAAAAATATAAAAGAGACCTAAGGGGCAACGTTTTCACGCAGAGGGTGGTACGTGTATGGAATGAGCTGCTGGAGGAAGTGGTGGAGGCTGATACAATTGCACCATTTAAGAGGCATTTGGATGGGTATATGAATAGGAAGGGTTTGGAGGGATATGGGCCGGGTGCTGGCAGGTGGGATGAGATTGGGTTAGGATATCTGGTTGGTATGTGCAGGTTGGACCAAAGGGTCTGTTTCCATGCTGTACATCTCTATGACTCTATGACTCTGTAGTGAAAATACAAATAAAAGAAAGAAGAACTTACAATAAATTATCTCTGCTGGAAAATGTAATGGAACAACAGATACAGTAACTATTACTAATTAATTGTTCCAATATCATAACATCCCAGATACATACATACACGCACCCCTTGACAAAAAGGCAAGTTCAGAGAAAGAAATTTGACCTAGCAACAGAGAGTAACTCCAGTTTCCAGCTGTAACTGGGAGAGGGAAAAGATAGCTTCTACTTCTTCAAGCCCATAACAGCAATTGCTTAAATCTATGCCTAAAAACTTAATAAAACTGGAAATCCTGGTCTATGAGAGCTAGCCACACCCAGTCAAGTTGCTTCTATTGTTCCAACTTTTTGTTTAAAAACCCTAGCCTGTTTACTCTTGTGTTTTTGGTAGACTGCTCTGCATCTCTGCCTTACAACGTCTCTTCAAAAAAGAAAACCAGGAAAAAATAACCTCTTAAAGCCACAGCATCATCAAAGAGAGAGATCTTGGCTTGGGGGGGTAACTTGGAGGTAGAGGCATTCTCATACACATGCTGCCCTTGTCCTTCGAGACAAAAGAATTTCTGGGATTAGGAAGAACTGTATGTAGAGGCTTGGAAAGTTGCTGCATTACATCTTGTAGGTGGTAAATAGTGTACAAGTGATGGAGGAAGTGAATGTTAAAAGTAGTGGATAGAGTGCCAATCAAGCAGATTACTTTCTCCTGAATGGTGTTAAGCTTTTTGAATGTTGTTGGGACTGCACTCATCTAGGCAAATGGGGAGTATTTCATCATACTCCTGGATTCTGCCTTGCAGATAGTGGGTCGGCTTTGGGGATTCGGGGGGTGAGTTACCTGCTGCAGGAGTTCTAGCCTGAGACCAGTATTCATATGACTAGCCCCGTTCAATTCCTGGTCCCCAGGATATTGAGGCCCTGGGCCTTGTCAGAACCATCATGGACAGCTAAAGAAATTTAACAAGGGAATTTCCGCCCATCTCTATGTTTACAGAATGTAGACTCTTTTGAAGCACAACAGCAACACTGGCCATACACAAAGCTTGCTGAAGGCGACCCTCTTGTTTACACTTCTGTGTCAATAAAAAAACTCTGATGTCAATCACTCCTGTGAAACAGGAAAATGTAAGTGCATATTCTGAGAAACATTTTGTGCACAAAAAAAACAAAATAAACTAAACAAGTTAACTTTTCATCTTTTTCTGAGGTAGTTTTCTGAAGCAATATAAGTTATTATATTCAAAAGAAAAAATTGTGACAGTGAATCTTTGTTTCCCTTATGAGATTTATAACATTGTTCTGTTTCAAGACAATGTCTTTAATTGAAGGTACATGAATGGTGCCAGGCAACCAACGAGGTGTGAAGTCTGCTGGATAGCAGGTCCAGGGAGTTTGATTGTTAGAGATAGAAAGGAGGACTTAGATTGTTTTACCAGAAAGAAGGTGTTTACACTTCAGAGAAAATGGCAGCAACCTGCTTGCTAACAGCGGATGAGCTCTGAGCCTTCAAAGTCCTAGAAGAAAGTTTAAAATAATGAGTTGCAAACTTTAACCTTTGCTGCTTTAAACTTCAAAGAGAATTGTCTCTCAAGGATAGTAATCAGCATTTATACCTGGATATAAGTCACGTGAGATTCATGTAGTCATGCAGGTGAGCTTCAAAATGGGAAAGGTCCAAATCACTGGAATAGCAACAGAGGAATTCCTAAAACATCAGGGAAGGTTCATCTGACAGGATCCAGGAGAGGAAACAATTAGAGGTCGGAAATCCCTATGATGCACCCCACAAGAATGAAGGGGGGGGAGCTTCAGCTTCAATTGAACCAAATTCTTGTGAAATTAAAACAAAGCTTGAAGATTAGCACAGATTCCCCAAATATAGGGTGAATCTCACTCTTGCAATATTCTCACTGTGAAGGACAGTTCTGGGGTTAGAAATATCTCAAAAAGGGACAAACAAAAGTCAACCTTCAGGAGCTAAAAATCACTTTAGACTGATCTTGGGAGAATTTAATATTTAGAAGTGTGGCATGTACCTGTGAAGTGTGTTTTTTTCAGTTGTGCTAAAAATGGGATGAGAGATATTCCTTTCTGTAATTTAAAATACAAGATGTTTACAAAGATAGTGTTTAGTCAATGGTAATTTCAGCCAGCCTAGTGGATATTGTGGGTAATTAATAGCATTTAAAAGAAACTGTAACCTGTATTCAAAGTGCTGCATACTTAGATTTGTTACAGTAAACACCTCTAAAATATTAGATTGCTTTTTTTTCAGCCTTTCAGCTATTAAGGAGACATTCAAATTTCTGTTTAAAAGTTGAAGAAGATTGGAGCATTTTGGAATTTTGGCATTCTTTTCGTACTTTGTGATCTATTCTTAGTGGCTACTAATCATTTTTCTATTCATGTGGGACTTCAGGAGAGCTTAGACAAGAATAAGTTAGAATAATTAACAGAAGTGATGGAAATACTTGAAAGAATGTGAAATAAAGTTCCTAAATTTAAACCTTTCATTTGCACAGAAGTTTTATTATGTACAGATAGTTCTTGGCTAACGCACGTTCCTCACGATTTGCTGAGGAATTAAGGAACAGTATTTTTGAGAACACTTGCCTCTGTTCGCAATAGCACGATTTCAACGGCGATCATTTCGTGCGCTTCGTTCTGTGCATACGCTGATGTGAGTGCTGATCCTTGTGCTGTTCTGCACATGCACGGATGTCAGCTGCAAACAGAGCCACTTTCTGTGAGAGGTACTGTACAGAGAACTGTTTTCTGAGAGAGATATATTGAGCAGCTTCCTGTGAAAGGTACACTACTCCTAGATTATCCCTTTTTCTGAGAAAATGGAGGGGCATAGTGGCAAGAATGTGTCCTGGTGATAAACTTGCAGGTGGTGAATGCAAAAGAAAGGCTAAAACATTGGGTGAGGTGGGTTGGGTGCCTGGTGGATGGCATGAGTGGGTGCTGGATGGGTGAGGTGGGTTGGGTGCCTGGTGGGTGACATGGGTGGGATGCTAGATAGGTGAGGTGGGTAGGATGGCTGGTGGGTGACACAGGTAAGGTACTAGGTGGATGACATGAGTAGGGTGCCAGATGGGTGAGGTGGATAGGGTGACAGCTGGGTAAGGTAGGTAGGGTGCTAGGCAAGTAGATGCATAAGGGTAGGTTTAGGTTCAGGTTCAGGCGGTTGTCCGGTTGGATGGGGTAGGAGTATCAGATCCATGTTGGGGCACAGTGTGGTTTGTTTGGGATCTCAAGTTGGTTGTCAAATTGGTAGTCTTGGTGTTGGTTCTGGGTTGAGATCAGGGGTTTTAGATTGGGGGAAGTAGCTAGGCTGAGTTTGGGGGTGGCAGCTGTCAGTCCGGAGGTCCCCAGACAAGCTGGGCAGAGATGTCTGATTGATTAGTAGTTGTCAGGGATCCTGGGCTGTCAGGGATCAGAAAAGTATTGTTTGGGGATGTGTGGCTTTAGTAATAAATTGGGGATGCAGACAATTACTTACCCAGGAGCTAGAGTCAGTTTTTAATCCTTTAACTTTTCCAGGGCAATTGTTAAGTTAAGCAAAAACCTTCCAAATTCTTCATAATTAAGGGGCTTTTTCAGAGGGCTCCAGACATAGGGCAATTAACCATCAAAATTTCCCAGGATGTTTCTATGCAGTCACCTGCATTTCCACATAGCCTGATGCACAACGCCAATCTATGCTGTCGAAACAAATATCTTGCTATTGGAACATCTGGACTATTTCTCAATCTTTGCCAATGAAGCTTGTCTAATAAACAAGTAAAGTGTTTGGTCTATTCGATATTGTGAGTATTTAATTAGTTTAGAAAGAAGCCATAAGCTGTATTAAAAATATTGCATGTTGTATGTCTGGATGTGTAAGTGTAATGGAAAGAATTGGAACCCAGCACTGGAAGTAAAGGACTGTGCACTGTGGTTTCTGCACTACAGATCCCATAAACATAGATTGTTATTAATCTTATTTCTTGTTGGGTTATGGGCATCATTAGCAATGCCAGCATTTGTTCCCTTCCTAATTGCCCATGAATTCAACAGCTTGCTCGAACCATTTCAGAGAACAGTAAAGAGTCAACCACATTGTTGTGTGTCTGGAGTCATGTGTAAGACAAAACTGGGTAGGAACTACACACTTCCTTCCCTAAAGGATATTTGTGAACCAGATGGGATTGTCCTACATTCTATGGTCACCATTACTGAGACTGGCTTACAATTCCAGATTTTCATGAAATCACTCAAACAGCCTCAACTATGCAATTTGAAACATTGGTCTATACCATTGGATTATTAGCCCGGTGAAAATATTTACTTTCTTAACAGTTTGATGGCTTTTTAACATTGCTGACAGTCAGCAGGATCACCATCATCCTCAAAGATCTGGCTTTGATAATAGCATAGGTAAAAACAATGACTGCAGATGCTAGAAACCAGATTCTGGATTAGTGGTGCTGGAAGAGCACAGCAGTTCAGGCAGCATCCGAGGAGCAATAAAATCCTTGTAGAGAGAATAGCATGTCTGCTGTGTCCTTCACTTGTGGCTGGCTCCTGTGTCAAACTTCAGGAAAGGGATATGGATGCAGGTAGAAAGTCAGAAGAATTAGCCTCTACTGAACAAGTTTAATAGACAAGGTTTCAAGACAGGATGCAAATCTTGGAATTTCTGCTCTTGAGGTAGGCATGGATTCCTGATGAACCCTTTGAAAAAAAATGTGGAGGAAATCTTGGGGATGTAGCTATGGGTATATAGAAGGGGGAATCAAAGCTGAGACAATGGCTAGGTAATATTAAGGAAATGTAAAGTATTGGGCTGGGATAGGATCAAATGGAGTGCTGAGTTTGGGCCAGAGGGTAAAAGAAAGATAGAATGAGAGGGTAATAGGGAGAGAAAGACCTGATTACACTGTGAGGAAACAAAGGCATGGGACTATTATACTTACTCCAGAATGGCAGCTAAAATGCAGGCATAAATGAGCACACAGATATTCAGATTTCATAGACAATACAAGGAATGGAAAGATTTGTTCTGGTTGCCTTCTAGCTCAACGTTGAGGTCCTGCAATGAGAAGATGTAGACCTGCAGAAGATTAAAACATATTAATCATTTCCTGCTGGTTTCTTCAGATTTTGGGGAGAAGCCAGAAACTGACTGAATCCTCATCAATCCAAAGAGAAACCTCTGATGTTATAAATAGTGCCCTGGCAATTCCAGCTCTGGAGTATAGATGGGAACACTGCAATTATCTGAAAAATTCTACATCTTTCCCAACAGCAAGATAAAAGAAATAAAAGATGGCAAAAGAAGCAGTGAAAGTCAGATTCCCAAAATATGTCAGGGGAGATCTTTCACAGGATTCTCTGGAACTTTGGTGGAAGTTGGCAAACTCACCGGTGAAATAATGCCAGAACAGATTTATTCTTTCGTTCTGCCAATTTCCTAGCAGAATGAATAGTAATCAGGAGAAACACCAGGAAAAAAGGAGCTGAAGAAACAATGAGAAAATAAGATAATGAGAGTACAGATGCAGAAAGTTCCTGTTAGTGTGAAGGGCAAGGCTGGTAGGAATAGGAAATGCTGGATGACTAGAGAACTTTGAAGCTCTGGTCAAGAAAAAGAAGGAGACATATGGCAGGTATAGACAACTGGGATTGCCTGAATCCCTCCAAGAGTATAAGGGCGGTGGGAGAATACTCAAGAAGAAAATCAGGAGAGCAAAAATGGGATGAGATAGCTGGGTAAATAGAGTTAAGGAGAATCCAAAGAGATTCTACAAATACAATAAGGGCAAAAAAGTAACTGTGGAAGGAACTCTTAAAGATCAACATGGCTGAATATGTGTGCATAGGAAATGGGTGAGATGCTAAATGACAACGTAGATTGAAGGCAGAGGAATGAGCATTGTCTATTTGGACTACAGCAAAGCATTCAACAAGGTTCCACATGGTAGGCTGGTTAGCAATGTTAGATCACCTGTAATCCAGGGGGAGCTAGCCATTTGGATGCAAAATTGGTATGAAGATAGGATACAGAGAGGGGTGGTGGAGGGTTGTTTTTTTGGGTTGGCGGTCTTTGACCAGCACTGTGTAGCAGGGATTGGTATTGGGTGCACCATTTTTTGACATTTATATAAATTGTTTGGACCATAAATATCTGTCTATACTCAAGAAGCATAGAATAAATCGATAAAGTTGCCTAGTAAATTTCTAGGTGATTCACATTACTGGTGAAAAACAATCAATGGTTAGTCTTAGATTTTGTTAGAAATGCGTTTTCATAAAGATAATGCTCTCTTAATTTTTATGGTTCACACACATCAACATTAAATTGCTAATTAAATGTTTGTGTGACTTGTTAGAAAGTATTAAACATTACTGCTTAGCATTGGACCAGAAGCTGAACCATTAAAATTATGTTCATTATGTGGCCACACAGATTAATTATCAGCCCGTTAATCCTCCCCGTTCTCCAGGAAAGTTTCCTGATCAGTTGAAGACAGTGCCAAATTACTGCAATACTTTGTCTGTAAGCTTGGACTAATCCAATGGACCAAACTTCATTACTCAACCTGAGGAGACAAGGAAAGTGGAAAAGAAGGATTTCTTTCCTGATGACATTATTCGCTGACGATTTATATTGTTGTTTAGCATTTTCATCTTTTAGAGGAATACTTTAGTGGGAGCGGCACAGTGCCAGGGACTCAGATTAGATTCCAGCCTAAGGCAACTGTCTATGTTGAGTTTGCTTGTTCTCGCCATGTCTGTTTGGTTTTCCTCCGGGTGTTCTGGTTTCGTCCCACAGTCCAAAGATGTGCAGGTCAGATGGATTGGCCATGCTAAATTGCCCACAGTGTCCAGGGATGTGCAGGCTAGATGGATTAGCCATGGGATATGCAGGGTTACAGGGATAGGTTAAGGCGGGGGGAGGGGGAGGGGGAGGGGGGGGGGGGGGGGTGGGCGGTGGGTGTGGGTCTGGGTCTGGGTGGGATATTGTTTGGAGGATTGGTGTGGACTTGATGGACCGGATAGCCTGCTCCCATACTGTAGCGATTCTATGATTCAAATCTTTTACCTGTTTTGCACTAAAATGCTTGCAGCATTTCAAAAACAATGCCTGACTTTTGTGGTCCTTTTCTCTTTCCAGACAAGAAAAGGACGATTGGTTGAACACGTTTGCTCCTTCCAACAAACATGATAAGAAGAAATTTGAGATTAATTCGCTTCTTTTCAGCAGAGGAAAACAGCACTCTGATTCATTTAGCAGACTTTGAAGCCACCTAGAGAATTACAATTGGCACTGCAGATTTTAATAAATGGAACAACCTTGGGATAGAGCCCAGTGTTGTGGTTTAATGTGGACTCTGAAACTTGGTGACTCCTTCAAGTCACTTTCTGTGAGAATCCCAAACCAATTACGTAGTGTGCCCATGTAGACTCTGTTCAAATTTGTTTAGAATTGTGGGATGTTGAAACATTATAAATTGTTAAAGCAATTCTGAATTGGTGGTGTCTGTTTTAAACAAGTATATTTTAAACTATGTCGTCACAGAGGCTGGACTTCAAACATAAGCGCTGAATAAAAGAAAGTAGGTCTTTTGATCATGAAAGGTATCATCTAATTACAGGTCATTTCATCTTCTTTTGTTTCAATTATTGTTCTAGTTAAGGAATTAGCTGAGCAGTCGAAGACAGAGAGGAGGGATAATTAGTAGCATGTGACTAGAATTGATCTACCAGAATCTGTGATGGTACCTCAACTGCACCAAGTTTATTAACTGCTTCATTATTAGATTCTGTTCATGAATGTCCACTTTGTCTTCAATAGCATTCAGAATACAGGCTGATGTTTCCTTCCACAGTCCAGACACTTCAGAGTTAATCCATTGTGGCCCTTTCGAGGAGCAGAACTTTAAGCTAAAGGGTAATTTTCCAAGCCTATGCTTTCAGAAGGAAATGTTTAATTGATGTCCACAATTTTCTAACCATTATCACATGTGCCTTTCTAGGTTTTACAGCTCAGCCACACCAGTGGTATGTGATTCATTATTAATTTTCAGGATATGAGCGTGTACTGGCAAGACCCCCAATACTTACAGTCCATCTCTCGTTGTGAGGCAATGGACTTTCTTCTTGAACTGCTGCCATACACAAGGTGACAGTGTTCTGACAGCACTGTTTCGTAGGATATTCTGGGATTTATCCATTGTAACAAAGGTGAGTTAAAAATTTATTTAGAAAGCTAAAGATAAATCATATTTTAGAAGCACTTTTTAAAAATAACTAATAAATTCTGAGGTGAAAGTAAATTGTATAACAGGAAAGAAGGCCCTGAAATTTTGTAGGGGTTCTCCCACCATAACTCAATCTGAAACATTGAAGACCATGTGGACAGAATGATCACAATAGCCCATTGGGAGTTTTGTGACCCATGTTTTGGAAGCAGCATTCTAAATGCTGGAATATAGGGCCCACTTGAGATCAGAAGAGATTCTGGGCCAAGAATGTCTAAAGGTGAGGAAGAATTACAGGTGGGACAAGCCCCCTGGTGCAGCCAAAAGTTGTTTAAGGTGTAAACAAAGCATGAAAATTTGCAGCACCACACTGAGATATATGAGGAGGAACCTTAGTGGAAGTGTATTAAATCACAACTTTGCAGTGATTTGTACTTGAGCACGTGGAATAGTTGCAAAATCGTTAAGTAAAAGTCTATAAATCATTTGAAGATAAATTTTACACTTACACTGTCTTTAAAGTATAGCTTCACAAGGCAACGGCACCACCTACTGCATAGGACAAAAGTGTAGCCCTGCTGCAGCTCTCATTCGATAGCATAACAGCACGTCGCAATGAAGCAGTTGTGGCTTTCACACCTGTTTATGGTTGGACACAATTTCTAAGCATTTAATATTCATCAATAGAGATATTAGTTATTGTAAAATTTAATATCAGAGCATAAACAGATATTGCATTATTGCTATTATTCTCTGCAAATTTCTTTGAGGTTTATAATCATCTGTCAGCTGCACTTTGGCAGAAATCCCATTTGTCCACAAACATCCACTAAAATAGATAGTCTTGCACAACAGATTTGTGTCAATTTTGAGTGCCTCACAAGTCACATGAGCATACAAGTTCGGGGCAGGAATAGGCGGTTCCATTCAAAGCTGCTCCACCATTTAATGAGATCATAGCCGCTGTACCTCCATACTCCTGCCTACCCCTGATAACCATATTAAGTCATATTTAGTACTGATCAGAAGGCTAGTTTTCTACATGGGTTGTTAAATAATCAAACATTAATTTCAAAGGCTTTCTCTGGATACTACTAAACAACCTGTTCAGAAGTGTTATTATTCACTTAGGGAACTTGAACCTGAAACTTCTTATTCAGTGTTAGGGTCACGACCACTTCACCACAAGAACCCTCAAAGGCTTATTTTATGCTTTTGTGATGTTACTTGAATACGCTACATAATTATAGGATGATTAGAATTCGCAAGATACCTCTGGTAATTTTTTTTTACATTGGGCAACCCACATAGGAAGCGAACTTAATTTACTGAAATGTTACTGCTCTGGTAGGATTTTTTGCCACTAACAGTGTGTAAAAGGGTCTAAAGTTAAATCTGCTTATTAATAAGAACTGTCAGTGTATGAATGGATCAACAGACTGGAAATATAAAGAACAGAGATGAAATATTCCACAGTGAGAGGGATAAGGGACTATATGCAGAACAGATGTTTCTTAAACTGAGCAAAAGAGCATTTAATTTTCCAATACAGGAAAAGAGATGGTGAATAAAGTTTCAGATACCTGACCTATCATATCTAAATGTCTCAAAGGACTATTGTACCAGCACTTCTGTTGGTTTTAATGCCACATTTCTGTTTTTAAGATTCCATATTTTTCTGTCAAAATGATCTTCAGTGTCTGACAACAGATGTTACTAAAACACAAATCATGGATAACAAACTTTGCTAGGTCAAGCAACTAGCTTGTTGTTGGCCACTATTACACTGCAGCTCCAAATCTCCGGTCAGTACCTATGGAATACATTTCATAACTCATAGACTGGCTTTACACTGTTAGCTGCTCACTCAGCAGGGTGCAGTACAATTAGTCAGAAAATATCTCAGCTGACAAATCCAAGCACATGTGTACACTGGTTTGCTCTTCAAACCATTTCTTTTTTTGTGGAGGAAAGCATGTTCTATTCATTCAAAATAATAGAAACCTGTCCTTAGAAAGTTTGAACAGTTTATTTTATACAGCCCAGTGATTGTTTGGAATCTGAAAATACAGTTTTTCGTGTGGTTGGAGCTGCGTTGTTGCTAGTACAAACTCGAAGCTTCCTAAGGTGCTCTCCTCACAGGGTTCTCCAATCCCTTATTTTTGGTGTCAGGGTGTCTGCCAGGGTCTGCTTCTCATTAAATTTTCATTTTCCTGTTCATGTGGACACAAAACTGTGGCAAAGCCAACTTTGCCATTCAGTGAGATCACAGCTGATCTGTGGCCGAGGTCCATAAATCTGCCCTTGGCCCAATTCCCTTAATACCTTTGCTCAACAAAAAAATCTCAGTTTTAAAACTAATATTTGGTTCGGTATTCATTGCCATTTGTGGAAGAGAGTTCTATACCCCTACCATCTTTTGTGTGTTTATCCTAACATCTCTCCTGAAAGATCTGGCTTTAATTCTCACTCTACGCCTCCAAGTTCTAGAATCACCAACCAATGGAAATAGTTTGTCTTTATCAATGCTGTCTTTTGCTGTTAATATCTTGAAGACTTCGTTCAGATCACCTCTTAACCTAAATTCTAGGAGGAAACAGGCCTAATTTGTATAATCACTTCTCTTCATGTCTGAGGTTCAGGCATCGTTCTTGTGTCATGTCTCTGTACTTAAACTCCATTGTATCTCAAGTTCTCAAAAGGCTGCTTCAGCATTAGATTAAAGTATAGACACCATTAAGCTCAGTTGTTCTGATGATCTATTTGAATGATTCTGGTGTGGTAAAAATTCAAGATAAATTAGTTTGCATCGCTCTAAAACATAAGCAGCAACCACATAACTGCAGTGGCAACTAACCCATATTCTGACACACCAGAATACCAGAGATGCATAGCACCAGAACTTGCTCATAGCAAAATAATACTAAATTATTAGGTATGGTCAGTTGCTGACGAAAAGGTTGAGTGTTCACATCCCACTCTAGAAACACTGGCACATAATCTAGGTTGAACATTCCCGATGTATTAATGTGCCATACTGCTGGTGTTATTGTCTCTTGAACAATAAATTAAACTGAAGTCCAGTAACCTTCAGGTGGCTGTAAAAGATCTCTTGGCACAATTCAGGAGCAGGGGTGTTTTCACAGGTGCCCTGGCCAATATTTATCTCTTAACCCCCATGGCCAAAAGTATTATTTGACCATTATCACATTGTTGTGTGTGGAGTCTTTCTGTGCACAAATTGGCTGTTGCATTTCCTAAAGTACGTTAGTGACTATACTTTACTGTATTTGAACACTGAGATTGTAGAAGGTACAAGTCTGACATCATGTGGTAATCATCTCTAGGCTAGAAGGTCCCATTTCCTGTCTCCCTCTCTATATATCTAAACATAAGCAGTGGCCCTAAGCTATGTGAACTGATTTTCAATCAATTACTGGAAGAGCATTTGATACTTTATGGAGGGTTGGCAGCCATTTTGTTGACAATCTGAATTTAAATCCATGTCACAACCATGCAGTTTGCACATATGCTGGGAAGAAAGCAGCATCACAGAGGGAAATAAAACAGGCTCACAAAACAGAGACCATAAAACCCCACTCTATAATTTACATTTTACAGGTGTGCGCAGGCTCTTTTGCTGCTTTGAAAATTCTAAACCCATAATTAGTTACCAACTTACAAATTAGCAAAACTAGAGGATACAGTATTCAATTATTTAGGAAGTTGAACGATGTTTCATTAACTCCAATTAATTCAAATTTGGATTTCTGATCAAGTATAGAATTCAATTTCATGATCACAGGTTTTTAAAAGCTGTATTCAGTCTTAAGATTAGCATTAGGAGGCAATGGCAGCCGGTGGCCCTATTAGAAGGTAAAGCACAGCTCTATATGTTGCCATAGCAATAGGTCTTACCTATAAAATTGAATCACCAACTTTATAAACTATAACATGATATTATTCTAATTTTAGTTGATAGTTAAGTTTTGTTTTAAGTTTTTACATCCCAGATTAGACATGTGAAAAATACTATTGAAATTTTATAGAAATATAGGGTGGCACGATGGCTTAGTGGTTAGCACTGCAGCCTCACAGCACGAGGCACCTGGATTCAATTCCTGCCTCAGGCGACTGCCTGACCTGCTGTGCATTTACAGCACCACTCTAATCCAGACTCGGGTTTCCAGCATCTGCAGTCCTCATTTTTACCTACCTGACTGTGGAGATTGCACATTCTCCCCATGTCTGTGTGGGTTTCCTCCAGGTGCTCCGCTTTCCTCCCACAGTCCAAAGATGTGTAGGTCAGGTGAATTGGCCATGCTAAATTGCCCATAGTGTTAGGTGCATTAGTCAGAGGGAAATGAGTCTGGGTGGGTTACTCTTTGGAGGGTCAGTGTGGACTTGTTGGGGCCAAATGGCCTGTTTCCACACTGTCGAAAATCTAATCAAATAACTAACTGGAATATGAAGACACTGTTTGGCAATATTTAGCTGTTTCTAATTATAAGGTTCAGCAACCAGTTCCTAGATCCATTATTTCTAGAGGAAGAAACCTCACAAGCACAGAAATTACTTTAAACTTGTACACAGCCGTGAGTAAATCACATTTGGATCACTGTGCACATTCCCTGGATTTCATATTCTATAAAAGGATACACAGGCACTGGAGAAAGCACAAAAGGATTGTTGAGGTGATACCAGAATCAAAATGTTATACATATTGGGAAAGGCTGACACTCTTGATTGTAATGTGGTCAGCCAGGTAGACCTCAGAGAATATGAGTTCCCTGATTGGAGCTGTTAATCTTGTCCAAGCAGGGAGCCCTGGCTGACACATAAGAACGGGTCTGTTAGAGGTTCTGTTCGCTCTGAGGGAACTGGATCATTATCACAGACCCTCCATGTGTAAATAAAGGGTGACTTAGTGACAGGATACCAACCTCTGTGAAGTTATTTCAACTTTTATTTTCTCAAAAAGAGACAGCTGAGAAGTAATCGGGCAGAGGAATTTAAAAATATCAGAGGGTTTGATAGAGGAAAGATAATGAAGATGTTTCCAGTTGCAGAGATTCCAAATCTAGAGATCATAAATATAAGATTGTCATTAATAAATCGAATAATTGTCAGGGGAACTCAGCCAATCGATTCTTTGCGTTACATCAGAATACCTGGTGTTGGGGATATGATTCAGAGATCCTAGGTTTTTCACCAAAAACTGAAAGTTATCATGGTGAAAATGAAACCGAGTCACTTTCTCTCCAATGAAGGTAAGATCTGAGTAATCAGGTGCTAGACCCCTTTGGTGATGAGCCGTCATCTGAGTCATCTTCCACTTTGCCTGGAGTTCTTAAATGGGCTGTATCAAGAAGGACATAAGGTATAAATCTCTCCACAAAAGAAAAGTAATTATACCCAATATTTCCCACATCCTGATATCTACCTTTCTACGTAGCTGCACTAACTGGACCACGCTACATCTGTCCCTCAGGGAACCCCTTGTGTTAAAAAGTACCTTTGGCTACAAGTTCATCAGGCAGTAATATGCATATAATGTTCTCCAAGCCCTGTGCAAACAGAAGGTATTGGGTCTTGTTAGATAGTCCCCAAGCAGACTGTCAAAGTCATTTGGCAGAATGCCTCGTTGCCAGACCTTAAAAACAAGCACCCACTTGGCTGTGATGTAAAAGATACTTCCTGTCTGCTCCCTGCTGCCTGCCTGGGGTCTCACGCACACACTGCTTCAAGGCAGCTGCAGTGGGAAAAGACAATCTCCCGCCTCCTTTGGAAAGATGAATTTACAAATAATGTCCAGAAATTGATGCACTGGATTTTGTCAAGGTCCATGCCAAACAGCTGCAAATTGTCCTCTGTAGGTTTTTCCTAGGGATACACACTGAGACTAACATCAGCTGCTGCTGGATTATTATCAACTCAGAAGATCTTTGCATTACGTAAACATGGCTGTTCTTCAAATGCAAATAGTTATCAACAACCAAGTCTTACATCTTCCAAGATCCAGGACTACACACTGAAGGACTCAGCAAAGCTAAGGGTGGGTGATACAAAAGCTCAATGATGAAAGGTCACTATTTTAAATCTGCAGTCCTCACTTTCTCCACTATTTTAGATCTGTCCACCATATTATACTGAGGGACTGAGAAGCATGTAAAACTCCTCAGGATGTGTGGTCAGCATGAAATTAATATAAATATAAATTGTAATCGGAAGAGTAGTAAGATACCCCAAAGTGCCACAGCCTGTTTTGAAATAAATTAATCTGTACTGTACTTAACATTATGTTAATTTTGAACTGTTGTAAGACAAATAGGGACAGGAGTAGACTATTTGGCTCATTAAGTTGCTCCACCATTCAATAAGATTGTGTATGAGCCTGAACTCCACTTTCCTGGAGAAAAAAAATTGCAGATGCTGGAATCCAAGATAGACAAGCAGGAGGCTGGAAGAACACAGCAGGATTGCTGTGTTTTTCCAGCCTCCTGAGTGAACTCCACTTTCCTGCCTGTCCCTCATAATCCTTGCTTCCACTATCAATGAAAAATCTGTTTAATTCAGTCTCAAATATATTTAATGACTCAGCTTCCTCTGTTTTCTGGGGACAGAATTACTTGGATTAACAACTCTCAAATGTACACCATTTGTTTTAAAGTGTCTATTTCTAGATTTCTCTCAGCATGAAGCCTGTCTCACACCCTCAGAAATGTACACATTTCAATAAGTACACCCTTCCTTCTTACACTCCAATGCATATTGGCCCAACCTTTTCATTTCTTCCTCATAAGACAAATCCCTTGCAGCCAAGAATCAGCTGACCAATTCTTCAGTGAACTGTTTCCAGTTCCTTAAGTAAGGAGACAAAAACTCTACATAATACTCAAGTTCTAGGAAGACTTTCACCACTTTTATATTCCACCCCATTGTAATAAAGACCAATATTCCTTCCTAATTACTTGCTGTACTTGAATGCTAACATTTTGTGATTCATGAACAAGGTTATCCAGGCTTCTTTGAACCACAGTATTCTGCAGCCTATCTCCATGTCCCATCTTGGTTTCAGAGGACAGCGTCTGTCCCCCTACTGGTTTTGTCACCTGCTGCAACTGTGTTTGGTTTCATTACCCCCATGTAAATAGCTTCCTGCCATTTGTGGTCAATTTACTGGCCGCGGTCTCTGCTCTCATCTCCGCAAACTGCTAAAGTTCAACCTTATTGGACAGTTTTGAGGTCAGAGTCTCCTCCTGTTCTAACAGATCACCTTATCAGCCTCACACATAGCTGCCCTCTCTTGCCTTAATCATGACCAATTCTGAAGTACCTAGCTTAAGAGGAGTGACTTGGTAATGGTGAAGCTTCATCCTGGGTCAGTCATTATTTTGATAAAAATAAGAGGCTTGCTCGGGTCGCTTTACAGGCTAAATAAAAGTCAACCATCATTGGTGTGGGGCTGGAGTCTGCATTGCACTCTGTAAGATCATGAGATTTGCTTTTCTAAAGCACATCAGTTAATCAGTTGAGTTTTTACAGTAATCTACATCTCATGGTCACTTTTACTGATACAAACTTTTAAGCTCCTGGAACTGAACATAAACCTTCTAACTGATATAGTGGGACTTGAACTTAAATTCTCTCGATTATTAATGTTGGCTTCATGAAGCATTAGTCCAGTCACATAATCACTACAATATTTAATGAACATCTAAATATCTTACACTCAGCGTTCCCTTTAAGTTTCCAAGGTTCTGTGCACTATGATTGATGTCAAGACATTGATAGTGGCATTGATTTCTGGTTTGAGGAGTCATTGCCATGACGGACATCAGAGGACCACACGGCTGGAAATAAAATTGGAGAAAACACTGCTTATGCTGCCAGTACCTTGTTCAAAATTAATACCAAGTTAAGCAAGCTAAGAAGCCACTTATAGTGCATAACATCCTACATACAGCATGAATGATATAGACATCCTCAATTGCACAAACTGATTATCTTTTCTCCCCATCTACTACTATTCTAATGACTGGGAATTGGATGACCTGATGTCAGTAACTACTAAAATTGTAAAGTGCCTGAAAACACCCTTCAGTAATTATAGCAAGTCAGATGTTATGTTAAGTTACAATGTCCTTTAATTCACAATGAGTAAATTTAGCCACTGAATAAAAGGATTGGGAACTTCATCACCTCACATCATTTCCACATAATCCCAAGTCAAATGATTTGGAGGTGCCGGTGTTGCACTGGGGTGTACAAAGTTAAAAATCACACAATACCAGGTTATAGTCCAACAGGTTTATTTGGAAGCACTAGCTTTCGGAGCGCTGCTCCTTCATCAGGTAGTTGTCAAATGAAAAGGCTGAAGAAGTAATGAAGATCACCAAAGAGATTATAAAGAAATTGAGGGAACTCAGCACAGACTTCTGCAAAGTAATCCTTGATGAAGAAATGCACTTACTGAAGTACGGAAAATAATCCAGTTCACAGACTAACGTGATGCTCCACTTTCAAGAGAAAATTACTGATCCAGAAGTAATAACAGGCACAAGAACACAAGAAGTAAGTGCAGAGGTAGGCCATTCAGCTCCTCGAGCCTGCTCCAGCACTTGATACAATCATGGATGATCTCATCTTGGTCTCAATTAAACTTTCCTCCCCATTCTTCATAAGCCTTCAATCCATTACTCATTGAACATCTGTCTGTCTCCTCCTTAAATTTACTCAATGTCCCAGCATCCACCACTCACACCCCTTTTACAAAAGTAATTTTGCCTTATTTTTGTTTTAAAACTGCAACCCCTTATCCTAAAACTATGACCTCTCCTTCTAGAGATGCGGAAAAATCAAGGTGAAATGACAGAAAATCAAATTGCACTGTGGTAAAACTGCCAAGGCATTCCTGGAGCTGAGCGTTGGAGAGTCAGTAAGAATGGAAACGTTCAACACCAGTCAGCCATGTGGCAATCAGGGACCTGTGTGAAGCAGGTGTCACCTTGATGATACACAGTAAACATGAAACACCAAATGTATTATCACAATGCCCGACATCTTCATACAGCCATTCCCTAGCAATGGAAATGGACCAGCAACACTGTGTCCAGTGGGGTTTTGCTGAGATCAGTAATTGTTTTCTGTGGTATATATAAATGATTAACCTACATTAACTCCTACATTCAGGTTTTAATCAGTTTGTGGATGATACAAAAATTGGTAGACTTAGATTGCAAGGAAAACATAGACAGGCTGGTCAGATGGGCTGATCAATGGCAAATGGAATTCAATCCAGATAAATGTGAGGGGATGGGAAGGACAAACAAAAGAAGAAACTATAAGGTGAATAGTAGGACCCTGGAGAGCACCAAGGATCAGAGAGACCTTGATCTACATATCCATCAGTGCCTTAAGGAAGTGGGATAGGTGGATAAAGTGGTTAAGAAGGCATATCATTTGGGATATTTGCCTTTATTAGCCAAGGCACAGATTAAGAATAGAGGTGTTATGCTGGGACTGAGTGCAATGTGGGTTAGGCCACAGCTAGAGTGTTGTGTGCAGTTCTGGAATCGACATTAAAGGATGGATGTAATTGCAGTAGAGAATGTGAAGACGAGATTTACCAGGATGTTGCCTGGGTTGGAGAATTTCAATTATATAGAGAAATTGGATAAACTGGGGTTAGTTTCCTTGGAGCAGAGGGTACTGAGGGGGCCATGACTGAACTGTATAAAATTATGAGAGACATGGTTTGGGTAGACAGAAGGTGACTTTTCCCTTTGTGGAGAGACAATGACCAGGGGCATAAATTTAAGGTCAGAGCAGGAAGTTCAAAGAGGATGTAAGGTTCTAGAAAATGGGATTAGAATAGTTAGGTGCTGGGTTTTGACTGACACAAAGGTCTGAAGGCCTTTTTCTGTGCTATTGACCTCTGTGACGGCATGTCTCACTGTCTCACCTATAGACTCATTAAGGCTTCAGAATGACTACAGGATTTAACTGAATTAACTCTTGCCTAGCTTTTATATTGTAATTCTTTGATGAAGTAAGACAGAGGACATGGTGGTGTAGTGGTTGCAGTGAGGCCAGCCAAGTAGACATCATAGAATATGAGTTCCCTGAATGGGGCTGTTAATCTGGTCCAATCAGGGAACCCTGGCTGACAGATAAAAACAAAGAGTCAGACATTTTGAGAGTTGGCTCTGAGGGAGCTGGACCAGTGTTTCGGACTCTCCACGTGTAAATAAAGAGTGTCTTAGTGACGGGATACTGGCCACTGTGGAGTTATTTCAAATAGTAGTGAGTTGTGTGTGGATATGCAAAAGGCATTTGATGAAGTACCAAATAATAGATATGCTAGAAATATTGATGCCCACGGGACCCGGCAATGTGGATGTGAAAATGACAAAGGGACAAAAACAGATAGTGGTGATGAATCTCCGTATTTCTGATTGAAGAAGTTTACATTACTGCTCCTCAGGCATCATTGTTTTTCATATATGTTAATGATCTTTACTTTGGCATATAAAACAGACATAATTTCAGTTTACTGATGACATGCAAATCAGAAATGTAAAGAATGAGGATAGTAGTTACAAATAGGTGAAATACATTACAGATGAAATTTAATAGAGGTCTTCAAATTTTGATAAAGTGAATAAGAAACTATTTCCAGTGGCAGATGAGTGAGGTAATCAGATTAAACAAATTTAAGGCGATTAGTAGAAGAACACATTTGATCAGTGAATTGAGTATAAGAGTTCGGAAGTCATTTTGTGGCTGTGTAGGTCATTAATTTGGCCACTTTTGGAGTGTTGCATGCAATTCTTGAAACTTGAAAGGGTTCAGAAAAGGTTTACGACAATGTTGCCCGGGTTAGAAGGCTTGAGCTATAGGGAGAGGCTGAATAGGCTGTGGGTATTTTCTCTAGAACATTGGAGGCGGACCTTATAGAGGTTTATAAAATCATGAGGAGCATGGATTGGTGTAATAGGCAAGGTCCTTTACTCCCGGAGTGGGGGAGTCCAAAACGAAAGGGCATAGGTTTAAGTGAGAGGGGAAAGATATAAAAGGAATCTAAAGGGCAACATTTTCACGCAGAGTAATGCATGTATGGAATGAGCGGCTAGAGGAAGTGGTGGAGGCTGGTACAATTACAACATTTAAAAGGCACCTGGATGGGTATGTGAATAGGAAGGGTTTAGAGGGAAATGGGGCAAATGCTGGCAAGTAGGATTGGATTTATATAGGATATCTGGTCCTATATAACGCATGGATGAGTTGGACTGAAGGGTCTGTCTCAGTACTGTACATCTCTACAATTCTATAACATGAGGAAACATTTTTACACAGAGATAGTGAGAAGTGCATTGTCCAAAAGACTTGTGGAAGCAAATTTGATTGTACATTTAGAAGAGAACAGTTCAAATAGTTGACAGGAAAAACATATACCATATATACTTGAGTAATAGTCAATTTTTTTGACTACTTTTTAAGGTTAAATTTGTGGGGTCGACTATTCCATGGATACTACTTTTGAGGGGCTGAAATTCATGCCCATCAAGATCCATACGGTATCATTAGCAACAATGGGGGGAAAAAAAGGGATGGGTAATTCTGAAAACCTGGAGCGGAACTCAACAGTCAGTGGGATGGAAGACCAGGACAGGAGCTAAACGACCTGCAGACTGGAAAGCTGGAGTGGAACGTGACGGCCAGCATACTGACTCATGAACGTTTATCTGTTATCTGTGAAGAACTAGAATCGACTTTTACACACGATATGGAAAATTCCGGGTTATTTGGCCAAAAATAGGGGGTCGACTTTTACATGAGATGGACTATTACTCGAGTATATATGGTAGTGCTAAGTGGAAACAGTAGGAGAATAGGATTCATTAGATACCTCTTTCAAAGAGCCAGCACAAGCACCTTGAGCCAAATAGCCTCCTTCTATGCTTGACCTTTCTATGATTCAAAGAATTGCATTTTTTTTTGACAATCAAAACCAACTGAATGGGAGCAAGGAAAGTTCCATGTCAAATGGAACTCGTAATGGGAACCAGGCATAGAAAGTTATGTTGTTGCAATATCTATGATGTCTTTCTGTATAGTCCCTATCATTTAAATTTGGCAATTGAATAAGCCAAAAAAATGTAAATATTACCATTAGTCAATTGCAAAGTTACGGATTATAGCATGCTAAATGCTCCATAGCTTTTGGGCAGAAACTTAGTCTATGACACTTTGTTCAAACCTTGTATATTTAATCGCCCTTAACTGATGTCAGGTTACTCAGGATTGACCGTAATACAAACATGTTCAATAAATAAATAGGCCCTCATTAATGTTGAATTATCTTGTGTATTAATCCACTCTGAGTGCTGTGGGTTTTTTCTGTGTACTATAATAGCAGACATGACTGCTTGAGGAAAGCCATGGGGTGCTGCTCTGATATTGACCTCTTGAACAAAACTAATGAACTGCCGAGATGAGCCAGACACAATTCCTCCCATCCTTCCAAAATCTATGGCAGATTTGCTAAAACAGTGTGAAGAGCTGTACATTGAATAGCATTAGAGATCTAACCCAAATAGGAAAAAGGAAAATGCGAGTGTAAGGATCAAAAAGTCCAAGAGTCAGATTTCCACTGATGCTAGACTGCACATGGAGACATATTCATAAAAGTATTAACGTTTCAGGTTGAGTGATCCTTCAGAACTGCAGTTGGCTGAAGCACTTTAAAAGTCTGGTTTGATCTCTCAAATCTCTCAGGGAAGGTAATCTTGCCCAACATTGCTCATCTATGCACATGGAAAGCTGATTCCGAGAGAACCCAGATGCACAGCTGTGAATAGAAAATGTGCTCCTTGAAGGCTACTGTTCCCAGGATATTCCTAATTGTGACAACTGGAACTTTCTGTATGTAAGTTGGATAAATCAAATTAGCCTTCATTTGATTGATAGAAAGCTGAGGAAAGAAAGGCATCAACCTAAAAGGTTAACTTCTCTTTCTCCTTCAGACGCTGCCACACCTGCTAAACATTTTCAGCATTTTCTCATCCTTTCAATAATTTCCATTCTGGTTTGCTGCAGTTTGCTTCTTGATGACACCAAGAAATGTGGTCTGTTAATGCCTGGAAAATTACAAAACACTTGCTATTTTAGAGAAGTTAACTGCAACTCAAACAAGACAGCTTAATCATAGAGATTGACAGCACAAAAAAAGGTCCTTCAGCCCATCATATTAACGCCAGTCGAAAACTATCCCCTATAATTCCATTTTCCAGCACTTGGCCCCTAGCCTTATATGCCTTGGCAATACAAGTGCACATCTAAAGACTTCTTAAGTGTTATGAGGGTTTCTGCCTCTACCATCCTTATGGGCAGTGAGTTCCAGATTCCCACCAGCCTCTGGATAAGAACATTTTTCCTCATATGTCCTCTAAACCTGCTGCCATCCTTACCTTAAATCTATGGCTGCTAGTCATAGAAAAGTCTCTTCCTCTCTACCCTATCTATGCTCCCCTCCCATTATTTCAGAGGTACATGATGGCCTAGTGGTTTATTGCTAGACTATAATCCAGACACTCAGCTAATGTTCTGGGGACCTGGGTTCAAATCCCACCATGACAGAAGGGGAAATTTGAATTTGAATTCAATAAAAAAAATCTGAAATTAAGAATCTATTGATGATCATGAAACCACTATTGATTGTCATAAAGACCCATTTGGCTCGCTTCAGGGAAGGAAATCTGCCATCCTCACCTGATCTGGTCCACACATGACTCCAGGTCCACAGCAATGTAGTTGACTCTCAACTGCCCTCTGAAATGGCTTGGCAAGCCACTCAGTTCTATCAAACACTATAAAGTCCCATAAAAAAGAAACAAAACCGGAAGGGCCACCTGTCATTGACCTAGGCACTGGAAAAGACAATGACAAAAACAGCCATGTCGATCCTGCAAAGGCCTCCTTACTCACAATGTCAAAATTAAGAGAGCTATCTCATGGACTAGTCAATCAACAGTTTGACACAGTCATACTCACGGAATCATACCTTACAGACAATGTCCCAGACATCACCATTCCCATCCCTGGATATGTCCTGTCCCATTGGCAAGATGGACCCAGCAGAGCTGAAGGCAGAGTGGTATACAATTGAGTTGCCCTAGAAGTCCTCAACATTGACTTCGGATCCCATGAAGGCTCATGGCTTCAGGTTACACGTGGGCAAAGAAACCTCCTGCTGATTGCCATGTGCTGTCCTCCCCTGGCTGATGAATGAGTACTCCTCCATGTTGAACAATACTTGCAGGAGGAACTGAGGTTGGCAAGGGTACAAAATATATTCTGTGTGGGGGATTTCATTGTGGGTCAAACAGTGGGCAGCAGTGGCTCAAAAAGGCAGTGCACCATCATCTTCTCAAGGGCAAGGGGCAATAGGCAATAAAAACTGTAGCTGTGGCCTAACCAACATTTTATATATTTTAAAGACAACCTTCCTGTTCGGCTAATAAGGGCAAACGTCTCACATGTTTTCTTAATTACTTTATCCACCAGTCTTGATACCTGAAGGGGCTGGTGTACATGCACATTGAGACCTCTCTGATTCTCAATGCTTCCCAGGATCCTACCATTCATCATGTATCCCCTTGTCTTATTTGTCCTTACTTGTGTTACTGCAGAAATTTTTATTGAATGGTATGTCTGTATGGTCTCAAAGTAGAGAAAATTAGTCCCAATTCTAAACAACACTACTAGAACCCTCACTTATTTAGGCTGGAGAATTCAGCATCTGACTTTGTAACAGGAGTTTAAATCAGGGCAGATACACTGTGTACCGTGCTATTTAGTTTCTTGAATAATTATTTGCTCTAGTCTTGTTAAAAATAGCACTTAACCAGTCAACTCATATAATGAGAAATTCACCATTTTTCATTAATGTTTGCTTTTTATTTTCATTACTAACAAATGGGAAACAGACGTTGTCAATGAACAGCACTCACAGATGCTCAAGTACAATTTGTTGGCACAGATGATAAGATGTTTCTCAATGACTCAGATTTATTTCTGAAGTTCAGTGGTTAACTAGTACACAATATTTTCCATGACTAAACACTACATTTGTTACTCTTCAGTGTGCGGGACTTTCCACTTTGTTTCTTTATAAATTATAGATACTTCGTGCTAGAATTGAATTGAAAACATGTGGGGAAGGGAGCGGGGGAGGTTGGTGGGGAGAATGTGTAAATTTAACCTACGTCCTTTGGTAGGAATGCAGGCGGAGAAGGACTTAGAGCTGCCTGCTCATTTCAATGATTTGTGTTCAGTCAGCGTTTTGGTGCTCACTTGCTGCATGCCAATTACAGCTGCACATTATCAAGGCTAGGTAAATTAGATGATTAAGAAGGTCAATGGGATACTTTCCCTTATTAGCCAAGAAATAAAATAATCTCTCATGCAATCACACACTTCCTATAAGGATCCCCTAATGTTTTTTTGCAGTGTGTGGACCATCGAGGTCCCTGCACAGCAGGACTTCCGAAACCATCAACATGTCAGCACGCTGATCTCACTAAGCATCTGTTTGGCAATAACTTGCTCATTGATGTTCAGTTGGTTGTGCCAGAGCCATGTGACTCCTGACCTTGTTACAGCCTTGGTTCAAACATGGGCAGAGTTTCAGAGATGAAGTGTAAGTGACAACTCTTGAAACAGAAGCAGGAGAAGACTATTCAATTTTTTTGAGCCTGCTCCGTCATTCAGTATGATCATGGACAATCATGCAACTCAGTACCTTGTTCTCACTTTCTTTCCATATCCTTTGATCCCCTTAGCCCAAAGAGATAACTCTAACTCCTTCTTGAAACATTCAATGATTTGACTTCACCCGCTTTCTGTGGAAGAAAATTCCACAGGCTCATCACTCACTGGGTGAAGAAATTTATCATCTCAGTCCTAAATGTCCAACCCCATATCTTTACAATGTGAGCCTGGGAACATCCTTCCTGCATTTACCTTGACTGGATCTGTTGGAATTTTATAGGTTTGAATGAGATCATAATTCTTTCTTCTGTACTCTAGTGAATATAGTACCAACCAATCCAGTTTCTTTTTATATGGCAATCCTGCCTTCCCATGAATCACAACTTCCTCCATAGCCAGAATATCGTTCCTCAAACTGCACACAATAGTGCAGCTGTGGTCTCTCCAAGGCCTGGTACAATTGCAGCAAGAAATCCCTGCTCTTGTCCTCAAATTTTTCACTATGAAGGCCAACATACCACTTGCCTTCTTCACCAGTTGCTGCACCTCGTGTTTACTTTCAGCAGCTGGTCTACAAGGATATCCAGGTTCATTACACCTCTCCCTTTCCCAACCTATTGCCATTCAGAAAATAATATGCCTTCCTATTTTTGCTATCAATTATCCACAATATATTTCATCTGCCATGCATTTGCCCACTTGCTGAATCCATACTGAAGCATCACTGCATTCTTTCACAGTTCATCTATTATCTTGACATCAAGGACACATATGATCCAGTGTGGCATCTAGATGTGAAGCCTTGCAAAAACGGAGTCAATGGAAATCAGGGGAAAAACTCTCAGCTGGGTGCAATAATACCTGGCACTAAAGAAGATGATTGTGGTTATTGAAAGTCAGTAATTGCAGATTCAGGACATTCTGCTGCATTCTTCAAGGTACTGAACTGGGCCTGACCATCTTGGCTGATTCATCAACAACTTTCTCTCCATCATTAGGTAGAATTGAGAATGTTTGCTGAAAGTTGTTCAATGTTCAGCACCATTCACGACTCCTCAGATACTGAAGTAATCCATGACTAAATGCAGCAAGACTTGGATAACATCTAGGCTTGGCTTGGAAAGTGGTAACTAATACTTGTGCCATGCAAGTATCAAGCAATCACAATCTGTAGAAAGAGAGGAGCTAATCATCACCCTTTTACATTCAATGGTGTTACCATCACTGAAGCCTCCACTATCAATATCCTGGTGTTATCATTGATCAGATTCTGAAATGGGCTGGCCATATAAATACATTGGCTACAAAGAGCAGATCAGAGGCTAGGAATCCTGGAGCAAATAACTCACTTTTTGTATCCCAAAGGCCTGTCCACATTCGACAAGGCAAAAGTCAGAGTGGAATGAAATACTCCCCGTTTGCCTGGATGAGTGTAGCTCTAACAACACTCAAGAAGCTTGACACCATCCAGGATAAAGGAGCCCGTTTGATCTGCTCCACAATGTTGTGGACCAGGCCAGACCCCTCTAAACATTCTAAGAAGATAGCACAGACCCTAACTTTTTTAGTAGGTTTCAGGCAGGTATTCCAGGAGTGATGCAGCTGGTCAAACCATAAGTAAAGTAAAACACCAAATTTACATACCACCAAATGAAACACAAGCAAAACAGAATTTAGAATAACAACTATTTGAAGATGCAACCAACACGATATGCTCGTAACTTAACAAAGGAGCTGTTCCAATTTCCTGCAACATCCCCATAAACACACCCCTTGACAAAAAAAAAGATAAGTTCAAACACAGGTTCTTATAGGAAAGATGTTCGAAAGGGAGAGTCAGTCATAAACATCTGTTAAATCAGGGAACCTTTCTTCCCAGCAACTTTCTTTGACTAGCAGCTTCAAACAGACTGCTTGCTAAAACCCAAACTAAATGAAAACCCTGAACTGGGACAACTGGTCACTCCTCTTTCTTGTACAAATATTTTAAAAGCCTTTTCCCTGATTGCCTTAGGCAGTATCTGTTTGGCACTAACAAGGTCCCTAAAAGCCAGTCAAATCTGAAGCTCTGTCTTTTACAAGCCCTCTTGAAAAAAAAACAAGGACAACATAACTTTGTTAAAGGAGTAGCATCACAACCACAAACATTCACTTCCTCCACCACAAACACTCAGTAGCAGCCGTGTGTACTATCTACAAGATGCACAGCAGAAATTCAATACCACTCCTCAGACAGTTTTTTATAAACCCACGACAACTTTCATCCAGAATAACATGGATATTAAATACATGGTAATACCATCACCTGCAAGTTCCCCACCAGGTTACTCACTATCCTGACTTGGAAATATATCATTGTTCTTTCGGTCTTTGGGTCAAAATCCTGGGATTCCTTTGCATTATGGGTCTACCTACAGAATATGAACTAAGCAGTTCAAGAAGATATCTCACTACCACCTTCTAAGAAATACAAAAAATGGACAACCAGGTTTAGAATGCATGTATGTAAGTGCAAAAAGGATGATGAACAAGGTTAGAGAGCTGCAAACTGAAATAGTCACGTTGGAATGTGATGTAGTAACAATGCAGTGAGGGTTGGGCCCTTAATATTCAAGGTTCAAAGTGTTTAGAAAAAAGGATGGGTATGAAAGAGGGTGTAATGGTAGTTCTGATTAGGGATAAAATTGCAGTTTTAGAAACAAAGGATGCCCTGAGGAAGCTGGAACAGAATTCATCTGAAGAGAGTTAAGAACCAAGAAATGGATTATCACCTTACTGGGGATATTCTACAAACTTACAAATAGTAGGAAAGTGATAAAGGAGGAAATCTATACGAAAAGTCAAGAGATATGCAAAAATTATACAGTGGTGATGTTCAATGAATTTACTTATTCAAATTTCAATTGGGGTAAGAGTACGGTCAAGGGATAAGTGAGGAGGGATTTCTGAAATGTGTTCAAGAGAATTTCCTTCATGAATATGTTCTCAATCTAAGTAGAAAGTAGATATTGCTAGATCTGGTAATAGGGAATAAGATAGGCAATCAGCAAAAATGTCAGAGGGCAACACTTGAATAAGAGTGATCTTTAGATTAGTAATCAAGGAAAACAAGTCTTAAGTGGAACTTCTAAATTGGAACAGGGCTAATTTTAATAAGAGGGTATCTAGCCAGGGTAAAATAGAGCCAATAACGTACTGGAAAAACTAATAAAATAATCAATGATCCTTAAGCACTGTATATGTCAGGTAGGCTCATTCCAACTAGGATGAAAGGAAATCAAATTCCTTGGGTGACAAGGAAGATAGAGGATACAATGAAACAAAGAAAGAGATTTTAAATGCATGTGAGATGATTTCTTCATGTGAAATTAATTTTATTTGATTTGATTATTATTGTCACATGTACTGAGATACAATGAAAAGTATTGTTTTGTATGCCATCCAGAGAAATCATACCTTACATAAGTACATCAGGGTAATGCAGTAGAACGTAAAATACAGTGTTACAGCTACTGAGAAAGTGCCAAGATCAACTTTAATATAAGAGAGATCCGTTCATAAGTCTGGAACAACGGGGAAGAAGGTGTTCTTGAATCTGTTGGCACGTGTTTTCAAACTTTTGTATCTTCTGCTCCATCGTTGAGGGAGGAAGAGAGTATAACCGAAGTGGGAGGGGTTTTTGATTATGTTGACTGCTTTCGCGTGGCTGCGGGAAGTATAGACAGAGTCAATGGAAGGAAGGCTGGTTTTGGTGATAAAACTCTCTGTAATTTCTTGCAGTTATGGGCACACAGTTGCCATACCAAGCTGTAACACATCCAAGTAGGATGCTTTCTATGGTGCATCCTTGAGAGGGAAATTGAAGAGTAAAATAAGGCTGGTAAAGAGACATTGTGAGAACAGAATCTCAGTCAACATAAAGAAACCCAAAATTCTTCTATTAGTATGCAAATAGAAGTAAACATTAAGAGGCAAGGTTGGTTCTATTATGGACTGAGGAGGTGATAAAAATTTGAATGCTTAATAAGCACAGTATTTATTCAGGAACATTGTTTGAAGCCGAGATGGTAGAGATTGTGTGAATATTGTTAGGCGGGGATCCAGGAAACGTTGGCTATGCTCATAATGGATATGTCACCTGGCCCCTGACCCAACTAGTACCCCTCCACCAACACACTCATTCGATTGGCTGAACTGGTCGTCACCCTCAACAACTTCTCTTTCGAATCCTCCCAATTCCTTCTGACCAAAGGGGTAGCCTATGCACTCGCACAGGGCCCAGCCACCCCTGCCTCTGCCTCAGATACTTGGAACAATCCATCTTCTGTAATTACACTGGCACTATTCCCCAGCTTTTTCTCCGCTACATTTATGATTGCGTCGGCGTCACATTGTGCTCCCATGAGGAGCTTGAACAGTTCATCAACTTCACTAGCAACTTCCACCTTGACCTCAAGTTCACCTGGACCATCTTGGACACCTCTGTCCCTCCCCTTCCTGGACCTCTCTGTCTTTGTTTCTGGCGACACTGACATCTACTTCAAACCCACTGACTCCCACAGCTACCTGGACTACACCTCTTCCTACCCACCGACATAAAAATGCCTTTAATCCCAATTCCTCCACCTCCGCCGTATCTGCTCCCAGGAGGAGCAATTCCACCCCAGAACATCCTCCTATTTCAAGGATTGCAATTGTCCCTCCCACGTGGTTAACAATGCCCTCCAGTGCATCTCCTCCACTTCCTAAATCTCTGCCCTTGAACCCCACCCCTCCAACTGCAACTCCCTTCTTAGGTCCATGTCCCCCACCAACTCACCCTCCACTCCTGGCACCTTCCCTTGCCACTGCAAGAGGTGTAAAATCTGTGTCTACACCTCTCCCTCACTTTCACCCAAGGCTCCACAGGATCCTTGCACATCCAGCAGAGATTTTCCTGCACATCCAAACACCACAGCTATTGTGTCCATTGCTCTTGATGTGGTTTCTGCTACATTGGGGAGACAGGATGCCAACTTGCGGAATGTTTCAGAGAACATCTCTGGGACATATGCACCAAACAACCCACCACCCTGTGGCTGACCACTTCAATTCCCCCTCCCACTCCGCCAAGAACATGCAAGTCCTGGGCCTCCTCCACCGCCAAATCCGAGACACCTGATACCTGGAGGAAGAATACCTCATCTTCTGCCTTTGTACTCGACAACCACATTGCATCAATGTCGATTTCATCAGTTTTGTCATCTCCCCTCCCCCATCTCATCCCAGATCTAACCTTCCAACTCAGCAGCACCCTCTTGAACTGTCCCACCTGTCCATCTTCCTTCCCACCTACCTGCTCCACCATCCACTCTGACCTATCGCCATCACCTGCATCTAACTTATCGCCTTCCAAGCTATCTTCCCCTCCAGCCTCAGCCCCCTATTTATCGCTCAATGCCTCCCCTCCTCCAACATTCCTAAAGAAAGTCTTATGCTTGAAACGTCGACTCTCCTGCTCCTCGGATTCTGCCTGACCTGCTGTGCTTTTCCAGTGCCACACTTTTCGACTCTGATGTCCCGCATCTGCAGTCCTCATTTTCTCCTAGTTTGATGGAAACATCAATAAAGCGCTACAGGGATAGAATAAGGAAATTGGTCAGATGTGATGCTCCATACAGACGCAGAACAGACTTAAGAGCCAAACCAACTTCTTTTGTCCTGTAAATATCCTATAACAAGGATGAGAATTTTAAAAACAAAACATTACTGAACCAAAAAATCATTATAGATAATCAGGCAGCATGGTGACTCAGTGGTTAGCAGTCTCATAGCAGCAGAGACCCTGGTTCGATTCCAGCCTTGGGTGACTGTCTGTGTGGAGTTTGCACATTCTCCTCGTGTCTGCGTGGGTTTCCTCTGGGTGCTCCGGTTTCCTCCTACAGTCCAAAAATGTGCAGGTGAGGAGAATTGGCCAAGCTAAATTGCCCGTAGTGTTAGGTGAAGGGGTAAAATGTAGGGAAATGGGTCTGGGTGGGTTGTGCTTCGGCGGGTCGGTGTGGACTTGTTGGGCCGAAGGGCCTGTTTCCACACTGTAAGTAATCTAATCTATGCTTCAAGTATAGGTCTCTACTGGGAGTATGGGCATCAGTGAATTTATTCTGGACTCCTCATCCTGTCAGTTTCTTGCAGCTCATTTTCTGCTTCTGTAGGTTAGATAAGTATGAGTTTCAAACTGCTGTGCAATCCACTTTAGTCAATTCTAATGAATAATGATATTTCCTCCAAATCACATCTGAGATTTAAACTCCATTCTCGACTCATACTTAAATGCAATTCTAAGGAGGGAGTGCTACACTGTTAAAGGTGGTCAATCTACAGATGAGGGATAAATTGAGTTACAATGTTCCCCCTTGATGGATATAAACATTCCTACGATAGTCTTCCAGAAAGATCTGGGATGTTTACCCAATGGTTTGCTTAACATCTGGCAATTTATCTTACGGCTGTGTATGATTTCAACCATGTATGGGATCTTGCTGTGCAGAGTTTGGCACCTATGTCAATTGTTGTATAAAATCACATCAAGGTTGCAGCATTGAAACATTCCATTTAACCAAACAATGCTGACGTACTTGCTGCATTTCGACATGTCAGGGTTATACTTCGTTCCAATCCTTTCTCCCACATGTACTTGTTTAGCTTCCCCTTAAATGCACCCGTACTAATCACCGCAGCTCCTCTCGTGGTAGCAAGTTATTCTTCCGACTTCCCTCCTGGACTGACTGGTATTCTGTAAATATTATACATTAAAGCTTTGGTCCCCTGCATCTCCGCAGAGCAAGCCCTTCCACAATTTAAAAGACCCCTGCTCAACTCTCTCTTTTCGGGCTCCAGGCCCGAGATCAGTCCACCTTGATCTCAGTTCTGACATTATCCTTGTAAATACCGCCCTCCGCCAGCGGGTATTTCTCAGTCCTTTGTGGGAACACGGAGACAGCAGTTGAGTGGGAGCCCTCAGCGTCGCCGCGGTCTCCTCCGCCTCGGGCCTGAGGCCTTCCGTTACCACGGCAACCGCGGCGGGATCTCGCGAGAGGTGGGCTGGGAGGTCAGGGAGGTCGCGACGTCACAGGGGCCCCGTCGTCAGGCCCAGGGGCCGGCGGGGAGGAGGTTCAGTGCGGCCTTCCCTTCCCTCCGCTCGGCTCGGCTCGCCTCGCCCCGGCCTGCTGCCTGGATCCATGAGCGCGGCCCTGATGGTGGCGGCAGCCGGGCCGAGCTGAGGCCGGACTAGCCCAGCGACCGCCACCCCGCCCCCGCGCATTTTCCTGAATGCGGCCGTGTGGAGCAATAACCCAATGGACGTTATGGAAAGCCCTCTGAACCTGGTGAGTCAAGTTCACCGGGGCCGCTGGGCTCGAAGCTGAGCCCTCAGTCTGTGTGTGTCAGGTACAACTCCCCTCCCTCCACATCCCCAGGTCCTGTAATGTCAGGGTGTTTACTTTCTTTCTCAATGTCCAAGATATAAAGAGAGGAACACCTGCATTTACATAGCACCTGTCATTGAAGTGCTGGGGCGGGGCAATCAAGTAGCTCCAAAGTTCTCTCTTAGGAAACGTGGCATTGCACGTAGCGGGTTCCCACAAAACATTAATGTAATCACTTGTTTTCAGCGATGTTAAGGAGAAATCCTTTCGTTTTCAAAACACCACCATGGGTTTATTTGCAAGGGCCGGACAGAACCTTGCTGTCTCGTTCTCTTCACGGTTTAGCATCCCCAGTCCTGTTTCATCAACTTCTAGTGGGACTTGAACCCACAATCCTCCAACTCTCAGGCGAAAGCGTGACAACTGAGGCACCACTGACAAATAGTCGTAAATGGCAACAACTTTTCTTGACAGAAGTACGCAAGTGAATTGTGGCTGCACAATATTTTCATGGGTTATGTACCAAAAAATAACATGCTGACTTTTTAACTCTTCTATAAAGAGTAAGGCAGGATATTTGCCAACTGTTTTCCTTTGAGTCTAATCTTTATTTAATTTAATGAGTTGCATAATCTTTGATCATGCTGAAATCTGTTTGGTTTGAAGTTTTAAAATCGGGTAAGGATGGTTTGTGAAGGGAAAACTCGGTCGCCTAACCATACGTTATAATGTATTGAAATGTCTGAAATTTTCCCACAAAGTGTAAGTTGGTAGTCCACTGACATTCCGTTGTTTGAATTTCTTTAGAGTGCAATCATATGGAAATAGACACGGTAGTATAAATGATCAATCTTAAGGAAGGACCAAAATCTCAACATGTAGTTCTCATCTTAGGTATGAAAGTAAAAAATTTAAATCATATTGGCATCAAGCAGAGGATATTTTGCAAACTGAAATCAAGGAAGACTTTTAAATTTGTTTTATACTTATGACGTTAAAAATAATTCAAAGAAACAGTACAACCTTAACATGATCGAAAGCTGATCCTTTCAAGTAGCATTGTAAAAGATCAAAGATTTGGATGTATCATGCCTAATATCACTTATGCCCAAAGTTCTGTAATACTTTAGACTGTGTAATTGATTTGGGCACTGATTATGTATGTCTCTGATTTGTAAATGCAGAGAAAAGCCATGAACTGAATGGAAAAGCTGCCTGATTGCTGAAGGAATTCTGAAACAATCCCCAAAACTGTACTTGTACAAATAGAAGAATTCATGGACAAGTGGGTCCACAACTTATGTAATTTTACTGCTTATTGATTATGCAAGTGCTTTATTTAGCAAAATTCATGAAAAGTTTAGTCTAAATTATGAATGTCCTTGGTCTAATGTGTTGCACAGAGTACTAAATTTTGAAGATTGGCTGCAGGGATGGAATAAACTTCACTATTACTGATGGAGGAGACACATTAGGCAAGAAGAGCAAAGGAAGCAAATTGGTTCACCAGTTTGAGGAATGTTGCAGAACTTGAGCCAAGAGTTTTGAGCATTTTCTAAATAAACATGAGGATTCTGAAATCATTGGAGAATGGGCAGTCAGCAAAGATTGGAGAGAAGTTAGAGATGACTTGGAGTGAGACTTGAAAAAGTAATGCTGGATAAATTGAATGAAGGACAGTATAGGATATATTCAAACAGGATGTTGCAGAAATTACCATTAAAGGCTCCAGTGATAGATGATATGAAGATGGAAATAGAAAGCTTGGAATTGATTCTGATCCCATGAGTAGCAGGAGGAGAAACCTGGGGCTTTGATAGCAACATGTTGCTGTGTGTTGAACTGGAGACTGTTCTAGCTCATCGATGAATATAGGAGGAGAAAGTGAGGTCTGCAGATGCTGGAGATCAAAGTTGAAACTTTATTGCTGGAACAGCACAGCAGGTCAGGCAGCATCCAGGGAACAGGAGATTCGACGTTTCGGGCACAGGCCCTTCTTCATTCCTGAAGAAGGGCCTGTGCCCGAAACGTCGAATCTCCTGTTCCCTGGATGCTGCCTGACCTGCTGTGCTGTTCCAGCAATAAAGTTTCAACATCGATGAATATATATTAGTCAGAGGATGGCATAATGATAAGCATGGGATTAAGGATGATAGAGTAACCAAGCTGAGTGTTATTGACTGACATATACAGATAGCAGCTGTATTTCTACCAAAAGAATTTGCACATAAAGTATTTTTCAAGCCATCAGAACATCCCCACAAGAGCTTATTACCATTAAAATATAGACAGGCAGAAAGGTTTAGAAATGATATTCTTAGATTTGGGAGCCTTGGCATCTGATTGGTCAGGTGCCAGTGGTGGAGCATTTAAAATCATGGTAGCTCAAGTGGCCAGAATTGAAGAATTTTAGATATTCTGGGGGGCTAAAGAAGAGTACAGAGATAGGGAGGAGTAAGAATTAGCATTTCAGAAAAAGGGATTGGCTTAACTGGTCAGTGAGCATTCAGGTAATATGTGAATGAGTCATGTGCAGATTAGGACACAGCAGCAGAATTTTGGGTAACCACAAAATTTACAGCAAGTGGAACCTGGGAAGCTAACCAGGAGTGTATAGGAGTAGTTGAATCTAAAGCTAACAGTGGCATGGATGAAGGTTTCAATAGCATGTGAGCTGAGGCAGGGACAGAGTCTAGTTATGAATTCAAGGTGGAAATAGATGGCCTGGGTGGCAGCACAGATATGTAGTTGGAAAATCATCTCAGAGTCACAAATGACACCAAGTTTTTAAACGTTCAGTTCAGGCTCAGCAAGATGGACTTGGTGGTGAGGCAATGGAGTTTTTTCAGTCTTTCCAATATTTATTTGTAGAAAATTTCTGTCCGTCCAGTCTGGATGCTGAGCAACCACTCAAATGACTTAAAGCCTGTGGAGTCAGTGAGATGGGTGGTGCTGATTTAGATGTGGTGTTGTCTGCACTGTTGTGTAAAACAAGACTATGTATTTAAGTCATATCATGGGGCTACTTTCTATGATTTAGGATGTGAATATATGCTAATATTTATAATACCTACATGTGCTGAAAGCATGTTGCTGTTGATAAATAATGGTCAGAAGAATTGTGGAGGACGCTCTGTTTTTCTGGGATAGTATGCTCAATTGAGCGGACAGATAAGGCTTTAGGATTAGTATCTCTTCCAAAAGATGGCATAAGAACATAAGAACTAGGAGCAGGAGGAGGCCATCGGGCCCTTCGAGCCTGCTCTGCCATTCAATAAGATCACAACTGATCTTTTTGTGGACTCAGCTTCACTGCCCGTGCTCTCACCATACCCAGTAATTCCTTTATTGTTAAAAAAAAAACTATCTTTGCGTTAAAAATGTTTACTGATGTAACGTCAATTACTTCGCTCGGCAAGGAATTGCGTAGATTTACAACCCTCAGGATGAAGAAGTTCCTTCTCAATTCAGTCCTAAATCTGCTCCACCTAATTTTGAGGCTATGCCGTCTTGTCCTAGTTTCACCAGCCAGTGGAAACTTGCTCTCTACTTCTATTTTATCTATTCCCTTCATATTTTGTAAATCTATAAGATCTCCCTCTCATTCTTCTAAATTCCAATGAATATAATCCCAGTCTACTCAGTCTCTCCTCATAAGCCAACCCCTCAACTCCAGGATCAACCTAGTGAACTTCTTCTGCACCCCTTCCACTGCCGATACATCCTTTCTCAAGTAAGGAGACCAAAACTGCACATAGTACTCCAAGTGTGGCCCCACCAGCACCCTATACAGCTGCAACATAACCTCCCTGCTTTCAAACTCAAAGCCTTTAGCAATGAAGGACAAAATTTAATTTGCCTTCCTAATTACTTGTAACTGCAGACCAACCCTCTGTGATTCATGCACAAGGACACCCAAGTCCCTCTGCAAATCAGCATGCTGCAACTTTTTACCATTCAGATAATAAACCTTTTTACTGTTACTCCTACCAAAATGGATGACTTCACATTTATTAACATTGTATTCCATCTGCTGGACCTTTGCCCACTCACTAAAAGTATTTATGTTCCTCTGCAAAGTTTCACAATCCTCTGTACGCTTTGCTCTGCCACTCATCTTAGTGTCATCTGCAAACTTTGACACACTACACATTGTCCCCAACTCCAAATCATCTATATATATAGTGAATAATTGCGTTCCAACACTGATTTCTGAGGCACGCCACTAGGTACTGATTACCAACCAGAATAGCACTTATTTATCCCCACTCTTTGCCTCGAGTTAGTCAACCAATCCTCTATCCATGCTAATACTTGACCTGTGATGCCATGCATCTTTATCTTACGCAGCAGTCTCTTGTGCAGCACCTTGTCGAAGCTCTTTTGGAAATCTAGGTACACCACATCTACTGGGTCCCCATTGTCCACCTTGCTCGTAATGTCTTCATAGAATTCCAATAGATCTGTTGAGCATGACCTGCCCTCCATGAACCCATACTGTGTCTGTCCATCGGGACAATGTCTATCTAGATGCCTTGCTATTTCTTCCTTGATAATAGACTCAAGCATCTTCCCCACAACAAAGGACACATTTGACAGTTCAACACAAAAGAACAAACAACCTCCTGCACCCCACTATTCAAGAAAACAGTTGAACAAAATAGCTGGGAATTTGTCTCTTGTTTTCTTGTACAGGTAAAGAGGTGAAAGAAAATTACAGTAGATTGCATGCATTTGGAGTTGTATGGAGCTTTTACAGGAGGTTGGACTGTGGAAGTGTGTGGAGGTTACAGCAGGTTTGTACTCTATTTGATTCCTGTGTTGGTATGGTATTTGGAAGATTAGTGGTTTTTGGAATGGGGATGTTAACTCTTTTGAAGAGATGAGATTGTAGCTTCAGCTTGTCTTTGGGGAATTACTTGTAATCTGAGGAAACAATCTGATGGAGAAAGTAGCAATAAGAAAAACTTTATAGTTATATTTGAGAACATCTACTTCAAGCTGTTTGAATTGTAGACAGGAAGGTCAGCCTTCAAGCACCTTGTTTGTCTTTTTAAGGAAATGTGCATTTTAGTAACTGGACAGGCAGTCAGTATTGTCTCCCAGTCTGTTGCTTTCTGTGCTGTTTGTCACTGGAGGTCTGCAGCAGCTCCACTGGATTAACTTCAAAGTGACTTGAAAGTTTTCCTTGGATTCTATAAATTCAAAGGAATGTTTTCTCAAACAAAAACGTGTTACATAAGATCAAGTGCAGGCCTTTCTGCCCTTCAAAACTCTTCAATTATCTTTGTAGATGTGTGTATCCTTATATGAATTTCACACCTTTGCTCTATGTCCCACATCCTTTTGAAACAAAAGCTTTCACACTGGGTCCTTTTGGTCCCTGATTTCTGTGCCCTCCACCTGGAAAAAATGCTTTCTGGTTTTTCTTGTGAATAGGCTAGATCTAATTTCAAGATTATTTCCACTTTGTTCTGGATCCTGCACAGTAGGCTCTATTGCATCAACTCATTACTATTGTAAATATTCTGGTTAAATCAGCTTTCTAAACACAATAAAATACAAGATCCGCTTATGCTGCCTGTCTTCACAATTTAACGTAATTGAACTGTAATTGATTTTAAACTGCTGAAATGGCCTGGCAAATCACTGTTCAAAGGCAATTAAGGATGGACAAAAAAAATGCTGTCCTTGCCAACAATTCCCACATCCCATAAAGGAATATAGAGCAAAAAGCCTGCTTTGGACTGTTATCAAGGCCGATATATCCTCTCCACAGTACTGTGTTTAGACTTGAATGCACTTGTTATTAATTCACCTATTAGTCATTGATACAGGAACTTGTGGGCGACTGGAAAAGAGCTGTTTCTAGTGGCTGAGAAATTTATCAGAGAGCTTAGAAAATGAGGTAGCTGAAACAAAGGCTGTTGCTCTGTGCATTGATTTGTCCATCAAGTTCACAATCTCACCTGCATGCTTTGTGCAGGTTCTTCTCTCTTTGGGGAAGGAGAAATGTGCCTCCACATTGTGTCTAAAATACTCTTTGTATGTAAACATTTTGAATAAATTAAGGAGGGCCTTTGAAAAATCTCTAACTTGATGTGGCTCCTTTCACTTTTAGTTTTAAGTCTTCACAAAATGCTGTGAACCATAAAAAGAGGAAGTTTTTCCGAATAGTTTCCAAATCCCTCAATAGTCTCCTATATTCTGTAATCTCCATCAGCCCTATAAGATGTGGGATCCTCCAATTCTGGTCTCTTATCCAACCATGATTTTCAATACTCCACTGGGTACTGTGCTTTCAGCTGCCAAGATCCTAAACCCTGAAATGTTCTCCTTGTGCCTCTCCACACTACCTATCCTTTTTGGAGATGCTCTTCAAAATCTACTTGTTTGACAAAAAAAATCTCATTAATCTGTTCAGAGATATTACACACCTCTAGCCTTTGGACATCTTGTGTGGCTGTGTGATTTTGTATGATAATGGTTGTGTGAAGCACTTTGGATTGTCTTACTCTGTTAAAAGTTCCTTTATGCACACAAACCTTTATTGTTGACACATGACTGCCAGGCAGACATGTTTGCAATGTGGTCATTGAGCCATAAATTAGTAAATCTTGTTTACTGACCCTTAATTTAGAGTCATAGGATCATAGAATATGGAAACTAATCTATGCCCACCATGTTTTTTTTTATTTCAAAAATATACTTTATTCATATATATTTAATCTATACAATTGGACATGTCATCATTCTGTAAACATTCCATTTCTTTGTGTCGAAACAGGGTGATCATTCATATTCACAGGTTGGTGCGATTACATTGAGCTGAGGCGCCAGCGGAGCCCAAATGACTGCGTGGGCCCCCTGTTCTTCATTAGGCAGGCAGATGTTAGACGGTGGTCTTTCCCCACCGCGCCTTGGCGGCAGCTGCCCCAAGCTTCAGCGCGTCCCTCAACACGTAGTCCTGGACCATGGAACGTGCCAGTCTGCAACACTCAGTCGGGGTCAACTCCTTCAGCTGGAAGATCAACAGGTTTCGGACCACCCAGAGAGCGTCCTTCACCGAGTTGATGATCCTCCAGGCACAGTTGATGTTCGTCTCGGTGTGCATCCCGGGGAACAGACCGTAGAGCACGGAGTCCCGCGTCACGGCGCTGCTCGTGACGAGCCTCGACAGACACCACTGCATTCCTCTCCAGACTTCCTCTGCATAGGCACATTCCAGAAGGAGGTGTGTGACAGTCTCGTCCCCCCCGCAGCCGCTTCGAGGGCAGCGTGCGGTGCGGCAGAGAGTCCGGGCGTGCATAAAGGATCTCACAGGCAGAGCCCTTCTCACCACCAGCCAAGCCATGTCTTGGTGCTTGTTGGAAAGTTCTGGCGATGAGGCATTCTGCCAAATGGCTTTGACAGTCTGCTCAGGGAACCGCTCGACAGGATCCGCCCTCTCCTTTTCCCGAAGGGTCTCAAGGACACTACGTGCTGACCACTTCCTGATGGACTTGTGGTCAAAGGTGTTTTTCTTGATAAATTTCTCCACGAAGGACAGGTGGTACGGAACGGTCCAACTACTCGGAGCGTTCCGCGGCAGCGAGGCCAGGCCCATCCTTCGCAACACCGGGGACAGGTAGAACCTCAGTACATAGTGACACTTGGTGTTTGCGTACCGGGGATCCACGCACAGCTTGATGCAGCCACACACAAAGGTGGCCATCAGGGTGAGGGTGGGATTGGGTGTGTTTTTTCCCCCATTGCACCGGTCTTTGTACATTACATCTCTTCGGACCCGGTCCATCTTTGATCTCCACACGAAGTGGAAGATGGCCCGGGTGACAGCGGCAGCACAGGTTCTGGGGATAGGCCAGACCTGTGCCACGTATAACAATACTGAGAGTACCTCACACCTGATGACCAGGTTCTTACCCGCGATGGAGAGCGACCGTTGCTCCCATCTGCCCAGTTTCTGTCTCCCCTTCCTGATCCGCTCCTCCCAGGTCTTGGCGCACGCCCCAGCCCCCCCGAACCAAATACCCAGCACCTTCAGGTGGTCAGTCCTGACGGTGAAGGGGATAGAGGATTGGTCGGCCCAGTTCCCGAAGAGCATGGCTTCGCTCTTGCCTCGGTTTACCTTGGCCCCCGAGGCCCGTTCGAACTGGTCACAAATGCACATGAGTCTGTGCATGGACAGCGGATCCGAGCAGAAAACGGCGACGTCATCCATGTACAGGGAGGCCTTAACCTGCAGGCCCCCGCTGCCAGGAATAGTCACCCCTTTCAGGCTCGCATCCTTCCTGATGGACTCGGCAAATGGCTCTATGCAACACACAAACAAGGCAGGAGAGAGAGGGCAGCCCTGCCTGACTCCAGATCTGACTGGGAAGCTATCTGATTCCCATCCATTGATTGAGACTGCACTGACAATGTTGGTGTAGAGCAGTCTGATCCAATTAGCGATTCCCTCCCCGAAGCCCATTTTGGAGAGGACATCCCTCATATATGTATGCGATATCCTATCAAAGGCTTTCTCCTGGTCCAGGCTGATGAGGCAGGTGTCCACCCCCCTGTCCTGCACGTAGGCGATCGTATCTCTGAGGAGTGCGCGACTCTCAGCGATCTTCCTGCCCGGTACAGCACAGGTTTGGTCAGGGTGAATCACCCCATGTTGCCAAATTAAACTAGTCCCACCTGCCTGTACTTGGCTCATAACCCTCCAAAAAACTTCTTGTTCATGTACTTATCCAGGTGTCTTTTGAGCGTGACTGTACCCGCATCCATTACGTCCTCTGGAGGTTCATTGCATTCACGAACCATTCTCTGTGTGAAAAAGGAAGTTGCCCGTCAGTTTGCACATAGCAAGATCCAATAAATTTCAATGACACGTCAACTAGTTCTTTTAGTTTTTTTGATGACAATTGATGGAGATCTCTGTTCTTAAGCAAATTAGCACCATTGAACCTATTAAACCACTTCAGAGTGCAGGCAGGACTTGCATCTCATCAGACAGACAAGACCTCCATTATGCAGCGCTCCCTCAGCGCCAACCCTCTGACAGGGAGGATGTGAAGGTGCCGGCGTTGAACTGGGGTAGACAAAGTTAAAAATCACACAACACTATGTAATAGTCCAACAGGTTTATTTGGAAGTACTAACTTTCGTAGTGCTGCTCCTTCATCAGGTAGCTCTGGACCAAGATCATAAGACACAGAATTTATAGCAAAAGACCTCAGTGATATGCTACTGAAACAGTATACAGAACAACCTTGATTATTCGAACAAGACAGGCAGGGAGAATTTTGTTTGAATAACTGATTGTTCAGATTACGTTTTTACGAGACCTTGAGATCTTGATCAGATAATCCGAAATTCAGATAATTGATGTTCGGATAGCCAGGATTGTTCTGTGTTGAGCTATAGCAAGAAATCTTTTGCTATAAAGTCTATGTCTTACGAATCTGTGCCACAACTCCCTGTTGAAGGAACAATGCTTTTTAACTCTGACAGGAAAGCATTCCTCAGTTTGTATGATTCAAGTTAAAGTGCGCAGAAGTCAAGCTTTTGGTTTAAATATTTAGTTTAAATAGATGGAGGTTACTTTATTGTTATTATGGAATCTTCAGTGATTAAAAGAGAAATTTAGTAACAAAAAATGAAGGTCAAAATTTAAAAAAAGTACAGATAGGTCGAAAAGAATTCTTGGTATTTTATTGTTCAGGTGGAAGTTTATAAAACAAGAGACTTAGAGAGAGAGAGAGAGAGAGTTGACAGATTCCTGGTTTTGCAGGCAAGGCTTTTCTGGCTGCTTAGTTGCCTTACATGATGTGGAGATCCCGGTCTTAGTCTGAGGTGGACAAGGTCAGGCAGTCACCCAACACCAGGTTATAGTCCAACAGGGTTATTTGAAATGATAAGCTTTCAGAGCGCTGCTCCTTTCTCAGGTGAGATGACTTCATCTGATGAAGGAACTGCTCTCTGAAAACTTGAGTTCTGATAAGCCTGTTGGACTATAACCTGGTGTTGTGACTTCTGAGCTAATTGCTTTACAGCAGACCACTAACTTTCAAGAGCCTTCAAACTTTTCGTCATGCTCTGTGCCTGGGGAGACATATTTTCCTTTGGTAGTTCAAGATGGAACCCCTCTGTCGAGGCAGCTTACCTTTTCAAAGCATTCTTAGCTAGCATGTTAGGATGACCACTATTACAGGGTGACTTATGCAAAAAGTAAGTCGTGCTACGCTGGTGTTCGGGAAACAGCTCTTATTCCACCTGTGGTTCTTGGTCTTTGTACTAGTCCGTACCTAATTTGCATTCTCTCTCTCAGTGAATCATCAAGGAACTTTGTTGTCTTGTGAGAGTTGTTACATATCTGGATATGTCTCTCTGTCTGTCACATGGTTGTAGTTGTATAGTCAGATGATTTGTAGCAATTTTTAACTATTGGTGTCGCCATGTCCAGTCTTTTTCCTAAAAATGACTGTACCATATCCGCACATTTGTAATGGTTAGACTTATCAACGATGCTGCATAAAAGTAAAGGTAAGGTCGGCATAGTCTTTCCAGACCGTAGGGCTGCTTTGTCATTGGAGAGAGACTGGTGGTGCTTTAAACTGAGGGTCCCCATGCCTCAGGTAAGGGGAGAGGTTGAAGAGGAGAGTCCTTCATGGTGTCACTCTGCATTGAACTTAGCGTACTAAGAGATTTGGGTCGAGTGGATGTTGGGAAGCTAGAATTCAAAGGCACAGCCTCAGAATGAAGGGATGAGCCTTTAGAACTGAGATGAAGAGGAGGTTCTTCAGTCAGGTGGTTAATCTGTGGAACTCATTGCTACAGAATGCGTTGGAGGCTAAGACATTGAGTGTATTTAAGACAGGCGTAGATAGGTTCTTGAGTAGTATGGGATTAAAGGTTATTGTATAATAGAATCATAGAACCCCTACAGTGTGGAAACCGGTCATTTTGGCCCAACAACTTAGAGTCATAGAGCTGCACAGCATGTCCAACTCGTCCATGGCAACCAGATATCGAAAACTAATCTAGTCCCATTTGCCAGCACTTAGCCCATATCCCTCTGAACTCTTCCTATTCATATACCCATCCAGATGTCTTTTAAATGTTGTTGTAATTGTACCAGCCTCCTTCATTTCCTCTGACAGGTCATTCCAAACATGAAAGGAGCTTGGGTCCCTTTTTAAATCCTCCTCCTTCCCCCCCCCCCCCCCCCAACCTTAAACCTACACCGTCTAGTTTTGGACTCCCTTACCCTGGGGAAAAGACTTTGGCTACTCACCCTATCCATGCCCCTTATGATTTTATAAACTTATCACTCCTCAGCCTCCGATGCTCCAGGGAAAACAATACCAGCCTATTAGGCCTCTCCCTATAGCTCAAACCCTCCAGCCCTGACAACATTCTTGTAAATAATTTCTGAACCTTTTAAAGTTCACAACATCTTTTCTATAGCAGGAAAACCAGAATTGGTATGAGGGGGAACATTTTTGCCACTTGCAGAAAATCGAAGCATAACCTAAGTCTCTACATTTATCTGACCCAAGTCTGGCCATTGATTGGTTTGTGTTGGACTGCAGAAAAGAGTTCCTTTGAACTTCTTGGACATGTCTGTTTTGTGGGGGTGCGTGGGAGGGGGAGATGAGGTTTGTGGGGTGAGGGGGAAGGGAATGGAGAGAGAGAGAGAGAAGGTTTCGGTGCATTCTTCGGTCTTTGTTCATTCATACATGTTTCTCAATTTCCAGCTGTTTTATTGCTTTGCTATAGTTATTTTACTTAGTTTTTTTTTCACTTCTGTTTTTTGCAAATTGCCTGTTTCCTTTGTATCCATTTTATCCCCCTTGTACTATTTACTGAGTCATCTTTCACTCAGTTTCTTTTATTTATTTATCACCTATTTCCCCAGGTTAGTCTTCCTACAACTTTTCCTCACTTGCTGCCTCTTTCACCTGTTTTACTTGTATGTATTTATGTATTTCCTTCTGAACCCACAGTCTTCTGCCATAACTGCTACTCACTTGGGTACTCCATCTTTCATCAGCACTTCTTTCTTCATAGCAAACTCCCTTAATTACACTTTTTATTTCTCCCTTTAAGTGTGTAAGGTATGAACAGGTAGGGAAAGAGTTAAATTTTGGATGACAAAAGGCTCAGTGAGCATGACTTTCTGCAGATATGCAGATAAGAGCTTGCAGTAAACAATGAGGTGCTGGAGGCAAGGTTTAACAAGGTGAAAAAAGCTTTCATTGTGTAAAGCCATTTAACAAGATGAAGAAGCATTTGTTATGCAAAGTCAGTTAAACAAGGTGAAAAGCATTGATTATGTGAAGCCAGTTAAGGTTAAGAACATTCAGTGTGTAACAGCAGATGGCTTCATCTTTACTATTGAAACTCGCTGATTGTAATGGTCACCCAATCAATATGTATGTCACCTTATCTAGATGCTCCTCCCTGCAAGTGACTATATAATTCATTAAGAATGTGTTGTTCAAGAGAAAACTGAGAACTCATGTCTCTGTGCACATGGGCGATTGTGCTCTCTCCCTCCAGGACCCGTAATAAAGATGAAGGAGGTAAAGCTGTACTGTGTCTTTGAGCGTTTTGCTTTGACTGATACAGGGATAGGGAAATGGGATGACACCTTTCCAACCGGTTTGCCAATCTCTCCATTTAGTCATCGAGATGTACAGCATGGAAACAGACTCTTCAGTTCAACTCGTCCATGCCTACCAGATATCCCAATCCAATCTAGTCCCATCTGCCAGCACCTGGCCCACATCCCTCCAAACCCTTCCTTTACATATACCCATCCAGATGCCTTTTAAATGTTGCAATTGTACCAGCCTCCACCACTACTTCTGGCAGCCTATTCCACACACGCACCACCCTCTGCATGAAAAAGTTGCCCCTGAGGTCTCTTTGATATCTTTCCCCTCTCACCCTAAATCTATGCCCTCCCAGTTCTGGAGTCCCACCCCAGGAAAAAGGACTCGTCTATTTATCCTATCCCTGCCCCACATGATTTTATAAACCTCTATAAGGTCACCCTTCAGCCTCTGGTGCTCCAGGGAAAACAGCCCCAGCCTGTTCAGCCTCTCCCTGTAGCTCAGATCCTCCAACTCTGGCAACATCCTTGTAATCTTTTCTGAACCCTTGCAAGTTTCACAACATCTTTCCGATAGGAAGGAGACAAGAATTGCACGCAATATTCCACCTCTCCCTTATATCTCAAAATCCTCCAACCTGGCAATATCCTTGTAAATCTTTTCTGAATCCTTTTAAATTTCACAACATCCATCCTTCTGATAGGAAGGAGACCAGAATTGCATGCAATATTCCAAAAGTGGCCTAACCAATATCCTGTACGGCTTCAACATGACTTCCCAACTCCTGTACTTGATACTGTGACCAATAAAGGAAAGCATACCAAACGCCACCTTCATTATCCTATCTACCTGCATCTCCACTTTCAAGGAGCTATGAACCTGCACTCCCAGGTCTCTTTGTTCAGCAACACGCCCTAGGACCTTACCATTAAGTGTATACGTTCTGCACTGACTTGCTTTCCCAAAATGCAGCACCTCACATTTATCTAAATTAAACTCCATCTGCCACTCAGCCCATTGGCCCATCTGATTGAGATCCTGTTGTAATCCGAGATAACCTTCTTCGCTGTCCACTACGCATATTTTGTGTCATCTGCAAACTTACTAACTAAACCTCTTATGCTCACGTCCAAATCATTTATATAAATGATAAAGTAGTGGACCCAGCACCGATCCTTGTGGCACTCCATTGTCAGTGCAACATTTGCATTTAGATGGGAGGAGATTCTGCTTTATAGAGAACTCTGGAAGGAACGATCGTTTTAAAGAGACGGTTGTGTTGGGAGTCCAAATTATCCTCTGTGCAGAAAGAGCAAATAATCAGTGTTTGTTTCAGGATACGAGGAAAGTCTGCATTATCCAGTTGGCTGCTCAACAAAGACAAATTAGGGTGCTGTGTTTGATGTTCCTTAATGTGGAGCCTTGTGTTAAAATGCTGCCCTATTCCTACCCATCTTGCTGTATCCTCCTAAAATATTTTCTCAAGTTCAAAGTTATGTTCATTTAATAAACAGCCCACACATCAAAACTAAACTATTTTGGTCTAAGTTGCAATAAGATTTGTGTTGCCTGGTTGAAATAAATCGGGGGAGAGCATTGCATCGTCTCAAAATAAGGCCATTAATAGTTTATTGGTGTGAATAATCATTAGGCAGTCAGTGTGAAAGACAGGTTTCCCAGTTACACAAGCAATCCTTTCGTAACAAATTTCCAGACTAAGGGTTTTATTTCTCTAGTAGTTAGTTTCTTAGTTTTATTTTGATTGTTGAATCCACACTGTTGTTTGTTGCCAGTATTCTTGTTGTCTCTCTAGAATGTCTTTATTTTCAGACTTTCCAGTTCCCATGAGAAGTGAGTAGATTACAAAAACATGGCTGAGGGCTCTAGAACCAAGGATATGGTGTTAGTTTTTAAAAAAAGCATCAGATGAGGGGCATCTCTGTTCAGAAGGTGGTGAATGGTTGGAATGGTTGCAAATGCTGGAGATCAGAATTGAAAAGTGTGGCGCTGGAAAAGCACAACAGGTCAGGCACCATCTGAGGATCAGGAGACTTGACATTTCGGGCATAGGCCCTTCAACAGGATGAACGAAATGTTGACTCTCCTGTTCATTGGATGCTGCCTGATCTGCAGTGCTTTTCCAGTGTCACACTTTTCGCCTCCTAACGTTTGGAATGTCTAGATGTCTCTACCAGAGGGCAAAAGTATGTCAGACATTGAGTGTTTTCAAGATAGTGATAGATTTCTAGTTACTATTGACATTAAGGGATATGGAGTTTCTGTGGCGATATGGCATTGAGTAGATGGTCAACCATGCTAATGCAGAGTGTAATGAAGCAGGCACAAGGGACTGAATTTATTCCTGATGAAGGGCTTTTACCCGAAATGTCGATTTTTGCCTGTCCTCGGATGCTGCCTGAATTGCTGTGCTCTTCCAGCACCACTGATCCAGAACAAGGGACTGAATGGCCTACTGCTGCTATGTTCTGATCTTTTTCCATTCTTTAAAGCAATAACTTTTCAGTTGTTTGAAAAAAATCCATGTATCATTTGAAGTTGCCATTTTTGTATATGAGGGTGATGAGGCAGCCAGAACTCTCCCAGCGATGCTGTGCTTGAGCAAGGTGTGCAAAAGCAACTTCTGCATAACTTCCTTTTCTCCCTTTGAGTTCTGGCTTCAGTTCTGCCTCAGTGAGGAATTTTCTGGCCTTGATGTAACCTTGAACAGCCATTAGGGATTCACGTGAGGAACTGTTGCAGGCAAGAATATTGTGACCGTTCTCTAGGCCTTAATAAGCTGGAACTCCTACAGCTGTCTTCTATTCGTGATCATTTTAACCTGTTGCTAAAATTCCTTTGTGTTACTGCTTATTGCTAACTGATTCATAAAGTAATGTACTAAAGTCAATGTACTTTCACCTGATCTATCTAGATTGTAATCTTGCAGTAAATTAATTAAAATCAATTCAAGTATAATGCACATCATATTTGTTAGATATTAGTTTGCCAGAAGGCCTGTTTTAATAAAACATTCCGAAAGATTTTCTTCCATCTATTGCTTTCTCTCTGTGGAGGCCTTCACTTACAAGCCACCGTGTAACGCACTCTGCCAGGACTTTGCATACAGCTGTCAAAGTACAATGTGATGTCCTTTGTCATTGGTACATCTTGTGTACATAAATTTAACTGACTAACCAAATCAACAGTCCAAGATCCCATGGTGTAGATAATCTCTTCTCCTGAGATGTCTTGCTGAATTGTAGAAGGTGGCCTTGGGTTTCCTAATTCTGTCCATATCACGTTGTGACCTTTTTTATCCAAACATTGGTTCAAGAATGGTTAAGGAGAAAGTGAGGACTGCAGATGCTAGAGATCAGAGCTGAAAATGTGTTGCTGCGCTTTTCCAATAACACATTTTCAGCTCAAGAATGGTTAAACCCCACACAGAAAAGTAAAACTAGTTCAGCAATCTGTGATATAATTGAACACAGTGTGCCACTTGTTAATCTATCTAATTTGTATTTAGAGTTTTCTTTTCTTTCACTCATGGAATGGGAGCATCGTTGGCTAGGTCAGCATTTATTGCCTTTTCCTAATTGCCCAGAGGGCAGTAAAGATCAACCACATTGCTATGGGTCTGGAGTTACGTGTAAGCCAGACCAAGTTGATAGGATTGTGAAGAAGGCATATGGTGTGTTGGCTTTCATTAGCAGGGGGATTGTGTTTAAGAGCTGTAAGGTTTTGTTGCAGCTCTATAAAACCTTGGTGAGACCACATGTGGAATATTGTGTTCAGTTCTGGTCACCTCATTATAAGAAAGATGTGAAAGCTCGAGAGAGGGTGCAGAGGAGATTTACCAGGATGCTGCCTGGACTGGAGGGCATGTCTTATGAAGAACAGTTGAGGGAGCTGGGGTTTTCTCTTTGGAGTGAAGAAGGATGAGAGGTGACTGTGTAGAGGTGTACAAGATGATGAGAGGCATAGATAGAGTGGATAGTCAGAGACATTTTCCCAGGACAGAAATGGGTATCATAAGGGGGCATAAGTTTAAGGTGATTGTAGGAAGGTTGACGGGAAATGTCAGAGGTTGCTTTTTAAACAGGGAGTGATGGGTGCGTGGAATGCATTGCAAGTGGTGGTAATAGAGTCAGATACGTTAGGGATATTTAAGCAACTCTTGAATAGGCACATAGATGATTTTAAAATGAAGGGTATGTACGTTTGTTTGATCTTAAAGTAGAATAAAAGGTTGGCACAACATCGAGAGCTGAAGGGCCTGTACTGTGCTGTACTGTTCTATGTTCTATCTAGTCCATTTTCCAGCATTTGGCCCATATCCCTCTAAACCCTTCCTATTCATATACCTATCAACATACCTTTTAAATGTTCTAATTGTACCAGCCTCCTCCACTTCCTCTGGCAGCAAAGTTCATACAGGCACTGCACTTGGTGTAGAAAAAGTTGCCCCTCAGATTCCTCTTTAATCTTTCCCCTCTCACCTTAAACCTATGCCCTCTAGTTTTGGTCTCTTAAGCCCCAGGGAAAAGACCTTCGCTATTTACCCTATCCATGCCCCTCATGATTTTATAAATCTCAGTAAGGTCACCCCTCACCTTCCGATGGTCCAGGGAAAATAACCCCAGTCTATTCAACCACTCCTAATAGCTCAAACCCTCCAAATCTGCCATCATCCTTGTAAATCCTTTTTGAACCCTTTCACATTTCATAACGTCCTTCCTGTAGGAAGACCAGAATTGCACGCAATATTCCACTAGTGGCTTAACCAATGCCCTGTACAGCTGCAACATGACCTCCCAACTCCTATACTCAATACTCTGACCAATAAAGGAAAGCATACCAAACACCACCTTCACTATCCTATCTACCCGTGACTCTACTTTCAAGGAACTATGAACCTGCATTCCAAGGTGTCTTTGTTCAGCAACACTCCCCAGGACCTAACCATTAAGTATATAAGTTCTGACCTGATTTGCCCTTCCAGAACACAACACCTCCCATTTATCTTAATTAAACTCCATCTGCCACTCCTTGGCCAGTTGGCCCGTCTGATCAAGATCCCGTTGTACTCTGAGGTAACCTTCACTGTTCATTACACCTCCAATTTTAGTGTAATCAGCAAACTTACTAACTATATGTCCTATGTTCACATGCAAATCATTCATATAAATGAGGAAAAGTAGTGGACCCAGCACCAACCCTTGTGGCACACCACTGGTCACAGCCCTCCAGTCTGAAAAGCAACCCTCAGTCTTCTACCTACGAGCCAGTTCTGTATCCAAATGACTAGTTCTCCCTGTATTCTGTATGCACTAACCTTGCTGACCAGACTACCATGAGGAACCTTGTTGAATGCCTTTTTGAAGTTCGTATAGATCATGTCCACTGCTCTGCCCTCATCAATCATCTTCATTCCTTCTTCAAAAAACTTTGTTATTCCTAATCAAAAATGCCACTCCCATGCATCTCTTGTTTTCCCCCCCCCCCACCTTTTTTTATCCTTCCTATGCCCTGGAACATTAAACTGCCAGTCCTGTCCATCCCTGAGCCACGTTTCTGTAATCACTGTGATATCCCAATCCCAGTGTTCCCAACCATGCCCTGAGTTCATCTGCCATACCTGTTCAGCCTCTTGCATTGAAACGAATGCAGTTTAATTTATCAGTCCTACCTCATTCTCTGCATTGTTCTGCCTGCCTTGATTGTTTGACTTGGTCCTTTTCCCATCTGCACCAGTCTCACTAATCTGTTTTTTCACTGTCTCCTTGGGTTCCACCTCACCACCTTACTAGTTTCAGTACTCTCTAGCAGCTCTAGCAAATCTCCCTGCTAATACATTAGTCCCCTTCCAATTCAGCTGCAATCCGTCCTCTTTATTCAGGTCATTTCTATCCCAGATGAGATTCCAATGATCCAAAATCCTTCTCCCCTGCACCAACTCCTCAGCCACGGATTCATCTGCTCCATCCTCCTATTCCTACCCTCACTAGCCCGTGGCACCAGGAGTAATCCAGATATTGCTACCCTCTTAGTGCCTATTTTTTATATTTTTAAAGTTTAATCAAGATACAGATCTAAAAAACATATATTCGAGCAAGAACCCATTCTACTCACAATTGTAGATTTACAGAGGGAGAAAAAAATTACTCTTTCAAACTAGCCATTCAGCTCCTCCCCTGCTGTGAACTCGTCCACACAGGTTTCTCCAACTTCATTGTTTCTTTATTTTTCTTAGCACAACTCTGATGCCCAGAAATACTTGAAACCAAACAGCAGAGGCAGTCAGCTGTGTTCCCTGCTGGGTCAGACAGCTGTGCAGGTTTACTTCTCCGTTTTGATTCACTTCCCACGTGGTCACTGCTTTGTCTCTCTTTCTCCTTTGTGAAGTGCTGTTATTTTGCATCTTTTTTTTTCCAAAGTTTCAAGACATGAAACAGCTTATGAAGCAGTACTTCACCTAGAATTCAAGAAAATCGCCTCCAGCACTGAAAATACCTCAAAGGTGGAGCAATTCTTATAGCCACGATTTTTTCCCATCCTTCATCTTCTGTTGCAGCTTTCACTTTTTAACATCTATTTTCTATTAGCTATTTGAAATGTGAATCTTAATAAGATGCAGGCATGTGTTTTTTTAAAAAAACAGATTTCAATCAAAGGATGCCCAAAAAAAGAAGAGAAAATAAACTTAGAACAAGCAAGCAAGTTATACGAAAACTGATAGTAAGAACTTATTTAAGAAACCTAAAAATAAGAGTGGCCAAAGTGAATATAGGCTTCTTAGAAAGTATGCTGGAAAATAATAATGGGGAGCCAGACAAATGGCAGAATTGAATAATTTCTTTGCATCAACCTTTACAGTAGAGGCAACATTAGTATTTCAAAAAAGCTAAATAATCAGAAGAGGTTGTGGTAAAGAGGGAGGAAATGAACATGGTATCTCGAGAGATAAAGTGCTAATGGGGGTTAAAGGGTGACAAGTCCCCTGGACGTGATGTGTTGTATCCTCGGAATTTAAAGGAAGTAGCTACAGCGGTGGAAGGTACACTGCTAGTAATCTTCCAAGAATCCTTAGATTCTGGAGAACTGCCAATCTAACACTCTCTTATTCAAACAGTGAGGGAGACAAAAATGGGTAACTATAGACCAGTTAGCTTAACATCTGTCATTGGGAACATTTCAGAGTCTGTTATAAAGGATGTATAAAGGAGCATTTAGAAATAGATAAGATGACCATGCAGAGTCAACATGACTTCATGAAGGGAAAATGATATCTGACAAACTTGTTGGAGTTCTTTGAGGGGATAAAAAGCAAGATACATAAGGAAGAACCAGTAGATGTAATACTTGAAATTCCAAAAGCCATTTGAAAAGGACTGCAAGTAAGACGACTAAATAAGATGAATCCATGGTGTTGCAAGTAATGTACTAGCATGGGTAGAGGATTGGCTAACTAACAAAAAGAATGAGAGGAAACATAAAATTCCTAGGGGACTAGACAAAGTAGAAGTTGTTTCCTCGTTTTGGGAGATTCTAAGATCAAACTGCTTAATCTCAGAACAAGCGGTCACTCTTTAACATGGATGAGGAGTGATATCTTACGAAGGTAGTGAATCTGTGGAAATCCTTACTGCGGAATGCTTTCAAAGCTTGATCGTTAAGTATATTAAAGACCAAAATAGACAGTAAGGGAATTGAGGTTATGGAGTTGAGGACTATCAGATTAGCTGCTGTCTCGTTGAACTGGAGAGGGCTAATTGGCCTAATGGCCTGTTTCTGCACCAACATTTTATGGTCTAAGCCTCTGATTTGAATACCAATTTTAGTTTGAAATGTGCAGTTGCAGTTATGGCTTGTGTGATTTCTAATCCAAGGCTTTATACGCTATTTTGCGAGTATAATTTGTATTGGGAGGGATGTATTCATTGCTGTCACAGGTGTTTAGAGTCATAGATGGAATTACAGATGAGATGTAGTGCAAAGCATAGTGGCATATTGGCAAAGATTTGCTTTCAGAACATTTTGCAACCCGTTTCATGTGTATATTTGGGAGTAATCACCACTCATAATATGCAATAGATAATGGCAGCTTTAATTAATTACGTGATCAACTTAGTGACAAAGCAACAGTTATGATCGAACAGTTCATTGTACCTGGAAATACGACACTTATTTCACTGAGGTTATCATTGAGTTTGTGATTAATTTTGCACATGTGACATGATGTTCATGTGATGATCCATTTTATACCATGAACATTCTGACCAATCTTGCTTCAGCCTTGATCAATGAGGAAGTGGGATATCATAAGGAGTCGTGCAGTTTTGGAGGTGTCTGCCTTTTCCAACAGTATAAATGAAAACGGCCCAATTCAGCTGCAAGGCTATTGCCTAATAGAATAATAGCTATCATGGTAGAACTTGATTTGGAACAACCATTTGCTTAGAAGTATTGTTTCTTTCAGGCTCACCAGCAGAGCAGAAAGGCGGAGCGTATGCTAGCAGCAGGAAGGTATGCTGAAGCAATTGAATGTCATGGGAAGGCTGCAGGTTGGTGAATCTTTTCAGCATATAAAACCAAAATATTAGTTCCCCCAGCAGGCACTCTGAGGAGTTTTCATGCAAGTTTTCATTATATTTGTAATAATTTGATCCTATTTCACAGCCTGTGATTTCTCTTTACTTTGCAGACCTGGTTTTCATTCTCATTCTAGTTACTTCCACTAAGAAATCTAACAACAGTAACTTCCATTTATGTGATGTCTTTAATCTAGCACCAGTCCCAAGGTGCTTCTCAGGAGTGGTATCAAACATGACTTGGCATTGAGCCACGTAAGTGGAGATGATGACTGACTTGGCCAAAGATATGCTGTAGGTTTAAGGGGTATCCTAAAGAAGGAGAAGGACAGAGATTTAACAGGAAAAATCCAGAGCTTTCCCAATAGACACTGCTGCATGTGTTGGAGAGATTAATATCAGAGCTGCACGAGAGACCAGAATTGGACGAAGGCAAGAGTTTGCAGGGTTGGAGCACTGGAAGAGACCCCAGAAGTTGAGTATGCAGATGCACAGACCCAGGATAAAAGTTTGACTAATTAGGTCTGAAGTGAGAAGATCAGAGGGTTGTGGATGTTCTGTCGTTGAAAATATTTAAGACTGAGACAGAATTTTAGAAAACAAAAGACAATAATATATAAGAGCAGAATTAGACCATTCATCCTATTGAGTCTGCACCACCTGTCAATCATGCTGATATGTTTCTCAACCCTATTCTCTGGTATTCTTCCCATAACCTTTCATCCCCATACTAATCACAAATCTATCTCTGTCTTAAAGGCACTCAGTGATTTGGCCTGCACAGCTTTCTGCGGCAGTGAGTTCCACAGAGTCACCTCCCTCTGGCTGAATTCGTCCTCATCTTAGTTCTAAACTGTTGTCCCTTCACTCTGAGGCTGTAACCCCATCCAGAGTAGGCAGAAAAGTGAAGTTTAGATTGAAGAGCGACTGCGATTGTGTTGGAAGGGTGGAGCATGTTTGAGGAGTTGAATAGTTTATTCCAGTGTCTATTCCTTATGTTTTTGTAAGCTGTGGAAGGATTTGCAAAACGATGGAAATTTTAAATTCATGAGGTTGTGAGATGGGAGAGCACACAGCTGATGGGTAAGTGGGTTTTGGTGCCAGTTAGGATACAGAATTATGAATTCACTCAAGGGATGCAGATGTCACTGTAGGGGCCATCAATTACTGCCCAGGCCATCAATTACTACCCATTGCTAATTGCCCAGACGGCAGTTAAGAGTCAATCACATTTCTGTGTGTCTTGAGTCACATGTAGCTAGACCAGGTAAGGACGTCAGACTTCCTTCCCTAAAGGGGATTAGTGAATCAAATCAAATGGGTTTTTAGGACAGTCAAAAGTGGTTAATCACATTAATTCAAATTTCATCTGCCATGTTGTGATTTGAACCCATGTTCCCAGATCGTTAGCCTCAGCCTCTGGGTTGCTAATTCAATGACATTACCACTCTGCCTCCCTGCAATTTTTGATGAGTTTGAGTTTATGTAGGGCACATCAGAGGAGGCTAACCAGCAGAGCATTGGAATAGTCAAATTTCAATACAGCAAAGATACACAGCTCATCATGCTCATGACTAATATTTGACACTGATATCTCACTGGTTTACTCTTTATCTCCTAACTCTATAAATTTCTCCTTTGCAAGCATTATTCCAATTCCCTTTTGAAAATTTCTCCTGAATCTGATTCCACCACCCTTTTAGGCATTGTATTCAATATCACACCGATTCAGTTCTGCTATGGGACAGACAATCCTTCTGAGAACAGATGTCATGAAGCTGGTGAAATGGGTAAATGAAATTTAATGTTAAAAAATGTGAAGTGATGCTTTTTAGCCTGTCCACATCTTTTTGGAATAGAAACCGAAAATGCTGGGTGAGAAAAAAAACTCTTGGAATTATCCTCCTGGTTTCTGTTTGCTACCTAATTGTTAAATTTCCTGTATTTATTATTTGCAAGTTTTGAAATTGTGCCCCGTATTTATGTATCATAGACGGCAGTGGGTCGTAATATCAACCTCATTGCAGCGGGACTTACCATCTATAGAAAGCTGTTTACGCTATTCTTTTGCTTTTTGTACTTCAGCTAATTTCATATCCATACCGCTATTCACCTATCAATCCTGTGATTTCATTTTTTAAACAGAACTACCGTATTTTATCACATATCATTTGAGAGTTCGTATACATGACATCAACTGCACAACCCTCTTCACCTTTCTCTGATACTTCATCATGAGTCTTAAACAAGTTTGTCACATGTTCAATGCTGATGTACTAGATTTTGAGCACATTTTCCCTCTTGACTTTTGACTGAAAATAGAAAAGTATAAACTCAGGATGAGGTGAGGATTTGAATAACAAGCTTATCCAGTTTTTTAACTGCAGTGCAGTTGAGGTTTAACTTGCTTGGTTTAAAGGTTGTAAGGGTATTATTGCAGAGGTCCAGTGAAAAGAGCCCTTCAGTAATTAATGTTAATTGAGTTTAAGAGCAGTCTAAGGATTTAAATAAAATTTAAAATAAAAACGCAGCTCTTAAAAGCCCAGGTTTCAGAGCTGGAGCGATGGCTGAGGACACTATGCAGCATCCGACAGGCAGACAATATCTTAGCTAGCATGTATAGATAGGTGGTCACTCCGCTGGCTAAGGTCCCACAGGCAGGGAAAACTAGATGACCAGGCAGGCAGTGCAGAAATCCCCCTGAAGCTATTCCCCCGAAACAGCAGGTACATTGTTTTGGATACAGTTTGGGGAATGGCACTTCAAAAGAAAGTAACTGCAGCCAAATTCTTTGCAGCACAGTTGGCTCTGCTGGAGGAAGAATTAAGTGTGGGAAGTCTAAAGTAATAGGGATTTAATTGTAAGTGGTAAATAAGACTCCAGAGTGATATGTTGATTCCTAGGTGCCAGGGTCAAAGATGTCTCTGAGCAGCTGCAGGACATTGTGGAATAGGAGTGTGACCAGCCAGCTGTTGTGGTAAACATTGGCACCAACTTCATGGGTAAGAAAATGGATGAGATACTAAAAGCAGAATTTAGGAGTTAGGAAGCAAGTTAAGCAAAGTGTGTATAAATCAACACTTTCCTAGCTACGATCAGTTCTGAGGAAGGGTCACTCGACCCAAAACATTAACTCTGATTTCTCTCCAGTGATGCTGACAGACCTGCTGAGCTTTCGAGCAGTTTCTGTTTTTGTTTTCAAAAAAAGTTAGGACCTCAAAGGAATTGATCTCAGGATTGCTACCAGTGCCATATGCTAGTCAGAGTAGGAATAGCAGGATATATCTTACGTGTATGTGGGTATAGTTATGGTGCAAGGGGGAGGGTTTCAGATTCTTTGAGTATTGGAGCAGGTTCTAGGAGAGGTGGGACCAATGTGAACTGGATGGGTTACACCTGGACGATGAGGTCCTTGAAGAGTCTTTGCTAGGCAGTTTGGCAGGGTTTAAACTAAAATGGAAGGAAGTTGGGAACCTATGCAGGAAGACAGTGAAGGAAACAAGGGCAAAAAATTCAAACAGTAGTGTAAAATAATATGAACAGGACGAGAAAGATTAAAGAAACAATTAAGACTCTGTGTCTTAATGCATAGAGCATTTGCAATGAAGTGAATAAATTAGTCACAGGAATAGATATAAATGAATACAGCCTAGTGGGATTATGGTGATTATAGCTGCATGGTGACCAGGAATCACCCAGAGGTATTCCGTTTTTTAGGAAGGATAGAAAAAGACTGAAGGAGGTTTGGTAGTACTCCTTGTTAAAAGAGGAGCTTAACACAATAGTCAGGGAGAATATTACCTCTGGTGAAATGGAATCTGAATTCATTGAGTTTAGAAGCACCTAAGGGCAGAAAACAATAGGGGTTATTGTATATGGACCACTAAACTGTAGTGGTAACGTTGGGGAGGGCATTAAACATGAAATTAGACCTGCAAACAATAAAAGGTACAGCTGTAATTGTGGATTACTTTAATGTAGATTAGATATTCTGGAGTGGGTATGAGTTGGTTTTCTGGGTAAATGCATTGAGGAACCAGTTAGAGGACATACTAGCCTAGACTGAGGATTGTGTAATGAGAAAGCAATAATTGGCAATCTGGCTGTGTGAAGGCCCTTGGGAAATAGTGATCATGTGATAGAATTGATAGTTGATTCTGAGACTAAGGTCCTGAATGTAAACAAAGGAAGCTATGACATTATAAGGCAAGAGCTGTTTATGATAAATTGAGAAATGTTATCTAAGAGTATGACAGTGGATAAATAATGGCAAATAATTTAAGAGTGCATGGAGGAATTGTATCATTCAGTTGTTCATTCCTATCTTACACGGAAATAAAATGGGAAAGGTGGCTTTGTCATGGTCAACAATGAAAATTAGGGATAGTATTAGATTCAAGGAAGGAGAATATAATTCGGCTAAAATGAGCAGCAGACCCGAGAATTGGGAATAGTTTAGATTTCAGCAAATCTAATCTTGGATTGATTAAGAGGGGAAGATTGAGTATAAGAGTAAAACTGACTGTAAATGCTTCTGTGGGTATGTCAAGTGAAAAAGATTGGTGAAGACAAATTAAGGTCTCTGTCAATCAGAAACAGGAGAGGTTATAATGGGGAACAAAAAAATGGCAGACTAATTAAATACATATTTTGGTTCTGTCTGCACAAAGGATGACACACCATGTCTCAAAAAAGTTGGGGACCACAGGGTCTAGTGAGAGGGAGGAACTGACGGAAATCGCTTTTTGTAGGGATTAAAGGTCAATAAATCCCCAGGGTCCAATAATATACATCCCAGAATACTTAAGAAAGTGACCCTAAAAATAATAGATGCAATAGTGGTCATTTTTCAAGAATCTTTAGACTGAAGTGTTCCTACGGATTGGCTAATGTAACCCTACTGCTTAAGAAAGGACACAGAGAAAATAACACGGAATTAAAGACCAGCCAGACTGCATGTGGTTTACTTGGACCTTTGGCAGGTATTCAGTAAGGTCCCACACAATAGGTGAGCATATAAAATTAAAGCACATGGGATTGGGGTTAGTCTACTGACAAAGATAGAGAACTGGTTTGAAAACAGGAAATAGAGTAGTAATGAAGAGTCATTTTCTGAGTGGCAGCCAATGACTAGTGGGGTACCACAGGGATCAGTGCTTGGACCCCAGTTATTCACAATATATATGAATGATTTAGATGAGGGAGCTAAGCATAATACCTTCAAGTTTGCAGATGACACAGTGCTGGGTGAGGGTGAACTGAGAAGAGGATGCAGAGCTTCAGTGTGATTTAGACAAGTTGAGTGACTGGGTAAATAATGGCAGATGAAGTATAATGTGGATAAATGGGAGGTTATTCACTGCAGCAAAACAGGAAGGCAAATTATGATCTGAAAGGCAATAGATTGGGAAAGGGAGAGGGTGCAATGAGGCATGGGTGTCCCATTACACCAGTCACTGAAAGTAAGCATGCAGGTGTAGCAGGCAGTGAGGAAGGCAAATGCTGTGATGGCCTTCACAGCGGGAGGATTGGAGTACTAGAGCAGGGATGGTTTGCTGCAGTTGGACAGGGCCTTGGTACGATCACACCTGGAGCACTGTTTGCAGTTTTAGACTCCTTATCTGATGAAGGACATTCTGGCTTTGGAGAAGTGCAACAAAGTTTTACTAGACTGATTCCTGTGTTGACAGGACTGTTATATGAAGCGAGATTCAATCAGTTTGGATTGTATTCACTGGAGGTTAGTAGTGTAAGGGGAGTATTTAATAGAAACCTATAAAATTCTAATAGGAGTAGTCAGGGTAAACACAGGAAACACATTCCCAATGAGCAGGGACTCCAGAGCTAGAGGTCACTGTGTAAAGATAGGCCATTCAGGATTGAGAGAAGGAGAAATTTCTTCACCCAATGAATGGTGAGCCTGTGGAATTCCTTGCCACGGAAGGTTGAGGTCAAAGCTCTGAATGTTTTGAAGGAGTTAGATATAGTTCTTAGTGCTAAAAGGTTCAAAGGACCTGGGGAGAAAGCTGAGTACTGAGCTGGATGGTCAGCCACGTTCATATTGAATGGTAGAACAGGTTTGAAGGGCTGAATGGTCTATTACTGCTCCAATTTTCTACATTTCTAAGATGAATGGTTCCGCAAATAGGTGGAACTACTTAACATTATTAGGCGTGAACAATGCGCATGTTGGAGTGCATGGATGGTTTTGTTTAGGTGTGTAGCCCCATTGATATTTTCTGTAGCAACTTCAAGAAGGACCAATTTATTTGGTGCCTGATTGGGAGCTTTCAGGTTGCTGCTTAGAAGGAACTTGGGTAATAAATAACTATTAGTGGGTGCAGTTGAGGCAAATAGTATACGGAAATTAAAGGAAGTCTTGCGCATGTATCTGCAGAAACTGAAGTGCAGTAGGATATTTCATCAAGTTGGGATGAGCTGGCGAGAACTCTGAATTTGCAGATTCCTGCAGGTTTGTAGCTCTACAGAGCTTCCTGTGGTTTATCCTTATCCTATTGTTCCTTGCTGGAAGAATTAATTTTTAATGAGTACAGTATTATCTCATGCTTAAACCTCTAGCTTTAATGTATCAATAGTATTTAACCAATTAACAGTATGATACTTTTAAATATACATGTATATCTGAGCTGTCTGGAAGTGTTTTGTGTTTAGAATGCTGACGCAAGTGATTAGAACGAATCTTGGTGCGTGTCACTGTTTAAAAAATAACAACATTAAAATATAAAGGCTCAGTTAAATCTATTAAAAGCACATCACTAACAACGTGCTATGATTGATGGCATTGATAAATCTTTCCATCAAGTGTAGTAATCTCATAACCAGCGTCTGGCTTTTGGTCTCTTGTCAAGTGATTCAAGCAGAAATGGTGCTGTGGCTCATTCTAACTGTATTTCAGAAATTAAAAAAAGCCATAGTCTAACGTTAACACAGTTAAAAGACTTTCGTATTTTCATCTTTTGTTCAGGTCCAGCAGTTCCTTTTGTTGGTCTCATGTTTAAAAGGTGCTGTCCCCAAAATGGCAATAATTTGAGCTGTGAACTCCAATTCACAATGTAACATATTTAAAAGTGCCAGTGTTAAGTTATGTTCAAGCTGGGAAACATTCTCCTGGATTCTGGAAATGTTTATAAAGCACTGTAAGGTCATTTTCTTGGTTTGTGACTTGCTCTGAAACCCTTGTAATAGACCAGTGTTAGCCACAAGCTGCCTGGAGTCATGCAATCTAAATCCTCACTATATAGTTTGAGTGGACTTTACTATCTTTTTGTTAGTAAAATGATAAGAGGAAAAGCTGTGCATGAGAGAGGGTTTATTGATTGTTGTGAATAATTTATAAATGTTTCAGTAATATATGTGTGTGTGTTAGTTAAGATATTTTCTACTGAATGTCATGCATGTGGGTGGAACAAAGGCTCCATAGTCACATTTTTGAGTCAGTGATGTTTATTGGACAAAAACAATTCTGCTAAGATGTAATACATTGTTCAATTTAGGAGGGAAAACTGTGGCACAGTCCTACCTTTGGCTGTAAACCTCTGTTTATCTTTCTTTCTGGTCAGCTCTGTTTGTAAAGTGTACTTTGTGAAGTGTGGTCAAATCACTTGATAAAGATGTGTCACTCACAGATTTCTTCTTTTCCCCCCAGATCATCTTGAGAAAGCGATGAAGCTAACAGAGTCTGAACAGGTCCGTAATGAAAGCTGAGCCATTCTGCAATGTGTTTATTCAGTACTGAATTTAGGGAAGTAACTACTAGACTTGGCCTGCCCTATACTGATCCAGTTTCATTTGTGATCATTAGTGTACCAATGTGCAATCTCTCCTGTTTAAAGGAGTTTCAGAAATAACTGTGCTTTTCCCTTCTCAGTTCTGGTCTCTTTTCTACTGCAGCAACGTTCACTGGAGTGCAGTTGCCCAGGCACTTCACCGTTCTCTCCTACATATCACCATTTCCTATGTATGAGCCAAAATAATGGACAGTGCCAGCCAATTTGATTTCGGGACATCACAGAAGAGTTTAATATTGTGTTTTTATTCATGTGCAGGCCGTTGACGTCACTCCCTGGGACAGCATTTATTGCATGTCCTTAGTTGCCTTGCAATGATAGTAGTGAAATTGCCTTGTTAAACCATTGCAGTCTCTAGTAGCCTGTGTTATGTTGTACAATGCCATTAGCAAGGACATTCCAGGACTTTGACCCAGCGGCACTGAAGGAATGATAATATATTACCAAGTGAGTGGCTTGGAGTGGAGTTGACTTATGCCTTGTAGATGGTGGACTAGTTGTGGGGAGTCAGAAGGTGAGTTACTTACTGTAATATCCCTAACGTGACCAACTCTTGTAGTCTCAGTGTTTATATGGTGAGTCCAGTTGAACTTATAGTCAATGGTAACCCCCAGGATATTGATAGTGGAGGATTCAGTGATTGTAACACCATTGAATGTCAAGGGTTTGGTAATTAGATTGCCTCTTACTGGAGAGGGTCATTGCCTTGCATTTGTGTGGTGCAAATATTACTTCCCACTTGTCAGCCAGCCTGGTTATTGTCCAGGTCTTCTGTATTTGAACATGGACTGCTTCAGTATCTGAGGAGTTGCAAATAGTACTGAACATTGCACAATCATCAGTGAACATCCCCATTTCTGACTTTATGAAAGAAGGAAGGTCATTGAAGCAGCTGAAGATAATTTGGCCCAGGACACTACCCTGAGGAACTCCTGCAGAGATGTCTTGGAGTTAAGGTGACTGACCATCCACAACCACACCCATCTTCCTATGTGCCAGGTCTGACTCCGACCAGCGTGGCCCCTGATTCCTGTTGATTCTAGTTTTGCTAGATTCTGTCAAATGCAGCCTTGACCGGGTGACCGGTGTTGGCTGTACTTCAGCTTGAGAATAATGTCTCCACAGGATTGTAAGTTCTAGCTGAGAGTTTTCATGTGCCTGAAGGAGCTGATTCCCACTCCACTGACATGGAGCAGGATGTCCAGAGGGTAGTGGGACACAGCAGCATTTAGTTCCTTTCTTTCACTGCCTTGTACAGTCGGATGGTCAGTGGGGAATTGTATTTAATATCACACTGGAATCCTTCTGGTATCGTTCTTACGCGGTGGTTGAATTTTTTCAAATTGCCTTTTGTATCAATCTCTTGTTATAAGAATGAACACTGCAGCCAAGTTGGCTGGAACTGCTGTGGTGTTTTCCTTGTAGCCACATGGAGAGCAGCATAGCACAATGTGTGGGAGTGGTTTGCCGCATGTGTCCTGGCTGAAAATGATGTGTTCCCTGGAAAAAGCTGGAACTAGAAATATCTCTGTTTTAAAAAAAAATCTTTGTTTTCAAATCTATTGCGAATCTGGTTTAATTGTGTGTATATCCAGTTATCTACATAATTTCCTTGAATTTTGAAGATACTGCGGATGCCAACTGGGGAAGGGAGGGATGGTGATATTTTGGGCCCAGGTTCAATGCTGCACAGGCAGCCATGCCTGAACCAGAAGGCCCAAGACCAGGCTAGAATTTAAACTGATTTCACTCAGCTACCGGGTCCTCCACTGGTGGTCATTGTTTTCAGAAACAAAATTTCAGGCTGTTGTCATTTGAAACTGCCTTTGACTGGTCTCTTGCCAGGTGACAATCACTGTTTTGCAAATCTAAATATGTTAGGCACAAAACCCTATATACTCCACTTGGGAGAGTGCAATTGTTCCTTAGGCCTTTCCTTGGTGCGGGAACCATTTTAGGTAACCAGCTCTGAAATCTGAAATTACCTGAAACTGGTTAGTTCACTGGAACATTTTTGAGAAATCTTGAAGGCACAATGTATAATGTTGTAAAACCTATGTTTTTAATCTGGGAAATGGCTACAAAGATGACCAATTTCTAACCCCAGCCTTTCTGAAAATTCCTGTGAAGTGTTGTCTCTGAGCCTCATGGTGAGAGCTTTAGAATTTCATTAGGAGTGACAGTATGCTGGGACACTGTTCACTGTCCCAAACAGCAGTTCCTTCAGTTACCTGTCTGAAGTAACGGGTCTTTGAGGGAATATGCATCTGACTATTTTACCTAATGCTTTTAAAATGTTTTGTTAATCTATTGTGGATTCCTTTCATTCTGAATTTATCAATTTGTACATAGCATCCAGAAAACTAACTGGGCTACAAAAAAAGCCTCTTTAGTAGATCCCTGATAAGCGTTAGAACGACTAACCTTTCCATTGGAATGGAATTTTCCTGCTGCTCCAGAGGTTAATTCTGCACACGGCAATAATGCAGTCTGTCCTGTGTCTGGTACATGTGAATCCCCCATGCCCAGATTTGCAATCATCCAAAGCTCTGATAAACACCACATTGCACATCACATGGGATGACCTTTTTATTTGGTAACATCATGAAGTACCATGACAGTCTACAGGTGTTGGAATTTCCTACCCAGTACCACCTTCCCCTTTGTATCACCGGGAAGCTAGTGGAATTCATTCAACTGGAGCAGGTGATTGGAACCAGCAGCACTCCTAACCTGGAATGTTTGCACCCAGATTATGGTATTGTTGTAGTATAAGCAAAATACTGCTGAAGATCTGGAAAAAAAAATCCAAAGTGATAGGGAAACTCAGCAGATCTGGCAGCATTTGTGGAGAGAGGCACAGAGCTAATATGTCAAGTCCAGTTACTCTTCAGCACTCCAATGAGTCGTTGGTCTGTACATTAACTTTGTTTCTCCCCCTATAGACTGGCTGAGCTTCTCCAACACAGTTTTTATTACAATGTAATTGTGTTCCTTTTTCATATTTGCTGAAATGCTCATTGCTTCGAGACTCTATTTCCCCACTAATCAATTGCTTTCTTCTGAATATGCAGGCCTTGTTATCACTGGAGCTGCAGAGAGACAGTCACATCAAACATCAGCGTCTAATCCGTGAAAGATGGAAGAAAGACGAAAAGCTCAGGGCTCAGATAAAGCCAGCAGTAGCAGTAAACAGGGAAACCGATCCCCAGTTACCACTGAAAGCATTCTCAGATGAATCAGATGGTCAGAAGACACTTCCCACATGTGCAGAAATGAGTAGCCTTAACCAGGAGGGATATCTGAAACAAATTCGGAACTCCTATGATCGGGAACCGGATACCCTTCTCTTTCTGTTGGAGAAGAAGCACGTTCCTTCAAAGATCTTTGCAGTGAACAAAGCTCCTAAAGACGACAAGACAAGGATAGAGGAGCAAGAAATGAAAATTTCTGAACTGAAAAGACTTGTTGATCTACTTACAGCTGAGAATGAGAGACTAAAGAAGGAGAACAAGCTGCTAAAGGCAGAGAATGCGCGACTTAAGAAATCGCCATTGGAGAAGGAATTAGATTTGGATTCAGACTTTGTGAAATCAGAGTTGTGGTGCATCAGTCAACCGTCCGATAATGCTACCAATGCTGGAAAAGCGAAAGACATTCCAATACCCAACCTTCCTCCTTTGGAAATGCCAACTCAGAACATTTCATTGGACGATCTTCCCCCTTTAGAACTTTCTGAGGAGGTTGTGTATAATCTGAAAGAACCATTGGACGACCAAAAGGAAACCTCAAAGGACAAACTATAGGGAGCATACTTGCATTAAAACAAAACAATTTGTTAACAAACAAGTGGTACAGTGCCTCAAAACAGCAGTTAATGTTCCTGTTATACATACAAGATCAACACCAGATGTGTTCAGTGTGAACTGGGGCACTGTTTACAGTCAGGTACTCCATGGATCAGTCTGTGCCACTCAATGAACTCTTAATGTGATGCAAATTACAAAGCCAATCAGGAACATTATATGTATTTCTACTGTATGATGAGGGAACCAAATCAACAACTTTTATTTCTGAACGATCAGTTTACATTGAAATAATAGGGGTGCATCATTGTATACTTTTTTTATCGTTTTCTTTCAGAATAAATGAATTACCCTGTGTGATATGAACTACTTTTTTTTTTGCTGCATGAATGAGTACAATTAGTGTTGGTCTTTGATTTGCAAATCGAATAATTAAATAAAAATACAATCCTTGCAATTTGATTTTAGAGAATTTTTATTTGTTTGAAGTACCATTGTGCAACTGGTCACCCACTTGCCCTCAACAGGTTGGACGCTCAAGCCCATTAGGTCTGATCGAGGTGCACAAGATCATGACCAGTTTAGATCAGATAAAACAAACGCATACTGTTGCTGGAAGCTGATTGTGCAAGGATTAGTGAGACAGAGAGTTATGGTTTTAAGCAAGAGATGGTATCTGTCTTTTGAACCAGCATGATGCTAATGATTAGAGGCACTGTTTCAAGAGCAGAGAATTTTCAGCATTATGATTTGTATTCTTCTCTCAGGTTAAACCATCATTCATTTTGTTGCTTGTAATGCAATCCTGAATGGCTTCATGAGGGGAGATTTGTCCAGGTATAGCGAGGTGCTTTATAAATAAGATCACTTCTGTTTCAAAGGGAACTGTTGGAGCAACACAGATGTCATTTGCAATGAAAATAATTGATGTAAACTGTTTCATGTACGATAGCGGTTAATAAATCTCACAGAAAGCAACATAATAATGATCAGATAATGCATTTTTCTGATGTTGATAAATATTTGATCGATGTTTGATGACACAAAAGAGCACTACCCCAAGGTTTTGAAATAGTGCACCGGAGGTCTAGATGTAAGAATTGTTGAGTAGGAGAGATGTCCTGTATCCACGGGGAACCAGCAGCAGGAAGAATTGTTGTCAAAGCCAGGGATGTTCTTCCAAAACCAAGGATGCAGTGCAAGAAGACAACTTATGATCTGACAGCAATGGTGAAGGTGAGTGAATTTATCTTCAACTGGTATAGCCTACCAACTGCACTACTTGCCACACTCATCCATTGCTGAGGTCTTTACAGTCCCTTCACCCGCCTCCCAACAATTGCTGCTCACTGTTAAATTCCTGTGCTATCAACAGGACTTTAAACAAAATAATGGAGTTGACACTGATATGATAAATTGAAGAGAGCAGAAGGCAAGTGAGCAAGGTAATGAGGAAATTAAAAAATGCAGGAAGTAAAGGCGTCCAACATTGAGAATGCGCTACAAGTTAAAACTAGAGGGGCATAAAAAGGTTTTAAAAATGCTGAGGGTTTTGTATCTTAAATGTGCAAAGCATCCATGACAAATTGGATGAGTTGACTGCTCCAATTGAAATAAATGTAATTTGAGTCTTCACAGGAACATCACTGCAAGATGTCAATGGCCGGGACCTGAATATTCAGGGTAGTTGTGATTTGGGAGGACAGGAAGCTTAAAAAGTGAAATGTTAGCTCTGTTAATTATTTGGGTCAAGATGCAAAATCAGAGATTTTGTTTTAACTCATTCACAGGATGTGAACGTCGCTGGCCAGGCCAACATTTATTGCCCATCCCTAATTGTCACAATTAAGAGTCAACCACATTGACTGGAGTCCCAGGTAGGCCAGACCAGGTAAGGATAGCAATTTCCTTCCCTCAAGACCTTTAGTGAACCAGGTGAGTTTTTCCAACAACTGACAATGGATTTATAGTTATCATTAGACTCTTAATTCCAGATTTTTATTGAATTCAAATTCTGCCATGGTGGGATTTGACCTGGGACCTGAGTCTCTGGATTAACAGTTCAGTGATATTACCACTAGCTATCGCCTCCCCTAAGGGCGGGAAGGGATTCTGAGGGGCTGAGTTTCTACATTTGTTTCTATATCCATCGTGCCCTTATTATCTTCTCATTATCAGCCTTTAGAGAGGGCCAACGTGCTTTACCTATTCAGTGCCTTAGAAAGTCTTGCTCTGTGTTTTTAACGTTTTCAGCTAGCTTCTTTGGACTTGTATTAGTCCCGATTAACCATTCTTTGTATTCTGCCCAGTCATCTGACCTGCCACTCATCTTTGCATAATTATGCTTTTTCAAATTTGTTGCTTTCCTTCAATTTCTTCCCCTTGGAATTTCTCTTCATGGTACAGATTCTGAGCATTCTGAACTATCCCCTTCAACATCTGCCAGTGCTTCTCCACTGACCCACCTTCAAGCCTAAAATCCCCATTCACTTTAGCTAGAGCAGCCTTCAATGCCAATTTTAAAATTCTCGTCATGAATCCATTTTTCTCTTACAAACTGAAAATAAAGTTCAATAATAATGTTACCCAGAGGTTGCTTTTACTGAGGTCATTCATTAATTCTGTCAAATACTTCCATTCAGTAACTTGGCAAGTAATTTTAATGTCTGTTTTGAGAAGCATAGGTTGGACTGACAATAAGGCCTTCCTCTGTCCTTCAGAATTTGATAAACATGTTCTTCTCTAAACAGTTGAGTTGTCTCCTTTGGTCAGAGTGATGTTGATCTTCAGCAATGTTCTTAATTCTCTGGAGAGAAATTGAATTCCTATTTCAGATAATATTCTTCCTGAAATCCCTGCCTTAGCTTTTACTGCAAAGATGTTGGTAGTTCTCGGATGGTTCATCTCATCTTTGTGTATAAATAAATCAGCTCCCACAGTGCGGCATGATTTGGATGGTCATTTGGTCAGCTTGTTTTTCAACTGTGTGTGAGATTCTGCCATACACAGTATTCTTTCAGTTTTGTAGATGGCTGTCTGGTACAACCAAGCCGGTTCTGAGGTTATTGTTCTCCATTTCCAAGTGGCCTCCATGTATCCTCTGGCATCCTTGCTGCAGTTTCTGAGGCCTGGCTATCCAGCTAGCAGAATGCCGACTTCAAGAACAGTCATCCTCGTAGGATTGTATTCCATCAGATCATACCGGACTCAGAGCAGCTGGACCTTACCTCTTTGCGGGTCTCGTGTCTGATTTGACTCCATGTCAGGGGTGTTATATTCATACATTATGGACTCTTTTTGTCAAACCTAGATTTTCTACAATGCCTCTGGGATACGAGGCTCGTTTCCACTGGAGTTCAAAAGTGTGGGGTAGCTGGAGTAATTTAACTGAAGTCTATAAGATGCTGAATGGTCTTGGCAAGGTGGACGTGGAAAGGATCTTTCCTCTTGTAGGTGAATCTAGAGCTAGGGGAACTTTTTAAAATTTGGAATTTCAGGACAGAGGTGAGGAGAGTTTTTTTTTCTCTGAGGGTTTTGGAACTGTCTGTCTCAGGAAGCAGGGGGCATGAGAACTGGGGCTGGTTAGAATGGAAGCACAACAGTAATAACTCAGTCAGAACTCCACTGCGAGCTCAGAGCTCGGGACCCCAAAATTGCAGCTCATGGCCTCACTTGGGGTCCCAACTCTCACTTTGAGAAGCCCTATCCTAGCATCTGCTGGAAGTGGCGAGAGGGATAGCGGATGCTTTACATAGAACATAGAAGAATACAGCGCAGTACAGGCCCTTCGGCCCTCGATGTTATGCCGATCCAAGCCCACCTAACCTACACTAGCCCACTATCCTCCATATGCCTATCCAATGCCCGCTTAAATGCTCATAATGAGGGACAGTCCACCACTGCTACTGGCAGGGCATTCCATGAACTCACGACTTGCTGAGTAAAGAACCTACCCCTAACATCTGTCCTATACCTACCCCCCCTTAATTTAAAGCTATGCCCCCTTGTAATAGCTGACTCCATACGTGGAAAAAGATTCTCACTGTCGACCCTATCTAAACCCCTAATCATCTTATACACCTCTATCAAGTCACCCCTAAACCTTTTCTCCAATGAAAACAGCCCCAAGTGCCTCAGCCTTTCCTCATACGATCTTCCTACCATACCAGGCAACATCCTGGTAAACCTCCTCTGCACCCCTTCCAGTGCCTCCACATCCTTCCTATAGTATGGCGACCAAAACTGCACACAATACTCCAGATGCGGCCGCACCAGAGTCTTATACAACTGCAACATGACCTCAGTACTCCGGAACTCAATTCCTCTACCAATAAAAGCCAGTACGCCATATGCCTTCTTCACCGCACTATTTACCTGGGTGGCAACTTTCAAAGATTTGTGTACATGGACACCAAGATCCCTCTGCTCATCCACACTACCAAGTATCCGACCGTTAGCCCAGTACCCCATCTTTTTATTACTCTTACCAAAGTGAATCACCTCACACTTAGCTACATTGAACTCCATTTGCCACCTTTCTGCCCAGTTCTGCAGCTTATGTATATCCCGCTGTAACCTGCCACATCCTTCCTCACTGTCTACAACTCCTCCGACTTTCGTATCATCCGCAAACTTGCTCACCCAACCTTCTAACCCCTCCTCCAGGTCATTTATAAAAATGACAAACAGCAATGGTCCCAAAACAGATCCTTGCGGAACACCGCTAGTGACGGCACTCCAAGATGAACCTTTGCCATCAACTACTACCCTCTGTCTTCTTCCAGCCAGCCAACTCCTAATCCAAACCTCCAACTCACCCTCAATGCCATACCTCCGTATTTTTTGCAGTAGTCTACCATGGGGAACCTTATCAAACGCCTTACTAAAATCCATATACACCACATCTACTGCTTTCCCCTCGTCCACCTCCTTAGTCACCTTCTCAAAAAATTCAACAAGGTTTGTGAGGCACGACCTGCCCTTCACAAAACCATGCTGACTATCCTTGATCACATTATTCTTATCCAGATGTTCAAAAATCCTATTCCTTACAATTCTCTCTAAGATTTTGTCCACAACAGAAGTGAGACTCACCGGCCTATAGTTACCAGGGTTATCCCTACTCCCCTTCTTGAACAAGGGAACCACATTTGCTATCCTCCAATCTTCTGGCACTACTCCTGTAGACAACGAGGACATAAAAATCAAGGCCAATGGCTCTGCAATCTCCTCCCTTGCTTCCCAGAGAATCCTAGGATAAATGCCATCAGGCCCAGAGGACTTATCTATTTTCACCCTTTCCAGAATTTCCAACACCTCTTCTCTACATACCTCAAAGCCATCCATTCTACTTAATTGTGACTCAGTACTCACATTGACAACAATGTCCTGTTCCTGATTGAATACTGACGAAAAGTATTCATTCAGTGTCTCCCCAATCTCTTCAGCCTCCACACGCAACTTCCCACTACTATCCTTGACTGGACCTATTTCCTACCCTAGTCATTCTTTTGTTCCTGACATACCTATAGAAAGCCTTAGGGTTTTCCCTAATCCTACCAACTAAGGACCTTTCATGTCCCCTCCTTGCTGCTCTTAGCTCTCTCTTCAGGTCCTTCCTGGCTACCTTTATAACTCTCAATCGCCCCAATTGAACCTTCACGCCTCATCTTTACATAGGCCGCCCTCTTCCATTTAACAAGGGATTCCAATTCCTTATTAAACCACGGCTCCCTCACACGACCCTTTCCTCCCTGCCTGACGGGCACATACTTATGAAGGACACTCAATAGTTGCTCCTTGAACAAGCTCCACATACCAATTACACCCTTGCCTTGAAGCTTACTTTTCCAGGCCACACATCCTAAGTCATGCCTCACAGCATCATAATTTCCCTGCCCCCATCTATAACTCTTGCCCTGTAGTGCACACTTATCCCTCTCCATCACTAGAGTAAAAGTCACCGAATTGTGGTCACTGTCCCCAAAGTGCTCACCTACCTCTAATTCTAACACCTGGCCTGGTTCATTACCCAGAACCAAATCCAGTATGGCCTCACCTCTTGTTGGCCTATCTACATATTGTGTCAGGAAACCCTCCTGCACACATTGGACAAACACTGACCCATCTAACGAACTTGAGCTATAGCTTTCCCAATCAATATCTGGAAAGTTAAAGTCCCCCATAACAACCACCCTATTACTTTCACTCTTCTCTTGAATCATCCTCGCAATCCTTTCTTCTACATTTCTAGGACTATTAGGAGGCCTGTAAAAAAACTCCTAACAGGGTGAGCTCACCTTTCCTATTCCTAACCTCAGCCCAAACTACCTCAGATGGCGAGTCTTCATCCATCGTCCTTTCCACAGCTGTAATACTATCTTTGACAAGCAATGCCACACCTCCCCCTCTTTTACCCCCACCTCTGACCCTACTAAAACATTTAAATCCTGGAACCTGCAACAGCCAATCCTGTCCCTGTTCTACCCATGTCTCCGTAATAGCCACAACATCGAAGTCCCAGGTACCAACCCACACTGCAAGTTCACCTACCTTATTTCGTATACTTCTTGCATTGAAGTATACACACTTCAAACCACTTTCCTGTTTACAGGCACCCTCCTTTGAAATTGATGCCATGTTCCTAACCTCCCTACACTCCAGGTCCTGCACCCTAAAGCTACAGTCTGGGTTCCCATGCCCCTGCAGAGTTAGTTTAAACCCCCCCCAAGAGCACTAGCAAACCTCCCACCAAGGATACTGGTGCCCCTCAGGTTCAGGTGTAGACCATCCTGTTTATAGAGGTCCCACCTTCCCCAGAAAGAACCCCAGTTATCCAAATACCGGAATCCCTCCCTCCTGCACCATCCCTGTAGCCACGCATTTAACTGTTCTCTCTCCCTATTCCTCGACTCTCTATCACGTGGGACGGATAACAAACCAGAGACAACAACTCTGTTCGTTCTAACTCTGAGCTTCCAACCTAGCTCCCTGAAAGCCTGCCTAACATCCTCAGCCCTCCTCCTACCGATGTCATTGGTGCCAATGTGGACCACGACTTCGGGCTGCTCCCCCTCCCCCTTAAGGACCCGGAAAACACGATCAGAGACATCACGTACCCTTGCACCTGGGAGGCAACATACCAAACGTGAGTCTCTCTCGTTCCCACAAAACCTCCTATCTGTGCCCTGAACTATCGAGTCCCCAATTACTATTGCTCTGCTCTTCTCCACCCTTCCCTTCTGAGCAACGGGGACAGGCTCCGTGTCAGAGGCCTGAGCCCCGTTACTTGCCCCTGATAAGTCGTCCCCCCCACAAGTATCCAAAACGGTATACTTGTTCTTGAGGGGAAAGGCCGCAGGGGGTCCCTGCACTGGCTGCTTCCTCCCAGTCCCCCTCACTGTCACCCATCTGTCTGCAATCTTTGGAGTTACTACTTCCCTAAAGCTCCGATCTATGACCCCCTCTGCCTCCCGAATGATCCTAAGTTCATCCAACTCCAGCTCCAGTTCCCTAACACGGTCTTGGAGAAGCTGGAGATGGGTGCACTTCCTGCAAGTGTTCTCAGCAGGGACGTCCATGGCATCCCTCACCTCAAACATTTGTTCTCTAAATTCTCCAGATTCTGGGAAGGTCTCAGCAAATTAGAAAACCCTTAATGTAACACTCCAGCCAAGAAAGAAGGGAGACAGAAAGTGAAGGATTATAGGTAGTTTCAGCAAGTAAGCAAAAATATGGCAGAGTATAATCTGGAAAAATTAGGTTTTCATTTTGGAGAAATTGAAAAGTAATATGTTATTTAAATGCCAAGGTACCAAAGGACACAACAAGTTAATGTGTAGCTACGGTGCATAATTTAACTATAAGGAATAGGAACAAAAGTAGACTTATCCAACCCCATGAGCTTGTTCAATAAATTCATTGCTGATCTGTCTTTCCTCATATCCTTTCCCCATAATCTCTGATTCCCCATTGATGAAGAATCTAATTAGAAAGGTGAATGGAAAATTAAAATTTACTGCAAGGGGGTTGGAGTGTGAAAGTTGGGAGGTTTTGTTGCTGCTGGACAGACCATTGGTGAGAGTATGTCTAGTGTACTTTATACAGGTTTGGTGTCTTTCTTAAAGAACATACCTACACTGAAGACTGTTCAGAGGGGGTTCGCTAGCCTGATTCCTGGGTTTATAGGGCTATCATGAAAGGTTGGGGCAGGAGGTGCCCCATAATGTTTGGAGTTTAGAAGAATGAGAAGTGATCTTAGTGCAGCGTGCGAGATTATTAAAATACCCCATGGGGGGCATTCTGAACTCTGGGTAGAGTTTCAAAAGCCAGATGAGGAAGAATTTCATCAAGATTTCTTTTTTTTTGGAATTTGCTACTTAATCAAAGGGAAGCAGGATTTGTGAACATATTCAAGGTTAAGTTAGAAAGATTTTTGATCCACAAGGGAGTCAATGATTATGGTGGACAGTCAATAAAGTGGTTAAAGCTACAGTTATGTTCTTATTAAATGGCAGAACAGGCTCAATGCTCCTCTTCATCCCTATATTTAAGATGGAGGCTTGATGTTCAAGTGGGACTTAGCATAGCAGAGTAAGCAGTTGGTAGAATTGCAAAGAATCTGGAGTACAAGAAGAAGAACTGTTTATCTGTGTGGCCAGACAGCAGGAGTGAGTCACTGTTTGCTCATCCAGGATATATGCCAGTAGTTGAAGTATTCGGGGAATTACAGACTCATGGCTGGGCCAAAGCCTCTTTGTTAGGACTAGTTCCGACACACCCAATGCTTTTAATTTTTTTGAAATTCTCCTCCCCTTAAGATTGAAATGGTGACTTTAAGTAAAGTTGCAGATAATGGTTACGCAAGTACCCTTGACATGGTTGAGAGCAGAGAGCTGATGAGCATAGTAGAAGGATATAAAGTGTGAGACAATACTGGCCTCTGCTGGGAAATAGAGGAATTTGACAGCAATTACATTGTCTCACAACAACTTAAGAGATTCTGCCATGTTTAAGTCCAAATATACATACTCCTGCTTCACCAATTAAGCAGCTTTTGAAATTTTGGTTGTGCTACAATATTACCCCAAAAGTCAATCTTTTACATCCATCCATCAAAGTCTGAACAAACTTTTATCCAACAAGAGACAGGATTCCAGATTTTTCGATGCGTGCTCAACAGAACAATCAGACTTTTAAGGCATCATGATAAACAGACTTCTTATAGACTTTGAATTTTAATTATCTGAATGTTTTTAAAAAAAAGATTCACAATGAGGTCTGCTCTGCATTTCTTTCTCTGACAGTTTACAATTTAAAAAAAAGTCAATGAAAAATTGCAAAGCTTCCCCCTAAACTGGAAATTCCGAAACACGCTAAACTGATGTGAGGAACGATGATTGAATGAGTAGAAATTTTCAATTTCACACCTTACAGCCGAAATGCACATTGTAGGCTAAGGATTTCCTTCCGTCTCAATTTTTTGATAAAACGCTTAGTCCATTTTAAGAAAGTGCTTATTTTAACAAAGTAGGACAGTATTTAGATATTTATTGACAATGACAAGTTGGATAACTGTTTTCAGGAACAATGTTTGGTTTATGTAGAGGGGATATCCTGGCCAAAGTTTTCACAAATTCATAGAATTCCTAGTGTGGCTGGAGGTCATTTGGCACATCAAGTCTGAATCAACCCTCTGAAGTCCATCACACCCAAAATTAGCCCAGACCCCCTCCCCACATTTGCCATGGCTAATCTGCCTAGCCTGGACACTACAAGCAATTTAGCATTGTTAATGCACCTGACCTGCACACCTTTGGATTGTGAGGGGAAACTAGAGCACCTGGAGGAAACCCACACAAACAGGGGGAGAATGTGCAAACACCACACAGTCACCCAAGGCTGGAATCAAGCCCAGGTCCCTGGCAGTGTGAGGCAGCAGTGCTTACCACTGAGCCACTGTGCTGCCCGGACTCACTTTTGATGGATGTTTTTCTATGTTAAAAGCAAGTTTTTGTTTCCCTGTACTTAATTCCTGTCACCAATGCAGCAGGTCTGATGGCAGGTGTCAGTATCTTTTGTTCCAGGTGTTGAATTCAGTTGGTTTAAACGCTGCTTGGTGTAGTAATGGCTCTTTCAGTTAGTAAGAGTTTTCTGGGGGGGTGGAAGAAGTGACTTTGGGAGCTTTACAAGGGGAACAAGGCAAAGCTGCTGGAGTTGGAGTTCCCTTCATCGGTGAGAAAAGGAGAGACAGTTACAGCAATAGCTTGGCTTGTACGTTTGCTGCAAACACTAGCAGAATCTTTGGAAATGGCTATAATTCAATTGAAAATGAAGCAGCTTGAATTGGAGGCAAGAGAAAAAGAAATGAAACAGTTTGAATTAAGATTAAAAGTAGAGGAAAGAAAAAGAAACAAACTGTCCTAGCAGAACAAATGGAGGAAGGCCCTAGCAGGAGAAAGAGAGTTTGAACGTCATAAATTGGCACTTACACAGAAAAGTCAGTTTAAAAGGATGGAGGTGAAGGTAGGCTGGGAAAGATAGTGCGGATGAGCAAACCCATCACAAGTCAAAGGCCTGGTGGGGATCTGTTTAAATATAATCCAAACATTGCCTACATTTGATGAAAAGGATGTAGAAGCCTTTTTCACCTCATTTGAAAGGGTGGCTAAACAGATGAAGTGGCCAGTGACCATGTGGGTTTTGTTGATCCAAACAAAGCTGCTAGGTAGAGCTTGAGGTATTTGCTTCACTATCAGAGGTGGTATCTGGGGAGTAAGAGGAGGTGAAGAAAGCCATCTCAAGTGCATATGAGCTTGTGCCAGAAGCCTACAGGCAACTTTTTAAGAATCTAAGGAGGGAACCTACGTTGAGTTTGAAAGGATCAAACAAAGTAATTTCGATAGGTGAATAAGAGCATTAAAAATAGAGCAAACGTATGACACTCTTAAATGATTATTTTTGAGGAGATAAAAAAATCACCTCCTGAAGTAGAGAGAGCTCATGTGGACGAGCAGAGAGGTAAAAACACCAGATTAGCAGCTGAAAAGGCTCATGATTATGAATTGGTCCATAAATCAAAGTTTGGCTCCCAACATCAACATCAATCCATGAGCGATAGAAATTGGGGAAAGAGAAATCCTCACACTGAAAGGGAAAGGTAGATCTCAGTGAAGACCATAACGAAAACTTGTCACAGGTAAAAAGGAAACCCATGATGAGAAAAGAAGTTAAAAAGCTCCAGTGTTTTCACTGCAATAAAGTAGGCCACATTGAATCAGTGTTGGTGGGTTGGAAAAAACACTGGAAAGATGGATGTAGGAAAACAGGATAAGCCAGGGAATTTCAAAGTGGTAAAGAAAAGCACAGTGGAAGCTCAAAAGCTGCACCAGAATGTACAATCCCGTCAGAGGTTGGTTAAGGAGGAAATGCCAGATCATCTTAAACCATTTGCTTGCAAGGGTAAGGTTTACTTGCATAGGCCAGGAGCATCAGTTAAAGAGGTTACAGCATTAAGAGATACAGGATCATGTCAATCTTTGCTGTTGAGAGATGAGTAGGAGTGTTGACAGAAAAAGTGCTGGTATGGCATTCATGGTGGGACGAGAAGTGCTCAATTGTCTAGAGTGAGGTTAGAGTATCATGTGAAAAGTGGAGAAGTGGTAGGAGTATTGGAAGAACTCTCGGCTACAGAAATGTAATTTGTCCTTGCTAATGATGTAGCTAGGTCACAGGTAGGAGTGCTGCCTACTGTTGTTGAAACGCCAATAGAAAATCAGGCAACTGAAGTACTATAGGGAGTATATCCTGGGATTTTTTCTGACTCTGTGGTAACGAGGTCACAAAGTCACAGGTTGAAAGAGGAGGAGAAATAGGATAAGGAAGTTGAAATAGAATTATCAGAGACCATGTTTGAGCGAATAGTTGAGACAGTGTGGATATTTTTAGCTCAGAGAAATTAATCTAGTAACAACAGAAAGATGAAAAACTGCAACAGTTGGTGGGCGGCATGGTGGATGAGTGCTTAGCACTGCTGCCTCACAGTAACAGAGTCCCAAGTTTGATTCCAGCCTCGAATGACTGTCTGTGTGGAGTTTGCAAGTTCTTCCCGTGTATGCACGGGTTTCCTCTGGGTGCTCCGGTTTCCTCCCACAGTCCAAAGATGTGTGGGTCAGGCGAATTGGCCATGCTAAATTGCCCATAGTGTTAGGTGCATTAGTTGGAGGGAAATGGGTCTGGGTGGGTTACTCTTCGGAGAGTCTGTGTGGGCTGGTTTCCATACTGTAGGGAATCTAATCTAATCTAATCTGATAAAAAAAAAGTGTACACTGAAGAAGAATCTGACAGTATCCCTAAGTGCTACTGTCTTTAAAAATGTCTTATTGAGGAAGTGGAGACCATCACACATTGAGGCAGACGAGAAATGAGCAAAAGTTGTATTCCCAGTGCGTTATAGAAAGGTGGTGTTTTGGTAGTGCATGAATTACCAGTAGGAGGTCATTTTGGGGTGAGAAAGTTTCAAGCTAAAATGCAAAAACATTTTTACTAGCTGGGATTGCGCAAGGATGTGATTGAATTTTACCAGACATGTCATACATGTTAGGTAGTTGATAGACCGCAGGCAGTAATAAAACCTGCACCTTTAATACCCATTCCTACATTTGAGAAACCATTTACAAGGGTCTTAATTGATTGCATAGGACCTCTACCTAAAACAAAAAAATGGGAATCAGTATTTTTTGACAATAATGGAGGTATCCACTGGATTTCCTAAGGCCATTCCATTATGTAATATCACAGCAAAAAGGACTGTAGAAGTTACTCAAATTTTTCACTAGATATGGACTATCCACAGAGATACAATCAGATCACGTGTCAAATTTTACATCAAAATTATTTAAGGAAGTTATGGACAGTTTAGAATTAAAAGAATTCAAATCCACTGTGTACCATCCAAAATCACAGGGAACATTAGAATGGTTGCACCAGACATTAAAAACCACGTTAAGGACTATCAGATGATTGGGATAAAGGAGTTTTGTTTATACTTTTTGCCATTAGAGATGCACCAAATGAATTGTCCAAATTCAGTCCATTTGAATTAGATTTTTGGCATTAAGTGAGAGGACCACTAAAATTTATTGAAGGAAAGTTGGTGAGTCAGAACTCAGACCACATATGTGGACTATGATCAAATTTGAGGGAACAGTTAAATGGGGCGGGGAGGGGGAGTTGGCTAGATAACATTTAAATTTACCACAGCAAATGATGAAACAGGAAGCAAACAAGAAATCAAAAACTTATAATTTTGCTAATGTAGATAGTGTTAGTGTTACTTCCAGTGATACGTGAATCTTTAAAAGCAAGGTTTAGTGGACCTTACCTTGAGTGAGGTGAACTATTTGATAAGGCATTCCTCAAATTAAATTGGAGAATGAGAAGTTGTCAAAAATTGGGATAAATTATTGAATTACCTTCCAAAGGAAAATCAAAATGACCAGAAAGAGTTATTGCTATCACATGGGGAAAATGTGTGGGAATAAGCTGGGAAATACTAACCTAATTATGTATGATGTAGATACAGGAAATACTGTTCCAATTAAGTAACATCCTTATAAACTCAACCCTCCAAAGTTGGCATAGGTAGAAAAAGAGATTGAATGCATGCTTCAAGACATAATCGAAGTGTGTGCAGTGATGATGCCTAAACCAGATGGTACCTAATAGTTATGTGTGGACTATTGGAAAGTCAATGCAGTTACAAAGTCTGATTCATATCCGATTCCACGTTTGGAAGACTGTGTTGAAAAGGTCCAACTTATATTTGTAAAATGGACTTATTCAGAGGATACTGGCAGGCACCTTTATCCAAAAGAGCGAAGACAATTTTGGCTTTTCAAACTCCGAATGGACTATATCAATTTAAATCATTTCAAAGACTAATCAATAAAGTCATTTCTGGATTACCCAACTGTGTGGTATACATTGCGAGTGATTTATTGTCACATTTGTGGCATTTATCAGAATTATTCCATTGACTTCAGAAGGCAGACTTGATGATTAGCCTGGCTAAGAGTGAATTCACCAAAGCCCAAGTCATGTTATCAGACATAGACAGATGGCCTCACAATGTGAAAACAAAGGTTATTGTGGAGTTTCCCGTACCAGTGACGAAGAGAGTTAAAAATTACACACCAGGTTACAGTCCAATCGGTTTATTTAGAGGCCCTAGTTAACCCGGTGTGTGCTCTTTACCTTTGTCCACCACAATCTAACACTGGATCTTCCACACCTTGACAAAGAGAGCAGTGGTACGATTCCTGGGATTGAGTGGGTTTTATCAGAAATTTGTACTGAATTTTAACAGTGTGGCTGCTCCACTCACTGAATTATTAAAGGAATGCAGGAAATTTCTGTGGATGGCAGACTGTCAGAAGGCATGTGACAACCTGAAAGCTATGTTAACCACTGCCCCTATATTAGCCACACCTATTGATGCAAGTGATGTGGATGTTAGTGCTATACTTTTACCTGAAGATGATAGAAAGACTGGTCAGATATTTCCCTAGGAAATTGAACATTCGTCAACAGAAATATTCGATAATTGCGAAGGAGACTTTGAGCTTGGTGTTGGTGTTATGTATATGTTGCCAGTAATATGGCTGAGTCAATCCGATATACTGATCATAAATTTCTCTAAAAACCTTGAATGTATTAAGGACAAAAAATTCAGACTGTTTAGATGGAGATTATTATTACAGCGATTTAATTTGAAAATTGTACGTCACAGGACGAGAAAACTTAATTGCTGACGAATTGTCGAGACTTAAATGATGGCAATCGATGGCAGGAATAAACAGACCGGAATAGGATGCAGTTGCGTGTGTTTGTGTGGTTATAGTCAATGTACTGTATATGTATTGTGTACTATTAGGGTGAGCCTAACATGTTTTAAATTGAAGCCATCTTTGTATATTGATGATTCATTATTTTTAAGGGGGCAGGATGGTATGATATTGCCCCTATAATAAGGTTATTTTGTCCTTGGTTTCAAGAGAGGTCCCAAAGGCAGAGGTGCCAAAATGTCTGGGTAAAGGCCTAGTTTAACAACAACAGGGGAGTCGTCAGTTATCCCAGTTCAGGTTTTTTCTAGCTTGGTTTAGTTGTAACAGTGAGAAGCTGCTTGCAGTGCAGAGAGGTTCCAAGTTTCAGTGGATGGTTCCTGACTGACTTTCTTTCTGAAATCTCTTTGGAAGTTGTTTGCTCCTGCCTGTAGGAACCTGTATTTTAATTTACCTTTTGCCAAGGAGTGTGTTTAAGGGATGTTGCGGGAATTGGAACAGTTGCTTAGTTAAGTTGCTATAGCGAGTCAGGTGGGGTTTCAAGTAATATTATTCTAAATTCTGTTTTGTTTGCTTAAAGCTGAGTGGTTTGACCAGCTGCATCACTTCTGGAATATCCACCTCACATCTGCTTTTAAAATAAATAGTAGTTAGGGGCTAGGCTACCTTTTTAAAATATTTTGAGGGGGTCTGGCCTGATCCATAACACATTGCAAAGTAATATAATCCAAACAAAAGTGTACAACTAGAAATATGGAAGAAAATTCTAGACATGCAGATATAAATATTCAATCTGAAAGTAACTTAACTGTTTTAGCATCTTTTCAGTACAGTCTGATCTGATATAATGCAATAGGTCTGTTCCCATGCGATCCTGTATTATACACGGGTAAGGAAAATTCCCGTTCTACAAATAATGGTCTAAGTTCTTCAATCGTATTGTGTAATGAGTGTGGGAGGTTAGAAATGTAGTTTCTGCGGGGGGGGGACATTATACAAACGGTCGCGGAATTCTTGTAGCATAGTTAAGGCTAAGACTTTAATGAATATAGAGGGTCTTTAAAGTTATTTCCTTGTTTAAAACTATTTTCTTTAAAAGTGTTGTAGTTAACCACAAAAGGCAGCAGCAGGGGCATTTCACAATAAAGCTTATAGTATGATAAGAGAAACTGGATAAAAGAACAAGTTGTAACAAACCAGGAACAAAGAATGCAGACATACAAGGACAGCAGGATGGCCAGATAAGAAAAAAACAAGTGAGGTAATTGGCCCATGATAGGATGGGAAAAGGGAGGCGTGATTCTGCAACTTATAAACTGAATAAGAATGCTAACATGCTCTATTTTCGCACGCATTTCTGCTTGATTGCAGAAGCGTCCGGTACTTGTAAGGCTGTAATAAATTGTTCTTGTTTCCAAGGCTTTATCTAAGGCTGATTTTGTGAGTGAGTTCTTTTTCTCACAATGAGCAAACTCTGAGGTGAATTATGTAAAGGATTTTCTTAATATCCAGAATGACTGAGCAGATTCAAATACTGTATAACTTCATCAATACCACAAAGTATGTAAACTCATATTTGATAAAACAATTTTATTGGAAAATGTAAAACCCCTTTAAATTTAAACGTACAAAGCATGTAACACTTGTACTTGAACAAACTGAAGCAAGCTATGTTTTAAAAAAATACATAATTGAATGTATATATTTATATGTATTTACACAGAATATCAACTTTCTTGGTAATTCATTTTGCTTGCAAAAGTTCACCATAACAAATCTAACAAGACAACTTTTTGAATAAATTACAGCTTTGTAAATGCTTTAATTTTACAATGAATACTTAAAGGCTGATGTGTGTAGTATACGTATCCAGTCAATTTATATTGTAAGGAACTTCAGAACGTATCTTATTTGGCAGTATTTTAAGATATGACATGGATAGCTGTGCGATTCAGCAATTAAAAAAATTAGGCATAGCTAATAGTCGCATCTGCCTTCTCACAGTAACTGTCTCAATGTAGTGAAAAATATCCATTTTAGCAAACTAAAACTGTACAAATCATGTTTACATTAGATCTACAATACAGCATAAAATTCTGTAACACTTTGTCCAAAAATAAATACATTTTCATTTTTTAAAAAAATGTACAATATAATACATGGAACAGCACAGTGCTAGTTTCCTGTATATTATCAGAGGCTGCATTTTGTTTTTATAATAATATTAATTTTGACACATTGGCCAATTTGTTACAGTAGCCACAACATGGTTGTAACCACAAAAACAAATTTGCTTGGCACTGCTGATGTATCTTTTTAAAACAAAGGATCATATAAAGTCACAAAACTACAAAAAACATTAAGCATTCTGTGATGTATTCAATATCTTTTCTTCATGCATTCTCAGGGTTCCCACAGCATCTTTAACTGAATGGTATATTATGTTTTTTACCTGAAAGGAAAAGCAGAGATTAGAGAAACTGTTACAGTAAACAGGATTAGTATTAAATAAAAACTGCAGATGATGTGAATCAGAGTAATAACTAATGTAATTTATTTTAAAAGCAGTCGAAAACAAGGCTGTTAGAAATTTGGGGCTTTATACAATTTGGTGGATTATAGTAGTGCAACTGAATCAAAAAAGCTCAAATTAGATTAGTTGACAAAGAAATTATAATAAACTGAAAACAAGCACATATTCCACATTTCACAATAAGTTATAGCAAGAATTCTGTAACACAGCTGGAAAAAGTGGGGAGAGTGTATGTTAGGATGAGTTTTAATTCATGTAACATTTTACTGCTAACAGATGGCAATACAGCATATGAACTGGTGTATGACTCTATTCCTGACAGGAGAAAGTGAGGACTGCAGATGCTGGAGACCAGAGTTGAAAAGTGTGGTGTTGGAAAAGCGCAGCAGGCCAGGCAGCATCCGAGGAGCAGGAGAATCGATGTTTCGGGCATAAGCTCTTCAGGAAACTATTCTGCCTGGCCTGCTGCACTTTTCCAGCACCTCACTTTTCAACTCTATTCCTGACACACTGAAATGGAGTTAAAATTGTATAAAACTAATAGTATTTTGCCTTTACCAAGCAACATTATCATTGGCGGTAAAGAGCTGGATAATATTTCCAACTTGGACATACAACAGCTAAATTTCAAACCATGACATTATATGTGATGGAGAAAAAGATGCACTTGAAAGGAAAAAAGAAAGTTATATCAGAACAGCTCAAAACCTTACTCGACTGAAGTACTTAGAAAGTCCAGTTACTGTTGCTATCGAAGAATCATCACAGCTAAATTTCAGACAATTAGATAGCTATATGCAAATTACCAAATATTCTGTTTGTTTATGGTTTTTTTCATGTTGGCTGGACCAGCATTTATTGTCTAATCCAGAGGGCAGTTAACAGCAAATCACATTGTTGTGGGTCTGAAGTCACATCATCCTGACCAGGTAGGGATGGCTGTTTTGCTTCCACAAGGAATATTAGTGAGTCAGACAGGTTTTCCCGATAATTGATAATGGTCATCATCGATCTTTGAATTCCAGATATTTACTGAATTCAAATTCCACCATTTGCTGTGGTGAGATTTGAACCTGGGTCCCCGGAACATCACTGGTGTATCTGAATTAATAGTCCAGCAATAACACCAATAGGCCATTGCCTCATTTTGAAGGTTACACATTGGCCAGGCCACTGATGCATTAATGAAGGGGGTGAATAAGTTAAAGGACATGTTGAAAGAGAACTGGAAAAGATGAGCATAGCACTAAGCAAAACCAAGTATTGAGCTGTATGCAGAATCAGGAGAGTACAAGGTGCAGGATATCCTGCTGAAAATACATTCTTTAATTGCACACACTGTTTGGAGGCTGTGTACAGAAGGACTACAAGACTAACCTCAAGTAATTAAAGGAAAGGAAGTTGAAAAAAACTTTAACTTCAGTTCTGAAATGAGGCCGAGGAGATGGAATTCACAACCATAAAACACTGAACTGTAGTTTCATAAATAGATAATCCTGTGGATTATTTCAGGTTAAAAAAAATTAATTGAAAGATGACAGGATACTGGAACATCTAATAATGTGAACACTAAGTACCTTTGAGCTTTCTAGTACATCAGTGCAGAGCACTGAATGTTACTGAAGAGGAGGAAGAGGGAAATCCGTTTCCAACACATTTTTCATAGCGATTGTTAAAGAGTTTTTTTTAAAATGAAGGATCCCATCATTCTCCTTGTATGATCAGTGTTTGGAATGGCACGGGTGGAAAGAATGCTACCCATGTACAAAGTTAAAAATCGCACAACACCAGATTATAGTCCAACAGGTTTAATTGGAAGAACACTAGCTTTCGGAGCGCCGCTCCTTCATCAGGTGATAGTGGAGGGCTCGATCGTAACACAGAATTTATAGCAAACATTTACAGTGTGATGTAACTGAAATTATACATTGAAAAACTGGTTGTCTGTTAAGCTTTCATCTATTAGAATACAGTGATAGAAGTGAAACTAACAGATGAAAGGCTTAACAGACAACCAGTTTTTCAATGTATAATTTCAGTTATATCACACTGTAAATGTTTGCTATAAATTCTGTGTTACGATCGAGTCCTCCACTATCACCTGCTGAAGGATCGGTGCTCCGAAGGCTAGTGTGCTTCCAATTAAACCTGTTGGACTATAACCTGGTGTTGTGAGATTTTAACTTTGTACACCCCAGTCCAACAGCGGCATCTCCAAATCATGGCTACCGATGTAGGTTGAATCTGGAAGGTTCAGCAGATATTACCTAAGACAATCATCCAGTGAATAGAGAGTGGGGAGGATCAGAGAGAAAAGTAGAGGGAGGAGACTGCAGTGCATAGGAAAGGACAGCTGTGAGAAGTACAATACCAAGGGAAGGGCATGGCATCAGGATTGAGAAGGAGCAATGCCAGAGGTGGGGTAGGAAGGGGAGCAGAGGGACAGAGACAGGGAGGGGAGGTGTGCAAAGAAATGTATCACGGGTGGGAACAGAGCAAGGGAGGCAATGGAATAACGGAGACAGCATTATGAGGAGCAAGAAAAGGAGTAGCGCAAAGGATGGGAGAGGCAGAGCAAAGAGCACCTGTCTCCTTTAAGAGGGTGCAGAATCAATTGACCTGAACAGGATGAGGGACTTTCGTCACATGGAAAGAGAAGCTGAATTGTTCTCCCAAGATCATAATTTTTAAACACCTCTGTCATTTTGTTTTAAAACTTAAGTAACATTTTATAAGAGTAAAACCTTTTCTAGTGGCAAAAGAGCCAGTAGTCAGAGATTACCTTGTTAGTGGAACATAGGAATAGGAGGAAGCTATTCATAGAGTCATAGAGATGTACAGCACGGAAACAGACCCTTTGGTTCAACTCGTCCATGCTGACCAGATAGGATGCATAAGATGGGGAAGGAAACTGCAGTGGATGGGCACAACTGAAATGTGGACAGCTACTGCGGGTCCTTGATAAGTATGTACGGGGAGGAAGTTGTTGAGCACAGGAACCATGGTTTACTAAGGAAGTTGAATTTCTCATCACAGGGATGAAGAAGGCTTATCTTAGGATGAGACATGAATGGGCACTTAAGAGTTACAGGTTAGCCAGGAAAGGCTAAAGAAAAAGAGTTAAGGAGAGCCAGGAAGGACATGAGAAGTCATTGGTGGACAGGATCATGGAAAACCAGGAATAAAAGAATGAATAGAGTAAAATTAGGGCCAATCAAGGATAGTTGTGCGTGGAGTTAGAGATAGAGGTAGCGCGAAATGAATATTTTTTGTCAGAATTCACACTGGAAAAAGACAATGTTATCGAGGAGAATACCGAGATACAGGCGACTAGACTAGACAGGATTGAGGAGGTGTTAATAACCTCTGGGCCAGATGGGATTTATCCTAGGATTCTCTGGGAAGCCAGGGAGGAGATTGCCGAGCCTTTGGCTTTGATCTTTGTTATCATTGTCTACAGGAATACTGCCAGAAGACTGGACGATAGCAAATGTTGTCCCCTTGTTCAAGAAGGGGAGTAGAGACAACCCTGGTAATTATAGACCAGTGAGCCTTACTTCGGTTGTGGGTAAAGTGTTGGAAAAGGTTATAAGAGATAGGATTTATCATCATCTAGAAAGGAATAATGTGATTACGGGTAGTCAACACGGTTTTGTGAGGGGTAGGTCGTGCTTCACAAACCTTATCAAGTTCTTTGAGAGGGTGACCAAACAGATGGATGAGGATAAAGCAGTTGATGTGGTGTATGTGGATTTCAGTAAGGCATTTGATAATGTTTCCCACAGTAGGCTACTGCACAAAATACAGAAGCATGGGATTCAGGATGATTTAATGGTTTGGATCAGAAACTGGCTAGCTGAAAGACAGAGGGTGGTGGTTAATGGGAAATGTTCATCCTGGAGTTCAGTTACTAGTGGTGTGCCGCAAGGATCTATTTTGGGTCTACTGCTGTTTGTCATTTTTATAAATGACCTAGATGAGGGCGGAGAAGGGTGGGTTAGTAAATTTGCAGATGATACTAAGGTTAGTAGAGTTGTGGATAGTGGAGAAGGATGTTGTAGGTTACAGAGGAACATGGATAAGCTGCAGAGCTGGGCTGAAAGGTGGCAAATGGAGTTTAATGTAGAAAAGTATAAGGTGATTCACTTTGAAGGAGCAACAGGAATACAGAGTACTGAGCAAATGGTAAGATTCTTGGTAGTGTAGATGAACAGAGGAATCTCAGTATTCATGTGCATAGATCCCTGAAAGTTGCCACCCAAGTTAAGAAGGCAAATGGTGTGTTAGCTTTTATTAGTAGAGGGATTGAGTTTCGAAACCGTGAGGTTATGCTGCAGCTGTACAAAACTCTGGTGCGGCCGCACTTGGAGTATTGCGTACAGTTCTGATCACTGCATTATAGGAAGGATGTGGAAGCTTTGGAAAGGGTTCAGAGGAGATTTATTAGGATGTTGCCTGGTATGGAGGGAAGATCTTATGAGGGACTTGAGGCTGTTTTCATGAGAGAGATGATGATTGAGAGGTGACTTAATTGAGACATATAAGATAATCAGAGGGTTAGGCAGGGTGGACAGCAAGAGCCTTTTTGAATGGTGATGGCTAACATGAGGGGGCATAGCTTTAAATTGAGGGTTGATAGATATAGGACAGATGTCAGAGGTAGTTTCCTTACTCAAAGAGTGGTAGGGATGTTGAACAGCCTGCCTGCAACAGTAGTAGACTCGCCAACTTTAAGAGCATTTAAATGGTCATTGGATAGACATATAGACGAAAATTGAATACTGCAGGTTAGATGGGCTTTAGATTGGTTTCACAAGTCAGCGCAACGGCTTGTACTGCACTATTATGTTCTATATCCTAACCTAATCTAGTTCCATTTGCTAGCACTTGGCCCCTTTCCCTTTAAATCCTTCCTAAGCATATACCCATCCAGATGCCTTTCAAATGCTGCAACTGTACCAGCCTCCACCACTTCCTTTGGCAGCTCATTCCATACACGCACCACCCTCTGCATGAAAAAGCTGCCCCTTAGGTGTCTTTTATATCTTTCCCCTCTCACCCTGAATTTATGCCTGCTCGTTCTGGATTCACCCATCTAGGGAAAAGACCTTATCTATTTAACCTATCCATGTCCCTCATAATTTTATAAACCTCTATAAGGTCACCCCTCAGCCTCCGATGCTCCAGGGAAAATAGCCCCAGCCTATTCAGCCTCTCTCTATAGGTCAAACCTTGCAACCCTGGCAACATCTTTGTAAATCTTTTCTGAACTGTTCCACATTTCACAACATCTTCCCGATAGGAAGGAGAGCAGAATTGTATGCAATATTCCAAAAGTGGCCTAACCAATGTCCTGTACAGCTGCAACATGACCTCCCAACTCCTGTACTCAATACTCTGATCAGTAAAGGAAAGCATACCAAACACCTCCTTCACTATCCTATCTACGTGTGACTCTACTTTCAAGGAACTATGAACTTGTACTCCAAGGTCTCTTTGTTCAGCAACACTCCCCAGGACTTTACCATTAAGTGTGTAAGTCCTGCTAAGATTTGCTTTTCCAAAATGCAGCACCTTGCATTTATCTAAATTAAACTCCATCTGCCACTCCTCAGCCCATTGGCCCATCTGATTAAGATCCCATTGTACTCTGAGGTAACCCTCTTCGCTGTCCACTACACCTCCAATTTTGGTGTCATCTGCAAACTTACTAACCATACCTCTTATGCTCACTTATATAAATTACAAAAAGTAGTGGACCCAGCACCAATCCTTGTGGCACACCACTGATCACAGCCCTCCAGTCTGAAAAGCAATCCTCCACCACCACCCTCTGTCTTCTACCTTTGAGCCAGTTCTGTATCCAAAATGGCTCGCTCTCCCTGTATTCCACGAGATCTAACCTTGCTAAACAGTCTCTCATGAGGAACCTTGTTGAACGACTTACTGAAGTCCATATAGATCACGTCCACTCCACTGCACTGCCCTCATTAATCCTTTTTATTATTTCTTCAAAAAACTCAGATCAATTTCATGAGACATGATTTCCCATGCACAAAGCCATGCTGACTATCCCTAATCAATCCTTGCCTTTCCAAATACATGTACATCCTGTCCCACCGATGTCAGGCTCCCTGTTCTATAGTTCCCTGGCTTTTCCTTGCCACCCTTCAATCCTTTGGCACCTCACCTGTGACTAACAAATGATACAAATATCTCAGCAAATAGTTCTAGGGTATACCTGATCAGGTCCTGGGGATTGATCGTTTTTATGCATTTCAAGACATCCAGCTCCCCCTCTGTATCATGGATATTTTTCAAGGTGTCACCATCTATTTCCCCAGATTCTACATCTTCCATGTCCTTCTCCACAGTAAACACTGATGCAAAATATTCATTTAGTATATCCCCATCTCTTGTGGCTCCACATTTAGGCTGCTACCTGGCCAACAATTCAATAGAATCATGGCTAATCAAACACTTCTATGCCTTGTACCCAGTATAACACTGCTAATCAGAAATCTAGCAATACTCAAACATCGAGCTTCCACAGCCATCTGTGGTATAGAATTGTAATAGTTCAAAACCCTCAAAAAAAGATTTCTCTTCATCTCACACGAAGTGGCAAGCCACTTGTAGATTCTATCCTTTTCTGGACTTCCCAAACAATGGAAACCTCTTACCTGCATTTACTCCATCACCAGTCCTTCCATCAGAGGAATCAGTCTGGTAAACCTTGAGTGCACCCCCTCCAAAGCCAGAACATACTTCCTCAGATGAAGAGACCAAAACTGCACATAATACTCCAAGTGTGGTCTCACCTAGGCCCTGTACAATTGCAGAAAAATATCCCTACTCCTGTACTGAAATCCTCTCACTATAAAGGCCAACACACTGTTGGCCTCCTTTAACCACCTGCTGCACGTACATGCTTACTTTCAGCGACTGGGATACAAGAACACTCGGGTCTCACTGCACCTCCCCCTTTTCCAATCTTTTACTATTTAGATAATCAAATGTCTTCCTGCTTTTGCTCCCAAAGTGGATAACCTCACATTTATCCACATTATACTTCATTTGGCATGCACCTGTCCACTCAATCAACTTGTCCAAATCACACCAAAGTGTCTCACTATCCTTCTCATAGTTCACTCTTCCACCAACTTTGTGTCATTTTTAAACTTGGAGATACTACATTTAGTTTCCCCATTTAATTATTTTACATACTGTGAACAGCTGGGGTCCAAGCACTGACTCCATGATACCCCACAAGTCGATGACTGCACTTTGGAAAAGGACCCGTTTATTATGACTCATCTTCTTTTCTCAAGAAAATTATACTAGTCATATGATTTAAATGAGGAAAAGTCAATACCTGCAGTTTATCCTCATAGTTTAGCTCATGTTTTGACTGGTGCCTCAGTTCCTGTGAGAGATGGAAAGATTGCATCGAATGTTCTGGTGATACAAAGTCCTCAGAGACCTGAATGCAACTGTGAATACTTTGCATCTGAAAAACATAAAGAAGAGTGATCGTTGCACCTGACTTACATAATAACTAAATTATATACAACTGAGACTTGGCAACATAAACTTTACCTTATTGCTTTTTAAGGGTAAAATATTATATATTAAGGATACAGAAATGATGACCACGGCCCACTTTTGAAAACAATCAAATAACATTAAATACTATGGTCTAAAAACCAAGCTTTTACCCACCATAAGGTCATAAGATGTATCAGAACTATGGCACTGGGCCTTTGAGTCTGCTCCGCCATTCAATGAGATCAGAGTTGATCTGTTAAACCTCAACTCCACTTATCCCATAACCCTGGATTCATTACTCATTAAAACTCTATCTCAGCCTTAAATGTACTTAATGACCCAACCTTCTGTGGTAAAGAATTCCATAGATTCACAACTCTCAGAAGTAATTCCTCCTCCTCTCTGCCTTAAATGGGTGACTCCTTACTCTGAGATAATGACTTCTGGTTTTAGATTAGATTACTTAGAGTGTGGAAACAGGCCCTTCGGCCCAACAAGTCCACACCGACCCCGCCGAAGATGAGCTGGGGGGATGGTGGAAGAGTAAGCGATAGGTGGAAATGAAGCCCAGAGAGAGAATACAAAACAAAAACAGAAATTGCTGGGGAAATTTGGCAGATCTGGCAGCATCTATGGAGAGAGTGCAGAGCTAAAGTTTCAGGTCCAGTGAAACTTCTTCAGAAATCATGAGGCCGATCGTTGAAGGAAGAATTCTAGAGCAATAATTTGCAGCAAAATTAATAGTAACAGGGACAAATTAAGGAATGGCAGCATGATTTTGTTAAGGGAAAATCTAATTAACTAACTTGCTACAGGTTTTGTGACAGGTAGTGGACATCAACCTCTAAACGCATTCAATTTGGTACCACAACACTTTAGGAACACATGGGAGACAGTGCAGAAAATATTCATGAGAATGGTTTCACAGAGGAAACTCAGTTATGAAGACTGATTGGAGAAGCTGGGACTATTTTCCTTGGGGAAAAAAAGGACTCAAGAGGGTATTTGATAGACAAATTTAGAATCATGACAGATTTGGTCAGAGTACACAGGGAGAAACTATTTCACTCATTAAAGGATCAAGAATGAGGGCACAGATTTACTTGACAAAAGAAGCAAAGATGACGTAATTTTTTTTCTCATACATTAATGATTAAGGTTTGGAATCCACTGCCGACAGGTGTGCCGGAGGCAGTTCAGTTGAGGAATTCAAAAGGGAATTCTACTGTTATTTAAAAAAGAAGAATGTGCAGGGTTATGGAGAGAAACCAAGAGAATGGCACTAAGGGAAATGCTCAACTGGAGAGCTGGAGGAGAGATGATCGGCTAAGTGGTGTGCTGGAACAATTCTGTGAAGGGAATATTTTACAAAATCAGGGTTCATGGGATTGGTGAGCATTAATTGAGGATTAGCTAACAAACAGAAGAGCTTAGAAATAAACTGTAAGTCATTTTTAGGTTGGCATTTCTGTATTGGCCACGTGCAGCAGTGACTTCCGTAACTGAAAATTAATGCCACGATTAGCATGCCAACATCAGAACAGCTGCATGCACAGCAAAGAGGGAATGTTGATACTGAGTATAATGTATCCACATTTGTTAAAGACACAATGTTAAGAAGGTAAGTAAGTTGTGAGGAGGACAACAGAGCTTACATATCAAAGACAGGTTCAGTGAGTGAGTAAGAACATGACACATGGAACATAACATGAAAAATTCAAAGGCAGCACACACGAACATAAGAAGTAGGAGCAGGCTGATCTGATTTGGACTTTATCTTCCTCTCTGATCTCTATAACTGCTGAATCCCTGTTGACCAAACATCTGTCCAATTTTGAAATTGTATCCCCAGTTCCTGATGGTTTTCCAAGGGAAACTACCCTGTCAATCCCCCTCAGAATGTTACGTTTCAATAAAACCATAGAATCCCGACAGTTTGGAAACAGACCATTTGGCCCAACAATGACACACCACCTCTCCTAAAGAGTAACCCACACAGACCCATTCCTCCACCCTTATTATTCTACATTTCCCCTGACTAACCCTGCATTTCCCTTGGCTAATCCACCTACCCTACACATCTCTGAACACTATGGGCAATTTAGCATGGCCAACTCACCTAACCTGCACATCTTTGGACTGTGGGAGGAAACTGGAGCAGTCGGAGGAAACCCATGCAGACACGGGGAGAATCTGCAAACTCCACACAGTCTCCCAGGGCTGGAATCAAGTCCAGGACCATCTTTCATTCTCCTAAATTCCAATGAGTATAAGCCTTTCCTTCTAAGGCAAACCTGACACACTGGGAACCAACCATTTTTGAAACGGAGAGTGTGGTGAATGTTGATATTCTGAGGAACCTGGGTGCTCTTGTAAACAACTCTCAGATTGCTGACAAATAAATTTTGACCCAGCAACAGTAATATAGTTATTAGATCTTTCAAAAACCAAACAGCCTGCAGCTGCTTCTGTTGCTTGCTTTTTAAAATGTACTGGCAGAGACTGCCTTGAATTACCTGACGAAGTGCTCCTGCTGGTATTAAGACTGCATCACCCAAGAACTGGAAGATGGACCAGCTGCGTATTCCACTTTCTTCATAGAGTCTTCGGCGCAGTTTCTTATTTAGGTAACAGGTCTGATCGCGGATCGGATCATGGTCGGGTGATTCCTGACCCTGATCCTCATGACTCTTTTGATAGGGGCACAATGGAGAAATAAATTTATCATCAATGTTTTATACTGGGTTCACTAAATATAAATATACTTTGAATTACTAAAACAAATGATTCTTGCCTCAATCAGCCCTGATTTCATAAGAAATTAGTTTTACTTACACATAGTTTTTTTAATAGAGAAGTTAAATGAATACTACATCTCCCAAGGAATATAAACTTATGGGTTGGTCAAATTACAGAAAATTATCTTGTTTTAATAAAGTTTCCTTTTCAATACAAGACTTGAATAGTGTCAAACATTTAAAAAGAGTTAATTCTGCAATATCTTGATAAGGTGATTTCATTTTGTGCTTATTTCAATGGCAATTGAAAAAACTCATTGTAAATTTCTTCGCCGACAGAACCATTAAACTTTCTCATTTCTAAAACCCGTTAATAACACTGATTCTGTGTGACAACTTCAATACTTTCACAACATGACAACTGCACTTCACTTGTAGTTGTTTTGTATAAATGTGTAAACTGCTCACCTTTTGTAGAAATTCCTTAATTTTGTGGGTATCTTTGGCTGAAAAGATGTGCCACAAAGCACCTGGAAGCTCGTCCCCATCCTTCAATCGTTTCTTTGTGGTGTCATCAATTTCATCTTCCTCAATTTTTTTCAAGATAGCTGGGTAGAAAAACAAATTGGACATTTTCCATAATGCTCCAATGCTTAAGCTTAACAGTTTGAACATATGGGATTGGAAATTAACTTTATAAACTGCCACTTTGTTTTTCTTTTGAAACACAAATTACTCTGGTAATCAGGTCCCAGGAAGTGTTTATTTTGCGAATACAGTAATAAGTGTTTAGGAATTTGGCCAGATTTCAATCCTGAAAGAGCTGGCAAGAACTGTTTCCTATTTTGTTCAATGGGCAACCATCTCAGATAACACTTCATGGGTGTAAAAACTCCCAACGATTTTTTGCCCATTTAATAACCAGCCATTAAGTTTACAATAGTATCATTAATTAACTTGATAGAATAGTGATTACTTGACTAATCAGAAATAAGTTTTGGAAAAGCACTGGGTGATCACCCCTTTCTGCTAAGCAACCAGCTACTGCATGCCAAACCACACAATAAGTGAGACCTTTGTCTAATTCTGTATCAGAGGGTATTTATCACTGATGGGCAATCAGTATACATTCTAAAATAACTCGGTCAATCATATCCAGATGAGGTTATGTACGGTACTAAAATTCAGGCTAAGCCAGGACGTGGGTCAACACAATGAGAGAGTCTTTGACACTGAAGTTCGGTTATATTGCATTCTACTCCATGATAATTCCTTTCATACAGTGGGAACTGACAAAGATGACACCTCTGAAAAACATAAGCAAGTGCTTACATTTAACACATTCTTGTGATAATGAAAGTCACTGTTTCACTTCTCTCTCAGTTCAGCCCAGCCCCAAAATCCCTAATATCATCTTTCCTTAGTTTGGAAGAAAGGATCTGTGTTAGTGCTGACAAGACATGCTCTTCTGGTTACAAGATAAAGTTTGCCGTAAGAGGAAGATTAATTGGGCATTTTGCAAACCCTATTACTTCTAAGAGCTGTTCTTGACGATACACAATATGCAAACAAAAACTGAATTGTTATAGCATCTTTCTTGTGCCCCAAGACATCCCAAAGCAATTCAGCGCCAATGAATTACATTTGAAATGCTCTCAGAGTATTGAACATAAAGTTCATTAGTTCTAGGACCAGCTTATACAGTATCACAGAATTTTAATATATTATATAGGCCTCCTCACATCAGTTCTAGGTCTGACCATTAATTGTGTTGATGGATTAAAGTTTAAAAACAAGAACTTATATCAGTCAAAAGAGCCTTTTTGAACAATAAAATATTGCTGGATTGTCAGATTGCCAATTGTTAAGTCCTAAAACAGCATCTACGGATAAGTTGAACACACTGCACAGATCTGAGTTATACACCTATAGATATTAAACCTCTTGGTGCACATGTTGGCTTTTCTCTGTCAACTCAGAATGTTAAAGAATTGTATGATACTGCTAGGGTCAATTCCCAAGATATTCTATTGCTCTGAGTTTCTATTTGGCTTCAACAGCATTTCTAAATGGTGCTCTATTCAGAAGATTGCAGCAGGGAATTCATGGTTTTTCACATGCAATTCATTAGGATATTGGTGAAATGTCACCTTGATGAGCATAATTGTATAGTGAGTAGGTATGGCCTCACCTTAACTATCTCAAGTTGCAGGATCAAACAGTATTATACTTCTTGATGTTTACAGAGAAGTTGCCCGATTGGAGGTGATGTTGTCACTGGTTTATGTCCTTATCAGCTACTGACATGTTTCTAACCTCCCATTTCACCTCCTTGAGCTCTATAATCATCCAAGATATCAATGTTTCTTCCAATTCTGGCCTCTTGTGTATCCCTGTTTTCTATCACTCCATCGTGGGCAGAAGTGCCTTTTGGTGCTTGGGCACCAAGGAATATTGTACCACCCAATGCTCTAGTGGTAAATTCAACTGGTTTAATTGGCGCCATCAGTTTGTATTTAACCCATTATACATATAAATTATAAATGAAATGCAAATGAATAAAGATTCTGCCAGAATGCTATTCAATCCCAAATCATATTTCGTTTTCAGTTGCAATCCATGCTGAACACGCAAGATCACTAAGTATTAAAATAAAATTTTCAACCTGGTGAAATTAACATGTGCCCGGTTCTCAAACAATGATTTTACTATTTGATTGAATTTTAAGATTTCAATTAAGTCTTAAATCAGGTCAACCGACTATGCAATTGAACTATTGCAATGATTCTTAGCACCAATCTGTAATAATCAAAGTGACTATGGCAATTGCAATAATCTTAATTCAACAAACTTGATTGTGCTAATTTTAATGGGGTCTAGAGCTTCTGATAATTAGCCTTAAAACATTTTCAGTGAGAATCTCGAGGGAACCAGAAAGATCATCAGTTTAGGTAACGTTTTGAATAAAGACGGAAGTCTTTTTTTGCAAGGTTTAGGGCGGCACGGTGGCGAGCACTGTTGCCTCACCTTACCAGGAATCCAGGTTTGATTCCAGCCTTGGGTGACTGACTGTATGGAGTTTGCATGTTCTCTCCACGTCTGTGTGGGTTTCCGCCAACTGCTCCATTTTCCTCCCACATTCCAAAGGTGTGCAAGTTAGGTGGATTGGTCATGCTAAATAGCCCATAGTGTCCAGGCATGTGTAGGATAGGCGTATTAGCCATATAAAATGCAGGGTTATAGGGTAAAGGGATGGGTCTGTGTGGACTTGATGGACCAAATGGCCTATTTCCACACTGTAGCGATTCTCTGATTCTGTGGTTTCCACTGTAACAACAGTGCGTGTCATTTCAGCAAATCCAGGTCCATGAACTACATATTGCTGGCTACTGTCCATCAAATCAGAGTTAACTAACTGAGAAACCATTTAAGGGGAATACATTTGAGATCTGAGGTGAAGGTGTATGTAAACCAAGGTATGTTACTAGAATCTTTACTGCTACAGCAAACTATTCACAATTCTCAGTACATTCAAAATGAGTGCTTCTTCCATTCTATATTATGGACAGCCAGACACTGAAAACAGTGCTACGATGAAAAGATCCATCGGCTCACAGTGAAAAGGAAGCTTTGAGAAATTACCTGCTCTGTGATTGTTCCCATTTCCTTTTGGCACACCAACATAAACAAGCACATTGATTACATCAGCAATGTCTAGGTGGAGATTGGTCGTTCCATGTTCCTTAATGGTTGATTGCCCTGTTAAAAAAAAGGAATAATTTAGAAATTTGTCTTTTCCAACCAGTTAACCATATTATTGTAGATAGTGTACTAACTTTCTATGCTCACCATAAGCACCATATAGTTTTGGCCCCAAATCTGGTCGTACAAAGAAACTTGGGATTCGGGATGCCAAGTTCAGATTTCCTTCTGGATCACAATACTCTGGTAGTGGCAAATTTTTCATAAGATCATCAAACCTGCAAAGAAATTTTAAAAAACTTATAGATTCTCTAAGTGCTGGAAAAGAGACATAGTAATGACTTAACTGAAGAATATTGATGACAATCATCACACCAAAAAATGTTTTACTAACTGCGTAGCACAATAACAGTAGGTTATTCACACAGCTGATTCATAAAATTACGATACCGGAAGCTGTTACAACAAAATAGAGTACAAAATTCAAAGTATATCTAATTATATTTATAAAGCAGTGTTAATACAATAATTTTCTCACAATACACTTTTCCAAATCATGCGGATGTTGCTGGTTAGACCAATATTTGTTGCTCACTCTTAGTTGCCTTTCAATTAAGCTATTGGACCTTTTCAGGGAGTAGTTAAGATGTAACCACATGATCATGGGTCTGAGTCACGTGTAAGCCATTCCACAGAAGGATGGCAGATTTCCTTCCCTAAAAGGCCATAAGTAAACCAGATGTGCCTTCCGGCCAATCAATGATAGCTATGTCAACATTACTGGCGGAGCAATTAAAATTAAGATTGCTGAACAGACTAGACTTCTCATAGTTAGATGCGTTACTTGAAACATAAGAAACTTTGGGATATGATTTCTTCCTATACTTTTCTACTTGCTTAACTGAAAAAAAAAGTCAAGGCAGCACACAATTTTGCACACTGTGTCACATGCAGGGTAAGGCATTCTCTTTTCGCAAGTCCTGAGTTCCTGACTTTACCTATGATGCGAGTAGCACATCTCCCAGAGGGAAAAAGGTGATGACAACATATATCTTATACCTTTTGTAACTATCTAAAGTTACAGATACAGTCACAGAATACCTCTGACCTAAAATTCACTTGCAATTATACAAGCTGCATAAAGATTTAAAAGAGCACAAGAGATAAAGTGTGTCAATGCAAGTAGGCATAAGTGAGAGCTGAATGTGTGTTGCTGGAAAAGCACAGCAGGTCAGACAGCAACTGAGGAGCAGGAAAATCGATGTTTCAGGCCGAAGCCCTCATCATGAATGGACTGATGAAGGGTTCTGACCTGAAACGTCAATTTTCCTACTCCTCGGATGCTGCCTGACCTGCTGTGCTTTTCGAGCAACACATTCTCACCTCTGATCCCCAGCATCTGCAGACCTCACTATCTCCTAGAAGGTTAGAGCTGTAAGTCAAAATTCCAAATGCATTTTCAGTTGTAGCTTTTACCTGGAAGGCATCACAGTTCTGAAATCATCACCAGAGGGCCAATCCTTCATCTTCAGTAACATGGATTCCCCATTTTTAGATTTGATTCGTTCTACACAAAGAATAAAGATTTTGATTATTTCAGAGAAAATATAAATGTATTAAACTTCCAGAGCACAACTGTTTTGGTTCTTATCAAAAACTATTTTCAAACAAAAGTTTTTGTAAACTTCAAAATATTTGATTTACAATTGCCTTTAGAAAACAAAGTACAGTTGAACATAATGGGGGAAGATACTAAATGATTATTTTGCATCAGTGTTTACTGTGGAAAAGGACATGGAAGATATAGAATGTAGGAAAATAGATGGTGACATCTTGAAAAATGTCTATATTACAGAGGAGGAAGCTCTGGATGTCTTGAAACGCATAAAGGTGGATAAATCCCCAGGGTGATTAGGTGTACCCTAGAACTCTGTGGGAAGCTAGGGAAGTGATTGCTGGGCCTCTTGCTGAGATATTTGTATCATCGACAGTCACAGTTGAGGTGGTGGAAGACGGGAGGTTGGCTAACATGGTGCCACTATTTAAAAAGGTGGTAAGGACAAGCCAGGGAACTATAGACCAGTGAGCCTGACATTAGTGGTGGGCATGTTGTTGGAGGAAATCCTGACGGACAGATGTACATGTATTTGGAAAGGCAAGGACTGATTAGGGATAGTCAACATGGCTTTGTGCGTGGGGAATCATGTCTCACGAAGTTGATTGAGTTTTTTGAAGTTACAAAAGGATTAATGAGGGCAGACAAGTGGACATGACCTACGTGCACTTCACTAAGTCGTTCGACAAGGGTCCCCATGGGAGACTGGTTAGTAAGGTTAGATCTCATGGAATACAGGGAGAACAAGCCGTTTGGATACAGAACTGGCTCAAAGGTAGAAGACAGAGGGTGGTGGTGGAGGGTTACTTTTCAGACTGGACGCCTGTGACCAGTGGTGTGCCACAAAGATCGGTGCTGGTTCCACTACTTTTCATCATTTATATAAATGATTTGGATGTGAGTATCAGAGGTATAGTAAGTTTGCAGACGACACCAAAATTGGAGGTGTAGTGGACAGCGAAGAAGGTTACCTCAGATTACAATAGGATCTTGATCGGATGGGCCAATGGGCTGAGGAGTGGCAGATAGAGTTTCATTTTGATAAATGCGAGGTGCTGCATTTGGGAAAGCAAACCTCAGCAGGACTTACACACTTAATGGTAAGGTCCTAGGGAGTGTTGCTGAACAAAGAGACCTTGGAGTGCAGGTTCATAGCTTCTTGAAAGTGGAGTCACAGGTCGATAGGATAGTGAAGGCAGTGTTTGGTATGCTTTCCTTTATTGGTCAGAGTGTTGAATACAGGAGTTGGGAGGTCATGTTGCGGCTGTACAGGACATTGGTTAGGCCACTTTTGGAATATTGTGTGCAATTCTGGTCTCCCTCCTATCGGGAGGATGTTGTGAAACTTGAAAGGGTTCAGAAAAGATTTACCAGGGTGTTGCCGGTGTTGTAGGATTTGAGCTATAGGGAATGGTTGAATAGGCTGGGGCTGTTTTCGCTGGAGCGTCGGAGACTGAAAGGTGACCTTACAGAGGTTAATAAAATCATGAAGGGCATGGATAGGGTAAATAGAGAATGTCTTTTCTCTGGGGTGGGGGAGACCAGAACTAGAGGGCATAGGTTTAGGGTGAGAGGGGAAAGATATAAAAGAGACTTAAGGGGCAATGTTTTCACGCACAGGGTGGTGCATATGTGGAAAGGGCTGCCAGAGGAAATGGTGGAGAGACTAGTACAATTACAACATTTATAAAGCATCTGGATGGGTATATGAATAGAAAGGATTTAAAAAGGTTTGGACCAGGTGCTGGCAGGTGGGACTAGATTGGTTTGGGATATCTGGTTGGCATGGACGAGTTGGACCGAAGGGTCTGTTTCCATGCTGTACATCTCTATGACTCCATGTGAGAAAGCAAATAAAAACACTGTCAATTAAATCAAGAATCCAAACAGCTAATGTAGTTTAATTATTGGTTATAATTACAACAGTACTGAATCACTCACTGATACCACACTTACTCGTTAAATCTTCAAAACCATCCCAGAAGTCTTGAATTTTTGTGTTGGAGATTATACTGCCATCTTTGCAGTTAACTAGGTCAACCTTCTGGTCTCCAAATTCCTCACAAAAGCTTTCAGGTTTCCAAATGTTGGAATTTAGTTTTTTGTGCACACCAGATACAAGAACAGGCTGAAAAATAAAGTTTTTGAGAGAATGAAGAGAATATTTTGAAGAACAATTTTGGTGTAATTTCTAATCAATCAGTTTCTGAACATATTTGCATCAGATTCTCATTTCCAAATACATAAAACCATGTCTTGCTTAATTGAATGTCTGCTAATATCAGGGAACAATGTCTAATTTTTCACTTATTCATACATTTATTGATACTGTAATAACATTATTTTGAAGTGGTTTAAGAATAATATATCTAATATCAACGGCCACAATCTTAATCCCATTGGTAATGCTTTAATCATTTACATTTGCTTTTACTTCCTGAATATCAATTTGTACCTGGTCACGTCTCCAGCATTCCCCGAATATCTTCCAATTGTTGGAATTTGTAGGATCTTGGAGCCAGAGTAAAAACCCATCACAAAGCCAAGAATGTGGTACTTCAGAATGATTTGTGCTGATTGTTTGTGTGTTGAGTTTTTTGGTTTCTTGTAAATTCTGCTTTGTTTCTTCTTTTCCACATAATTTCACTGATTTACTTGCTGGAATCTTATTTTCCACTACCGATGCAATTATGTCATCCAAGAGGTTTGGCATGCTTCTTGCTCCTCTCCCAGTCTAAAAAGAAAAATAAAAAGACAAGAATTGCCTATGACTCGCAGTGCAAAACTATAGGGCACAGGTTTAAGGTAAGATGGCTAAGATTTATAAGAGACCTAAGGGGCAATGGTTTTCACATAGAGGGAGGTGTACGTATGGAATGAGCTACCAGAAGAAGTAGAGGCTGGTAGAATTACAACATTTAAAAGGCATCTGGATGAGTAAATGGATAGGAAGGGTTTAAGAGGGACACAGGCCAAATGCCAGCAAATGGGACTAGATTTATTTTGGATTGCTGGTCAGCATGGACAAATTGAACTGAAGGGCCTGATTCTGTGCTGTACATCTATATAACTCTAAGTTAAATAAATATTTTGCACCAGTATTTATGGTGGAAGATACTGTAAACATCTCATTAAAACTGAAGGATGTGTGGAGGAATTAAGTCCATCACTAGAGAAGCAGTATTTGACAAACTAATGGGGCTAAAGGCAGATAAGACCCCAGGCTTTGATGGCTTACTTTCTAAAATCTCAAAAGAAGTTGCCTCAGAGAAAGAGGATTCATTGGTTGCAATTTTTCAAAAACCCTTGCATTCTGGAGAAGTACTGGAGAATTGGAAAACGACAAAAAGCAGGTTAGCCTAACATCTATTGTTGGACAAGTACTGGAATCAATTATCAAGGAAGTGATAGCAGAACATTTAGAAACCTAATCAAGCAGGTTCAGCATGGCTTTATGAACGTTGTTCGACAAGATACCTCACAACTGGTTAAGTTAACTGGCCAAAGAGTTGGAAATAGTACACTGGCATGAATAAGACTTGCTCATGAGAAGGAAACAGAAAATGGGGATAAGAGGTTCATTGTCAGATTGGCAACCTGTAACCAGTGGGTTCCAAAAGGATCAGTACTGGGATTGTAACTGTTCATAATATATATTTATGGCTTGGCAGAAGGAAGCAAATGTACTGTCGGCAAATTTGTAGATGACAAAAAAGAGAATGAACAGGCAAATTGTGAGAGGGACACAAAGTTTACAGAGAGATACTGAAAGGCTAAGGGGGAAAAAGTTGATAAATGAAGTATAATGTGATTGAGATTTTTCATTTTGGAAGCAAAGAAAGAAAGAACTGCGTATTATTTAAACTGAGAAAAACTGCAAAAAGTTGCAACACAAAGGGACGGGGGGGGGGGGTACTTGTGCATAAGCACAGAAGGCTAACACACAGGTGCAGCAGGTAATCAAGAGTAATGGAATATTTGCCCTTATTTCAAGGGGCTGGAGTAAAAGTTGGGGAAGCTTTACTGTAACTATACGAATTGCTGGGGAGATCACAATTGGACTACTAAACAATTTCAGTTCCCTTACTTAAGGAAAGATATTATTTCATTGGAGGCAATTTAGAGAAGCTCCACAAGGATGATCCATGGTAACGGATGAGTTGTTATCTAAGTGAAGGTTGAATAGGTTGGGACTCTACTCACTTGAATTCAGAAGAATGAGAGGTGATCGCATTGAAACATCTAAGACTCTAAGGGGCTGGATGGGGTAAATGTTGACAGATGTTTCTTCTCATGGGATAGTGTAAGATCAGAGGGCACTTTATGAACTCATTCAGGCTACCTTTGACCTTCCGTCTTTTACAGGTCATAGGTAGATTAACATCTCCCATGATTATTGTTAAATCAAACCATTGGAGATAGTGAGGACTGCAGATGCTAGAGAGTCAGCGTGGACAAAGGGGGAGCTGGAAAAAGCACAGCAGGTCAAGTAGCATCAGAGGAGAAGGGGAGTTGACTGATGTAACATTCTGACCTGAAACGTTGAGTCCCCTTTCTCTGTTGCTGCTTGACCTGCTGTATTTTTCCCACATATCAAACCATTTCCACCCTCACTTGAATAACTTGCATCAAGCTCATTTTATACTGTTAAATAAGTGACCATTGATCAAATTTTCTCCTAAAATCTCTAAGTACAGGCAATGCTAGCTTATTGATTAACTACCTATGTTCTGTTAGTTTACACCATTTCCCTGATATAATTGATGTACATAAATAAATGATTGTACTGTAGAAAAGCAAATTCATGCACCACTATTATAAAATGCAACAATACTTACAGGGGTTCCTGCAGAGAAGACTGGGGCAAAGGCAATGCCAGCATCAGTTGAGCCAAACTGCAATTTTTCAGCTGTTGAGGTAAGCAAATCTCGTAGAGTTGAGCCATGTTCATTACTGAAACACACAGTAGTTTTGCAATCTTCCGTTTTATCAAGCTGGCTTAATTTAACCTTCACTGCCTTGGACACAGGTAGTTCTTTGGTTTCTGCAACCAAACCAAAGGAAAATAGGTATTTTGTCCTGCAGATATAGAGTGGCATAATACCAGAACAAGGAAACAGATTCAAGTAACTTCATATGCAGAATTATTAAAACAAGCTGACAGTCATAACTAAACTTCACTGTCAATATATATAAAACTCACAGATAATGTAAACTTTGACATAAACTGTATAACTGTTCACAGAATACTAAAATTCTAACATGCATTTGATTTTGTAGATTTGTTCATGGACAATTAGTTTTCCTGCTGCCCAGTCTGTACCATTTTATACTAACCAGGATTATCAGAAAGAGTAGAACATGTCTTAGAAAAGTGGTGAGAGAACACAGGAAGACCTGAGCTGGGTAGACACCATCAGAAGCCAGTCAGGTAACAAAAATTGAGGTGTGGCATCACAGGAAGCAGATGAGTGACTGCCCTGATGAGCATTTCGTATTTATCTTCACAAGAAAATTTTAAGTGTGCAAGAATATTTCTGAAACAAGAAGAATATAATTGCAAACAAGCCAAGAAACATGAATTTATTGATTTTCCTGATGAAATGTTATGAATTCAATGTAATTAGGATGGTGATATGTGGCAGCTGCAGGATAGAGGTATTTATGGACATAAGCAAGATCCAAGGTAAACACGTTTGTAATAAGCGACTGTGGCTTGAGGGCCTTCTGCTCACTGAGCTGGAGGCCGAATGTCACACTGTTACACAAATAGTGGAAGGGTACCTGGATATTTAGTTCCCCGGTTGTCACATCCTTTACGTTTGTCTTTATTTTGATTTGCTTTGTGACTATAGACACAAGTGAATGCAAATATAGGATCAAGAAGATAAAAATGAATAAGTCTCAAACTTTGCATTTACCCATCAAGTCAGAGGTTCTTGCAATCAGCATGGCTGAAAATGGGGGCTGCACGATCAATGAGCAAGACACCATTTTTGTGTGTGTGTGGGGGCAGGGGGGAGGAGAGGAAGAGAAGGTGGTTGAGGACATAATAACAAATATATTGGAAGCAGGAAGCTGTGTAGGGGAGTAGACACCATTCTCGCAAATGAGAGCAAGAGTCCGGAAGACATGTTATATGCCTGCTGCCATTTGCTTTGGGTTGGACACGAACCTGCAATATGAGGGGGAGGGTCCACTTGTTATAGTCCAGTTGTTCTTCCTAATGACATTTATACAACTGCGAAAAAGGTTCTACTGGAAATATGTGCAGTTAGGGGCTAAATTAAAAAACAAACCACAGGAGTTAATAATCTCCAGATTATTACTAGAGACACGAGCAAATTGAACCTAAGGTAAATAAGATTGGAGAACAAATGCATGTTGGAAAAATGAATTTGAACTCATGGGCACTGGCACTAGCACTGGGGAAAGCAAGAGCTGGTCTTTCCTGAATCATGCTGAAACCAATGTTGTGGCAACTCATACAACTGAGGCAGTAAAGAGGGTGTTAAAATAAATATTGGGAGCAAGGGATCAAGTGAGGGAAGATATGATAAACTGAAAAGAGAGGAAAAGGCAAGTGTGCAAGTTAGCAATATGGGAAATGAAATCAGAGCATGTCAGTGCACAAAGCTAGAGTTTGCAAAAATAGCAAAAAAAAACTGAGTGCTCCATATCTAATTAGCGTAGTAAAATAACATTGCGCATTCGTAATAAAATGGATAAATTGATGGCTCCAGTAGGTTAATATGTATGCTCTCTTAGCTATTACAGTAACATGACTCCAAGATAAAAAAGGCTTGCACATTAATACTCAAGAGTATATGACATTTCAGGAGGACAGAAAGCTAGGAAAATGCAGAGAGATAGCTCCCTCAATTAAGATGATATTACTGCAATAGAGAGATGATGATGCTTGTTCTAAAGATCAAGACATAGAACCAGTTTGGATAGAATAAGAAAGAGTAAAGGTAAGTCACTTGTGGAAGTATTTTGTAGAGTCTCTAACAGTAAATGTACCAGAAAACAAGCAAACAAGAGGAAATAATGGGGGATTGTGAGTAAGGTACAGTGATAGTCCTGGGTGATTCTCATCTACATAAGCAATGGATGAATCAGTTGACAAATACAGTTTCGAAAATAAGTTGAGTGCTTTCCGGACAGTGTTTTAAAACAATATGTTTTACAGCCAACCAGAAAGCAGACTCTTCCAACCCTGATAATGTGCAATGAGACAGAATTAATTAATTAATGAAGACATTGATCATAGCATGTCTGAATTTCACATTCAGTTTGAGGGCTGTCAGAAGGTTGGATAAAAAGCAATAAAGAATGTTTAAAAAGAGAAATTATAGTAAAAGCCAAAGTTAGAAATATTAAAATGGATTGGTAATTAAAAAGGAGAAGAGTAGGTGAAGTGAATGTTGGTCCTCCAGAGATTTTGGAAATTGAAAATGAGAACTAAGGAAACGGTGGATCAATCAAATAGGTATTTTACACCTGCCTTCTCTACAGAGAATAGAATATCCCAAAAATAATTTTTAAATGAAAACATAAATAGGGAGGGAGCAACTTAATACGAATACAATCACCAGGGATTGACCAAATCATTAGAATTAAAAGCTAACAAGTTCCTAAGTCTTGATCTTTCAGGAATCACTGGAGTCAGTGATGGTTGCAGAGGAGCTGTGGGCATTGTTGCTTAGTTTGCAAATGACACAAAGATAGCTGGAAGGACAGACAGAGTTGAGGAAATGGGAGGCTGTCCAGGAGAATAGGTAAAGGCGTGTCAACTGGAATTAGTGGGAAAGTGTAAATGTATGTACTTTGGTAGGAAGAATAGAGGCTTAGATATTTTCTAAATGGGAAAAGGATTCGTAAATCTGACAAACAAAGGTACTTAGGAGTCCTACTTCAGGATTCTCTGCAGATTCAGTTGGCAGTTAGGAAAGTTAATGCAATGTTAGTATTCATTTCAAGAAGGCTAGAAAACAAAAGCAGGGATGTGCTGTTGCAGTTGCATAAGGCTCTGGTCAGATCGAAAGTGTAATACCGAGAGCGGTTTTGGGCTTCGTGTCCAAGGAAAGATGTGCTGACCTTGAAGGGGGTCCAAGGAAGTTTATAAGAATGATCCCGAGAATGAAGGGCTCATCATATGAGGAGCAGTTGGAGTTTCTGACAACAGACTTGAGAGTTAGAAGAATGAGAGGGGATCTCACTGAAACCTGGAGAATACTGAGAAGTGTGGATAGAGCAGACGTGAAGATGTTTCCAGGGTGAGACTAGACCCGAGAGTACAGCCTCCAAATGAAGGGATGACCCTTTAGAACTGAGATGAGGAGGAATTTCTTCAGCCAAAGGATGGTGAATCTATGGAACTCCTTGTCGTAGAAGTGGAGGCAAAGTCAATGAATGTATTTAGGACAGAAATAGAGAGGTTCTTGATTAGTAAGCCGATCAAGTTACGGGAGAAGACATGTGAATGAGGTTAAGAAATATATCATTCACGATTGAATTGTGGAGCAGACTCGATGGGTCAAATGGTCTAATTGTGCTCCTAAAGCTTATGTCTTATCATTTTATTGTCTTAAAAGTGGGAAAAAATGCTTAAAACTTTATGGGAGGATTTCAGCATCGTAGAATAAAATTGATCCAAAAACAGGATGAGAAATACGACGACAGTAAATTATGGATATAGACTGGGCAAGAAAAAAAAAGAAAATCAACGATCAAATCCACTACCTGTTATTTTGCTCAACTTGTATTCTCATCTCTACTGAGAAGGTAATGGGGCTTAACCCAACAATTTGTGTATACAATTTGGCCAAATTTGTCAGTCAAATGAGTATCTTACTTCAACAGGTCATTATTCAAACAGAATTAACTCCACGCTTCTCTAACAATTTTCTTGCTTGAACTAACACCATTAAAAATTAATTGATAGCCATCCATCATATTGGTAGGATCTTGTTCATGGAAAACAGTTATTGTATTTGTTAACACCAAGCAAATTCTAGAACTTCAAAGAATTAATTCCACATAAAGCACTTTGAAACACATTTAAAAGTATTTTCAAGGTGTGAAAGAACATATTATACTTAGCAAACTTTCATACTCAGTATCGATAATTTCAGATCACAACAAGAGCTCCCATTTTTCAGATACAAGGTACAGACAATGATGTAATGTAAAGTTTCTTTAGACAGCCATTTTATTTCTTGACTAGACTCCTAACTGCTCCTTTATGCTTTACTCAATAATCCCTTCTATCATTCAATCTTTCGTGTTTTCCAATTTATCACTGGAAAAGTGCAGCAGGTAGGCAGCATCCAAGGAACAGGAGAATCGACGTTTCGGGCATAAGCCCTTTTTCAGGCTTATGCCCCAAACGTCGATTCTCCTGTTCCTTGGATGCTGCCTGACCTGCTGCGCTTTTCCAGCAACACATTTTCAGCTCTGATCTTCAGCATCTGCAGTCTTCACTTTCTCCCCCAATTTATCACTGACCTAACCTATTGTTTGTATCACTCTTTGTTCCTGCGACTGGATGTATTATGCATGCATATGACTTTCCAGTCCAAATAAGGTCACAAATCTGAACTTCTAATTCTCCACAGGTGCTGCCTGACTTTGTGTACATCCAATATTGTTGACTTATTTTTCAGATTTCCACATTAGCTGCAGTATTTTGTCTTTACATAAATCTCAATCCTGTTATATAAATAACAAATAATTTCAGAGCTCAGAAGGGGCCTCGTGGAATTTCTTGGCATCCATAAAACTGAAATCCAAATTAGGCTGTGTGCCTTGATTGGGAGATCAAAAATTAATAATGATACCATCATATTATTAGTACAGTTTGGGAACAGAAATTTGGGTATTTAATATGAAAAATTTGTTCAGAACTTGAAATGACCTCAAATGACATTAAGTTTACAGTCTGGAATAGGTTTAAATTCAAACTTTGAGAACTTGGGAAAAGTGTCTAAAAACAAACCAAAACATTCTCCTTGGGTTTGAGAGTGATATCCACAGGAAAAAATCCACAAGTTCTTACGCTTAACTAATACCATTGGTATAGAAGCAATGAACAAGGATTTCAGTTTTGATCCTTTAGTGCTACTTGAACTTTCTAGCTAGGATTTTGGTAGTCAGAAGTGAAGACAAGTATTTTTAGTTTGTTCCTTTTACCTTTCCTTTATTCTTTGGCTTTCTGTCCCACTCGTCTGTCAACCAACATAAGGGAGAATCAGATGGTACAAACTTACTTTCAGTAGTGATGTTGTTCTGAGGGCTGGTGGAGCTGCCATTGGTCTTTGGATTTTCACTTGCAGAGGGTTGTTTAGCCATTGAGATAATGGTATTCTGATTTAGGACACCCTAGAATCAAACAACAAAAATTATAAGAAATAAGAAACTAATTTGAGAAAGATATAAGAAACTAATTAAGGCATTTAGCTCTTAAGGAGAAGACTGTAAACTTCATTATTGTCTGTCTATCAATAGTTAGAGTTGCAACCTTGAATAATTCAAAGTTCAGATTTTTATATGCACATGAGAGCAGAGAACACTTCACAGAAGACTAAACAGAAGCATCACTGTGAAGCTGTCTGGCAAACGAGTCCCACACTCAGCAGTGCATTGAAACAGTCTGAAATGAGTGTCAAAGATGGCCTGGGGCAACAGTAAGCAGCTGATGAGGTGGTAAGGTCACATGAGTATTTAGATTGTTTTTATCGCTTATAGTTTGTAAGGTCTTTATTTTGGGTTTATTAATGGTAAGCGCTACAGTGCAAAGGTCTCAGAAGAAGAGCTGTAGAGTAATTATGTTGTTTGATGTTAAGAGCAATGAGAGGGGTTAATTTAAAGGGGTATGTCACAGAAGGAGAGCTCAAAGCTATGGTAAAATCCTCCCCCTCGATGTGGGAAGTTGGCTACAGTTCCAGTACCTGTGACCAGAACATATACAGGAACAGTCACCAACTGCAGCTCCTGAAAACCACAGTTTTCAGACATGGAACAGTGGGTGGGGACACTGTGGAACATGCACAAGGTGAACAGTGGCTATCACATACAAAGAGGTGGTCACTCTACAGGTTAAGACTAAGGGGGGGAACTCAGAAAAAAGTATCAACAGCCAAATTCGTTGCAGCATGGTTGCACCTGCGGCATGGAAGAGGAAGAATGTGTGGGAAGGGTACAGTAAAAGAGGTATTCAACTATAAGGGGAATAGGTAGACATTTCTGGGGCCCCAAAAGAGACTCCAAAATAGCAGAGTCAAGTGTATCTTGGAATGGTACATTCTGGAGTGGAAAGGTGAACAACCTGTGGTCCAGTGGTTATAGTACACCTCAGTACCAATAACATAATATGAAAAAAAAGGGCTATGATCTTAAAAGTAGAACATAGAAAGATTTAGGGAGCAAGTTGAAAAGTAGGGCCTCAAAGGCGGTGATCTCAGAATTGCTTCCAGTGCCACGTGCTAGTCAGAGCAGAAATAGCAGAATATCTCAGATGAATATGTGGCTAAAGAGATTATACTAGGGGGAGGGATTCAGATTCCTGGAACATTGGGACTGGTTCTGGGGGAACCGAAGCAATCTGGATGGGTTGCACACAAACAAAACCAGGACTGATGTCCAGGGGGTTGCAGGGGTTAAAGTGAAAATGGCAGAGGGATAGAAATATATACAGAGAACCAGGAGAGGAAGAAACAAGGTCAAATCCAAAAGACAGATTGGAAATAAGTAAAGAGATAAGGCAGATAATCAAATAGGGCTACAGTGCAAAATAATGGGTACAGGAATGGGTAATGGCCAATATATCTTCAGATCTAACAATGCCACCAAGAACAGCACCTGCTGCTCAAGTAACAGTTAGACAGTCTCCAACATCGAACAGCAACGAAGGTAGACAAATGGTAGCTTCACTGGCTCCATAGAATCATAAAATCCCTACAGTGTGGAAGCAGGCTTGAGGGGCTGAATGGAATACTCCTGCATCTATTTTCTATGAACCTTGAGAGTTAAGTGTTTTTATCTTCATCTGCCAACTTAGCCATGTAAAAGTAAATTTAAGGGATTTGTAATGACATTCGTTTTTTGGAGTTTATTTTCAAATGCAATCTGAGAACAACAAAGTTCTTGGAGCAAAAATATCATCTTCCTGCTTAGATTGAATCCATTTTATCCACAGCTCGTGTGAGTACTGCAGTTTATTTACCTTAGCAAATGACACTATCACAAGGATCTGATCACAACTCACATGCTTGATACATCATTAACTCTAGTATAACCTCTAAATCTGTATCTGCAATGATGCTTTCCCATTCTGTTTCAAGCTCTTGCAAGGGGCACCTAGCCAGGTTAAACGGAATACCCAATGTTAGTGATTTAATGCCTAGATTTTAGCAAGTAACAGACAGACAGTCTCCAACATCGTGGCCGGCACAGTGGTACAGTGGTTAGCACTGCTGCCTTGCAGCGCCAGAGACCCGGGTTCAATTCCCGCCTCAGGCGACTGAATGTGTGGAGTTTGCACGTTCTCCCCTTGTCTGCGTGGGTTTCCTCCGGGTGCTCTGGTTTCCTCCCACAGTCCAAACATGTGCAGGTAAGGTGAATTGGCCATGCTAAATTGCCCGTAGTGTTAGGTAAGGGGTAAATGTAGGGGTATGGGTGGGTTACGCTTCGGTGGGTCGGTGTGGACTGGTTGGGCCGAAGGGCCTGTTTCCACACTGTAATGTAATCTAAAAGTTGAATAATACAACCAAATGCTACATGAGGCTAGGCTCATTTGTGGATCACATTTACTATACCTGTGAAATCCCATTAGTTGTGTAGAGTTTGGCAAGTTGTACACTTTGTTCACTAGTAGAGGGATCATGTGGAACAATTCCCCAGCTAGCTTCAAAAGAACGCATCATGTCTCCAATATCTGTTAAGACTAAAATAAAGAACATGCATTATCATTTAGTATGCATACTCTCTAAAGCAGAAGCAAGTGTGCACATCAACAAAAATGAGCCAGGTAACAACCTCTGTTATATATCCTGTGAAAAGCCAAGGCTTCCTTAGTCCGAGAGGACAACTGGCTGCTCTAATGAAAGTTTAATCTGAGAATCACAATGCCTTAGCAAGTTTTGAGAAGATTTGTAGCTCGAGTTGAGTTCTAGAAGGTTCATTGTCACCATACTAGGTAACATCTTCAGTGAGCCTCCGGACGAAGCACTGCTGGTGTTTCCTGTTTTCTATTTATATGAGTGAGTTTCCTTGGGTTTCCAATTTATATATAAATAGAAAGCAGGAAACACCAGCAGTGCATCGTCTGGTGGCTCACTGAAGATGTTAACTAGTATGGTGATGAAACGTCTGAAAATGAATCTTCCAGCTCAGTGAGCAAACCTACATCCAAAATCATAATGCCTCTCAGGCAAGGACCAAGGATGAGAGGGAAGAGTCTTCAAGGTGACCTCATCCAGTATGAGAACAAAATCTGAACTGTAACACATCGCTCAATATCTTTTCACATGGCAGTCTGGTGTAAAACAATACTTTTCCATTAAACAGGGTGTTTGCTGTTTATTTTTCAAACTGTCGTTAGCATTTAGAGTTTTCCCTCCAGAGCATGTCTGGCTATGGTGCAATCATCGTACACTAAAGAGATAAAAACACACAAAATAATTCATGTGAAATTTGTGTTTAAAAACCTTTATGTTTACACCTTTTGTTGTGTAAGTTACAATATGTTACAACCATTCTGATCAACTTGAGTGAATAATCCCAAAATACATACATTTGCTGGAATCTTACCAGTGCTTGGGATAATCTGCGTGGGCATCAGGTTCTTTGTATCATGAACTTGGCCTTTGACACACTTCAACCAGACATAGAGTTCCTTATCGACTACAATCACAAAATAAGACAAATATATTGAGGGTTTCCTTATTTATACTTGTTAGAATTTTCTTTGATGGAACACAAGATCTAACACATAGTTGTAAAAATCACAACATTTGCATCAGTGACAAGTGCATTTTGAAGGATGAAAACAGCAAATGTTCCATATAAATCCATGAATGGGTTTGCTTGAAGCATAAGAGTAGAAGTTACAACGTAATATTAAACTGTGACTTTAAGAGTTCTTAAATTTTACCTCAGTAAAAATGAAACTAGATGGTTCTCAGCAACATCCATCCACTATGATTCAAGCACTACTTAAATAATGGGGATGTTTGCAGTCAACATTTGTTCAAATAGAGAAAACAACAAAGGTTAGATCACCAATCTGGTGATCCCTGATTAAGTAGGAAGTGCCTCTAAACTAAACCCAGCAGCTATTGTCCAAGTACCTGCTAGGAAGATCCCATTCATACTACTTAGGTACTGTTCAGAAACATCTCTGTATGGAGTAGATGGTTGGAAGCATATGTAGTGCCAGATGGAAATGAGAGAATTCCAGCCGTCAAAACATTTCAGCTGATGTCACAAATCCAACCCCATGAACTAGGATGAACATCACAATGGACCTTTCTCAATGTGATGTACAAATTTGCAGCTTAGCTGCAGAGATAGCTCAGATCCTGACCATGGAAATTAAATAAATTGGTGTATTGCATTTGTGGTGAATATGCAATATAAAGACACGAGGACAAATGGATGTTATCAGCTAAACTGCAGAGAATATGCTAAAGAGGGGAAAATCTCACAAAATGTCATCATCGATTAGGCAAATCAGAATTCTAGATGTTAAAAGAAAAAAAAAGTCCAACAATATTAGGCTGAGTATTGCAGGAAATTGCTATTTTGTCCTATTATCTGACAAAATTAGTTACATGAAACTTGAAGAAAGTGAACATGCATTTGTATCGCCTTTCACGTCCTCCTTCATGAAGGAGCAGTGCTCCAAAAGCTAGTACTTCCAAATAAACCTGTTGTACTATAACCTGGTCTTGTGTGAGTTTTTAACTTTGTCCACCCCAGTCCAACACGAGCACCTCCATATAAAGAAGATAGATACCCATCATATAGCGAGATGCCACAAGTAACAATGATATAGTGACTAAATTATCTTTTTTGATGATGCTTTGTGGAAGTGTCAATTTTGGCCAGGATAGAGAAATTGCATAGAGTATACATTCACAGCTAGCCACATTGTCAATTAGAATCATAGAGATGTACAACACGGAAACAGACTCTTTGGTCCAACCTATGTCGACCAGGTATCTTAACCTAATCTAGTTCCATGTGCCAGCACTTGGCCCATATTCCTCTAAACTCTTCCTATTCATGTACCCATTCAGCTGCCTTTCAAATGTTGCATTTGTACCAGCCTCCTGCACTTCCTCTGGCAGCAAATTCCATTCACACACCAACCTCTGCATGAAAAAGTTGCCCCTGAGGTCTCTTTTAAATTTTTCCTCTCTCTGTGACCTCTAGTTCTGCACTCCCCCAGTCCACAGAAAAGACATTGTCTATTTATCATATCCATGCCCCTCATGATTGTATTTATGATTTACTGTTATTTTAAATGAGTGAGGAAATTAAAAATAACAGCATTCACAAATTTATGGGAGATAGAGAAGAATGAATGATGTTTATAAAAAAGACCAAAGAACAGTCAAATAATTCTTGAAATAACTCTGTTTCGTTCTTCACAGATGTAGCCACACAGTTTCTTCACTACTTGCGTTTTTATGGAAGTGGAAGAAATGTTTTGCTATCTAAAAACATTCCCTTTTAATCAACACTGGATGCTACTGACCTTGAACAAGAGCATTGTAACATGTCAACGGAAGATGAATGCTACACTATACCTAAAAATTTGAACAGACATTTCAATTGCATTGCACATTTCATACATCTTGACGTAATTTTGATAAAACTGCACTAGCACCACATAGTTTTTCACACTTGGGTAACGCTACACACTGATGAATACATTATTTAATTGAATTCCGGGAATTATGAACAAATTACACAGCAAAATACTACATGTGAAAAAGTGAAAATTCACAAAATGTTAGCAAAGGGTATTCTGGTGCTGGCACCAACACAGCTGAAACTGTACAGTGTATGAACACAGCCTACATTTTTTTTAATACACAGATCAATTCAGAAACTGACCTTTAGAACCCCTTCTTCCCCTTGCTTCATAGCAGTCCAAACAGACCACAAATCCACATTTCTGGCAAACCCAATGGATGTTAAACAATGTGGCTTCACATGCATCACACATTTCCTGAACTCCTTTTACTGCTCTCTTCCAGGCTACTTTGGCTGAAACACAAAACAAACACTGTTACTGTACGCTGAAACTTTCAGTTTATAGGGGAAAGTTCACTAGTTTTGAACATGGTGTAGTCTAAATTGCTGCAAAAAGCAGCCAAAGCTGATGATCAGACAAGGTATAAACTGTTGTAAAAAAATAATACACCTTAAACATTCTGGAAAATGTTAGAAATGTTGAGATGGAAATTCTGCCAACCAGAAAAAATACACAAAAGCACATATGACATAGTCAGAAAGGGCAAAATAAAAGGGGATATAAAGATGTACTGTTTGATACAGATTTTATTTAAATATGAATGCTATGGGAATTTTGACAAATCAACTTACTTGCACTGTTCATCTGTTATTTATTTACTTTTGCAAATCACAAGATCAATCCCCAATTCTAAAACTTGCTAATTTAAAACAGGCATTTTTTAAAAAGTCAATATGATTCACACAATTGACAGAAAAGTCATGCTATTGAAGCCATAAAATGGGAGCCAACTTGGATCTGATGAGCATGGGACCCTGGATGGCATTTTGTGATCATGGTGAGGTGAGGCAGTACAATGAGAAAGCCCTCAGCAGGTCAGCAACCTTACCAACACCAATGTAAGCAGTTGCTCAGTGAGTGGTAGCATCAACCTTCTGGTGCTGGCAGTTTGCTGTGGTGGTGAAAAGACATTTAGTTCCTCTGCCATATTGCCAGCGATCTCTCCTTCCAGCCCGTCCTTGATGGACTGGGAAAATTCAACCCAATATTTCGAAACCAGACTATAGCACTACGTTTGAGAGATCCAACTTGCAACACAAGTTGTCAAGAATTTGAATCCATCAACACGTAAACACTAACACTTCTACTACAGCAAGTTTTAAATCACGCATAGTATGTATGTTGTATAACCAGTTCATAAACCAAACAGAGGCAAACTATTACCATCGTGTTTAAGCCAACTCATAGCAGTCTTCTCAGATGTTTCTATTTGATAAAAAGTATTATCAATATTTCTCAAAATGTATTTGGAAGATTCTATGTCCAAATCCATGGAATCACTGGGTAACCACAGGTTTACTGCTTCATCATCGTACTGATCTGGAGTTGAAAATCCATCTATCCTTAATACTGCATTCTTACTGAATGCCAGTCTGAAAAAGTAGAGACAAAGGTAAATTTAGTGAAATCATTTTATACATTATATGTGACAACAACTGTATAGCTGGTAGCTTATTGATTTGATTGACTATAAATTATTTATCAGAAATTAAAGCACAGAGGAGCAAACTCAGCCTTAAATTAGAGCTATCTACTCTAATTCCACCTCCTTCTCCTTTCCTGCATTCAGCATGTTCATTTTCAAGTACCAGCACAATTCTACTTTGAATGGTTTTACACTGTCAGCCTTAAGGCCACTTTCTTTTCATTTATCTTTTCATGGAATATGGGCATTGCAGCCCAACCCTAAATGCCCTTGAACTGACGGACTTTCTCTTCTATTTCAAAGGAATTTAAGATTAAACCACATTATTGTGGATCTAGAGTCACAGGTGGCTAAACCAGGTAAGGTGACAAGAGTTCCCTCACTAAAAGACATTCATGAAAAGTTGGGTCATTACGACAATCAATTATAGCTTCATTGTTAGCATTAATGTGGCCTGACTGTATATCTGGATGTAGTGACTGAATTCAAATTCCAACTGCTACCATGAAGAGATGTGATTTGAAATTCCCAGAGGATTAGCCTGGGTCTCTGGATTACCAGATAAATGACATTACCACAGTGGTGTAATCTGTTGCCATGAAAGATAAACACCAATACATGAACATAACAATTTGTTTCCATTTCCAGTTCATTTTTTTCCCCACCAAATGGCTTTTTAAAATATCCTTTTAAGGTTCTAACATCCACCTTGCAAGTACTTCATTATAACATATCAGTGCACTCTGGTCACTATGGACAGCAACTCTGACTTGAAAAGCCCAGAATTAAAGGACACAATTATTTTGCATCAATGTACATTTAATATTTCCACATTAATAATTTGCAAATATACTGAAAAAGACTCAGGGTATGATACAGCCTAGAAGTTGGGATGGATTGAAAATGTTGGCTACATAATACTGACAATGGAGGCCACAAACTATTGTCACCAAGACTTCTTACGATCTTCTTTCCATCTTCTGGAAATGTAAAGTTAGTGCAATGAAATACAGTGTCCACATGATTATAATCAACTTGTATTAACTGGAGGAAGCAGGAAAGGTGGCAAGGGTGCAAAATATACTCTGGGTGGGGAATTTCAAAGTCCCACACCAAGTGTGGTTCAGCAGCAGCATTACTGATTGAGCTGGTCCAGTCCTAAAACTACTAGACTGGGTCTACACCAGATGGTGAGGGAACCAACAAGAGGCAGAAAGCATGCTTCATGTCAGCCTTACCAGTCTGCTGCTACAGATACTAATGCTGTCATGGACAGATGTAAGAGTGATCACCACACAGTCAGAAGTCATGCCTTCACATTCAGAATACCCTCCGTCATGCTTTTTAGAAGAACAATCCCTACAGTGTGAAACAGGCCCTCCGGCCCAACAAGTCCACACTAACCCTCCGAAGAGTAACCCACCCAGACCCATTCCCTCTACCCTAGCACAGCCAATTCATCTAATCTGCACATCTTTGGACTGTGGGAGGAAACTGGAACACTCAGAGGGAACCCACACAGACCTGGGGAAAGCATGCAAACTCTACACAGACAGTCGCCTGAGGCTGGAATCGAACCTGGGTCCCTGGTGCTGTAAGGCAGCAGTACTAACCACTGAGCCACCATGCCGCCTCTGGGTTGGGTGGCACTATCACCGTGTTCCGTGAGACAGACTACGAATAGATGTAGCAACTCAAGACTGGGCATCCATGATGCACTGTGGGCCATCAACAGAACTTTACTCTAGCACAATCTGCAACCTCATGGCCTGGCATATCTCCTACTCAACCACTACCATCAAGCCAGGGGATCAACCGTTGTTTAGTGGAAAGTGCAGGAGGGCATGCCAGGAGCAGCACTAGGCATTTCTAAAAATAAGGTGTCAACAATTTACAGGTGAAGCGACCGAACAGGACTACTTGCATACCAAACAGCAAATGATAGACAGAGCAAGTAAACCCACAACCAACAGATCAAATTTAAGCTCAATGGTCCTCTTACATCCAGTCATGAATGGTAGAGGAGAATTAAACAATTCACTGAAGGAAGAATCTCCACAAATATCTCCAATCTTAATGATGGAAGAGCCCAACAGATCAATGCAAAAAAAATGGCTGAAGTATCCACAGTAATCTTCAGCCAGAAATCATGAGGGGTATATATAAGGTAAACGGCAGCTGTCGTTTCTCTAGGGAGGGGGATTTTAAGACTAAGAGGGACATTTTTAAGGTGAGTGGAAAAAGGTTTATAAAAAGACATGAGGGACAACTTTTTTTACACAGCAAATGATTCATGTGGAATGAACTTCCAGAGGAAGAGGTGGATTTGGATACAGTTACAATGTTTAAAAGACATTTAGATAAGTACTTGAATAAAACAAAAGTGGAGGGATATGGGCCAAGTGCAGACAGGTGGGATTAGTTTACTTTGGGATTATGGTTGTTATGGACTGGTTGGACTGAAGGATCTGTTTCCTTACTCTATAATAACAGAAGAAAAGTGAAGTACCAAATGCATGATCCAATTTGGTCTCCATCAGTGGTCCCCAACATCACAAATACCAGTCTTCAGCCAATTCGATTCACTCCACATGCTATCAAGAAACATTTGAAGGCTCTGAGCACTGCAAAGGCTATGGGCCCTGACAACATTCTGTCAATAGAATTGAAGACTTGTGCTCCACAAATTGCCACACATCTCGCCAAGCTCAGAACAGGTACAATTCCAGCTTCTACCTATCTGTGTGGAAAATTGCCCAGATATATCCTGTATACAAATAGAAGGACAAATCCAACCTGGACAATTACTGCCCCAGGCGAAAGTGAAGGCTGCAGATGCTGGAGATTAGTGTTCGAGAGCGTGGTGCTGGAAAAGCACAGCACATCAGGCAGTGTCCGAGGAGCAGCAGAATCGACATTTCGGGCAAAAGCCCTTCATCAGGAACTACTGTTCCAGTCTCCTCTCAATCATCAAAAAAGTGATGGAAGGTGTCACCAACAGTACTATCAAGCAAGTCATTGTGAGTCAACCTATGACACGTGAACTACAGTAGTTCAAGAAGGTAGCTCACCTCCACCTTCTCAAGGGCAACTAGTTCAGGCAATAAATCCTGGCCAGCCAACGACACTCACGTTCCCATGAATGAATCAAAATAAATTAAGATAGGTAATCTAGAGGCTTTCCAAAGTGGAAAGCTAATAAACTTTATTTTCCTTATCAAAAGATAGATATTCATGTGGCATATTTTGTACAAGACAATATTTTCACTCTTAAAGACCACAAGACATTGGCACTGAGTGGTTTTACAACCAGTGAGATAGCCAATTTGTTATAGCACCTCCTCATCTCCTTTGAAGTCCTATCTTCAAAGGTTCAGCACTATTAATAGTTGGCCTGGCTTCAGGATTTCTATGTAGAATTACTGTGGAATTGGGGGTCACAATCTATACACTCTATCAGTGACATAGCCTACGATGGCCCTATTCATGCCTTGGTTCCTCAGACCAAATTCTGTTCTCTAAATGATATTAATTAACTTAATTAACCTGAACCAATCCACTTTTCATCCTGAAAGGCCAGAACAACATAATGATACCATCAACTTGAAATTTAGGTTCCAAACTTAAGTTTACATACCGGCGGAAATAGTAGAATCTGCAGAATACTGCTGACTGATTGAACTCCTCATTTTTCCTGTAACGTACCATACGACATTCTCTACACTTTTGAAGATTTGGTGCTATCTCAGAGCATGAGCCATCTTGCAGAAAAGGTTCTCCAGTTTGTTTAAGTTTCTTAACTTTCCGCCAATCCTTCAACACTGACCGTGGTAAACCATCTGTGAAAAAACAGCAAGCGTCTTGAAGACTACAGCATTGTACAAACTTCAGACAATAACATATTTTAAGCAAAGACAGATAACTTACTTTAGATGTATTCACTCTGAGAGTCACCTTGCTCTTCAAACAACATACAATTGAAAAATCAGACACATTTCTTTAACTAGTATTAAAATAATTTAATTTTCCTGCAGTGATTTGGTAAAAGCACTTGAGTAGTAGCATCATCTCGTACAACAGCCTTGAGTGAATTGTCTGTTCCAGTTAGGAGGTTTTTATACCTAGGAACACTGGGACCCTGCTTTGAACAGAAAATGCAACCTACTTCAATTGGTACTTTGAAGCTGAAAGGCTGAAGTCGAAGTAGAAACTAGACTAAGAAAACAGCAAACATCTATCCAAACTGAATTGTTAAGAGTGATTATTTAGGAAATAGTGAGGACTGCAGATACTGGAGAAGTCAGAATCAATAAAGTGTGACTCGGGAAAAAGTACAGCATTGTATTCCATCACATTGCTGACTTGTTGAGGGCGGATAGGTTTTGGGGATTAGTCACTGCAAGGTTCTAAAGTTTCTTACCTGCCTTTGTCGCTGCTTATATGGCTAGTCCAGTTCAGCTTCTGATCAATGGTAATTAGAAGAATGTTGATAGTGAACATTTCAATGATGGTAATATCACTGAACATCAAGGGATACTTGTTATATTGTTTCATATTGCAGATGGTCATTGCCTGGAATTTGTGGCACACGTTACTTGCCACTTTTCAGCTGAAGCCTGGGTACTGTCCAGGCCTTACTTCATTTGGACATGGGATACTTCAATATCTTAGGAGTCACAAACAGTGTCACTGATAAAGTCATTGATAAAGCAGCCGAAGATAGCTGGGCCTAGAACACAATCCTGAGGAAATCCTGAAGCGATTCCTGACTCTGATGTGACCGACCTCCAACAAACACAACCATCTTCCTTTGTATTGGGTATAACTCCAACCAGAGAAATGCATATTTCCCTCCTGCATATTTCACATGCCTGGAGTTTCTGTTATTGATACTTTATAAAACCTGGATGATTGACAGTTTCATTGACTGGTAGCAAGTGAAACAGAAGGGTGTGAATGATCTTTCTTAAAAAGCTGTTTTTTATATATGCTATTCTTAATATAGGGTTAAATCCTGGGTGGATGGGAATTAAAGTGCCTCATTTGGTATGGGGGAGGAAAAGCAAGAACAGAACATGGCATGGAAATGTGAGGATGACCATTTCAAGTTAGCTTTCATAAACTTTCCTCATGCAGACTTTGGTTCATGACACTTTCAAGATTCTAAGAACGTGTAAAAACTGGCCAAATTCCATGAAAATTATAGGGGATTAAGTTATGCATATTCCCACTTTGGAGTAAATGAGGAATTTAAAATATAGGTTTGCAATCCGAATCAGTACATGTCTGTAAAATGCTCTGGTGAAAATTGAAAAACCCAGTAACAGGGTCAGAATTCTTGGAATTAGGACCTGCTCTCCATTTTTAAAGGGTTCCCAAGACAATGCCACACCAAAAACCCAGGCCAAGGTTTCAATGCTACTTTTGGACCTTTCCAATAGTTTCTTACTGATTTCGGACTCAAAGTGTTCCCGTTGAACTTTATTATATCGTCATCTTATTACAAAACATTACAATTAACTGAATTCTGAGAGTACAGAATTCCTCAGATACTCAGGATTTTATTTGTTTGATCTCTATCACCAAAGAATTAGTAAACATAATGTCCCACCCCTTTATAGAACTGCACAGTTCTACTAACAAGATTGTCCAGTAATAACTTTTTTAAAAAAATCCAGTTGTTAATCCAACTATAATTGCTCCAAGTTTTTATTACTCCCAGTTGTTAACCAGCCATAATTCCATCAGATATAACGTATTTTCACAACGAGATGCAGACAATGAAATCATTAGCAACCAGCAGCCATTAAGTGAAATTAAAATTTAATTACAACGATAGTGAAGGTCTTATTCAAACATTCATTTCTCTATAAAAGTCAGTGACTCAACCAAATATGCAGATCCCAGATTGATCTATCGATCCCAGATGAGGCTATTGGAATGCTGCCACTATTAACATTATTATCAGAGCACAGGATTTCCATTCCTATTTATGATTTAACAACTTGTACTGAAAGCATTTGCTTGATACCAGCATCAGATACGTTCTATGATGAAACTCAATTAAGTTACGTGCCAGTAAACATGGCAGACCAAACATGAATAAACCATTTAGCAAAGTTATCTAGATACGAAATGTGAGCTTGCTCTCTCACCATGGATGCTGTCTGACTCACTGTGATCTCCAGCATTTGTTATTTTCACTTCATACTAAACATTAAGGTACACTGTAATCTGGCATGGGCTCATATCTTTCAGTGAGAATAAAGTCCAACTAAAGTAAAAGGCTGTTGAACAGAATTGATGACCTCATAACCATCTTAAGTAATTAATTTTCCTTCATCTAACCCTGAAAAATGTTTAGCTTATTTAAACTGGATGTAAAGACCCCAAGAATGGTTTCAAACTGAATGATGTGCAATGCTGCAAAAACGAATACGAACTGAAGACTGGAGAGAAACACAGAAACCAGTAAGGACGACTAAATAAAATTACAGGAATTGGAACCATGACAGAAAATTAGGAAGAAATATAAAAACAGGAAAACTTTAAGTATAAAGTTGCTAAAGTGAGCATTAGTCCCTTAGAGGGTGAGACTTGGCAATTAATAATAGGAAACAAGGATATGACAGAGGCTTTGAACAAGTACTTGTGCTCATAGAATATACAAAAACATCTCAACTATAGTAGAAAAGCAAGGGTGAAAAGAGAGGGAGGAATACTAGGAAAACTAATGGGACGAGCATCCAACAAGTCTCTTGGTCCGGATAGGCTGCGTCTGAGGGTCTTAAACAAATGATTTTGATGATAGTGAATGTTGCTTAAAATCTTCCAAAATTTTTGTTTGACTCTGAAAAGATTCTAGCTAATTGAAAAATTATAAATGTTCACATCACTATTAAGGAAAGGAGGGAGGTAAAACACAAGAAACTGTAGGCCAGCTAGGTTTAACATTGTTATTTGGAAAATTTTAGATTCCATTATTAAGAAAAACACAATACAAATAGAATCAAGATGCTTCGTGAGAAGGAAATGGTGTTTGTCAAATTTATTTGAGGTGCTTTGGCAATGAAGCAAGGGTGGGGGTTGAAGTAGTTGTAGAGTTTCTATTTAATGGAAAGAGGTTCTTCTGCACATCATGTCTGCATCAGTCACCAAAGGTCCATATATTCTCAACCCATTTTCCAGCATTTTATCCACAGCTTTGTGTGCTATGGCATTTTAAGTGCTCATCTAAACAGTTCCTAAATGTCTTCAGGACTTCCAGCATTACCATCTTTTTGGGCAGTGAGTTCCAGATATCCACTCTCTTTGAGTGAACACATTTTCCTCAAAACTACCTGATCCTTTTCTTAAAACTATTCCTCCTTCTTACTTATCGTTCTAAGGGAAAATGTTTCATGCTATCCTGCGTATGCTCCTCAGAACTTTCCACATCTCAATCTGGACCTCCCTAAGCCTTCTCTGGTCAAAGGGAAACAACCCCAGCCTATTGTGTCTTGCTTCACAGCTGAATTGCTCCAGCTCAGGCAATAACCTGATAAATCTCTTCTGTACCCTTCCTCATGCAATTACATCCTTCCTACAGTGTGACAACCAGAATTGCCCACACCAGTCCAGATGTGGCCAATCTAAAGTCATATACAGTTCCATCATAACATCCTTTCCCCTGTACACAAAGGTTTGATTAATAAAGAAAAATATCCTATTTGCCTTCTTAATCACCTGATCTACCTGCCCTGCTGCCTTCAAGGATGTATGGACATGCACTCCAAAGTCCCTCTGATCCTCTGTAGTTCCCAGGGTCCTACCATTCAACCTGTACTCCCTGGCTTTGTGAGTCCTTCGAAAGCACAATGCCTCACACTCAGAAGGATTAAATTTCATTTGCCATTGTTCTGCCCATTTCATCGGCCGCCTGTATTGTTCTGCAGTCTAAGGCTTTCCGCTTCTCCATTTACCTAACATTATTTTCATGTTATCTGTGACTTACTGATCACACCTTCTACATTTATGTCTAGATTATTAAGCACCAACAAACAGTAAGGGACCCAGCACTGAACCTTATGTTACACCACTGGACACAGGCTTCCAGTCACAAAAAATATCCTTTGATCATCACTCTCTGCTTCTTGCCACTTAGCTAATTTTAGGTCCACTGTGCCAAACTGCCCATGTGCTCTTAGATTCTTAACTAATCTCCGGATTACTTCCAGTGCCATGTGCTCATGAGTGTAAGAACAGATGATTGCATGGCTAAAGAATTGGTGCAGGGGACAGGGATCCAGATTGCATCTGAATGGAGGGGGACCAATATCTTGGCAGCCAGGTTTGCTAGTGCTGTTAAGTGAGGCTTTAAATTAGACTGGAGGGATCCTCAATAGGAGGGAGGCAAGTCAGAGGCTCAAAGGAGATACAATAATCAGTAATATTAAGTTGAAGAGACTGGAACACGACAGGGAGCAAAGAACGCCTGTTGGATTAAATTACATTTATTTCAATGCAAGGTGCTGAAAATTAAGGTCGATGAACTCAGGCCATGGATAGATAAGTGAGACTTGGATATTATAGCCATTATAGAAACATAGCTAAGGGAGGGACAGAACTGGCAGCTTTTGCTTTTACAAATATTTTTATTAAAGGCCTTTTTAAATCTTTTACAAAACATCTATATACACAAAAAAGAATAACACCAACAAACAGAAAAGTAGAGGCAGCAAAACAAAGTCATAACGCAAAACTATTATTAATGAACGACCTACTATTCTACCAGAACAAACATATCTACTTAACTTAAACTTAACTACAAACAAATTAAATAAATATTAACTTAAACTCAATGCAAGTAACTTAAGTTACATTACATCTCACTATTTTGTTCTATTTCACTTATCACAGCTCCACGGAGGCTCCCATACCTGGGAGCACCAGTTATAGTACCTACATTCTTTTTCCTTCAGCCTCCTCCTCCCAGAGCCCCACGGGCACCCATACTGATTCCCACGGCTATACCATGGCCCTAATTAATATTGCTGATAAGTTTCCGTCAATATAATTTAAAAAGGGTCACCACGTCTTGTAAAACTGCTCCATTTTGTGATGCACCAAATTTGTGAGGTAGTCTTGGGGGAGATGCTCCATTGCCAGTCTAGACCACCCCATAAGATTGGTTTTTTCCAACATCCAATTCATTAGAATGTTCTTCCTCACACAGTGGGTAAGAATGTTACACAATCTCTTCCCGTGATCCCCCAGAGAGGGTAAATTTGGTAACCCCAGAAGAAGAAATACCAGATCCACGTTAATTTCAATGCCCAGGATGTCCTTTAGCTCCCTTATTATAGCACTCCAGTATCTCTGAATCTTACAACATGACCAGAGTGCTAATACTAATTTTACATTTGGGACACCCTGATGACACTCCTTTCTTGAACTTCGCTAGCCTTTCTGGCGCCATATGAGCCCTGTGTAATATCTTTAATTGCATGGCTTGCACTCTGTTAGATACTGAAATTTTCCTTACATTCCCCCATATATCTTCCCACACCTCCGATGAAATATCCTCTCCTAGCTCTAGATTCCACGTCCTATAGAGTCCTTCCACATCCCCAGGTCATGACCTTTCTGTAAATGATACAAAGTACTGACTGAAACAGCACCCTTAAACTGGAGTACAAATTTCTCCACATCTGACTTGTCTTCCTTTGTATATAATTCCTTACCTGAAAGTACTGGAAAAGGTTCCTATTAGACAGTCCATATTTCTGGCTTAACTGACTAAACGACATCAGGACCTCCCCCTCGAACAAATCTCCCAGGCATGAGATTCCCTTATTCTCCCGTAACTTAAAGCTGGAGTCCATTGCCCCAGGTTTAAAAGCTTGGGCTTCCCCCCAAGGTCTCAGTTGCCCTCACCTTGCCTCATTCTCCTCCAGATTTTCACCGAATTTAAAATGACTGGATTCTTATGCCCGGTCACGGATTTCATCTTATCCATAAATAATAAATTAACTAGAGGGCATCTCAACTGCAAGGTTTCAATGTCAAACCAAATCGGTCACCCTGTTATAGGAAGGTTGTTATTAAACTGGAAAGAGCGCAAAAGAAATTTACAAGGATGTTGCCTGGACTCAAGGATCTGAGTTACAGGGAGACGTTAGACAAACAAGGACCATTTTATTTAGAGCGTAGGAGACTGACCAAAACTGAACACGATATTCCAAATGTGGCCTCACCAACATCCTGTACAACTGCAACATAACTTCCCACTGTCTACCTGGGACTCCACTTTCAGAGAACTGTGAACCTGAACTCAAGATCCCTTTATTCCACTACACTCCTTAAGACCCTGCATTCACTATGAAACTCCTACCTTGATTTGATTTTCCAAAATGCAATACCTCACACTATATTATACTCAATTTGCAATTTCTCAGCCCATTTCCTCAACTAATCAAAGTCCTGCTGCAATTTCTGATAACCTTCCTCACTGTCAATTCTACTGCCTATTTTAGTGTCATCTGCAAACGTGTAATCATACCTTGTACATTCTCATCCAAATCATTGATATAGATAACAAACAGCAATGGACCCAGCATTGACCCCTGAGGCACTCCACTAGTCACAGGCCTCAAGTCTAACAAGCATCCTTCCACTATTACCCTCTGCTTCCTACCATCAAGCCAATTGTGTATCCACTTTGCCAACTCCCCCCGGTTTCCTTATAGAGGTATATAAGGTCTTGAGAGGCATGGATAGGATGAATGCATTCAGCCTCGTTTCCAGGGTTGGGGAATCAAATAAGAGGGCATCAGTTTTAGGTTAGAAGCTAAAGAATAGAAAAGAACCTAAGGGGCAACTGTTTTTTTTTACACTGAAGGTGATACGCATATAGAACGAGCTGCCAGCAAAAGTCATTGAGGCGGGTACGTTAACAATATTTAGAAGGCATTTGGACAAATACATGGATAGGAAAGGATTAGAAGGAAATGGATTAATTGCAGGGAAATGGAGTTATTATGGATGGTCATTTTGGTCTGCATGGACCAGTTTGGGCCAAAGGGCCTGTCTTTGTGGTGTAGGACTCTATGACTCTAGCCTGCCATGCAAGATCGGGTCAGAAGCCTGACTGAAGTCCACGTAAACTACATCAACTCACTATCCTCATCTACACCAGAGAACCAGTAGGTACAGTGTCTTTAAGTTTTTAAAAGATATCAAATAATCTGCCACATTAATGGTGACTGCAGAAGATACATGTTCATACTATTGGGAGAATATATTAGCACGAAGCACAGAATCATATTCAGGTTGGCAAAATAACTTATGATGTGCCAGACAGATGGGGCCTCTAGTGTTTATTAGTGACTTGGACTAAAGGACCAAGTGCACTGTAGACAAGGTTGCTGGGATAACAATGTTAGTTAAAAGATAAAGTTTTTAAAATGATTTGTGAGGAGGGTACAAAGAGTCATCAAGTGAATGGGCAAAAACATTGGAAGATGGAACAGAAAGTGGGAAAATATTATCTTGTTGATTTTGGCAGGAAGAATAGAAAGGCAGGACATTATTTAAATGCAGGCAGAATGCAAAATGTTGCAGTACAAAGTGATCTGGATGTTAATACATGTGAATCAAAAAATGTAAGCATACAGGTACAGCAAATAAGTAGAGGATGGAATGTTTGCTTTTAAAGCAAGATGGATGGAGTATGAAAGTAAGGGAGCATTTTGACATGTATACAGGGCATTGGTATTACCGTATCTCGAGTACTGTGTACAGGTGTGGTCTCCTTACACAGAAGGGATATTATTTGCATTGGAAGAAATTCAGATAAGGCTCATTTGACTGAAACCTAGTATGAAAGGGCTGTCCTGTGGAGCTGAGAAGAATGAAAGCTGACTGTATTTGAAACATAAGATGCCAAGGGGTCTTGTAAATGCAGATGGTAAAATGATGCTGCATCTCATGGGCAAATTCGATTTAAAGGGCCTAGTTTAAAAATTAAGGTCTCTCATTTAATATGGAGATGAGGAAGATTTTCTTCTCTCATTCTTGACCAGTATGCCGCACCAGAACTTGTCAAAAGTTCTATGAAGTCTATGGAATTCTCTATTATAGCACAGAAAGCCAGGTGATTGAATATATTGAAGGCTACGTTGGACTGATTTTTGAGCTATAGGGGAGTCAAGGTTTTGAAAAACAGGCAGGAAAGGGGTTTTAAGGACAAAGTCAGTTAATTCATGCTTAGTTGGATGGCAGAAATGTTTCAATAGACCAAATAATCTACTAATACTTCTATTTCTTTTGATCTTTTACACTTTACTTTGTAATTAACTTTGCTCAGCTATATTTTGTCATCCAACTAATTCCTTAACTCTTGTAACATATAGGCTAACAGCAAAGAAATGACTGTGAAAATTGCCAACTGAAATAAAAAGCACCAATATCCTGCAACAAGGGACCAATCATTCCTTTCTGATCTGCCTGAATTCAGCAACTGATGCTGAAATACTTCCAGGTCTTTGTAAAGCACATAACCCATACGAATGAACAGATCAAAAGATGGGTATACTCAAATTCTTAACTCAGTGTCATCAAAATACTACAGAACTACATCAACAACTCATCAGAACAACCAATTTAGAGAATGCACAGTTCAGTCAATTTTAATGAACACTGTCTATCTACTGTTGCACCAGAAAGACTTTCATCAGTGAGAAATGCCATACAAACCACATTTACATTTTAAAGGAAAATGCTCAAAGTCACAAGCCACTAGATATTTCATTTCAAAGCTATTAACAAGAGATTACACATTTTCTATGTCATTTACTGTACTTACCACTCTGGAGTTTAATTTTATTCTTCTCCTTTTCCTTTGTAATTCTGTATAAAGTACCATTAGGTTTGACTTCTTCCTCTTCTCTCTCAGTATCAGCTTTTCGTTTTTGCAAGTCATTTTGCCTCTTTTTATAAGTTGGCTTAGGTTGACGCTTGACCCTATGCTCAGATTTATTTTCACTTTCATCTGAAGCATCACTTTCAGATCCAGATTCATATATTCTTTTTATTCCTCTTCTTGTTTTTCGCCCTTCCTGCTCAGTTTTTTCTTCCTCAGATTGACCTGCTTTGTCAACATCATTTGATATGGAAGTTGATTGATTAACCAAAACTAGCTTTTTGGCATCTTTTCCTGCCGTTTCTGTATTTTCCACTTTACTTGTATTTTTGTCTTCTTCAGAGTGTCTAGTCAACCAGGCTTTTTTAAGTTTTGTGTGATAACCAGGTTGGCTGGATTGAGCAATCTGGCCATTGGTTATAGAACTTGTTTTATAAGACACATCTATTATTCCAGTATTATTAGGAGAAAGAGATGAAGCAGTTCTTACACTTTTAAGGCTTGTAGACTCGTTGTTATTAGCAGTAGTACTCGCCGAATGGGCCATAGCCAATGCTGCCTTATGCTTTTTCAGCTGGTAATAATCAGTTGTACTTGAGGCTCCTGTGTTATTCTGAGTAGTGTTTCCTGTTCTGGCAGCAGCTGTTGAGAAAACTACAGCGGATGTGGTATTAATTTTACATTCCTGTGTCCCTGTTCCAAAATGAGTTGAAGTTTTGGGAATAATTTGCCCTTCTACACTGTTAGTGATTGTGATGTAAGAGGAACAATAGGTTATACTTGTTTCACTGCTACTCAAAAGTTTACTTGCTGTGGCAGGAGCTATGGGGTTAATCATGCTATTGCATGAGTTGCTTACAACAACAGATTTTGTGCCGTTGTCTGAACATGAAGCTTTAAAGTTTTTCTCATGCTCTGCACCTGTAGTGTCCAAGTTCACGTCAGGTACATTGATTCTCCATATGTCTTTGACTTTTGATGAGTTAAGGTCCTCTATTAGATTTGATTGCACTAATACACTTCCTCTTCCAGAGTTCTTTAAGTTGCTTTGAATATTTCCTTTATGTTCTTGCTTGGCAATGGAAGATGGTCTTACAATAACAGATGCTGGAGCAACTTTGTTGCCGCTTTTCTCTAAGTGACAAACTGGCTTACCAAGGTTTCCAACACCAGTTTTCCAGACATCTAGTGAGGAAACTACAGGATTATGAATACAAATTTTCCCATCAACCCTTGGTTCTGGGAGTAAAGTTGGAGGTTTCTGGAGTTCAGAAATCTTAGCAGCATTCACAGGTTGTACTGGAGTCAGGGTTGGTGGGGATAGGTTGCGATAATTACCTTCTTTGCGTTCTATAACAGGATGAGATAGAGGATGGTAAACTGGAGCCCTATGTAAAGATGGCATACTTTTCAGAGGGTTTGACTGTGAAATTGTTAATTGTTCTCTGGTTCTCCCATGATCGTTATTATTTGTGCTCGGAGGCTGAGATGTCATTTGGTGGGGAAATTGTTCTGTAATTTTGCCAACTAAACCCTCACACTCAGGCTGATGTTTAATAAGAGGTGGTGGTTTGGACAGAGTCTTGTTATATGAAAGAATAGGTGTTGAAGAATTTGTTTTCTCAGCATATGGATGTATTATGTCTTTAGACAGATATAGCCTTGGAGGCTCATTTACAACGCTATTCGACAAAGTAGTAAAATAGTTGCTCTGAGGCATAGAATGTGCTAGTGAATTCTTTGATGTATAAAGTTCTCTTGCACAATGCTCCGTTTCTCCACCTTGTTTTATGTTCTGAGATTTTGGACCATCAGTAGGCAAAGATGGTATTCTGGAATAGGAATCTTTCACAACTTCATTTGTCTTGATTGTAGAAGCAAAACGAGCGACTTCAATACTCTCCTGCAGAATCCGCCGTCTCTCTTCGTTATATTTATTGTGACTGTCACTTGGTTCCTGCACTGATCTTTTCTCCTTACTCTGACAAAAGGCAGTGCTTGTAAACCCTCTAGCCAGCTGACTTTCTCGTCCATGTGAAAGTCTATCATGGTTAAATTCAAGCTTCGTTTGAGCAGCAGTGACAGAATGTTTGGAATTAACTACATTTTTCTTGTCAATTTCTCTATTCAAAAGAAAACAAAACAAGTATTAAAATCAAACATACTATAATTTCTAAAAATCATCTTCATGCATCATGGAGGCAACATACTATATTTAAACTGCCACAACCATTTATCTTCAGCCATCTGTTTGAGAATACTGAAAAGCACAAAATAACAATTGTTTTCATTAATTTCATAGTGCATACATTTTCCCCATAATGTACCAATATTGAAATTCAATTGTTTCTGAATCCATGTGAAAACACCTTTTCTCTACCACACTACATACAGAACTTATACTTTTTGCAGACACAGTATTTGTTTCTAATTAAAAATAAAGAAATTACATCATAGGATCACAGAACATCCCAAAGCATATTACAGCTAATGAAGTACTCTTCAATTGTAGGCACGACTATAATGTAGGAAATGGAACAGCAAACTTGCACAAAATGTGGTCTCACAAATCACAATGTGATAATGACCCAGATAATCTGACTTATGCAAGAAAAATCATTTTTAAGAACGCAATGACATTGACATTCTGTGGAGAAACTTGTCCAATTTTATACTAGAAACTACTACGAGGCCATTAATAGTCACCATTATTAAGGAGCAAATCAGGACATCATCATCAGTGCCAAATAGTTACACAGGGCAGTCAGGAAGGTCTTGTCTTCAGCTGAATACTTACCCATTAGGCACAGAGAAAGTTTGGATATGCACATTCTTGTGTAAGTAAACATTTAACAGCATGATGAAACCCAATTTATGACAAGTAATTTCTCTGCAACTAAGAATTTGATTTGAAAAGTATAAAGTGCCATTACTTCTGATTTTAATTGTTGTAGATTTTAAAGATTTCAAATAAACGTTGTTTAAATTTGCTTTTTCATAACTTTTATCTCTCTCTCAATTCAATCTTTACTTATTCTTCTCCACTCCCCCACCCCAAATACACACACTTCTTTCAGGCTCTGTGTACAATTTGGCATTGAGTTAAATATTCTAACTTATAGTTCCTTGATAAGGCTGCATGTCTACTTGGTTTACAAGATTTGCTGCTGCTTGCCATGTTCTCATATATCATAAATTTCCTGGAGATGGTGCCATGCAGTTTTAACCCTCAAACGACTGCAGGTTGCAGTGCAATAGCACACAAAGTTTCAGTCTAAGTGTAATGAATGGCTAGCTGTGTCTGTTTGGTACTGAAAGAAAAATCCAGGCCATCATTTTAGCTTTCTCTTTCACAGCATTCCCAAATTAGTCTAATCATGTCACAGAAAGGAACGCTTACTCTTTCTTATAAACTACAGTTGCCTTTGACAGAGGTGGACTAGAATGTGAAGCCAATTTCAAGGGTCGATGAGGTTCAGCACTGGCAGGGCGCACCGGGATGTGGCTTAGTAATCCCAGACTGTCAGCTGAGGACACACTGGTGTGCTGAGGTAGCCAAGGACTGGATGCATTCTGTTATAAAAACACAGATGGTTATACAAATAAACATTGTGTTCTCTGAAGCTAACAACACAACCTCTGAATGAAACTATTTGGTCACATGCAAATACAATACATTTTTCACAGAATTAAAACAACAGGGACAGCTAAAGTTATTTTAAAAATTAAAAGAACCTCAAAAGTGCACAAAATATCTAACCTGTGAAAAATAATGCAATTTCATTAGCTAGTTATGTTTCATCCGAGCTGTTTCTCAGCAAAACATTCACGGGTTAACTGTGTACTTGGCTGAATCTGTTAGAAATCTCTAAACTCTGCCAAAGCCAGTAATAAGATTAGGAAAAAAAAACATGAAATTCTCCTAGCAAACATTTATTCCAACAGCAATGGTTTCCGTGAATATAAAAAGAGCAAAAAATATTATGAACCTGACCACTTAAACTGCCTCATTCATGTCACATTGCACCTCAGTGTTAATGCATGTTGAAAGTAACCAAAAAGACAAAAAAATCTTGATGTTTATTTGTGTGAAGGTATATTTTCTCTCCTTCAAAATCATCACTGTGTGTCAGTGCATTGGCAGATAAGGGAGGGAGGAAGGTTGGGGGGACTGGGGAGGAGACAGTGAGAGACAGACAGACAGAGGAGGGAGGGAGAGAGAGAGAGAGAGAGAGAGAGAGAGAGAGAGAGAGAGAGAGAGAGAGAGAGAGAGAGAGAGAGAGAGAGAGAGAGAATGAGAAAGACAGAGACAGAGAGAAAGAGAGAGAGATGTGGACAGTTATTCCGCTGCCAAGCCTGAGCTCATTCCCAGGGGCTACACACTTTTCTCTTGAATATTCTCAAGTGCAAGGGCTTGATAAGATTGTCAAGATCAAAATTCTCTATATTCACTGCCAATTAAAAAAATGACCTAATTTTTCAAAAAGCAAACATATAAGTAAGGTGGTAAGGAAAAGCCAGGGAACTATAGACTGGTGAGCCTGACATCAGTGGTGGGCAAACTGCTGGAGGGAATCCTGACGGACAAGATTTGCATGTATTTGGATAGGCAAGGACTGATTAGAGATAGTCAACATGGTTGTATGCATAAGAAATCATGTCCCTCCAACTTGATTGAGTTTTTCTGAAGAAGTAACAAAGAGGATTGATGAAGGCAGAGCAGTGGACTTGATTTATATAAACTTCAATAAGGCTTTCGGAAAGGTTCCTCATGGTAGACTGGTTAGCAAGGTTAGATCACATGGAATAGAGGGAGAGCTAGATATTTGGATATAGAACTGGCTTGAAGGGTAGGAGACAGAGGGTTGCTTTTCAGACTGGAGGCCTGTGTCCAGCTGTGTGCCACAAGGATCGGTGCTGGGTCCACTGCTTTTCATAATTTTTATAAAGGATTTGGATGTGAATGTTGGAGATATAATTAGTAAGTTTGCAGATGACACCAAAATTGGAGGCGTAGCAGACATTGAGGGAGGTTACCTCGGAGTAGAATGGGATGTTGATCAATGAGCTGAGGCGTAGCAGATGGAGTTTAATTTAGATAAATATGACGTGCTGCATTTTGGAAAGGCAAATCAGGACAGAATTTATACACTTAATGTTAAAGTCCTGGGGAGTGTTGCTGAACAAAAAGATCTTGGATTGCAGGTTCATAGTTCCTTGAAAGTGGAGACTCAGGTAGTTAGGACAGTGAAGAAGGCATTTAGTATGCTTTCCTATATTGGTCAAAACACTGAATACAGGAGTTGAATGGTCATGTTGTGGCTGTACAGGACATTGGTTAGGCCACTTTTGGAATAGTGCGTGCAATTCTGGTGTCCCTGCTATAAGAAAGATGTTGTGAAACTTGAAATGGTTCAGAAAAGATTTACAAAGATGTTGCCACGGTTAGAGGGTTTGAGGTACAGGGAGAGGCGGAGTAGGTTGGGGCTGTTTTCCCTGGAGTGTCGGAGGTTGAGGGATGACCTTATAGAGGTTTACAAAATCATAAAGGGCATGAATAAAGTAAACATACAAGATTATTTCCCTGTGATGGGGGGGTCCAGAACTAAAAAGCATAGGCTTAGGGTGAGAAAGGGGAAAGATTTAAAGGACCGAAGGGGCAACTTTTTCACAGAGAGGGCTGTGCGTGCATGGAATGTGCTGCCATAGGAAGTGGTGGAGGCTAGTACAATTACAGCATTTAAAAGGCATCTGAATGGGTATATGAATAGGAAGAGTTTAGACGGATACAGGCCAAGTGCTGGCAAATGGGTCTAGTTTGGTTTGGGTTGTCTGGTTGGCATGGCCGAGTTGGACAGAAGGGTCTGTTTCCATGTTGTAAATCTCTATGATTCTATAACAAGTTTCACAGTTATGCATCAACTCATTTTGAAACAAACAGATTTGATTGAAAGACCTACTCGAAGCCCAAAAAATGAACTACTCAAGCATGAGATACGAACAGCAAGAAGTTGAAAAAAAAGATTTCAGTTTAAAGATTTTACAGATCAGGAATTATTAAAACTGTGGATTTATTTCTCATCATTGGTAATATTCATCTCAATAACAAGTTGATAATTTAGCAACTTCAGTGAATGTACAACAACGTCCACCAGGGTTGAGCACTGTTCTTTAAAATTCAAGTGAGACAACAACCAATTTAAATCCTCACACTTGCACTGTATACAAGAAAGGAACATACCCTCCTCAAAGAAGCTTCAGCACTCAGAGGGTTATCAGGGTGGACCCACTTAGATGAGGTCATACTCAACCCTGGAGACAACTGAGTGCCATTTGGATACTGCCAGATTATTGGATAGAGTCCAAGTTGGTTATAAGCAGATGGATGGGTCTGGCCAAGGAGCGGAGATGACTGTTGCTGTAAAAACTGCTGATGGTGAGCCAGTGTTAAGGGATTTAAATTTCTTACATGCACAGAATCTAAATGCCCACACACCAAAGGCCCCGATGGAACTCCTGGTAAGACAGTTGGAAGGTGGTGGGTAGAGTGAACTGAATGGGGTGAGCCACTACTGAGAATATGAGCACTGCTTGACACGGAAGTCCGTGGTGAACTGGAAACATGATGCGATGCTGCTCTTAGGGCTGGATGAGAACTATTTGTGGTCAAGGAAGATGAATGCGATGAGGTATGAAGAGGATGAAGATGTGGGTGCAAATATGGAGACAAAGATTTAGCCCCTGTGTCATGTCCAACCAAGGCTGGATCCCTGTAAACTGTAAAGCGCTCATTCTTATCAACAATTAAAGGGCTTTTTGTAGTTTCCATAACAGTCTTTGAGCCCACAAGTTGGAGGCTGGATCTTGAGTCATTTTTACATCTTGTCGTTGGCTTGGTGATACAAGCAGTTGGGTTGCAAGGATAAGCGATTTTAGGCTTCAGAGTATCAGGTAAAGTGTTCGTTTTATTTGGTTTGTTTTTGTAAGAAGCAGTGAGTTCTTGTCCTGAGGAATTAGCAGATTTTTCCTTTTCTGATCTATTATTGGTTTCCTTAACAGTTGAGAATGCACGAGCTTCAGATTTGTCTTCAGTGATAATTTTATTATTTAGATGCAGCTCTGCTGCTGATTTCTGAAAGTCTGAAGTACGTTTGTTCACAATCAAATGCATTGGAGTACTGAGGTTTGTTTCCAGGTTCTGAGATGTAAGGCCATGAGAAGGGATGTTGACAGTTTTATTAAGCAGATTGTCTGGTAAAGTTTCATTACTGACATCAGATACAGAGTTCTGTACAGATGGTTTTTGTGTGGTTTCTGATGAAGATTCCAAAGACAAAGATTCACTGGTTGTTTTTACTTTTACAGTGCACCTTGGACTCACTTCTTGCAATTTTATACTCTGTTGTCGACCAAACTCTATACTTTGGGGGTCAATTTGCGTATCAGCATGTTCTGACTTCAGTATTCCATTGTCATTCTTTACCTCCTGCCTTTCATCACAGGGAGATGACCAATCGATTTCCATCTGTTCCTCTGTTCCTGTGTCATCCTGGGACTTGCCTTCATCTTTAGTGTTATCAGAAATGATTTTATTTTCCAGTTCTTTTTCTGAACTTTGCTCAGAGGAAGAATCCAAGATGACTTTATTACTAGAGTTTTCAGACTCACTGCTTTCAGTATCAGAGTTAGAAACTGTTTTCAGCCTTTCCAAAGTCACTTGCTTTTCACCCTCTTCTTGCTTTCTCCTTTTATTAACAGACTGCTTTATTTTGTTCTTTGAAGATTCTGTGTGAAATATGAAATAAATTATATTAGACTCATAGAATTTTACAGAACAGAGGGAGGCCATTCAATCCATTATGGCTGTACTGGCTTCAGAAAGAGATACCCAGCCAGGCCCGATCTCCAGCCCTAACTCCACAGCCCTCTAAATTCATCACTTTGAAATATATATATCCAGCTCTCTTTTTAAACCTCCTATAGAATGCACCTCCACCACTCTCCCAGGCAGCACATTCCAAATCCTGACAACTCTCTTCGGAAAGCAGCTTCCCTCATCTCATTCCTAGCTCTCTTGCTGACAATCTTGAAATTGTGACCCCATAGTTACTGACATACCAACTAGTGGTATCAGAATATCTTTCTTTACCCTGTCAACATTATTCATAACTTTAAATACCTCAATAAGGTCACGTCTTAATGTTCTCTGCTTTAAGAAGAAGCAAGAACAAAGGACAGCACAGCACAGAAACAGGCCCTTTGTCCCAACAAGCCTGAACCAATACGTGACACCTCTCTAAACTAAAAACCTTTTGACTCTACACAGTCTGTATCCTCCTATTCCCTCCTCTTCTTTATCTCTCCACCCCCTCAGCTCTTAAGCCTCATTCCTGATGAAGGGCTCTTGCCCGAAACATCAATTCTCCTGCTCCTCGTTTGCTGCCTGATCTGCTGTGCTTTTCCAGCACCACACTCTTGACTCTAGTTGAAGTCACTTATAACAACAACTGTTACATCTGCACCTTTCCAAGATCTTCTTTCCAACCTGTTCTTCCATTTCTCTGCCGCTATTGAGAGAGAGAGAGAGAGAGAGAGAAAAAAGGGTTGTTCTATAGAAAACACCATTAAAGTCACTGCTCCTTTCCTGTTGCTGCCTTCCACCCATACTGACTCAGTAGACAAACCCTCCCCTATAACTTCCTTTTCTGCAGCTGTGATGCACTCTCTAATTAACAATGATACTCCCTCCTTTTTTACCTCTCTCACTGTTCTGCAGGGATTAGTGCCACTGTTGTTTGTAATATTTTTTACATTAGATTAGATTACTTACAGGCCCTTCGGCCCAAGTCCACACCGACCCTCCGAAGAATAACCCACCCAGACCCATTCCCTTACATTTACCCCTTCACCTAACACTACGGGCAATTTAGCATGGCCAATTCACCTAAACTGCACATTTTTGGACTGTGGGAGGAAACCGGAGCACCCGGAGAAAACCCACGCAGACACAGGGAGAATGTGCAAACTCCACACAGGCATTTGCCTGAGGCGGGAATTGGACCCAGGTCTCTGGCACTGTGAGGCAACAGTGCTAACCACTATGCCATCGTGCCACTCAAATACAACTATGTTTTGATTAGATTAGATTACTTAGTGTGTGGAAACAGTCCCTTCAGCCCAACAAGTCCACACCGACCCTCCGAAGAGCAACCCACCCAGACCCATGTGTAAAGGATTTTGTCAGGTGTGTCCAGGAAGGATTCCTGACTCAATATGTAGTTAGGAGCTTAAAAATGTGTTGCTGGAAAAGCGCAGCAGGTCAGACAGCATCAAAGGAACAGAAGAATCGACATTCGGGCATACGCCCTTTTTCAGGATTCCTGAAGAAGGGCTTATGCCCGAAACGTCGATTCTCCTGTTCCTTTGATGCTGCCTGACCTGCTGCGCTTTTCCAACAACACATTTGTAAGCTCTGATCTCCAGCATCTGCAGTCCTCACTTTCTCCTCCTCAATATGTAGCTAAGCCAAGTAGGGGAGCCCATACTGGATTTGGTGCTAGGCAATGAGCCAGGCCAGATGTCAGATCTCTCAGTGACAGTGACCACATCTGCCTCACCATTACCATAGCCACGAAGAGGGATAGGAACAGATAGTATGGGAAGGTATCTAATTGAGGGAGGGGACATTATGCTGCTATCTGACAGGAGCTGTGGAGTATAAATTGGGAACAATTGTTCTACAGTAAACGTACAACATAAGTGTGGACGCTGTTTAAGGAGCACTTGTTGTGAGGTTGGATAACTTTGTCCCACTGAGATAGGCAAGGAATGGTAAGGTGTAAGCCTTAGATGACAAAAGAAGAGAAAGATTAAGTCCCCAGGGCTGGACCAGATGTATCCAAGGTTACTACGGGAAGCGAGGAATGAGATTACTGTGCCTCTGGCAATGATCTTTGCATCCTCACTCTCCACAGGAGTAGTACCAGATGTTTGGAGGAAGGTGAAATGTTGTTCCTCTGTTCAAGAAAGGGAACAGTGAAATCCCTGTGAATTACAGACCAGTCAGTCTTACGTCTGGAAGAATTCTGAGAGATAGGATTTATCATTATTTGGAAAAACATACTTTGATTAATGATAGCCAGCATGGTTTTATGAGGGGCAGGTCATGCCTCACAAGCCTTATTGCGGTCTTTGAGGATGTATGAGACAAGTTGACAAAAGTCGAGCAGTGGATGTGGTGTAAATGGATTTCAGTAAGGCAGTTGATAAGGTTCCCCACGGTAGACTCATTCAGAAAGTCAGGAGGTATGAGATACAGGAAAATTTGGCTGTCTGGATACAGAATTGACTGGCCGAAAGAAGACAGCAAGTGGCAGTGGATGGAAAGTATTCTGCCTGGAGGTCGGTGACCAGTGGTGTTCTGCAGGGATCTGTTCTTTGGCCTCTGTTCTTTGTAGTTTTTATAAATGACTTGGATGAAGTGGAAGGGTGGGTTAGAAAGATTGTCGATGACACAAAGGTCAGTGGTGTTGTAGGTAGTGTTGAGGGCTGTTGCAGGCTACAACAAGACATTGACAGGATGCAGAGCTGGGGTCAGAAATGACAGATGGAGTTCAACCTAGATAAATGCGAAGTGATGAATGTTAGAAGGTCAAATTTGAATGTTGAATATAGGGTTAAAAGACAGGATTCTGGGCAGTGTGGAGGAACAGCAAGATCTTGGGGCCCACGTATATAGATCCCTCAAAGATGCCACCCAAGTTGATAGGGTTGTTAAGAGGGCCTATGGTGTTTTGGCTTTCATTAACAGGGGGATTGAGTTGAAGAGATGCAAGATTTTGCTGTAGCTCTATAAAACACTGGTTAGACCACACTTGGAATATTGTGTCCAGTTCTGGCCATCTTTTTATAGGAAGGATATAGATTTTATCAGAGAGGGGGGTAGAGGTGATTTACCAGGATGCTCTCTGGATTGGAGGGCTTGTCTTATGAAGAGAGGTTGAGTGAGCTCAGGCTTTTCACACTGGAGAGGAGGAGGAAGAGAGGTGACTTGATAGAGGTGTACAAGGTAATGAGAGGCATAGATAGGTAGCCATTCCTGCCTTGGGAAAAAGCCTTAAAATAATTTTAAGGTGATTGGAGGAAAGTATAGGGGAGATGTCAAGTATGTTCCTTACGCAGAGAGTGGTGGGTGTGTGGAATGCACTGCCAGCGGTGGTAGTAGAGTCAGAGATACTAGGGACGTTTAAGCGACTGCTGGACAAGCACATGGACGTCAGTAAATTGAGGGGTGTGCAGGTTAAGTTGATCTTAGATTAAGGTAAATGTTCGGCACAACGTTGTGGGCCGAAGAGCCTGCTCAGTGCTGTACTGTTCTATGTTCTAACATCACTGGTTACAGATTTCCAGTTGGAAAAATACTCTTCCACTGCCACTTTGTCTTCTATGACCAAGCCAGTTCTGTATCCATTTTCTGAGCTCACCACAGATCCCATGTGACTTCACTTTTTGTATCAGCCTGCTATAAGGGATCTTGACAAAGGCACTGTTAAAATCCATACAGACCTGCCCTGCCTATATCAATCACTTAGTCACTTCCTCAACAAACTCAATCAAGTTTGACAGATGCAATCTTCCACGCACAAAGCTATACTTTCTATTGTTAATAAATCCATAGTTTTCCAAATGCGAGTAAATCCTGTCCTGAGAATCTCCTCCAATAATTTCCCTCTCACTGAAATAGGGCTCACCAGCCTGTTATTTCCTGGTTTATCCCTGTTGCCTTTCTTAAGCCAAGGAACAACCTTGGTGATTTTCAGGTCTTCTGGGACCTCTCCTGTGACTAAGCACAATACAAAGATTTCATACAAGGTCCCAGAAATTCCCCCCTCGCCTCCCTCAGTATTCTGGGACGATAACATCAGGTCCTGGGGAGTTGTCTATCTTAATGCTTTTCAAAATACCCAATATCTCCTTTTTTATATTGATATGTCCTAGAATATCAACATTGCTCTCTCTAGACTCATCATCGACCATGTCCATCTCCAGTGTGAATACCTATGCAAAGTATTCATCAAGGACCTCATCAACTTCCTCCGGCTCCACTCAAATTCCCTCCTTGTCCTTCAGTGGGCCTATTCTTTCTTCAGCCTCCCTCTTCACCTTATGTACGCACAAAACACCTTGAGATTTCCCTCAATCCTGTCTGCCAAGACATTTCATGACCCCTTTCAGCTCTCCTGAACCTTATTTAAATGTTTTTCTGCTGTCTTTATATTCTTTGCAGGTCCTGTCTGTCTTCAGTTTCCTAAACCTTAAGTATGCCTCTTTTTGACTAAGCTCACAATTTCTTCTATCATTCAAGGTTTCCTAATCTTGCCATCCTCAACCTTCAATTTCACAGGAACATGCTGGTCCTCAACTCTAATCAACAGGCCTTTAAAACATTCCTACATGACAGATGTGGATTTACCTTCAAACAGCCGCCCCCAATCTATATTCCCCAGTTCCTGACTAATATTGTCGTTGTTAGCCTTCCCTCAATTTATTACTTACAGCTGAGGACTATTTTTATCCTTATCCATAAAGAATTATGATCTCTGCTCCCAATGAAACTTTGATCACCAGGTCTAGTATGGTCCCTTCCTGAGTTGGACTATTTACATATTGCTTCAAGAAACCCAATAAGCCCAATTTCACTAATCTTTCCTTGCATCCAATATCCTTCATTCCAGATATCATTCCAGTGAATTTCCTTTGTCTCTTCTCAAAAGTTTTAATATCCTTCCTTCAATAAAGGTGCCCAGGACTGTATACAAACTCCAAATGTGTTCCGACCAATGATTTTAAGAGGCGTAGCATCACTTCCTTGCTTCTATACCTTTTTAAGTCAATGATCCTAGAAGCTGTCTTAATAATGGTTTCAAATTGCCTGATCACCTTCACAGAACTATGCACATGAACCCAGAGATCCCTCTGCTCCTGTACTCCCTTCAAATTTGCATTGCCACTCCATGCTTTTTTTTCCACCAAAACACATTGTCTCATTTCTCTGCATTGAAATTCAACTGTTAGGTGTTTGTTCATTTGGCCAAATTGGCAATGTTTCTCTGAAGTTGCTCAGCATTACCCTCATAATTCACTATTCTCCCTAGCTTAATATCATCTGAAAATTTAGAAATTTTGCCCTCAACACCCATCTCAAAATTGTTTATGTAAATCAGAAAAAGCAAGAATCCCAGCATTGATCCGTGGGAAATAACACTTCCTCAACTCATCCTTAGTCTGAGAAATGCCCATCTACAACGACCCTCTATTCCTTTCTTTCAGCCAATTTCTAACCAATGCTGCCAAGGACCAGTCAATTCCAAACATTTCTAATTTGCTTACCAACCTACCATGTGGCACTATATCAAATAGATTAGATTAGATTAGATTAGATTAGATTAGATTAGATTAGATTGTTTACAGTGTGGAAACAGGCCCTTCGGCCCAACAAGTCCACACCGACCCTCCGAAGAGTAACCCACCCAGACCCATTCCCCTACATTTACCCTTTCACCTAATACTATGGGCAATTTAGCATGGCCAATTCACCTAATCTGCACATTTTTGGACTGTGGGAGGAAACCGGAGCATCCGGAGGAAACCCACGCAGACACGGGGAGAATGTGCAAACTCCACACAGACAGTTGCCTGAGGCAAGAATTGAACCCGGGTCTCTGGCGCTGTGAGGCAGCAGTGCTAACCACTGTGCCGCCCATACTTTCAGGGAAGTTCAAATATGCAACATCCACAGCACTACATTCAACCACCTCATCAAAGAATGCAATTAAATTGTCAGACATGATTGCCCTTGACAAAGTCACGTTGACTGTTTAGTATTAATTTATTTTTCTGTAAGTGTATACTTATCTCGTATTACAGCCTCCTTTAGTTCTCCCACTGTTGATCTCAAACTGAGGTCTGTAGTTTTCTGGGTGATCCTTTGTCCCGTTCCTTAACAATAGCATCACATTTGCAATTCTCCAATTACCCCGGGACTAATTCTGGGTTCAGAGAAGCCTGGAAAATTTCTGTCAGCGGTTAGGCAATTTGCTCCCTTACCTCTCTCACAATATAGCATGCAACCCATCCAGGCCCATCATTTCTCTTCCTGGAGTGCTGTCAGCCTTCTTATCACCTCTTCTTTATCTATCACTGTACAGCTCAGTTACTTGAAACCCACATTTTCATTTAGTATCTTTGCCATATCTTTTGTTTCAGTGAGCAGTTCACTCTGCTTGTTCCTCTCTCCACTCTATTGTTTGCAATCATTTACTGTTAATATAGTTGATATTTTACGGTTTAATGCAGCCTGCCATTCCTTCCTCATGGTTCCTCTGAACCTTCCTTATTCAAGTCTTCACGTTGCTCCTGCATTTAAGATGGTCTTCCTGATCTCTATTATTATTATTGTTTTGCATCACATGTTTCCTTTTTTTTTCTTTACTTTCTCAGCAACTTCCTTAGTCATCCAGGGTGTTCCAGCTTTGGATACTCTGTATAGATTCTCATGGGTATGTAGCTGGCTTGCACCTATTCATCTCTGTTTTGAAAGTTTCCCATTTTTCATCCACTGTTTGATCTACCAAAATGCATTTCCAATCATATTAATTTAATAATATTTTTCCCAGCAGCTATAGTTCATGTGTTTGAACTGTGAAAAGAAACAAAAATAAAAATGACGCAATTTTTACCTTCTTTTACAGGATTCTCACATTTGTCCTCCTTTATCTTATCTTCATCTGGTATACTGCTATCAGATTCTTTCCTTTTGTTTGAACGAATGATTTTTTGCTGATGCTGATTCTGCTTTCCTGATGTGGTCTGGGAATTCATCATCGGTCGGGGACTATTGGCTTGTGCGCGTGTATAATGACCCTGAACATGATCAAATAAAACCCTTTACAATTTTTACAGAAATTGTTGCAATAAACTTCAAAAATCATAAAATGCTTAATATTTGAGTATAAAGTTGTATTTGGATGTCAATAGAAATGTTTCTTCAGTGTACATTCTATTATAATGCATTCCCAACAAATGTATTGAACAATGTAAAAGTACAGTGCTTCAGATAAGCACGAATCTGAACCGTATGAACATAGAAATTCGAGAAAATAAAGGAGCCATCAGAAGATTAGTCATTAGTTATTTTAACACATATTATACCCTTGTTAGCGTAAAAAAGTGCAGCACTGGAAAAGCACAGTAGGTCTGGCAGCATCCGAGGAGCAGGAGAGTCGATGTTTCGGGCATAAGCCCTTCATCAGGGATGTGGGGCTAGCCCAAGGGGGCTGACAAATAAATGGGAAGGTAGCTTAAAAGGCGATAAGTAGATGAAGATGGGGGGGATGATAGTGATAGGTTGGAGCAGACAGGTGGGAAGGAATGTAGCTCGGGTGCTCGTTGTTGTGGTTCTGTTCGCCGAGCTGGAAGTTTTTGACACAAACCAACAGCCACGCTCAGACAACAACTCACCAGAACGAAGGACCCGATACCCAACATGAGCAAAACTAATGTAGTGTACAAAATACCATGCAAGGACTGCACAAAACACTATATAGGACAAACAGGAAGACAGCTAACAATCCACATACATGAACATCAACTAGCCACGAAACGACACGACAGGTATCCTTAGTAGCCACACACGCAGACAACAAGCAACATGAATTTGACTGGGACAACACTACTATCATAGGGCAAGCCAGACAGAGAACAGCCAGGGAATTCCTAGAGGCATGGCATTCATCCACAAACTCCATCAACAAATACATCGACCTGGACCCAATATACCAACCACTACAGCGGACAGCTGAAACTGACAACCGGAAGCGGCAGGGACAGACCACTATAAACACCAGAGGAAACATCAAAGAAGCGCTTCGCAGGAGGCTCCCAAGCACTGATGATGTCGCCTAGCCAGGGGACGAAACGTTTGCAACAAAAACTTCCAGCTCGGCGAACAGAACCACAACAGGTGGGAAGGAAGATGGACAAGTAGAACAGTTCAAGGGAGTGGTGCTGAGTTGGAGGGTTCAATCTGGGATAAGGTGGGGGGAGGGGAGATGAGGAAACTGGTGAAATCAATGTTAATGCTGTGTGGTTGGAGGGTTCCAGGATGGAAGATGAGGCTTTCTTCCTCCAGGCATCAGGTGGCTAGGATTTGGCAGTAGAGGCGGCCCAGGACTTGCATGTCCTTGACAGAGTGGGAGGGGGTGTTGAAGTGGTTGGCCACAGGGTAGTGGGGTTGCTTGGTGCGTGAGTACCAGAGATATTCTCTGAACCGTTCCATAAGTTGACATCCTGTCTTCCCAGTGTAGAAGAGACCACATCAAGAGCAACTGATAAAGTAGATTAAGTGTTTGGATGTGCAGGAAAATCTCTGCCAGATGTGTAAGGATCCTTTGGGACCCTGGGTGGAGGTGAGGTGGGAGGTGTAGGCAAAGGTTTTACACCTCTTGTCATGACAATGGAAGGTGTCGGGAGTGGAGGGTGGGTTGGTGGGGGGCGTGGACCTAACAAGGGAGTCATCGAGCAAATGGTATCTGTGGAATGCTGATAGGGGTGGGGAGGGAAATATATCTCTGGTGGTGGGGCTTGACTGTAGGTGGCAAAAATGGTGGCGGATGATGCATTATATACAGAGATTGGTGGGTGAGGACCCAGGAAGGTGGGGGGGGTCTCTGTTTCTTAAACTGGAGCATCAAAATTGTTGCCTGAAACAATGGAAGAGTCTGTTTCATCAGAAACATCATTCATCCCACAATGTAGCATTCTGTTGATACTGAACCAAGATATGAATTTAAATCATGCGCTTGTTTCTTTCGAGTGGAGCCTGAATCCATGACCTTTTGTGTCAAAGGCAAGAGTACAACCACTGAGCTAAGGTTCATACCAGAGTAGTGCAAATTGTTTTTTAAACAAGCACTGGGGACTGCTGTGGGGCAGTTGTAGGAGGCAAAAACAAAAATGGAAAATAATTTCTTTAAAAAAAGTGTTCATACAGAGAACACATGTATCACCAAATAATTACTATAGATTATCGTGTCAAATTAAGGAGAGCAGTTGCTTTATTTTAAATTAATGTAATAGCCAGATTTTATTAACATGGGTTTCAATCTACCCAGATATAAATTGGGAATGACAAAATTGCGTAGAGTCATAAAAGTAAAAAGTAATAAAAGTAATGATTCACGGCGAGTGACGATGCCAAAGAAAGCTAAAAGAACCACTTTTCAGATTAACTGGAAAAGAAGTGAAGCTCACAAATTACAAGAGAAAGAAAGTTATGACATCCTTAAATGATAGCAATTTTAAGATGCTTCAATGTGATTTAGAACTCAACACAGTTGATCAACATCCAATTGTAGAGGTCTAAAATCGACCACGAAAGCAGGATAAGACGAAATGGATAAGACTGAAATAAATAGAGTAGTTAATATATCCAAACGAATAATTTAGTTGGTTTAGGATTTATTTAATGTATTTATACTCATTCTTATTAACAGAGAATTATAGACTTTGAACTTGATAATAGTGAGATTCTAGATAAATGTAAATAGCTTGAAACAAAAAAAAATTCATGGGAATAGAATCTTGATTAGAATTATGGATATGTAAGAGGCAAACATCTAAATGCTTGCAATCAACAGAACAGATTTCTCATGTTTTGGAGTTTCCATTATATTTTAAATAAGGGTGTGAACAGCCACATGCCAGAAATGGATTAGTATTTATTGCAACTGAAGGCCCATCAATAATTAGCAAAATTATGGAATTCATCAGCTGCAGACTTAAGAATAATAGATCAATAAACAGCTAAACTGATTTATAAAGCATAACAATCCAAACTTCTCAAATTCTTCTGAGGAAGTACAATCCCAAATTGATGATGCAAAAGAAAAACCCTTAAACATTACATTGAAGACTTCCAAACTGTTTACAATCTAAAGTTGTGTTTTCAGTCTGAAATCAAGTAATGCAATCAGAATAGGTTGAATCTCACACGTGAAGAAAGTGAGGACTGCAGATGCTGGAGATCAGAGCTGAAAAATGTGTTGCTGGAAAAACGCAGCAGGTCAGACAGCATCCAAGGAGCAGGAGAATCGACGTTTCGGGCATAAGCCCTACTTCAGGAATGAGGAGGATGTGCCAAGCAGGGTAAGATAAAAGGTAGGGAGGAGGGACTTGGGGGAGGGGCGTTGGGAATGCGATAGGTGGAAGGAGGTTAAGGTGAGGATGATAGGCCGGAGAGGGGGTGGGGACGGAGAGATCGGGAGGAAGATTGCAGGTCAAGAAGGTGGTGCTGAGTCCAAGGGTTTGGAGTGAGATATGATGGGCGGAGGGGAGATGAGGAAGCTAGAGAAATCTGCATTCATCCCTTGTGGTTAGAGGGTTCCTAGGCAGAAGATGAGGCGCTCTTCCTCCAGGCGTCATGCAGCCCTACACACGGATGAAAAAAACACTATTTTGACTGGGACAACACATCTATCCTGGGACAGGCTAAGCAAAGACATGCCAGAGAATTCCCAGAGGACTGCCACTCCAACCACAACGCCATAAACAAACACATAGATCTAGATACCATCTATCAACCCCTCAGAAAACAAACAGGAAGTGACATCACCACAAACCCTAGGAACCCCATCCAGGACAAACATATAAATAGAAAGCAGGAGACAACAGCTTCGCTTCACTTGGAGGTCGCCACTGATGATGTTACCTAGCCAGGTAATGAAACGTCTGGATATCAAACCTACAGCTCAGCGAACAAACCTACACAACTGAGGTAGTCATAGCACGAGGGTTCAGAGGGTTCAGAGGGAGAATTCTTAAAACATACCTTGACAGCTTTTAAAGCGATACACACAAATTCTGCTAAGACAGGAGGTGGTTCTGCGTGGAATTTTAGGTAATGAATGCAAAAAGTGGTTGAACTATCAGTGAGGGATCATTTGGTTGTGCGCAGTAGATTCAAGATTGTAATGGAGGAGGGCAAGGATAGGTCTGAATTCAAAGTTCCAAATATTTAATAAAACCAATTTTAGTAAAATCGCCCGCAAAGGTCCAAGCAATACCCGCCTCTTTGTAGGATATGTGGAACAATCCCTCTCATGCAGTGCCACTGGCACCATCCCTCATCTTTTCCTCCACTACATCAATGGCTGTATCGATGGTGCCTAGTGCTCCCATGAGGAGGTTGAATGGTTCATCTACTTAAACACCTTCCACCCTGACCCAAGTTCACCTGGACCATCTCTGACACCACTCTCCCCTTCCTGGACCTCTTCGTTTCCATCTCTGGTAACGGACTTCGCACCAATATCCATTTCAAATACACTGACTCCCACAGCTAACTCGAGTACACCTTCTCTCACCAGTCCTCCTGCAAAAATGCAATCCCATATTCCCAATCCTCTGCCTCTGCCACATCTGCTCCCAGGATGAGGGATTCCACTTCAGGACATCCCAGAAGTCCTCCGTCTTCAAAGACTATAAGTTGGTCTGGCCTGTGATTAATAATGGTCTCAACCTCATCTCCCCCATTTCCCACTCCACTGCCTTCAAAGCCCCTCTCCCCCCAACCACAATAAAGATAGAATCCCTAGACCTCACATACTACCCCACTAATATCCAAATACAATGTACAATCTTCCACCATTTTTATCACCTGCAGTCAGACCCCATCCCTATCTGCTTTCTGAAGGGACTGTTCACTTTGCAACTCTCTTGTCAGTTCCACACTTCCCACCAACCTCCTCTCCACACTTGGCACCTTTCCCTGCAACTATAGGATGTACACCTGCCCCTCCACCTCCCCCTCTCACCTCCGCCCAAGGCCCCAAACAATCATTCCAAATCTGGCAGGGATTCACACACACTTCTAACCTGGTCTACTGCATCCGTTGCTTTCAATGTGGTTTCCTCTACATCGGAAAAATCAAGCACAGACTCGGGGCCTGATTTATAGAGCATTCCTGCTCTGTGTACTCCAATCAACACTACTTTCCAGTGGCCAGCCATTTTAACACCTTCTCCCACTCTCCTGGCAACAGGTCTATCCTGGGCCTCCTGAAAATGAGGCCACAGGTAAACTAGAGGGACAACAACTTATATTCTGCCCTGGGAGCTTACAGCCCAATGGTCTCAACATAGAGTTCACCAGCTTCAAAATCTCCCCACCCCAACCTTATCCCATGTCCAGCCCTCCCTCTCCTCCCTGCCTCCCGACCTGACCTCCCCTAATGTGTCCACTCTTCCCACTGACCAATCACGATAACCCCTACCTGCATCCAACTATCAGCACCCCACCTATCTTTCCCACGTTCATGTATCACCATCCAACCTACCTTTCCTCTACCCCCATCCCCCTCCCTCTATTTATTTCTGAGCACCCTTCCCACTCCCCAGTCCTGGTGAAGGGTTCTGACCTGAAACGTTAACGTTCCTGCTCCTCCAATGCTGCCTGACCTACTGTGCTCTTCCACCTTCACATTTTATTGATTCCATCATTGAAACCCATAGCTTCCTGGATGGTGGCGAATGTGCTCCATCCCTTCTTGCTGATAGCCAAGAAGGTCTTGTATAGCCTGCTGTCCAGGCAGAACAGCTGCAACTTGGCCATCTCAGCATCATCACAGTCATTTATCTCTCACGCCTGTTCCACTTCCATGAAGTGGACCGACGGGTTCCCTTTATTGGTGAAATTTCCCAGGTGTGCCACCATAGCCCTGACCTGCTGGATTCCATGTGGGGACTCAAATCAGCTCTCTAACTCCCCCTACTCCTGACAATCCCAGAGCATGCCATACTTCTGCCATCATAACAAGCACATGGGCCCTGTTCCCAACTTTCCAGTACTGGTCCTGTGCCCCCATCTATCTGCTGCTGGATTGGGCCTGCTCCCTGTGCCACAGGTAATGATGCAGTGCTTCCCCTGCCCTGCAGTCAATCCACTCTCCATGCTGCCACACTGGGCCTCCCCTCAGCGTCATAGGTGACCAAGTAACCCCAACTGTCCTAAAGTACACCTTCTTGCTCTTCTCTGCCTGTCTGGGCCACACCTGGTCTTACCAGGCAAACCATGTCCCTGGCCTGGGATAGAGCTAGACTCAGCTTACAGATCTGCTCCAGGCTGGAACCGTGCTCTCCCTTCTGATACCCTTCATTGCAGGCGACCCTCCAGGTGCTTGGATATCCATTAGCTTTTCCTCCTGCACTTTAACTTCTTTCCCCAGATGGCTATTCTCCTCCTTTAGGGCCTGCTCACTGTTCTTAGCTTCTGTGACCTGACATTGCAGGTGATCAAGTTTGTTTCTGCACCTTTCCTCTGCTACCACCTTTCTTGCTGCACGTCTGCAAATGTCTATAAGCATTTCTCCTACCCTGGTCCACGCTCCTGCCTTCCTCTGCCTCCCTTAACTCTGCCTTCGTTCCTTGACTTTCTTGTCCAGTACCTGGACACGTGGCTGAAGGCAGAGAAGCCAGATTGCCTTCTCTACGGAGCACTTATGCCCCTTGCTGTCTGTCCACTAGTTGCTGCCTGCCCGGACGCTCAGCTCGCAAGAGTTCAAGGAGCCATTTCTTTGATATATTTACCTTTTTTAACACATAGGAGGAGACCCTCTCCTCCAGAGCCATTGCCTCTGTAACACCATCAATCACATTACGTTCCTTCTGCCAATGTCTTGGCACAGTCGCCACTGGGTAGGGTTCTGGTTTGAGATCAGTAATTTGCTGGTTTTAGGTGATTCGAATGACCCCCAGATCCCTGGTTCTGACACTGGACTTATTTTGGGAATGTGAAATGAAGGCGGCAATTGACAGGTGTTTCAAGGCAAAAGAATCTTTTACAAGTTAGCTGGGAAAGAACTAAAGAGAGAGCTAAGAGGAGCCAGGAGGTAATATGAGAAGTCGTTGGCAGGTAGGATCAAAGAAAACTCTCAAGTTTTCTATAGGTACATCAGGAAAAATAAAATGACTAGAGTAAGATTAGGGCCAATCAAAAAATAGTAGTGGGAAGTTGTGCATGGAGTCAGAGGAGATAAGGGAAGCATGAAATGAACATTTTTTGTCAGTATTCACACTGGAAAAAGACAATGTTATCGAGGAGAATACTGAGATCCATGCTACAAGATTAGACAAGATTGAGGTTCACAAGGAGGAGTTGTTAGTCATTCTGGAAAGTGTGAAAATAGATAAATTCCTTGGGCCAGATGGGATTTTTCCTAGATTCTCTGGGAAGCCAGTGAGGAGATTGCAGAGCCTTTGGCTTTGATCTTTTTGACATCATTGTCTTCAGAAATAGTGCCAAAAACTGGAAGACATCAAATGTTGTCCCCTTGTTTAAGAAGGGGAGTAGAGACAACCCTGGTAATTATAGACCAGTGAGCCTTACTTCAGTTGTGGTTAAAGTGTTGGAAAGGGTTATAAGAGATAGGATTTATAATCATCTGGAGAGGAATAATTTGATTAGGGATGGTCAACACGGTTTTGTGAAGGATAGGTCATGCCTCACGAAACCTTATTGAGTTCTTTGAGATGGTGACCAAACAGGTGGATGAAGGTAAAGAGGTTGATGTGGTGTATATGGATTTCTGGAAGGCGTTTGATAAGGTTCCTCATGGGAGGCTATTACACAAAATACGGAGACATGGGATTGAGGGTGATTTAGCAGTTTGGATCAGAAATTGGCTAGCTGAAAGAAGACAGAGGGTGGTGGCTGATGGGGAACGTTCATCCTGGAGCTCAGTTACTAGTGGTGTGCAAGATCTGTTTTGGGGCCTCTGCTGCTTGTCATTTTATAAATGACCTGGATGAGGGCATAGAAGGATGGTTAGTACATTTGCACATGTCAATAAGGTTAGTAGAGTTGTGGGTAATGCTGAAGGATGTTACAGGTTACAGAGGGGCATAGATAAGCTGCAGAGCTGGACTGAGAGGTGGCAAATGGAGTTTAATGTGGGAAAGTGTGAGGTGATTCACTTTGGAAGGAGCAACAGGAATGAAGAGTACTGGGCTAATGGTAACATTCTTGGTTTTGCAAATGAGCAGAGAAATCTCGCTGTCCTTTACATAGATCCCTGAAAGTTGCCACCCAGATTGATAGGGTTGTAAAGAAAGCATATGGTATGTTAGCTTTTATTGGTAGAGGGATTGAGTTTCAGAGCCAGAAGGTCATGCTGCAGCTGTACAAAACTCAGGTGCGGCCGCACTTGGCGCACTTGGAGTATTGCGCACAATTCTGGTCACCGCATTATAGGAAGGATGTGGAAGCTATGGAAAGGGTCCAGAGGAGATTTACTAGGATGTTGTCTGGTATTGGGGGGGTGGGGGATGGAGAGCCTTAGAAGGAAAGGTTCAGGGACTTGAGGGCTGTTTTCATTAGAGAGAAGAAGGTTGAGAGCTGACTTAATTGAGACATAGGTGACAATCAGAGGCTTAGATAGGGTGGACAGTGACAGCCTTTCTCCGGAGATTCTGATGGTTAGCACGAGGGGACATAGCTTTAAATTGAAGGGTGATAGATATAGGACAGATGTCAGAGGACGTTTCTTTACTCAGAACACCCTGCCTGCAACAGTAGCAGACTCGCCAACTTTAAGGGCATTTAAATTGTCACTGGATAAACATATGGATGGAAATGGAATAGCATGGGATAGATGGGCTTCAGATTGGTTCCACAGGTCAGTGCAACATCGAGGACCAAAGGGCCTGTAATGCGCTGTAATGTTCTATGATCTATGTTCTGTTTGGACTGGGATCAGATAATTTTAGGTATATTTCTGTCAGCATAGTGGGACATGTTCAAGAAGACAACAGGGAGAGTACAGGGCCAACATGTTTCAAATAAATTTAAAGGATGGAACCAACAAATCCAGCGTACCTGGATGTTGAGGAATATTCAGGATTGGATAATGAAGAAAAAAGGAAGCTTCTGACAGATACTGATGGCTCAAAACAGCAGAAGCCCTAGAAAAAGTATGGGATGTGCAAGTGGAAACTTAAAAAGGCAATTAAGAGAACAAAAAGGGGCCATGAAAGGATAATGACAGGTAAAATAAAAGAAAATTAAGAATAAAAGGATAATGAGGGAAAGAGTAGGGCCCTTTAAGGACTATAACTGTAATTTGTGCATGGAGCTAGAAAACGTAGATTGATTTCTAAATAAATACTTTGTGTCGGTGGTCACTAGAGAGACGGACAATGTGGAAATAGAAAAAGATTTAGCATTTAAAAATTAGCATTGATGGAGAAGAGGTTCCAAGTGGTCTGGCAGGTTTAAAAGTAGACAAACCAGCAAGGCCAGATGAAATGGATCCCAGGCTATTGAGAAATACGAGGAAGGAAATTGCAGGAGCACTAGTAAAGAAATTTGATTTCTCCTTTGGCCACAGAACTAATGTGATTCTATTATTCAAGCAGAGAGGAAGGGATAGACCATGAAACTATAAGCCTGTCAGTCTAACCTTAGTCGTGGGGTACCGACTGGAAGTAACTCTGAGGGACAGAATTAGTCGGCAGTGTGATGTGCAAATCAGTCTTTAGACTTCCCAATATTTATGTTAGGGGTATTGCTGCTTATCCATGGTTGAATGTTGATTAAACAGGCTGATAGTTTGGTATCTGCTAAAGTACAGTTCAGTGTCTTCATATAAAAAGAACTAACATTGTGCTTTCAAATTATTATCAAGGGAAGAGAACTAGAAGAGGGCTAGGACAGATCACTGGGGGCAGAAAAGATAACCATGCATGAGTAGAAGCAATTGTGCGTGGTTCTCTGGCTGTGATGATGTAGATAAAAAAATTGAAACTCGATAAGAGCAGTCCTAACCAGTTCAACTACACAAACAGCTTTGGAGGGGAATGAGACGGTTTACAATGTGAAAGGCTGCAGTGACGCCAAGGATAAGGAGGAATATTTTATCTCTGCCAAATCAAAATCACCAAAACATTCTCTTAGAGTTTTTTCATCCTCAATGTAGGCAACAAAGGGATGGAAAGCTTCTTTCAAGGACTTGAACATGGAGAGCCAGAAAAATTGGGCAGTTAACTTGGAAGGTGAAAATACATTCAAGGATTTTGAAGTGGAAAAAGATGTTTGAGAGAGGCTCATAATTTGCAAAGACAGTGGGGTCATAAGTTGGTATTATTGAGAAGTAACAATGGGAGATTTAAAGGCGAGAACGATGCAACCTAAAAGACAAAATTACAATATTGGCTAATGATGGGGACCAGGAAGGGGAAATGGTTGATACCAGCTTAGTGGAAACAGAAGATAGGTCTTGTGGATAAAGATGAGATCAGAGGTGCACAGAGGGAGACTGAAGAAACATGCCAAGATGCATGTTCAGGCTAGGGCAGTGGAAAACTAACGAGGAATTTTCGCCAGAGGAACTAGTGAGAATGTCACATCAACACGGATGTTGCATTCTCAGGGGCAAAATTGTTCATGGGTTACCCAGTTTTTAATGGAGGTGATGGTGCAGCAGACAAAGGAGATTAGTTGAGAAAATAGTTCTCTGGAGGCAAAAGAAGCAGAGCATTGTCTTGGCATTTCAAGATGCTCCTCGAATCATGAAAATCTTTAGTACAGAAGAGCAAGACCCAATAATATTGAATGCAATTGTCAAATTTGGTGGTACAGGTGAACAATCTGAAATCGTCGGGACCAGCTGGTTTTTGGAATTTAGAATTTTTCGTATTTAAGAATAAGTGACAGTTTGATGGTGAAAGCTTTTTAAATCTCACCAAACAACAGATGCGCTGTGAGTAAAATACGCCCTGAAACAAATTGAGGCCTACCAGTGCTAGGCCATGCCCCCATACGTCGTATCTGAGTGACACACATCGAGTGGGTTGGGGTTGGGTTAACTGTTTGCATACCAAACAATCTTGTGAATGAGAAGAAAAAACTTCACGAAAAAGCCTTCGGATTTCGGAGCTTTTCGGGTTTCGAATAAAGGGCTGTCTACCTGTAGATGGTCGAATTAGTTGTCTGTCATATCCTTTTACCTCTGTGTCCCTTTGCACTTAAGGAAGAATGGCCAGGATGAGAGAGATAAATAGTTGTACTGGGTAAAACTCCCAAAATGTTGGTGAAAATGTGGTCAAGCAGATCAATAGCTGCAGAAATATTATGGCTGAACTGTTTTTGTTTTTAAAATGCAATTGTAAGTGAAATATGCATTCAAGCTAGATTGCAACTTTAGGAATTTAAACTCTGGAGAATCGATACATTAGATGAAAATGTATTGTTTCTTTCAACCCCCATTAAGAATTCGATGAATGAATTGGGAACAAAGGGATCTCATGTGAAACAGAAAAGAGATGACTCTGTTGATATGTGATAGCAAAATATTAAATATGCATGGAAATGTTTCAGTTTGTTTTTCTTTGTTTCAACTTTACTTTAAATAAATAATAGCTGTGTTAACTGGGAATAATAACTAAACAGTAATCCATTCAAAGGTAAAGTCTCAAACATCACAATCCGGAGAGGAGTAAACATCATTAAACTAGTTAATTTGAAAATATCAATAAACACACAAGCAAATTAATAGAATGAACAAATAGCAAAACAAAAATGCATGGTTGTCAAAGTCAATCAAATTATGCCATCGGAACACAGCATAAAGAAATAAACTATTACAAGTGAAGAAAAACCAGGAAAATTAAGCAAAGGTTCAAAAACAATATCAACAAGATTCAAAATTCAACTAGGAGAGCAGCAAAACGTAAATCGAGCTTGCTTGTTATTAAAATTGCAGTCCTTGAAAAGGCTCTGCTCTCCTGTTGGTTACTGAGGGATCTAAATTTCAGCAAATCAATATGGCTGAGTTGCACAAATAGATAATGAGAAAAAAAAAGACAAGTTCTTTACTCCCAATTAAATTATTCCCCCAGATCAATTACATTGTGCAACCTTCACATCTAAATGAACAACATGCTACAGTGAAGAGTTTTCAATACTTCGAATCAAAACCAAAAATGCTCTTTTGATTAACATCAATTTTATTCTTCCGTAACAGCAATATTTCTAAATAACATGCAATAAGTCACTGCATATACAATAAAAGTCAGACACACATTTCAGTTTAAGTCAGTTACTCATCACTCCAATTGTAAAGCATTTTAACTCATGAATCAGATTACTCCTTTATTATTCTCAGACATATATCCATTATTCTTTATTTAAATATAAGTACAGACTTGCACTGATTGACAAACATCGGACAAATATGCTTTGCAAGTTGGAAACATAAGAGCCTTTAGCAATTCGAATTATCTTAATACTTACATGAATTGCTGGATTATTCTGACTGGAACGAGATCTTCGCCTTGATGTAATGCCTATGTTTTCACCTTTCAGCAGAGAATGAACAACATCATCCAAAAAAGTCATTTGTACCATAGATGGATCAACATTCTGTGGTTCTAGCACCTGGTTTGTTCACAAAAACAGGACAGCATTTATAATATGTAGCAGAAAAATTTACTTACTGCACTTAAATGATAATACTACATGCAAAATGTTGCAATAATGCTATTCAGTGTATAAGTTACTTCCACATTCTTGACTGCTATCAAGTGACCCGTGTTAAAATGTGCACCCACGGGCAATGTGTTGTACAATAATAAACACCCTGTCTACATTTACTGTCTAAGTTCAGATGTGACAATTCTTCAATTCAGCAAAGTAATTTAACTTCCTTGCATTAATGAGACCGAACTGTAATATGCATCATTTTTCTTAATTTGGAAAATAGAGAACACATTTATAATCTATAGTTGCTTACATAATGGGGGTGATCATGTAAATTAAAAATGATTGTTTTCCATACTTTTTTTTAATTGCAAAACACCCAGATTAACCAAAGCATACAGGCAGTGGCAACGAGAAACCTCTCCAAATCCATTTACCTGGTCATTCATAACGATCATAGTGCGACTTAAAAGATCGTGGTAAGTAATGATACCAGTGAACCACTGGGTGGCAGAATCTTGCCTGTACACTCGTACTCTATAGCCGTTCAATGAATAGGGACCTGAAAAGAGTAACAAAGCAGCAATTGGTCACCATGAAAGTATGAGAGATGGAACTGAAAAATAAATTTTATGTCAGTTGCTAAAGGTTGAACAGTCGATCCCAAAATATTTGATGCCAAGCTAAATATATTTCTCAGTGATTTGCATTAAAAACATTCATTTTTCACATAACACAACAGCACGATATAAAAGCAAAATAATACCTTGCATAAAAATCTCCTGAACTTTTTGTTCTTTAACCCAGGCTTTCACCTCTTCATGAAGTGGAGGGTTGTCCCTGAGAACTGGGCTCAGGCTGTCTATGTCGTCCTTTTTTAAAAAAAATTGAAATAAGTGCTTTGGTTATTTTGTAGTTCAATATAGTTGCTTTGCTTAACAATGTGCATGATCCACTTGTCACAACAATCTGAAATTGAGGAAGTGATGGCCTAATAGTATTATCACTGAACTTTTAATCCAGAGACCTAGCAATGGTCAGGGACCCTAGTTCAAATCCACCTTAGCAGATAGCAGAATTTGAATTCAATAACAGAAAAATCTGGAATTAAGAGTTTAATGATGACCATGAATCCTTTGTCTACCAGCAGGAAAATCCCATCTGATTCATGGGGAAGGACACTTCCATCCTTAGCCGGTTTAGCTGACATGTGGCTTCAGATCCATGATATGTGGTTGACTTTTAATTGCCCTCTGGGTAGTTAGAGATGGGCAATGAATGCTAGCCTAGCCAGTGATACCTTCATCCCATGCATGAATTAAAAAAATAAAGTTTCTTGAACTTCTCAATGACAAACTGAACTATTTTCCTTCACAAATTTACATATGCATCATTCAGAGGCTCATATATTTGCTTCTCTTTTTACTGCCTCTTTCTTCTCTCCTTTAAAACAATCTTTAGAACACACTAGTTTGACAGAGCTTTGATCCATCTGGCCAAATATTACCTTAAACCTTTATAAGTCACTGGGTGAGGTCCCAGTTGGAATACTCTGCCCAACTGTGTGCACCATATACAGGTATTAGGTGGATCTGAGACTTCAGTTAGTCAGAGAAACCAGAGAATCTAGGATTGCTTTTGAGAGGAGAGAAAGTTGGGAGAGGTTTAAAAGAGTTGTTCAAAATCATCAGGTCTTAAACAGACTTAAGGAGGAGAAACTTTTGGAAGGAGTAACAGGAATACAGAGTACTGGGTTAATGGTAAGATTCTCGGTTGTGTGGAATGAGCAGAGAGATCGCTGAAAGTTGCCATCCAGGTTGAGAGGGTTATTAAGAAGGCATACACTGTGTTAGCTTTTATTGGTAGAGGGATTAAGTTTTGGAGGCATGACGTCATGTTGCAGCTGTACAAAACTCTGGTGCGGCTGCACTTGGGAGTATTGTGTACAGTTCTGGTCACAACATTACAGGAAGGACTTGGAATCATTGGAAAAGTTGCAAAGGCGATTTACGAGGATGTTGCCTGGTATGGAGAGAAGGTCTTATGAGGAAAGACTGAGGACTTGAGACTCACCCAGTCCTGAGACTGGGTGAGACTGTTTTCGTTAGAGGGAAGAAGGTTAAGAGGTGACTTAATAGAGGCGAACCAGATGATCAGAGGATTGAATAGGGTGGACAGAGAGAACCGTTTTCCTCGGATGGTGATGGCTACCACAAGGGGACATAGCTTTAAATTGAGGGGTTATAGATAAAGGTCAGATATTAGAGGTAGTTTCGTTCCCTCGAGTAGTAAGGGTGTGAACTGCCCTGCCTGCAATAGTAGTGGACTAGCCAATATTAAGGGCATTTAAATGATCATTGGATAAACATATGGATGATAATGGAATAGTGTAGGTTAGATGGGCTTTAGATTGGCTTCACACGCAAGCACAACATTGACGGCCAAAGGGCCAGTAATGTTCTATGTAAACTGTCCAGTGGCATATGGTGTGGTAACTGGAGAACAGTTTATTGGTAACTGGCAAAAGAACAAGAAATGAGATGGAGATTTTCTTGTTTAACATAGCAGATTACCATGATTTTGAATACACTATCTGAAAGAGTTCAAATTCAAATGTTGAGTGGAGTCTCCTCATTCACATGCCCACCTTTCACAAATTTGCTGATCTACACGATACCTACAATGTACCTTTCTGTTTGCTGCAACTCCAATTTTCAGTCATTTACATTTTTTGGGAATAAACATGTGCAATGCATATTGCACATTTTTTTCCCCACTTACAAGAATCATCAACCACAACATTCTCCAGGAACATGCGTAGCGGACTTCACTAGAGTGTCAAGTGATTTTGAAACGTACAATATTCCTACAAGATGTGTTCGGATGGATGGAAATAGGATGTTTCCCATGAATACGGAGTCTAAAACCAGGGGACACGATCTCAAAATAAAGGATAGGTCACTTAAGACTGATGAGAAAGAACTTTTTTTAAAACAGAGGATGGGTGAATCATTTGAAATCTTTACCCTAGACGCTTGTGGAAGCTTAATCATTAAACATAAAACTGTATTTGAAAGATTTCAGGAGACTAATTACATAAAGGGACATGGGGATAGCATGGAAGAATAGTATTGAGATAGAGGATTATGAGATAGATTTTGTTAAAATGGTGAGAGATTGTAGAGTTTGGAGATGCAGAAGGATCAGTGTCCTAGTACACAAATTGCAATATGTAACAGATACAGCATGTAACTGGGAAAGATAAGAGAGTGTCATCATTCATTGCATGGGAAACTGGATACAAATGTAGGCATGTTATGGCTTCAATTACCCATGGTACTGGTGAGACCTCAGCTTGAGTACTGTGTACATTATTGATCATCTTATTTAATAAAGGATGTGATTTTGTTGGAAGCACTTTGGACCAGACTCACTAGGCTGAGACTTGGAATGGGTGAGCTGTCTTACGAGTAAAAATGCAACAGGCTAAGTTTGCGTTCACTGGAGTTTAGAAGATGAAGAAGCGATTTGACTGAAACACAAGATTCCTCGGGTGCACGTGGAGAGAATATTTCCTCATATGGGAGAATTTAGAACAAAGGATCACGGGTTTAAAAATAAGCAGTTGGCTATTTAAAATAGAGATGAGTAAATTTATTTTCTCTTAGAGGAGCTCGAGACTGAAAGGGCAATGAATATTTGAATATTTTTAAAGCAGAGGTTTAGATTCTTAGTAATCAAGGGGTAGATTAGGGGATGAAACAGCAGGGAAGAGAGCTTTATTTCGCTATTTCAGCTATGAAAGAGCTCACCCTATTTGATACTCACAAAAAGCATAGAGATATAATGACCTGAAAATGGTTTCAGCTGCAAATTGAAGCCATGTTGATAGTATGAAATGAAACTTATGTCTATATTATCAGAACTCTCATTTGAAATATCTAGCTTCCAATAGATAAGCAAGTTGGTTACAGAACTAGTGGAAAATGAGTAACACAACATAAAACCTAAACTGTGTTGTAAAATATTAGGTTCACTGATACTTTTCGAATTGAGAAATGAGAACGATGTAATTCAACTACACACCCTATTCTATTAATGCCCCCGACCATTATATTCCAAGTGCCAAATGATCTTACACTTATACAATATATATTGAATAGCATTTCAGAAAAATGAGATATGTCCATGTGAATAATATGTGCAGTGCTGTGTCATTTAAACTTACTTTCTCATTAGATCCAAGATTTTGTTTTTACCACTGAAAACACACATATGTTCCATTATAAAGGCTTGGGCACAAAATCTAGGCTGGCATTTCAAGGGAGTGCTGCACTGTCAAGGCTTTTTAATGAAATTTAAACTAGAAATCTAACTGCCCAATCAATATTCAGATCTCAACCAAAATCAATGATACAGATTATTTGTGGGCACTGTTCTTCAAGTTTACTCAATGGGTTGTAAAGTCGTTTTGGACGTGAAGTCGTTAACAGTGCTTTATACGCGTAATCCATGAGGCAGACATGATTTGGACTGGAGTCCAACTGGTTTATTTGGAAGCATTAGCTTTCAAAGCGCTGCTCCTTCAGACATTCAGAAAACATTCTAAGCAGATGCAATCATTGCCAAAGGCCATCCAAAACAAAGACAGCTGCCAAAATAACATTACAACTGCCCATGTAACATTACTGCTATCAAACCCAGACTGCAAGTATCATATTCTTCGAAAAAAATGATGCTACTTTTGGAGACGGTATACCTTCAGGTATCTCAATAACATCCAAAAAATTAAATATCAGGCCCAAAACACTGTACTTCATAAAACAAAAGAGCACTTATGTGGTTCAGATAGATGCTTGCAACAGTACAGGTGATAACCTTCCTTTGTTCTGAATAATGCCGTACCAAATCACTCCCATTCCCAGTCTGAACAAATTTAATCAGTACAGAAATATAGCACATTGGTTCAGTGGTTAGCACTGCTGCCTCACAGCGCCAGGGACCCGGGTTCGATTCCAGCCTCAGGTGACTGTCTGTGTAAAATTTGCACATTCTCCCCGTGTCTGTGTGGGTTTCCTCCAGGTGTTCTGGTTTCTCCCACAATCCAAAGATATGCAGGTTAGGTGAATTGGCTATGCTAAATTGCCCACAGTGTTTAGGGATGTGTAGGTTAGGTGCATTAGTCAGAGACAAATGTTAAGTAACAGGATAGGAAATGGGTCTGGGTAGGATGCTTTTTGGAGGGTCGGTGTGCACTTGTTGGGCCTAAAGTTTCCATACTTTAAGGATTCTATGTCTATGTCGTGTTCTCATGCACTCAAAAATAAAATTACATTTTGTCAATACTGTGCTTCTTGAAACACACACAGGTAATTCTTTTAATAAGTTTACTTCCAGTCGTAAAACACTGGATCCAAGAACAGTGAAAATAGTTTTGGAGGTAAATGGCATTTACAGAAGAACCTTGATTATCCAGCATTCGATTACCAAGCATTTGATTACTCAACAAATATTTCCTGCCCATGTTGTTCGGATAATCAAGATTCTTCTGTAAATGCCATATACTTCCAAAACTATTTTCACTGTTCCTAAATATCACATTGAGAGCTGTGTTCCATTTAAGCTGAACGCTTAACCAGCCAGATAACAAACAGGAAGCTACCACACATGCAGTTCATAAGTAGTTCCCCTTTAATATATTGCATGTGTGAGGTCAAACAGAAAAATAAAAGTTACCACGCACTTAACAAGTCACATATAACAAGAGAAATTTAGAGGAACACTGGTTGTGAGTCTGCACCATTGCATTTCATTTTGAATAAAAAAAGTTATTGAGCTGATCTGCCAGCATATGAAAATTCCAGGATTCCACCTATTATGCCAGCCCCACCCAGAGGTTAGGCCAAATAATGTTTGCACAGATGGGAAGTGCAAGGAACCAAAAGAAAAGTAGTTGTTTTGAATTACATATCAGAGAACAATTTGATCTAAATTCATGAACATTGAGGCAAGTTTTCTTGTTGCAAATACATATCCACTCCTAAAGAACACAAACAATTGCTCTGCATTCATCGTATAATTTCAAGTAAAACAGGTATTCAACTAACCTAAAAATGTAGCACTACGCATGAGCAGTCTTGCACTTTTCAAATTCATTTGAAGATGTGGGGGCTGTTTATCAAGGCCAGCAGTTTTTTTTAAAATCCATTCCTAAACTGAACAGCTTGGTGAGTTGGCCAACACCTTCAACATATTGTCTAGCTATCACCACTGTTAACAGCTAACCCAAGAATGCAACTTTGAAAAAAAGGTTTTGTGATTTACACATGAAAGAAGTGAAACTATCACTGTATTCTAACAGATGGAAGGCTTAACAGACAATCAATTTTTCAATGTATAATTTCAGTTACATCACTCTGTAAATTTTTGCTATAAATTCTGTGTTACAATCGAGTCCTCCACTATCACCTGATGAAGGAGCGTCGCTCCGAAAGCTAGTGTGCTTCCAATTAAACCTGTTGGACTATAACCTGGAGTTATATCTTTAGGATGATTAAACAGGTTCATGGCCATTTGTATTGATGCCAGAGTTTTTTTTTAAGAAACTGAAATCAAATTTTCAGACCGTCATGATGGATGTTATGAACACATTCCCTGGAATTAGCTGTGCAGGCCTCTGGGTTACTTAGTAGATTTATAAAAAGTAGACTACTGTACCCTGTGACTAGGCTTCACGTTTGTCAACAAATATACCGTAGATCTCCTTGATATCACCACACCCTGGTAATGCACCGGATTAAATTCAAAATCTTAAATGCTTCATTGTACTGACAAAGCAGAAAACAATGAAGAAACACCTTCAGAAATCTTCAGGGTCATAGGGAAATTTCAGCAATAGGTTGGTCATCTGCATTACTGTCCCAAAAAGTTAATTAGTTTGTGAGGACTATCTTTATTATTCGCAGATACATCTTTCATACAGTGCAGCAGTAGCCGAGCTGTAGCTCAAGGCAGTACTGCTCTAAATAGGTTGATGGATAAAATCATGAGACAACTTGAGATCATTTGATTTCATTATCAGTGATATCATTCAGAGTCATATATGCTCTCTTATACAGTTTAAAAGAGGTTTGCTTTAAACTTGAAACTCTAACATGATAAACATCAGTTAGAAAAGGACTAGAAAAAGTATCAACAGAAGCTGAATGATGCCAGGAAGAATTAAGAAAGTATAGTAAGAATGCTGTTAAGTAAAAGGATTTTTTTAAAAAACTGTCATGTATTCAAAAAGAACAGTAGACAAACTTTCCTCATTTTGAACTAATTTTTTAAAAAGCAGATGCACACTATTCCTACCACCTCCTACACATTAATGGAAATTTAAGACCATATAAACCGTAAATCCTTGACAAACAGCGACCTTTCAAGAGGCTAGCAAAAACAAGGATAAAAGCATGGACAGTCAAGCATCCAGTCAAAGGAAAAATACTCACAAAAAGACTAAGATGTCCTTCATTAACAAATTACATGTTAATTTACATCAAAGAATGCATTGAGCTTCTGTAAAGTCAATAACCTGACATTTAAAACAAATCTACATGGTTTCAAATCATTAAGCTGTTTAAACTCATTAATTTTGGGTTTTTGCTTCCATTACGTTACTTGGCAGTCAATTTCATATACAAGTTATAAAGAAAGAAAACCCTAAACGTGCTGTTTGTTTTCTTCAAATGTCAGTTTGACTTCTTCACTTGAAGTAATTCTCTAGATTGAACTTGACAATCTTAAACATCTTTATTCAATCTCAATCCCTGAAAATCAGGCGTTTATTTTGTTCTTCCTAAACATGGAACTGCAAGTACAAGTTATGGTTCTTTATTGCAGCATTTCAGAACGTGTGACATTCAAGTCTTGGTTTCAGGAATTTGCCATACCACCCAGGACATTGTCTGATTATACACTACTGCATGGCCAAGCATGACTTCTGTTGATCTGAGGACAGAGTTCAGCATTCTAATATTTTTGAAGATTGTTGCTCCATAATCTACCAATATCCCAGATCTGTTCATTCATGGCTATTTCATCATAATGAAATCAATAAGTGAACTTAAATAAAATACTCTGCTACTTGCGATTTTAGGTTTGTTTCTTCCACTGAATTACCAGTACAACTTACAAACAGAATTTTCTTTTCACAGAAAACTGAATCAGATAAGAAAAAGCTATTTCTACACATATCATGAGAGTCTACTCCTTGCCAGATATGGTTAATTATGAGGTCAAGACAGGGAAATTGCAACTCCACAATACTGGAATGATCACAATCAAACACTTGATGGAATTCAGCCATTAATTTGCAACAATGTAATGGATGGAATATTTTGACCACAATTGTCAGAGAAAGCACAATGTGAGGAGCAAAGGGAGAAAGAAACTGGCAGAGCAGAAGCACAGAAATAAGACTTTATCAGTGCATTCTGAACTGTTCTAATTCTCAATTCCATACACTGCTGGCTAAAATTCCATCCACTCCTGCCTTAAATAGACATGAAAGCAAAAATACAACTGCAGAGGAGAAAATAATTTTGGTGCGCTTGGACAAAATCATAAAATTAATACACAACTAGAAAAGATCATCAGAAAGGGCGGCACGGTGGCACAGTGGTTAGCACTGCTGCCTCGCAGCGCCAGAGACCCGGGTTCAATTCCCGACTCAGGCGACTGACTGTGTGGAGTTTGCACGTTCTCCCAGTGTCTGCGTGGGTTTCCTCCGGGTGCTCCGGTTTCCTCCCACAGTCCAAAGATGTGCAGGTCAGGTGAATTGGCCATGCTAAATTGCCCGTAGTGTTAGGTATAGGGGTAAATGTAGGGGTATGGGTGAGTTGCGCTTCGGCGGGTCGGTGTGGACTTGTTGGGCCGAAGGGCCTGTTTCCATACTGTAATGTAATCTAATCTAATCTAAAGGCTAATGGACTGTTGGAATTTGTCTCAAAGTTATTAGAATATCTAAGTAAGAACACTATGCTTTAATCGTTTGTTGTCTTGGTCAGATTCCCTGCATTGTTTTGTGCAGCTTATCTTATGGAAGATACAACTTAACTAACTTGCTGGAGTTTTTGAAGAGGCAATGGAAAAGCTCGATGAGGGAGAATACTTTGAAGGGAAATCAGGCAGCAATTTTTTCAAACACAAAGGGCACTGGAAACCGGGAAAGGACTACAGGTTTGGTCAACTGAAATTTTCAATACTCAGATCAATATGACCATCGGGTACCAGAGAACATGGGTCAAAGGGATGTGAAATGGAATTGGGATACAGGATAGCATCTCTGATCAAAACAAATGGCTTGACACTGAGTTGAATACTTCTGATCCCTTTAATAGTTGTAAAGTAGTTACTGAAACAACATTCCCCACCCCCATCCCTCCATTTAAACAATAAATTAGAAACATCTCTGTCTTTTGACTCTAGTAGGCTGATGTTTGAACAGAATTTAAATTTCCTTGAGAGAGAAAAGCCTGGGAGGCAATTCTTAATTCATCTATGGTGTTACTGCATAGCTGAAAAAGCTGCATTCCAGATTTATTTCCAACAAAACTTGACTCTAATTAGAACAATACACAGCAAGAAATCTGTCAAACACAGCAAATCAAAAGCCTTGAGAAATCTTCTCCATTACCAAAAGAAAAAAAAAGTCTGGTTTTGCTCTTGAAAAAGATCAAATCTGATGTTTTCTCATATCAAGAAACTGAGTATGTTGAGCTTTTCTAAAAAAACCCACCAACAATGTCAGTCATATCATTACCCGTAAATACTGTGATTTTTAAAATCCTACCAATGAGCATTCAATGTCATTTTAAGGGTTACACAGTAACAACAATGCCACAAGTTTGAATGATTCTTAACATGTGATTCTTACTTTAGTTACCATGTTCTTCACGGGCATCACCCAAACAGGAACAGCACGGAATTTCTGTAACACATGTACAGGCATGGAACTCAACAGTAATGAAGCTGATGATTTAATCTGTTTAGACGTGTGACACAAAGACTTTCATGGTCCTTGGTCTTTTACAGGACAACCTTTTCTTTCTCTCATTAACTTCAAGGTATTTGAATAATTTAAAACAGAAAACATCTAACACTTGCCAAAACTCAAAAAAGAATTACAAAAATTCACCAATGATTTATATTGGAAGTTATACCAAATTCTTATTTTGCATAAAAGATTATGAGAATGGGAAGATGAAGGAGGACAAAAAAAAGAGACATTTACACCAAAACATAGAACATTCCTAAAAACATGTGCTCTATTAATCCACATCTTGCATCCACAATAAATAAATCTTATTTTATTGTGCAAATCCTCTCATGCAAATAAGTCATTTGTGAACTCACAGATACATACCCACAACCTATCTGTCCACATAACAGCATACCCACAGCTTTATCAACACATTGCAACTGCTGATTCTTTATTCTGCTAAATTGGATTTACAAGTTTGTTGGAATTGCAACAATACAGATGTCCAGAGCAGGCAAATAGCTATAAGTCTGCCTAATTCTGACCTCGACAAGCACTAATAGATCTAAATTAGAGAATAACTTACGGAGATGTAATCATGTACACAGCAAGATGCGGAACTGCACTTTTGCACTTCAAGCAGTGTGAGGTGAAAGCAAAAACAGAACAAGACCCCATCACCCACCTCATCGCTCATCAATATGCCCTTCAGTTGCTCACAGAAGAAGAATCATTTAGGCAAAAAAAATTAGAAGTGGTAGCTCACGTGAAACAGTGCTTAAATGACACCACAAGCAAACTATACTGTCAACAATGAAAATGTACTTGTTAAAAGTGCATAACATTTACCTATTCAAGATGCCCCATTCTTTCCTCTAATCATGTACAGGAAGAGTTTAACCCTGAAAGGTTGTTGAAAGTGCTTCAAAGCATTCAAGACAAAACTCTAATCCAAATAATGGACAGGAAAATGCACAGTTTACAGTGGCATATAACTAGAACACTTGGTCATGCCACGTCATTAACTAATTCAAAACAGACTGAAATAATTTATAGTCTATTAACTGTACAAAACTATAAACTAAATAACTCACAACTCACAATTAAGAAACACCTTTCAAAATAATTAGTGTCTACCGGAGCAAAGTTAAAATGCTTAAACTAGAGGAAAAAGAAAAAAAGCAATATAAAGGGAAGAGAAAGGTAAAAAGAAATGGGAATAAGAAAGCATGAATTGGTAAGAGAAAGAAGAAAAAAAAGCGATGGACAGTGAGGAGGGAAAAATTATTTTTATTAAACTCCACAGAAAGAGTGAGATCAGCCAACATGATTTGGTGAGAGAAAATCATCGAGGATTAAAGAAAAGATAACAACTCAGAAGAATCTTTCTGATTCCAATAAATGAATACAAGCAATCAATGATGAGATTAACTAATACTTAATTGCAATCTATCACTTAATCAACACTACAGATAATAGTATTTCAGTGTGACCATCATCGTATATGAGTGCCAAGGATCAAGTTCACTCTTGCCTATGGCAATGCCAATGACAAGCAGAAACAAACAGCAAAAATGTCAATGACCCGCATGTCTATGCCTAACTTTGTTTTATAACAAAGCTTGGAAGCTCTAGCAAAATTCTAATATATTTTTATTTTATAAGTCCACATGCATTTGTTCCTCAGTGCCTCATATGATCAATATTTGGTAGTAAAATTAAATTCAGCAATTCTCAAAGCTATTTACAACCAATTATTTGAAGAGGTTCTCAGCATCTCACAACCATCTAACAAAAGAAATTGATGTATGGTAATTTTGTTTCACTCTCCCCTCCTTGCTTCCATCACTCTCAGTAGTCTCTTTCTTTCTACTCTCTCTAAATAGTAAAGAGTAGAAAAAAAAACGATGTGCAGCAACATATCAACTTAGGAAACAACTGTACAATTGTATCACACGATACAAAAATATCTCCACTCAGTCACCTCAAATATTTCCCAAATTCGAACCGATTTTGGAATACTTAAACACTCCTGCATTTTGTTTTTATTCATTGGCTGGGGCAGCATTTATTGCCCATTCCAAATTTCCTAGAGAGCAATTAAGAGTTAACCACAGCACTGTTGGACTGGAGTCACATGTAGGTCTGACCAGGTAAGGATAGTAGATTTCTTTCCTTAAATGACATGAGTGAAACAGATGGGTTTTCCAACTATCAATAGTTTCATGGTCATTATTATAATCTCAATTCCAGATTTTTATTGAATTCAAATTCCACCATCTGCTATGTTGGGATTTGAATACCCAGGTCCTGGATTAACAGTCCAGCGATAATACCACTCAGCTGTCTTCTCCACAGTATTCCTCTGTTGTTAAAATGTGACACACTAATTTAACCATAACCTTCACTCCAAATCTGCTTCTCATTTTCAGTGGTCTATAATATGATCCAAATAATAGAACTATTTTCTTGTTATTCCTCAATACAATTGAAAGAAATTGTTAGGATCATTTCTTGAATCAATACTCATCTCTTTCCTGTTTTCCTTAATATTTGATACCAAATTCTAACCCTGTTTCGATTATTGCTACATTACCATGATTTTCTGTTTTCATCAATGATTTATAGAGTCATAGAATCATACAGTAATGAATAGGCTCTTCAACCCATCAAGTTGTACTGACCTATCTACATTTGGCCCACAGCCTTCAGTGTTGTGACATTAAGTGGGACCAGCCATCTTGTCTCCCACTGTGATGGCCTGCATTCAATCAAATAAAATTTTCCTTAACTTATACAGCATTCCCAGAAACGAAACATGTGCAAGCCTTTGCAGGGTTTGACTGAGGTAGACGTCAAAGTCATATTCCGATTCTACTCTTGTCCTGATACAAGTCTTGTGTTTCTGTTGATAGAAATGGCTAATATTTCTCCTTTGACCACTTGCTTGGTCATTTCAGTATGTTATAGAGCATTATATCAAAAATCACGCACAACTATACCACATCTGGAGTAATGTAGAATTTGGCTTTCCGTTTTTGAAAAAAGGATACAAGTACATTAGAATCAGTTTAGCCAAATTTCAAATGACTCACTCCTGCAATGAGGGGCACTAAATTTGTTCAAGGCTGAGTTTAAGACCTTTTCTAAGCAAGGAAATTGGGGTTAAACGAAGGCAGAAAGGGAAGTGGAGTTGAGACAAAAATCAGATCAGCTATGATCTTATTGAATGGTGCAGCATGCTCAAAGGGGCAAATGGCCAACTCCTCCTAATGTTTCCATGGAATTTGGATCACATGTAACCTCAGTAGGGCAAGCATGTTCCATTTCCTAAATGACATGAGTAAACTAGTTGTGCTTTACAATATAGATAATGCTTTTTCTTGTCAATCTGTTATTAGTCTATTTAATATTCAGTATAATTTCTTGCCATGGTATGATGTAAGCTGCTTCAGCAATGACCTTCACTTTTTCATTCTTTCAGAAGCAGGGATATTCTTTGATAATTTCTCAATTTTCAGCATCAATCACCACTTCTCAGATACCGAAGTCGTCCATATTCAAAACTCAGCATACCTGGACAATACCTTGGCTTGAGCTGACAGGTGGCAAATAACATTCATGCCACAGAAGTGCCAGGGAATTACAATCCTCCATGAGACAGAGTCTAACCAATGTCCTTTGACATTAAATGACATGAAATGGCATCACCATCACTCAATCTTCCTAAAGCAACATCCTGGTAATTACCATTGACCAGAAATTAAAAGGGACTTGCTATATAAATGCAGTGGTTACAAGAGCAGGTCACAGCAGCAATTAACTCCCCCCATCCACAAAGTCTTCTTCATGAATCTTTATGGAGTAACAAGCTGTGTGGAATTACGGAATTACAAACTGAAAGGTCAACGAGGGAAGAGTACTGGAGGAGTTGAGGTCAATAACTCTTCTGGAAACAATGATCTGACATCTGTGGGTTGGATGAAAGAGGGGGAAGTATTGGAGAGCATGTCAGAAAGTTTGAAAACAATGTCACAGTTGGACATAAGAGAAAGTGATGTAGCAAGTTTAGAAGGAGACAAGTTAGAACAAGTGAAGGGAGCACAGATATTGAGGTAGCCAATTTCTCACTAGCAATTCTCAAAAGAATAGGTATAAAGCCGAAAGGAGGGTTCCAGGTCAAGGGAAAGCATGAAAGATAGTTGAAAGGGGGAAGGCTCTTGGCTAATGAAGTGGTCATGGGGGTGAAAATGACAGAAACGTGCAACATCATGTCAACATTAAAACTAAGGTGGGAACCTAAGCCTTTGCTTAGGATAGTCTGTTCAGTATCAGAGAGAGAGTAAGCTCAGGGAGTATGTTGAATAGATAGCAAGAGCTTAGATTAGGAGTAGCAGCATCAGAGAGAAGGAAGGGAGAGAGATTTGGTACCAGCCTGGAGCTTGCAATCCTCAAAACGCAAAAGAATGAGCAAACATTGCTTGTTAAAATGTTTGATGAGTAAAAAGATGAAAGACAAGTGCCCAGAACGACGGTTTTGAGATAAAGTGAGCCCATTCTGCTGAAGAGAGGGGTCAAGGCAGTGCCATGCACCACCATATTAATGGACTGAGAATCTCAGACTCTGACAAGAATGAAAGCCCAAGGAATGTTAAATATTTAAAAGGCACAGGTAATCACAGATGGATCTGAACCAGCATAAGTGGAATTTCACTGTGAATTAAGTTAGAGCTGAAGACAGTTGCCGAGAATGAAAATGAGGCTGAGACAGCAGATATTGGTGGATACTTGATCAAACATGAGGAGTGAGATAGAAAGCAATGAAGGTCTTTTTGGGTCTTAGTAACTGGCATTTCAGGCACTCCAGAGGAGGTTCACTGGGTTTAATCCAGGTAGAGAAGGACTGTCTTGTGAGGAAATGTCTGAAGTTTAGAAGAGTGAGAGGCAACCATATTGAAACATAAAAGATTGGAATATACAATAAGGGGGGCAATCCTTCAATGTGTAAAGAAGAACTTTCTGGAGCAGTACATTTCCAGCCCTGTGAGGGAGAGAGCTATGCTGGATCTGGACATGAGGCAGGCTAACTGAAGAATGTCAGAGCATATGAGAAATAGCAATCAGAACATAATACTGTCCAATATTAATTTGGAAAAGGATAAAAGTCAGTCAATGATTAAGATGCCAGATTGGAAAAGGGCAAATTTTAGGTGACTAAAAATTCAACTGGAGCACACTGATTGGAAATGCATTTTTGTGCATAAAAATAGTGGCTGAAAGATGGGAGAATTTCAAAAGAGACAGAAATAGGATGAAAGTTACATAGACACCATGAGAAATAAGCACAGGGTATCCAGAGCTAGAGTATCCTAGGTGACTAAGGTTATTGATAAGAAAATAAGGAAGGAAAAAAAAAAGAGGTATATGATACAAGTCAGAATAAATACCATCAGAAATCAGGAAGAGTATCTCAAATGCAGGAGAGAGGCTAAGGCTGGAATAAGGAAGGCGAAAAGGAAGCATAAGGAAATGATGGCAGGCCGCACTAAAACAAATCATACTTCAAACATATTAATAGTGAAAAGATTAGCAAAGAACAGAATGGTGCCCATTGGAATAAGCAGGGCAAACTGCTCTTTGAAGCAAAAGGTATGGCAAAAAGTATGAAATGTAACAAAGGTAGAGTGGTTGCCAGGCCCGGATGGGATGCATGCTAGATTGGTGAGAGAGGTAAGGGAACAAATCGCCTAGACATTGACAGAAATTTTCCAGGTCTCTCTGAACATAGGAATTAATCCCAGAGAACTGGAGGATTAGAAATGTGACCCGGTGTCTAAAAAAGGGGCAAGGGTTAACCCAGAAAACTATAGATCCATCAGCTTGACATCAATAGAGGGACACTGGAAAGCTTGCTGAAAGTACATGTCTAACCTATCCCACATTTGATCAAAGGTCCAGATCATAAAAGGTCCAGATGATAAAAGCCATAATACGGGATAAGGGAAATATACAGTTAGAGATAAATAAGCGGCATGGTGGCTCAGTGGTTAGCACTGCTGCCTCATAGTGCCAGGGACCCGGGTTTGATTCCCACCTCAGGCAACTGCCTGTGTGGAGTTTGCACATTCCTCCTGTTTCTGCGTGGGTTTCCGGTGCTCCGGTTTCCTCCCACAGTCCAAAGATGTGCAGGTCAGGCGAATTGGCAATGCTAAATTCCCCATATTGTTAAGGGAATTAGTTAGGGGTGAATATAGGAAAGGGAAATGGGTCTGGGTGGGTTATTCTTTAGAGAGTTGGTATGGACTTGTTAGGCTGAAGGGCCTGTTTCCATACTGTAGGGAATCTAATCTACTAGACAATCAACACTGCTTTGTCAAGAACAGGTTTGATTGAGTTATTTGATAAGGTGATACAGGCAGAGGAGGATAATGCTGTGGATGTTGCATTTTTGGACTTTCAAAAAGCATTTCATACAGTGCCATATGACAGGGTGGTAAGCAATTAAAAATGTTTGAGATTGATGCTTCCTTGGCGGTATGGATTGGAAGTTGAGGAAAGATAGGAATCAGCGCATAGGATAGATGGGCTTTTCTCAGACTGGAGACAAGATCAAAGTATTCCTCAGGAATCAGTGTTGGAACTCTTGGTTTTTCTGATTCATATAAATTATTTTGAGATGAGTATTGAGGGCAAAATTTCTAAATTTGCAGATGATAATAAGCAAATTGTGAGGGTGACACTGAGCGACACTGAGCGACTTCAGAAAGACATTGTCAAGTTGACCAAATGAGCAGACACCTGGGAGGTGAATTTCAATGCAGAGAAATGTGTACTAATGCATTTTGGTAAACAAAAGACAAAGAGACACTACAGGCTCAACAGTACAAGTTGAAGAGACTACAGGAGCACAGGGACTTTGGGGCTCATGTTCATAATTCTCTGAAGGTGGCCAAGCAAGTTGAAACAGTTATTAAGAAGCCTCATAGGATCTTTGGCTTTATAAACAGAGGTGCAGAATATAAAAGCAAGGAAGGGATGCTACACCTCTGCAAATCTTGATTATTTGGAGTATCGTGTTCAGTTATAAGCGCCTTCATGAACGAAGGATATTAAACCCCTGGAAAGAGTGCAAAGGAGATTTACTGGAATAATACCAGGAATGAGGGATTTTAGGTACAAGGCAAGATTAGAGAAAATTGGTTTTTTTTTGCAGCAGAGAAGATTACTTAAGATCTTAAAACAGACAAAGAGAAATCCCAGAGAAAAATGCAGAACTTGTTCAAGGTAGACATTGGTGGAAATGATATAGCAGTGAATTAGTCACAAATGAAAAATTGTAATTAAAAATCCCACAACATCAGGTTATAGTACAAAGGGTTCTTTGGAAGTACAAGCTTTCGGAGTGTGCTCCCTCATCAGATAAACCTGCTGGACTATAACCTGTTGTGGGATTTTTAACTTTGTCCATCCACATCAAAAAATATAATACTGTAGACACTGGAAAGCTTGCTGAAAGTACATCTCTAACCTATCCCACATCTGATCAAAGGTCCAGATCATAAATCATCAATTCTGCTTCATTCTCTACTATCTAACCTGCTGAGCATTTCCATCATTTTCTCTAAAATATCAAACAGTATCTGAAAAGAAAAATAGCTAAGTTGCAGTCAGCTAACTAAATTCCAATGAAGTGCACCTAATAGAAGCGTTAATCCACCTTTCTCGACGCTGATAGACCTGTTGAGACCAGTGTACCAACTTACCACACTGCAGAGCTTTATGAATGATTATTTTCAAGCCCTGGACCACTCTACCTTCACTGCAATCTTTTGAAGTCTTCAAGGAAAAACAGGGACAAGCTTGCAACCATTTTTGATGGCATCTCTTAGTTTCTAGGTCTGGCACTGTCAAAACTGAGGGTCTCTAAAGCATGCTTTAGAAAATATGAGAATGTAAACTTGTTTATCCTGAATCTTAGAGCACTAATGGTCCTAAACAATTAATTTTACATATCACACCCAGTTTCAGTGGTTGGATATGGAGAATCAAAATTGATTTTTAGAAACTCTGCACTGTCCTTGACAATGTAGAATATAAACACCAGCCTATGACACAAGTGCTAAAAGCACTGCTATTTTTAGAGTACTGGCTGAATCCAAAAACCTTACAAAACAGAAAAATAAGATGCAGACAGGATAGTTTCCAGTCGAATAAAATAAGGAAACGACTATAAATGTAGATGTATTTAAATCAAAGAGAAAGAAGGGCTAAATGTGTTGTATTACTGACATTCAAATAACTTCCTGAATGGTAATATGTATGCTCTTATTATTTCAGTGTATGGAGGGGGTCAAAAAGAAGAATGGTGGAGAATTCTACATTTGCACATTTTACTGAGCAACAAGAATACTGCTGTTTAAACTTTCCATAACCTTCATTCCTTCTGATAAATCTGACACAGATCAGTTATCACAGGAAGTACTGGGTTTTTGAAAATGCAACAGAAACCATAACTGCACTTTGCGCACACAGGCTTAAGGTAGCAGGAGGGCTTTTTAAGATTACATGTGCAATTAACTGATCATAGTAAAATAGTTCACCATGACATTTATTTTGATCTCATGGAGCAACAACTGAAACAGTTTACTTTAAATGTGCCTTTGTTACTAGTTTCACTATACATTTTCTTGATAAACAACCTGAATGGAAAGTAATTCACCAATAAATGTTTGAATTAAATGAGCATCAGATATTAGCTACATTTGCAGTCCTGAAGACTGTAGGTTAAAGCCCCATTGAAAGAGTTATGCACTTTAATACAATATTGAGCAACTGCTCTTGCGCAAGTTTATTCCTGATGTGTGCCTTTGGGATTCAAAATTAAACCAAAGCCAACATTTGTCTGTTGAAATGAATTTAAAATGTCACTACACAGATGAACATCTGAAGAAAAATGGGGTGCTTTAGTTACCCAAAGGCTCTGATTAAGTAATAAATAAAAGCAACTTTGCTGTTTCCTTACCCAAGGTTCAGAGTTGGCATTTGGTTGGAACAAGACCCAGGTCATGACTCAAGTAATTCTATTACTCAATTGCAATCACCTTAGTCTTACTATTAGCTGAGTCACTCTAGTAAAATTGAAAACAAAACTACTCAAAGTACATATACAGAAAAGGGGATGGAACATACATTAAAGAATAATTGACAAATGAATTCTGCATGTTTGGATTAATAATCATTGCTGAACAAATGAATAATTTTTGATGTTAAATTAAAGTCTAAAACATTAACTCACTAATCAGAGATTTGAGTGTTACAATGTTTTGTTGACCATAGAAATGAAGTCAATGGCGAAACAGACATGACATAACAGAATACACAAATACTGCACCTCTGACTAAAATTGACCTAAAAAACAAATCAATGAAATAGATCATGAGTACAAAGAAACAGCAAAGATTACAACAATCTCAGCATAGAATTAATACTACAAGAAGAATTCTTGAAGGAACTCAGCTGATCTTAGTATGTATTATTGGGAAACCTTGCACTTGTTCAGTCTTCAGATCTTCCACCATTTTGGTAGACTTTCAGCAATATTGGCTTCGTATTACTCAATTCCAAAATTTAACAACGTCCTGTCCAACCTACATATAGAACCTTCTTACCACATGCCACAGACTCAAGTTCCCTTAGAAATGTAAACAAGAATAATTTGACAACTTCAGCACTTCCTTAAATCTTCCTTTAAATGAGAAATCACTTTCTGAAGGTAATGTAAATATAGGCTAATTCTTCACAATAAGCACTTCTTTGTTTTCTGAAGATACAAATTTTTGCTCAATATCACTTTAACTGTTTGTATGCAAAACTGACAAAACAGATACCAAAAAATGCCAAATAGAGTGTGGCTTCATTCTGGGACCAGAGAAAACTACCATTCTTTCAAAGAAAAGATAAACCCTGAACACATGAAAGCAAACTTCATCAACAGGGTAAGACAGAAAAGGTTCCGTAGTTCTGATATGGCTATTATTTTGTGATATGGACATGATGCATGGTTGTGCTCTCAGACATGCCAACAAAGCAGTTTTAGACTGGCAGTGAATATGAATTAATACCTCAAGATGTGGCCCAGCATTGCTGCCACAATTATTCACCCTGCTACGTTCAGGGTGAATCTACCAAGATAACACTGCTAGTTGCACAGCTGCGCCAACTCATCTGAAAGGCAAATTCTGCCCAAACGTCCACCAGCTGCAGCCACCCACAGCACATGCCAGAGACCTTCATTCATAGTGTTACTGAAACTTGGCATTCTTTTTCTATTCCTTGAAACATTTTTGTCCCTTTCTTTCATTCCATGCTCTTGAATCTGCCCTTCTTTCAATGCAGATTTGCTTTTTCTTCCTACCTGCTTCCTACATTTCAGTTATCATCTCCCTTGTTCTCAACCTCAAGCTTCCTTTTCTTTCTTAACTCACATTCAAAAGGTCTGTTGACCTTTTCATTCTCTTTTCTCAACTAGAACCTAGCAAAAGTTTCTTTAAACATTTCAAGAAAAAGAAGAGCAATCAGAGGCCAGGAAAAAAAAAAGCAATAGTGAGAGGCCAAGATAAAGAACAAGAGAAAGAAAAGCCAGCCTAAAGGCTTGAGCATGAGAACCGGGGAAAGAAGCCAATTCCTTAAGTAGACTGTGCTGGGAACTTGTCACATGATGGACCCTTACTAATAAGATGGACTAGAAAGATCAATGCTTACGTATCTATCAGAAATTATCAGATTCCCTAAAAGAGCTTTCAGTGAACATAACTGATAGGACTACAAACAGATCTGATAGTTACATTGCAGATTAATAAAAATCACAATAAAAAACCTTGAAGATCTGCTGTCTTGAACAGGGCCAGTTAATGTTTTTAAACACCATTTTTGAAATGGCCATGTAAAACCTCAGGATTATAACTTGTGCAAACACCCACCTTAACTAAATATTACTTTTGAATTTTCCAAATTCTATTTTTCCACTAAAATACTCCCGCTTCAATCCAAACTTATGCACGTAACTATTAAGCAAATTATTTCACTAATATATTTAATATTCGCAATGCTATTATTCCATGAAATTGTGCAATACTGGAGTCATTGGCTACTTTCTCAATTCATTCTTGATCAATAAATAAACACTGATGCTGATCATATGATCTCAAAGCTACTCAGTACAGTGTAAGCACGTGAACTTCAATTTTTTGGACATTTATTGTATAATGCTGTGATAAAAAGGAGTGCACAAGCATATGGAAGGGGCAGAAGCTTCAAAGAGGATTTTAATTACAGAATTCTAGGAAAGATGACATGGTTATGAGAAGGAATATGTTGAATGGAAACTTAGCGCAGATATCAATTTTAAGTCAGGTGTGGAGTATTATAAAGAAGCCACAATGACAGCAATTTTAAAAAGGTGTGGGATTGTAGCAGAGGAAAAAAACTTGCATCACATTAGCTTGTGCGGAGCCAGGAACATAAGTGAACAGAAATTGTTTCATGGAGAAGTGGTCAAGGGAACTGGCCATGAAATTAGCTTGGGGTAGGGAAACATATAGAAGGCTTGGCTTGATAAGAAAGGAGAAGCAGAGAAAGATGAGACCCTTAACAATGGCCCCTGACTGGAGACAAAACCATGAACTCTTAGCAAACGTTGGGAGGTTAAGGGTGGATGTGATAGAGGAGATCACTTTAGAGAAAATGGTTATTAATTCACAATCCTGTGGTGGTCTTTGCATTCTGGGATGATCTGTGTGTAGCTGATGGATTTACAGAGGTCAGTGAAGTTTCCAATGGCAGAATTTCATGTGGACAAGCCAAGTATGATGATGAATAGCTAAGCTACTTGTGCAGACACAAGCAAGCCTGTCAAACTTGGGATTTAAGACAGCAAAGTGACCATAATGGAGGAGGGAGGGTAAAGATTTTGCTGGGGTTAAAGGACAAATGACATGAGATGGGCATGAAGGAGAAAATCAAAAATTTAGCGATATCATGCAAAAGAACTGGTATCGAGGATTCAAGTAATCTGGCAAGAACTTCCTTTGCTATGGTGGGCACAGAAGTACTGTTGGATTGTAGGTGCAGAGATATAGATTGTGAGAGAGACAAGAAAGTGATTAATGTTACAGCAGTCAAGCGGACCAAGGGAGACGACACGTTCAAGAAGGTGTTGAAAATGTAATCCATCATGAGCAGAGGGTGTTACTTGCTGGGTCAACATTAGTGGCATCCCTAATCTCCCTTGGGTGGTAGCAAGCTGCAACATGAACAGCCACAGTCCATATGGTATGAGTATATCCACCATCCTTACAAGGAATGGAGATAGAGGATTGTTGACTATCAAATATATGCTAATACAACTCCAAGTCAAAATGGTGTGAGACTTGGAAGTGAACTTGTAAGCAATGGTGTCCTCAATCATCTGTTGTCTCAACCTACCAAGTGTAGAGTTCACGAATCTAGATGGTGCTGTTGCAAGAACCCTGGTTAGTTACTGTAATGCAATTTGTAAACAGTATCAACAGCTGACACTATAGGCTGAAGGTGAAGGGATGTAGTAAGTGGAAGATGGGGTGCCAAGTAAGTGTGGTTCTATGCCCTGGATGGCATTAAGCTTCTTGATTGCTGTTAGAAATGCACCCATTCAGTTATGTGGAGAACATTCTATCATCCTAGTGACGTCAACTCTGCAGATGGTGGATCAGCTTTGGAGAATTAGAAGGCACGCTACTTACTGCAGAATTTCTAGCTAACAACTTGGTATTAAAGCCACAATACTTATACGGCTGGTCGAGTTTAGGTACTGATCATTGGTCAATACCTACACATCCCAGTCCTACCATTGCTAGTTAGGCATTAGCCATGGTAATGCCATTGTAAATCAAGACAATATGGTTAGATTTTCCCAAGTAGGAGATGGTCATGTCCTGTCAGTTATGTAGTACAAATGTTACTTGAATGTCTTATAACAGAATGTTATGAATCCAAACCTGGATGCTGTTTGAGCCTTAAACATTTAAACATGCATTGTTTTGATATCTGAGGAATCCCAAACGGTGTTGAACATTGCACAGTGAACAACCCCGATTCTGACCTGAAGGCCAAATAAAGGTCACTGAAGCAGCAGTTGAAGATTGTTCGGCTTTGGACACAATCTTGAGGAATGGCTACAGCAATGTCCAGATTGAGATGATGAACTCCAGCAAGCACCATCATCTACCTTTGCACTTGCTGTGACATCCAACAGTGCCTTGATGTCGAGGGTAGTCACTCACGTCTCCTTTAGAGTTCAATCCTCATATCCACATTTGGGCAAAGGGTGTAATAAAGTCAGAAGCTAAGTGGCTCAGATGAAACCCAAACTGAACACACGTGAACAGATTATTGCTGAAGTGGTTTTTGACAGCACAGTTGACAACTCTTCCTATCACTTGTCTAATGGGATTTGTCTAAGGGGCGAGATTAAGAAAGTGGGTCCTATGCCATTATGGGAAATGAACCCATGCTGCTGGTGCCATTCTGCATCGCAAACCATCTGTCCAGCCAACTGATTTACCCGTCAAGCACTCCAAGAATTAATGGTCTCTCAAAGACAGAAAGGATCTTGAAGAGAGATGTGGGAGTGCAAAGGATATACAATGAAGCTCAACAAGTTGTAATACGACCTGGTGAACATGCTATATGAACTAAATTGTGAAAGAAACCCCAGTGACTTGATGACAATCTTCATGAGTTTTTTTGGAAGTCCAACTCATTTGTAAAGTATTAACAAATGCCATGTCAGTGAGTGACATTTCAGGTTGTAAATTTGCTTGCTACACTGGTCAATTTGTTCTCAGATGTTTCATCACCATGCTCGGTAACATAATCAGTGAGCCACCAGAGAAGCGTTGGTGTTCTGTCCAGCTATTTTTCTGTCTCGGTTTGTTGTGGTGGGTGATATCATTCCTGGTTCTGTTTCTGAGTGAAGTGGGTTGTGAGGCACAGGTCTACTAGATTGAGAATGCTGTCTTTGCTGATGGAGTTGGTGCTTGTGTTTGTGTCCATGGTTTGTCCAGCAGTGAGGCCAGTGCTTCTTTGGCTGGGGTGATGTTTATTGATGTGAAGAAGGCCATCACGTCGAAGGATACCTTGTTGTCCTCTACCTTGGTGTCTTGGATGATATTAAGGACTTTCTGGGAGGAGTGAAAGGAAGTGGGTTGAGTCTTCTACTAGGTGTTTCAGTTTGTGTTGCAGTTCCTTTGCTAGTCTGTATGTCAACAAAGAGGGACACCAGTTCAACTGGGACAATACATCCATCCTGGGACAGGCTAAACAAAGACACACATGGGAATTTCTAGAGGCCTGGCATTCAAACTGGAGCTCCATTAACAAACATATAGATTTGGATGCCATTTACCATCCTCTCAGAAACAGACACAGAAATGATATCACCCACCACAACAAACTGATACAGATAAATAGCAAGTGGGACAGCACACCAGCGCTTCACCGGAGGCTCACTGATGACGTTACTTAGCATGGTGACGAAATTTCTGAAAACAAATCTCCCAACTCAGCGAGCAATTTTACAACTTAACCATAATCTGAGCACATTTCAGTCAACATTTTATCAATGCAGTCAGCCAACAATAAATTTGTGGAAAGCAAGGATCATATTTCCCAGTAAATTATTATGTGCAAGGAAAAGTCAAAAGCAGTACTGATTTGTAGTTTCAGAGTACAGACAAACAGTGGTGGATAGGATGAATAGGATGGAATGAATAGGGTGGAAAGGGTTGTGAAATTAGCTTACAATGGATGTGTGGACTTGGAAGAAAAATGGTTCATGCTTGAGGTCAGCTGTTGCTTAAATCCTTGTCCATGGCTTTTTTCCCTTCAGTCAATTCCAATATACTCCTGATTGGCCCCTCACATTCTGTCATGCAGAAACCTGAGGTGATTCAAAACACCGCTGTTCACTGATTACATTGGGCCCTATTAAACAATTCATGGATTTCAAGACTGTCATCTTTATTTTTAAATTTTCCAAGGCTTCACCTCTCCCAAACTCTACAATATCCACCAGCTCCACAACTCTCCAAGCTATCTGTTCTTGAAAGTCTGGCCTCTTTAGCACCCCCAATTGTAATTACTCCACCAGTGGCAGTCATGCTTTCAGTTACTGGGATCCCAAACTCAATTTTACACCTGACCACTTTATTTCTTCTTTTAAGAGGTTTGTTAAAAGCTCCTTTTGACAAGCCTTTGGCCATTTTCCCGAATATCTTATTTTCTTTCTCATAACACTCCTGTAAAGAATCATGGAATATTGCACTACAATTGAGGCAATATATAAATACAAGTTGGTGTTAATGGGGAAATTGGAGTTGTAGCTGATAAAAAGATAACAGTTTCCTTCATGAGTTGTTCAACTCACACAATCATCATGTTCCACTATAATAAAAGTTGTGCGTTAATAGGTGGATTGAGTGATTTACTGACTAAAATCTAAAATTTATAAAATGCTTCACAAATTCCATAAAGAAAAGTTGAAATATTTCATGGTTAGACATAATATTTTTCAACATGACAAAAATGCTGATCACAATAATTGTTGTCCTACCTGGTAGAGCTGGAAGGCACTATCCCCAGGTATAAAATTCAGTTGTTTATCCACAAAGAATTCTATTGCAATTAATAAATGAAGCACAGCCTTTCCCACTACAGACTTGAATGTCTAAACAAAGAAAAACAAGGAAATAACTTAGTTGAAGCTTGATTGAATAAATGCAGAGCAATTAGAATTTCATTTTTGTCAGAGATCATGAAATGAACGTAAGAATAGATCTGCCTTAGGTGTAAAATACAATATAGAAAGCCAACAAATGCACCAAAATTGATTTCAAGTTGGCTTAAGATCAAAGCAAGCACCTAATTATGCACTTTGATTAAGCCAATTCAAATGTCTTCAAATTGTATTCTGCATAAAGTCAAAGTCCACTTCTAAATTAGTGATGATTATGATAAAGGTTCAACATAAACATTTTGCTTGGTATGAAATACAACATCCCAAACTAAAATATATTCTCAATTCAAGTTTGTAGATTAATTTTACAAAAACAAGAAAGCATAAATGGTAACAGGAAACACAAGACAGGGAATCAAAATTCTGCTAATTATAGTGTAATCCAACTAAAAAACATACAGAAAAGAACAGTCATAGAGATGAACAGCATGGAAATAGATTCTTCAGTCCAACTTCTCCGTACCGACCCGATATACCAACCCAATCTAGTCCCACCTGCCACCTCCCAGCCCATATCCCTCCAAACCCTTCCTACTCATATACCCATCTAGATGCCTTTTAAATGTTGCAATCGTACTAGCCTCCAAGACTTTGTCTGGCAGCTCATTTCATACACATACCACCCTCTACATGACAAAGTTGCCCCTTAGATCTCTTTATTATCTTTCCCCTCTCACTTTAAACCTATGCCTTCTAGTTCTAGACTCCCCCACCCCAGGGAAAAGATTTTGTCTATTTATCCTAACCATGCCCCTCATGATTTTATAAACGTCTAAAAGGTTACCCCACAGCCTCCAATGCTCCAATGAAAACAGCCCTAGCCTATTCAATCTCTCCCTATAGCTCAAATCCTCCAACCCTAGCAATATCCTTGTAAATCTTATCTGAACTCTTTCAAGTACTAATCTCTCAAATTAATGCCAGACATAAAATATGAATACAAAATATTATTGAGCAGGTACTAAATAAAAAGAACTCAGGCTTGCATACAGCATAGCAATTTAGAGTGAAAAGCTGAGGGCTACCTGTTTCTTACTGCACCAGAAGTGTCTTACTTTGGAAAAGGAGGAATAGTGGAGAAAACTGCATGTTTACGATACGGTGGTGGCGAAAGCGCATGTTTCTTTTCTGCCTTCAGTTCTTCTCTGTCATACAAATCTTGTATCCCTATATTTATTAACGTAATGAATTGTGCATTTTTCACACAAGATCAGGAAAAACTGCAACACAGATAATGCTTGGCACATAGACAAGCAGACTATCAAAATGCCCAATCTCAGAAATTTAACAAGAGATGTGAAGGAAAACTTCCTGTTCACATTAAAAACTTCTTGAAATTTTAACTAAGCATGTAATACAAAAGTTAAAAGTGAAGAGTACAATGATGTTTTGCAACATGAACTTAAATAAAAGACAGCTGAAGTCATCCTGCTGGACAGAAAATATCATTTAATCTTTTAAAAATTGTTTTCTTAAATAATCAAGCCCTCAATCTATTGGATGGTATCATGTTTAATGGTGTTTATATAAATCCTCAGCACAAATGACAATGCAGCCCAAATGTCTGACATGAGATGCCTCCAGAAATGTTTTTCCTCATATTTCTTCAGAGGCAACAGCTTCGCTGCCATATGACCACATAATACATGGGGATTTTCTTCAGCAAGACACAGACAATGCTGGAGAAACTGAGTAAATTTAACAGCATCTGAGGAGAGAGAAAAAAAGTCAACATTTTGAATCCACTAAGACTCCTCAGACCAAAACATTAACTCCATCTTTCTCTCCACAGATGCTGCCAGTCTTGCTCAGTTTCTCCAGTACTTCTTACATTTGTTTCATATTTCCAGTATACACTGAATTTTGCTTTTATTTGGATTAATTGCTTGCAAGCCTCTTTGAGCTGTCCAGAAATATCAGCAGAGCAATAAGTAAGAATTTGCATTGCCCAATTAAGAGCAATATGCGTAAATTTGTGCAGACACAATACTTGCCCTGTTCTTATTGAGACTGAGAATTCTGCACAACAACATAAATAGGAACTGTTTGTAGGAACAGCAGTACCAGTATATTACAAAACTACTTCAACAGTTTATTTCTGTAAAATAATCCACAATCTTATTCATTCCGTGAGTTTTGAATAAAGTCCTTCTTACACAGCATGGTGGCTCAGCAGTTAGCACTACTGCCTGACAGCACCAGGGACCTGGGTTCGATTCACCCTCGGGTGACAGTGTGGAGTTTACACATTCACCCTGTGTCTGCATGGGTTTCAACTGGTTGCTACGGTTTCCTCCCATAGTCCAAAGTTGTGCAGGTTAGGTAGATTGGCCATGTTAAGTTCCCCAGTGTCCAGAGATGTACAGGCTGGGGGAAAAGGCCATGGGATATGCAGGGTTATAAGCAGAGGTAGGAGGATGGATCTGGGTTGGATGCTCTTCGGAGGATCAGTGTGGATTTGATGGGCTGAATGGCCTGCTTCCACACTATAGAGATTCTACAATTCTCAAACAAAAATGGAACTCTATTATTGATGGTTTTGATAAGGTTCAGGCATTACAGAATTTAAACCAACAAAGCAGGAACATCAAGCTCTAATTTGAGAGTGGGGAATTATGACATCATCCCAAGAAGTAATTTTTAAGTAATTAACACGCTATGGAACTTTCTTCAGAATTGGCAGCTAAGAACATTGGAGGTTTTACAAACTGTTCCATTAAATGAGAAGACGTGGGTGTTAAGGTTCAAAAGCTTGTTCCAAAAACCTTTTTTTAGTCAACAACTTGACAGTTTCTGTAAGCAGATGGCATCTCATATAAACTGAAACCTATCACTTTTACTGTTTATTGCACCAAAGAGCCATGTTATGCAAAGTTTGTATGCACTATACTTTTTTGCTCGATCAAATTTATTATGAGGTTTGAATTCTTCCCAGGCTGGAAACCTAGGCCACCACTGAAGTTGCGCTCCCCCATTATGCATAAAATGCTACCAGCCTACATTCCAGATGTCTGAACTTCACTTTAATTGCTCTTCCTGCAAAATCTTCAAAGCTTTATCCACATTTTTGAAATCTTTATTAACTTCAAAAGTTTATTTGTCACATTCCCACACAATACTTTGCCTATAAAAACCTTACCTGACACCTCGATTCTGACTGAGCATTCCAAAATCGTTCCGCTGCCCTCCTTTGTCTAGTATCATCTATTATCACATTGTTAACTTTATCTCATCTTTACTAGTTGGTTAAACATTCAACCTCAATAAATCCCCTAATCAACTCCATGGCCTTTACTGTGATCCCTCTACCACCAGCTGTTAACTTCTTTAGTACTAGATTTAATTAAATACCCATCTTCACTTTCTCAAAGTCTATTTTTTCAAACTTTTCAAAAATCATCATATTGTGCACACATCCTGCAATTGTTAATTACAGTACCAACTGTCTCCCATAAACTTGTTAAATCATACCTGTTTTTATGAAACACCACAGGTACTGATTCAGCATGAATAATGTCACAAGCATTCTACTTAAAATGTTGCATTTGCTGGAAACCTTACCACACTTTGCTACGGAGGAGTAAATTTGATAAGAAAGGAGAAAGTTGGTCATTTTACTCAGGATCCTTCGAGTCTGGAAACTGAAACATGTAGACATTTTCCTGGTATAGTTTCTACAACAAACAAATGAATAGATTGACACCAAGATGCTCACAACCAGACTGGATTTTAAATGAAACAACAACATTAGATTCAAACAATTAGATTATGAAAAGCCTGATTGATCATTTTTCTGATGATGAAGAAAAAACTTCAACCAAAAAAAAAGCAAGCTATGTAATAGTAGCTTGAGGAAAGTTCTTAATGGACTTCAAGCTTCCAAAAGAAGAGTGTATGAAAATACTTCAACACAACTGATTCATCCAAGAGCACCACAGATATCCATGCCTGTTCACATATTTACTATGGTTATCTGTAAACATTTATTTAGATGTCAATAATGACCGATGTAACTATATGCAAAAAAAAAGTATCCCCAAAAGTAAATTTTGAAAATTAGTCTAATTTTAACAAACGATTGTAAAAGAGATGCAAATTCAAGTCGTGCCATTAAGAACATTTGGGGCGGCATAGTGGCTCAGTGGTTAAATCTGCTACTTCACAGCACTAGGGACCTGGGCTCAATTCCAGCCTTGGGTAACTGTGTGGAGTTTACAAATTCTCCCCATGTTTACGTGGGTTTCCACCCAATGCTCTGATTTCCTCCCACAATCCAAAGTATGTGCAGGTTAGATGAATTGGCTATGCTAATAGTGTACAGAGATGTGCAGGCTAGGTGGATTAGCCATGGTGAATATAGGGTTACAGGTTGAGGGTGGAGGTGTGGGTTTGATCCTCTACAGAGGGGCAGTGCAGACTCAATGATGCAAATGGCCTCGTTCTGCACTCTCCGGATTCTACAATTGTACAATTCTTAAAATCAGCTAAATTAAAAGATTAAGATTTCTTGCTATTGCAGCTCTTTGGTTGTACTTCTAATCAGTGATAATTTGTCCCAGACTGAAAACTTTCGTAACAACCACAATTTACTTTGCACTTAGGATCCAAAATCCTCAACTAGGCCTTGTAAAGGCCAAATCGATACTTTGGCAGTTTCAGTAGCAAAAAAAACTTGAAACCATCCTTCCTAGCAACCCTTAAAATTGGCAGGTGCAGACCTCAGTCAACCTTTAGCTAGAATATTTGTTGATAACTGCCAAAAGGGACTGTGTTTAAATTGCCCTATTACCTCCAAGGTTCCAGTTGAAACCATTTCCTTAGGTATATTCATTTTCTCCAGACACCACACCCACTACCATATCCATACTGGAACAATGCCAAATGTAGCATCAGCAGCAAAGTAAAGTCAGTGGAGTGTAAATATACAGCTCCAAAGTATGGAGCATTAAGGCTTTTTTTAAATGTTTAACTAAGTTAATAACTGAATAATCAGCTTATCAGTTCTTAACATATTTATCATTTGCATCTTGTTGTCTTAACTGAAAATATGTAAAAAAAGTGTTAGAATAATCTGCTCAGTAAACACAACGTGCAATTTCATGTTAATCACAACATGTAATCACAATGTGATGTTCTTGCATCAGTGAGGTTATTTCAGAAGCTAAACCAAAGAATCATTATGCCAAATAGATATAATTTGTTCATAAGCAAAATGACACAGTCTGAATTCTCAGGGACATGATAATTTCTGACATAGTGTTAAACATACATAGCAAATGAACTGCCCTATGCAAAGTCTGTAGCCTTCCCTTCAGGTTTTTGTGTGAACGGCACTGGTTGTCGAATTTTTTTTCTTCATTTAAATGTTGAATATTTACTGTTGTCAGTGCAGCATAATGTGACAAAACCTAATTTTGAAAATTATATTCCCTGCTTTAAGTGAAGATTATGAATTATTATGTCACCTGTGTTGCACTTGTTTCTCCATTTCCTGCTACTAAAGAGAGTGGAGTTGCATCCAGAAGTGGCAAAGCATTCCACTTCAGTTTCAACCTCAACGTTCTTTGCCATTATGATACAGTGTCCTCATAAACATTCGTCTCTGCATTTACTAAGGCAAAAATGCCACTCTCATCTCATCAATACCTAATATTTATTCAAATCTCCAGTCACCCAATATAATCTACTTTATCCAATTTCTTCTCCATCTTTCTTGAAGACATTTTTTGCTCACACAGACTCAAATAACTTTGTCATGTGAGCCTCGAAACTACATCACGACTGGTGACAGCTCTGAAACTGAAGTTCACCATGTCCTAAATTTTCAGCTTCGAAAAGCAATTAGAAACTAAACACCTGGGATGCATTTATTCAGTGGTGCTGAAACAATTTGTAGCACTGGCTGAGACTAACCCAGCTTAGAATGGTGGGAGAATTTAATAACAAAATTAAGTAGAAATTATTGTAACTTCACAAAAAGCTTCTGTTATCTAAGACTAATTCCTGGACTCCGGCTATACCCAGAAGCCAGTTCCTAAAGATTTGCTTGTGAAAATATGCAGATGCCATAATGTTCTAACAATTCAGCAAATCGGACAATTTTCATGGAGGGTGATTACATGTTAACATTTGAAGGGGTGGACCCTTCATCACATCTAATGAAGGGATGCCCCTGAAACGTGAACTTGCCTATTTTCTCCACAGGTGCTAAGTGACAAGCATTTTCAAATATTTTTAAAAGAATCTTGTTATAAAACTCTCTCTCTTTATCAAAAGGTTTGTAAAGGTTTTAAAAGTATGAAAAGATAGTCAACTCAAGTCACATATTAATATATTCACAGAATTATGCAATACATATCTATGTAGACAGTGAAGTAATTTGCAACCTTTCCAAGAATCCTCCCATACATTGCCTAAGTGTAGGATGGAGAGGATAATTATGACAGTGAAACATGACCCTGCCTTCACCCAACATACACTTAAAAGTTGCTACAGTTCTACTGGACCATAAGGCTGCTCGCTTGAAAGTCCAGCCAGTACATGAAAAGCCATACCACAATCAGACACAGTGATGTAACAATCTTGCGCTTTATAGAATCCTTCACAGCTGTCTAACCATCAGATGTTTATACTTTATAAGAATTTGTGCTAAAAATGATAACCTTCTGAGCTGTATAGCAAATCTACTGTAAACATTTCATAAAGGAGTGGAACAGAATGTAAAGAAATGTTGCTGGACTTCAAACATAATTGAGGTATCCAGTGCCTGTACACTCAACAGACATATCAAATGTCTAAGGAAAATCCCAGGCTACCAGCTTAGAAAGTTTTAAATCATGTATAGTGTGATTGTCCAAATGCAAAGTGAGACTAAACAGTAAACACTATACTGAAACACAATAAAGGTGGTCATTGGTAAAACAACGAAGAAATTGTTTCCAACCTATAAATACATGAAGCTAACACAGCTGCGAAGTTGAACAACTGGGACGAGTTTGAACCTGTCTACACACAGTTCTATTAATAAATAAGATCTTATTGGAGTCCTACCCAGAATGCATCTCTGCTGCAACGTTTAGCCAGCCAGACACCCAGATTTGCAAGACTTCTGCATTCTTTGCAGCCTACATGATACTCTAACTACGGAAATGTCTACAACAACTGTATCCTGTTTTGGGCTTGGTGCAATACCACATTCCATTCACATGAAAACAGATGAGCCCTGACTGAAAAGACTTCCATATTTAAAATCAGATGATTTAATCAAATGACAACATGGATTTATTTGCAATCTTACTGACCAGCAGGTTAAATAAACGTTGTTACTTTGAGTTAAATAATTTACATGTACATTAGTAATCCACACGTTTGAAAACTTGAAAAAAACTCATTAAAACGTATTCCCTAAATAACCTTTTACTCCACGATTAGCAAATATAATTTTATAAAAAGCAGTTACAAAATTACCTTTGTTTTGCACTGATAATGAATATTCATCAATGCTGGGTAGATCACCTATTGATAGAAATTTTAAAAATGCATTTCCATTGCAACTTCATCGACAAGTCTCGTCACAGCAATCCAGTCTCATTATGCAGACATGTTGGAATGTCAAAGTCCAGCTGCCCACCCATTCAGTCAGCACATGCAAGAAAGCTAGGTTACGCTTCAACAGCTTAAACGAGTATCTAGAATTGTACTTTGTAACCTTCCATCAACACTCATTTGAAATATCTGCCTGTTTTTATTTTATTTCACATTTCATGAATAATTCGAGTTTGTTCTGTTGTGAGCACAATCCCATTGACGCACTGTTAAAACAAATCAGCCTCACCGAGGCAAAATTTTGTTCAGCGCGGTTTCAAATAAAGACTGCTGGACTTAACGTTACCCACCTAACGATCCACTCCAATCCCTGCAACGCAGGGATAAAACCCGCAAATTTTGTCTGCCGGAATTCCTCACGTTTCTGCAGCCAATATACACTCAACTGTCCACGATCACACAGGCCGATTTTCAGGCTACGGATGATAGACTTCCGATCAGAACATGTTCATTCGCGGGGTCAGTGACCCATTTCTGATCAAAGAGAATCGAAAAAAAGTTGAAGGCGGCACGTTACATTGCAGCCATTCGGTCGTGAACAATCTCAACATACTGAAACTTAAATTCTATGTTGAAAAAAAAACAAATCTTGGGAAAAGCTATCATCAATACCTCAGTTCTATCTTTCTCTCCCACACGGCTGAATGCGTAGTGTGCAGAGGCGGATCACTGATCTCCCTTTGTCATCATTACGTACTGTTAACGAATGAGAAACCCCGCAAATGCTACTCTCACTGTAAAGATCTAGGTCACGAACGTTGCACTGTGATTGGCTGTCTAGTCAGCTGTCCAAAACAGATAAGCGTAAACTAACAACAGAAATTAACCAGTCTTGTGTGCCATAAGCAGGACTGAACACGACTAAAAATAGTTTGGTCAAAATCGACTGCACATGGACACGAGTAACTCTCCTTGTACTAACAGCTCGAACAAAGCGGAAAAGGGCGGTGCTTCGAAATAAATCCAAGTCACAGGTGGCAATAGTCACATCCAGTATGAGTCATGTAACTGATTACTCATTGTCTAACTGGAGACTTTCAGAGAGATGCGTTCCTTGCTGCAGCAGACAAAAAACAGATTCATATCAGCGGTGACGGTTTTCGATTGGTTTCCTTGCAAGCAACAGCCTAATGTATCACTTTCCAGAGTTTTCCGAAAAGGGTCACATTTTCCCCTCAGATATTACCCTTTTGTTTCAGACTTTAAGGGTTTTGTTTTCACAAATTATTGATATACTCAGTGGTGGCGGCAGGGAGGGGGTCTTCTAAATAATGCTATCACACACCAGGAAATCCCAATGGATGTCACTCTACACTTGGTTTTATCTTAATCCACTGGTAACTTTTAAGGCCGAGACCTTACAGAATCGTATAATTCCACAGCACACGAGGCGGCTATTCGGCCTACTGTGCCTGCATTGACTTTCCAAATCAGCACGTCACCTAAAGCTGTTTTCCCAAACTCCATTTTTCATTAACCCTGCACAGTGTACTTTTCCAGATGATCTATTCTTTATTGAATACATCTACTAAAATTGTCTCGATCACACTCTCAGGACATTCCAAAACTTGACCACTCAGTGAAAAGGTTTTGATCATTTTTGATTTCTTGTACCAATTATTTTTATTGTGTCCCTACATTCTCCATCCTTCAATAAGTGCCAATAGTTTCTCCTCATCTTCTCTGTCCAAATGCCTCATAATTATGAATTCCACCATCATAACTCAGCTGTCTTTATTTCTCAACTTTGTCTTCATAACTCAAGTTCCTCATCTGCAACCATCTGGACCATCACGTATGCCTTCACATCTTTGCTGAAGTGCAGTGCCCAGAACTGGATGTAATATTCCAGCTGAAGTGAACCAGTGTCTTGCACATATTCAAAATAACCGCTGAGAATGCAGTTAATAAAGCATTCAAAATGTGTCTTGTTATTTTCAATGATTTATGCACGTATCTATACAGGTCCTCTTTCTGTGTCCCATTCAGAGTTGGAGCCTAGATATTATCTTTCCATGCTAGAAGTCAGAGTTGATAGATAAGCTGGAAGAGCACAACAGGTCAGACAGCATCCAAGGAGCAGGAAAATCAATGTTTCGACTGAAACTCTTCCAGTTTCATATCTATCAACTCTGACTTCCAGCATCTGCAGTCTTTACTGTCTCCTAGTCACTGAAAACCAACACTGCAAAATCTCTTCTAAGGATGCCAACATTGAAGAAGTTTTCCTCCTCCTTCCAAAGAGAGCTCAGTGAGTTTCTCTACCACTCCAACCCCCAGATTACTTCCTCTACGCTGAAGCAATCTCACTACTACAGCCATATCTCTTTCAGTGCCTGTCTACACAGCTGATTCATTCCCCATGGACTCCAAATAACTTTCAGACCTTCACAACTTGGACCCAACCGTGACAACCGCTACCCACAGAACTTCTAGTGCCTCCAGAAATGATTCTCCCTGAGGATTCTCGGCTCCATGCTCTCTGGCATGAGGTTACATCTTGTCTCCCTCAGTCAGCCTTGCTCCAGCTCAGAACCTCTCTCTCCCGGACCTGCAGAGGACCTCTACTGTTATTTATTCTCCAAAAGATCCACACCCTTAACAAACGCGTTTTCTTCTGACAAAGAGTTCTATCCAAAACATTGACTTTCCTACTCCTTGGATGCTGTCTGACCTGCTGTGCTCTTCCAAATTCATATCTATCGACTATTATCTTTCCATGTTCTTTGACCAAAATGAATTACATCATGTTTTTCTGCATTAAACATCATGTGCTTCCTATCTGCCCATCCAACCAAATAATTCATGTCCTTATAAGGTTAAAGATTAAGCTCCTCACAGTTGTATGATTATAACCTAGGTTAACCAAACTCCTTTTGGGGTTCTCAGTGAGTAAAGTAACAATAATTGTTGTCATTGCATGTTATAGCCCACTGTAAATAATAGACAGATATTTAGCAATAAAATACTTAAAATAAAACACAAAACAGTTGGTCTGCCACCAACTGTTGAGACAGATAAGGTAAAAGAAGGTAACATTTTGTGCAACTGAATATCAAAGATATCATTCCAAAACTGTATATTATTTGTGGTTGTATAATTTCAGCATTTGCAATGCTTGTTGATTTGTCATGAAACTGTACTTGCAGAGTTGTACTTATTCATCAGTGTGTGGAACATAAACTAGAATTTAGAATCTAGAATGGAAGGAAGGAAAAAAACGTATTCAGTTTCAAGTGAAAACTGATGCTCATACTGTATTCACTTCTGATGATCCAGCATAATCTGACCATTTTTAAATGGACATCTGGACCATGCTGAAAAATGAACAAGAGATTGTGTGACAGTAGTTCCATACCATAAAAATTAATACAAAACATTCTTTGTCTGTCTGCCACTACCAGCTCTCCATGAGATCAAGAGCCGACAGTATCCCATATTAACAAACAATCCATGACCTTCAATTACAAATTTGGCAAACTGCCAAGAAATGGTTATAACTGCAGTGGATAATAAAATTGTGCTGTATTAACATAAGCAAATGCATCTATAGCAGGAAATCCATTATCTGCCATAATTATTAAATTAATTCATACATTAAGATAAAATATTGTTCATTCTAATCAAATGTATCATTATCAGTTAACTTGACTAATACATTCCACAGCTGTTCTGTTGTAAAGCTGTTGCTACATCAGGAAATTTGTCTGAATCCAGTGCAGTATAGTTTCACAGCCAATGAAGTATTCTTGAAGTGTAATAATTATTGCAATGCAGAAAACAGGGCAGCAAACCTGCCCATAAACAATGTGATAATGACCAGATGATCTGTTTGTGTTGTTGATTGCAGACTAAATATTGGCCAGGACACCAGGGAATGCTCTTGCTTGAAATAGTAGCACACAGTCTTTGACTTCTAGCACAAGACAGCACTCAAACAGTGCAGTGCTGTCTCAGTATGACCCTAGAATAACAACCTTCATTTCTGTGCTCAAGACTCTGGAAAAGACCTTACATCCAAAAGGTTTTGACTTCAAGATGACAGTGCTACCAAGTGAGCCACAGCTGACACAGCATTCAATAGTTTAAAATGAAAATGCTTAAATATATTGGGAAGATTATCAGCTCTTATGAAATACAACAATAGATGGGTATCAATTGGAAAGGAAGATGTTTCAGAGTATTCTGCAATAGTGCTGAGGCAAATATGAAATGTTGCAAATGTGATGAAATATTAAAATGAATCTAAAAGAAAAAAGGTTGATGAAGGTAAGAGCTTTTATTAAGTATTTTAAACACAAAATCTTCTCAATCTTTTGGATGCTATTCATCAGCTGTGATGTGGAGCTACCTGATGAAGGAGCAGCACTCTGAAAGCTAGTGCTTACAAATAAACCTGTTGGACTATAACCTGGTGTTGTGTGATTTTTAACTAAATTCATCAGCTGGACATTTCCAGGATATGTGTGACACGCAGAGAGAGGACAAGGGGATATGATATTTCTCCCATTCATGCTGGCATATTTCTAGCCAGGATATGAAAGTAGTTCTGAAAATATCATTGCTTGCCTTGTTTTATGATAATTTGTTCTTTTAAAAACATCATGCCAAAAAGCATATGTCACCAATATATTGTGCTCAAAATAACTTGTCAAAAAATGTCATCTTCAAGGTTCACAGACTGGACCAACCCATAAAAAACAACCGATGAAAATATCTCAACAAGGATTACTAACTTCAGGAAGGAAGGTAAAAGTAAAATTAATATGCTGATACAATCACTGTTGGGCCAATATTTTTATATTTCCCCCCTCCATTAAAATATTTCCATTCATGTCTAAAACTGCTCAAAATATAGCGAAAATGTTGAAAAAAATCTTTCAACTGTAAGCAGCTTTCAATCTCATGTATGACTGAATTAATTCTCATAGGGGAAGTTACATTATGCCTTCCAATTGTTGCTCAGTTGAAAATTCCACTTGTGCATAATTATTTTAGAGATGTATGTTATCTCATCGAATTACAGAATTAGAAGAGGCCCTTCAGCTCATCAAGTCTGTACCGCTAAAAATATGCTAACAACTACACAAATCCCACTTCCCTGCACTTAACCCAGAGTCTTAAATGTTATGACACCTCATGTGTTAATTCAAGTACTTTCTAAGGATTGTACGGTTTAATCTGAGGCAGTGTGATCCATACACAACCACCCTCTGAGTGAAAAGGTTTTCCCTCAAGACCCCCTAAACCTCTTGGCTTTCAGTTTAAAATTATGCTCCCTTGTTATTGACTAAGAGAAACAGCTGTTTTCTATTTACACTGTCCATTCCTCTCATCTTCTTATCCACCTCCAGTCAGGTCCCTCACGACTTTCTCTTCCCCAAAGAAAACAACTTGAGCTTGTCTAACCTCTTGATTGCTGAAATGTTCCATCCCAGACATCATCCTGGTGTATCTCATTTGCAACTACTCCAATGCAATCACATCCTTCCTACAGTGTGGCGATCAGAAGTGTACACAGTACTTTGTGGGCGGCACGGTGGCACAGTGGTTAGCACTGCTGCCTCACAGCGCCGGAGACCCGGGTTCAATTCCCGACTCAGGCGACTGACTGTGTGGAGTTTGCACACTCTCCCCGTGTCTGCGTGGGTTTCCTCCGGGTGCTCCGGTTTCTTCCCACAGTCCAAAAGATGTGCGGGTCAGGTGAATTGGCCATGCTAAATTGCCCATAGTGTTAGGTTAAAGGGGTAAATGTAGGGGTATGGGTGGGTTGCGCTTCGGCGGGTCGGTGTGGACTTGTTGGGCCGAAGGGCCTGTTTCCACACTGTAAGTAATCTAATCTAATCTAATCTACTTCGGCTGTGGCCAAACCAATGTGCTGTACAGATGCAAATGACCTCATTGATGTTATAATCTATGTCACGACTGATAAAGGCAACCATCTCGCATGCCTTTTTGAACTATACTATTAACCTGTCCTGCCATCTTTTCAATTTGTTTCCTAGAAACTACCATCAACTGTCAGAAAGAAACTAGAACTTTGCCAGCAATGCATCAACCTGTTACTGCAGTGAAATTGATGGAAAATTGTCCCCATTTTGAAAATTAATCTTTTTCAAGGAAATCTTGGAAGTCTTCTCCAATTAAATGGGAAAATGATCAGAAAGGAAGAGCACAAATACTATTAATATCAGAACATGTTAAGTTTTCTTTCTCAATTCATGAAAGTAATGAGAACAATGAACAATTTTTAAAAATATTGTTTTTTAACTGATTTACTCTTTTACAGTTCTGCAGTTATAAATGAGAAGGTGAACCATGGAAAAGTGAACAGAAGCGGCTAGTCGTGAAATATTGCACATCTCCCCACATGTCTGTATTGTAGGAAACTACAATCAGGACAACAGCATTTAGCACAATGTGGAATTTGTTGCAGTTTCTTTCCTTCAGGTTTGTTGCGATAAAGTTTACAGAAAAACAGTTCTTTGAATCAGCTGTTGGACGTTGATTGATGTACTGGCAAAGATCCAACACAACCTTGCCTGCAATGGAGCATGACCAAAGTCAAATATTAATTGTAACAAGGATCTGGATTGTTACTGAACAGTTAACCTTTAGTCAGCAAAAGACCAAAGCTGCAACTGTCAGAAACCATGTGTTAGTCTTACCATATTTGATCTAAATAGCAAAAATAACTACTTCAGCAGCTGACTGCTTGTTGCCACAATAAGACATGATTTATGTATTCTAATCATGTAGGGAAAATATCTGAACCAACCAACTCTCATTTTCCTGGGCTAACTGGTTTGATTTTGCACAGTTCACACACTACAGCATTATAAGAAACATTATTCATGATAAACTAGTCAAACATTGTAAATTAATACCAGAGTATTAATCTTAAACTATTAAATTAAACCAAAATATAATTGAACACTTGCTTCCAATAGATATAGGAGAACTCAGCCATTCAACCCATTGAATCAGTTCCACTAATGAGATAATGGCTTTTCTAGTATCCTTACCTCAACTTTGCAGCTTTATCCCCTCATAACCCTTGTTTCCCTGAAAGATTAAAAATCTATCTCAACCTTGAAATACTTATTGACCCAGTCTCTGCAGTAAATAATTCCACAAATTCTCTACCCACAGACAAAGAAAGACCTCAGCTTGGTAATAACTGGGCAACCCCTTACTGAGAGATTATGCTTCCTGATCCTGGACTCTCCCACAAGTGGAAACAACCTCTCCCTATCTACCCTGTCAAAGAGCCAAAGAACCTTGTCTCTCAAAGAAACTTACCTTCAACAATGTCATCTCTCATTCTTATAAACTCCATAAGTACAGGCCCAACCCACTCAACCTCTCCTCATAAGAAAATCCCTTCACACACATGAACAACTCTGAATCATCTATGGTTTGCCTCCAATAACAATATATCTTTCATTGTGTAAGGGGACTAAAACTGTTAAAGTGCCCTAGCTGTAGTCTAATGAATCTCTTTTATAGTTTTAATAAGGCTTCAATATTTTATACTCCATTCCCTTTAAAATAAAGGCTAACTTTCAATTTGCGTTCCCTATTATCCACTGAACTTGGTTGATAGCTTTTGTAATTTGTGCACAAGGACTCCCAAATCCCTCTGTGCCACAGCTTTCTGTAGTCCTTCTCTGCTTTGACAATATTCAGCTCCTCTCACCTTCCTGCCAAAGTACATAACCTCATATTTTCCCACATTACAGTTTGTCTTTTTTTTTGCCCACTTGCTTGATCGATCTGGAACCCTTTGAAAACTGTCATCCTCACCACTTAGCCTCCTACCTATTTTTGTATTAACTGCAAACTTGGCAATAATCTAAGTTTATATTAACTTCTTCCCCTTGAATAGTTACCAATCTCATGTATACTTTATCAGTTAAATCCATGATCACGCATCTGCTATTACATTCTTATGACCCGCAATATGTACGATTTGTAAATTAACTGTGTAAAACAAGACTCCAATGAAATAGTCTCATATTCTTGTCTTTAAAGCGTCCCAAGAATGCAAGCGGATTGTGATCTGTGTACACAGCTGTCTCCAACACATTGTCGATGACATAAACATTAAAATGTTGTAAGGCAGTACCAAATTCAATAGTTCTTTTTCAATTGTAGAGTATTTTCTCTGGTGGGTGTTGAGTTTCTTTGAAAAGTAACCAACTGGCAGTTCAATTCCATTATCATCTTCTTGTAGCAGTACAGCTCCAACTCCTATGTCACTAGCATCGATGGCAACTTTGAAAGGTTTCAAAACGTTTGGTGTAGCTAAAACTGGTGCAATAGATAATATCGCTTTTAAATTGTCAAATGCACCCTAGCATTGTTCTGTCCATCGAAATTTTGTGTTCTTCTTCAGCAAATCTGTCAATGGTACCACTACGTGCTGAAGTTTGAACAAACTTCTGATACAATGAGCTTAGTTCCAAAGGTCGAAGCACCTCTTTCTTCGAGGTTGGTCATGGAAATTCCTCGATCCTTCGTCTTTGAATTCCTTGGAGTCAACCTTCCATGACTTATGTTGTCTCCCAAGAATGTCACCTCTACTTTCGCAAATTCAGTTTTGTTTAAGTTTATGACCAGTTTTGTTCTCTTAATTGGTCAAAGAGCTCTGCCAACTGTGTCATGTGATCTTCCCAGGATTCACTAAAGATCCCTACATTGTACAAATAGACTGTACAGTTTGTTAAACCAGTCACAACTCTGTACATGAGTCTTTGAAATGTGGCGGGTGCATTCTTCATTCCAAAAGGCATCACTTCGAATTCATATAGCCCATTTGGGGTTACAAACGCAGAAATTTCTTTCATCTTCTCTGATGAAGGTATCTGCCAATAACCACACAGTAAGTCCAACTTTATGATGTAACTGGCTTGTCCCACTTTCTCGATACAGTCCTCCAATCTCAGTATTGGTATGAGTCTGATTTTGTTACAGTGTTGGCCTTCCAATAATCCACACAAAATTGTTGAGTCCGTCAGGTTTGGGAACTAAGATGATTGGAGAACTCCACTTGTTCTGACTTGGTTCAATGATATCTTCATTGATGATGGCCTCCACTTCTCTCTGGACCTGCCTGGATTTGAAAGGATTAAGCCGATAGAGGTGTTGTTTTATTGGACCTGCATTCCCTATGTCTACCTCATGCACAATAGCGTTAGTCACCCCCATCTTATTCCTACATATGTCTTCATACTGCTGTAACAAACTTTTCAACTGTGTTCTTTGCTCCTGAGACAGATAACTGTTTGGGGGTGACGTTCGTGATTTGAACAGGTTTAGACAGATCCATCCAGTCTGAGATTTGAACAGATTTGGGGTGCAAAAAAAAAGCCCAGTAAATTTAAACACTTGCCAGTTAATGTCCTAGATCTTTAAAATAAATCATAGGCAAGACAATTTGTTTAATATAACCAACCACAAGTAACCGAAATTAAAAGTGAGAGAAATGGCTCTTAAAGTTACTAATGAGGTTCTGGGGTTTGAAGATGATTCCCAAATTTGCCAAGGAAGTTTACAAAGAAAAGACTATACTCATAGAATTAGCAAAGAGGTTAGAATTGGGTTTAACCAAGAACAAAAGTAAAGCAGAAATTCTAAGGGATTATTCAAACACTTAGATGTGCCACATTTTGATGAGAAAGATGTTGAAGCCTTCTTTATTTAATGTGAAAAATTGGCTCGGCAGATTGAGTGGTCAGAGGACATGTGGGTAATGCTAGTTCAGACTAAACTGTTAGGCAGAGCTAGTAAGGTATTTGCAGCACTGTCAGATGGGGGAGTGCGAAAGGTCCCGGGTTCAAATCCCAGATGAGTTCCCAAACTGTTATGACATAGGGTAAATCCTTCTGCTAATTTGAACCAGACTGACAGAAAAACTCACCTCGCCTTGTGATCTGTTAAAGTCTGAGTGACAAATAATTACAAAAATCTCTCTATGTACAGAAAAAAAATTAACAATTTATTCTTTAACTCTAAAAAACACAAGAACATTAAACAAACTATCTACATTGTAATCCTCCTTTGTCTGTTCAATCTATCTACCTCCCACTCTACAACAATATACTGATCCGATAAAACTTCCCGATTAATTTTACAAATAAAAAACAAATTTCAAAATCAGCCAGTTGTCACTTTTCCCTTGGTATCTTCATCGGTACTTTCCTGAGTCTTTTCTTCAGTTTTCTGCTTCACAAATTTCATATGAAAAGGTACCTTTCCGATAAAGGCTCGGCAGACCGTATTTTCATTGGTGCTCTTTGACGCTCAGGCTAACTGTTCAAGATACCCAATTTTGTATACCACAAAACATCAAACCATGTCATTCTTTTGATGTCATCCAACTGGATTTTGGTATCTAGGGGCGTCATTTAAACTGTGTGACCGAATTTGAATTTGTTGTGTAACACAGCAATGTAGCGCCAGTTATTTTTTTCACAACCAAATGCTACATGTTAAAATTTTCAGCACACTCTGTGCCTCTCTCGGTCCATGCCAGCTTCCACTCTCTCTTAAAGGTACAGTACACACCTATACCTTCATAACAATATTTACTTCCCTCATCCAACTTTTTAACATACATATTGTAAATAATTGTGGCCCCTGTGGCACTCCATTCAATAGAGGTTCCCCTTAGGTCAATTCTTTTTCCTTAAAGTCATTGTCCAATTTTATGAAACTTCACTTGGGAATGTTATTTTTTCTACGCAATCTAGCCTTGCTTAAAGCTTTATATAGAGTTAGAGAGATGTACAGCACGAAACAAACCCTTCGGTCCAACATCCATGCTGACCAGATATCCTAAATTAATCCAGTTCCATTTGCCAGCACTTGGTCCATATGCCTCTAAATCCCTCCTATTCAAATATCCATCCAAATGCCTTTTAAATGTTTTAATTGTACCTGCCTCCACCGCTTCTTCTGGCAACTCATTCCATTCATGCACCACCTTCTGCTTATATTTCAGTTAATCTTGCTTCAACTCTTCAATTCCATTCTGCATTTTGAAAGTCTCACAACTTATCTTGTAAAAGGTTTCAAATTGACTTGAGATGACTTACAAGTCATGTATTTATATATACACACATACATACATACATATATACACACACCATCAATCTTTTACAAAAAAAACTGCAATACCTCAAGAGTCAATTTTATGCTTTACCAAGCACAGGACATCAATAGTGAGGAATAAAACGCTACTACCTCTGCCAATTTCAACATCAAACAATTTTTATCAACAAAAATCCCTTAACTGATCTGAATACAGCAAATTAACAACAATCTCAGAAGCATAAACCAGTATGAACCAAGTCTGACTTTATCATTTCAGGAGGATTTACACATAGAATTGAAGGACCAACTGATAAATCTATGTCCTTTAACTCCTGCAGGAAGAGCATGACACTTTAGCTTTGCCTGGATTGAACTGCGTGTTCCAAATTTGAAAAAAAGTGTCCTAATATACTGTGTTGAATATTAATAGGCTGAGAGTCAGTTAACTGCACTTAACTGATGCTGCACAGTGGACATTCAAGCCAATTTCTATTTGAATGAGCAACCGAGGTGTACACTACATGGCGCTCATAGCATTTTTACCAAAGGCACAAAAAAAAAATCAATTTTCAACCTTCACAGAAAAAAATTATTTTTTTCTTCACGGGACGTGGGCATTGCTGGCTTGCCAGCATTTATTGCCCATCCCACACTATCCTTCTAGAACTGCTGCAATCCATATGCTCTGAGTTCACCCACAATGCTGTAAGGGAGGAAATTCCAAGATTTTGACCCAAAGACAATGAAGGAACAACAATATATTTCTGAGTCAAGATGGTGATTAGTCTGGGGCAGAATTTACAGGTGGTGGTATTCCCATGTATCTGCTGTCCTCGTCCTTTGAAGTGGAAGTCGTCATGGGTTTTGAAGTTGCTGTCTAAGGAGCTTTGGTAAATGTCTGCAGTGCAACTTTTGCTACTGAGTATTGGAGGAGGAGGGAGTGGATGTTTGTGGATATAGTGCCAATTAAGCAGCCTGCTTTATCCTGGATAGTGTCAGACTTCTTGAGTATTGTTAGAGCTGAATCATCCAGCAATTGGGGGTATTCCATCATAGAGTCATAGAGATGTACAGCATGGAAACAGACCTTTCGGTCCAACCTGTCCATGCCGACCAGATATCCCAACCCAATCTAGTCCCACCTGCCAGCACCCTTCCTATTTATATACCCATCCAAATGCCTCTTAAATGTTGCAATTGTACCAGCCTCCACCACTTCCTCTGGCAGCTCATTCCATACACGTACCACCCTCTGCGTGAAAACTTTGCCCCTTAGGTGTCTTTTATATCTTTGCCCTCTCACCCGAAACCTATGCCCTCTAGTTCTGGACTCGCTGATCCCAGGGAAAAGACTTTGCCTATTTATCCTATCAATTCCCCTCATAATTTTGTAAACATCTATAAGGTCACCCCTCAGCCTCCGATGCTCCAGGGAAAACAGCCCCAGCCTGTAAGGCCGCATCCTATAGCACAAATCCTCCAACCCTGGCAATATCCTTGTAAATCTTTTCTGAACCCTTTCAAGTTTCACAACATCTTTTCTAGAGGAAGGAGACCAGAATTGCACGCAATATTCCAACAGTGGCCTAACCAATGTCCTGTACAGCCGTAACATGACCTCCCAACTCCTGTACTCAATACTCTGACCAATAAAGGAAAGCATACCAAACGCCACCTTCACTATCCTATCTAACTGTGACTCCACTTTCAAGGAGCTTTGAACCTGCACTCCAAGGTCTCTTTGTTCAGCAGCACTCCGGAGGACCTTACCGTTAAGTGTATAAGTTCTGCTAAGATTTGCTTTCCCAAAATGCAGCACCTCGTATTCATCTGAATTAAACTCCATCTGCCACTTCTCAGCCCATTGGCCCATCTGGTCCAGATCCTGTTGTAATCTGAGGTAACCCTCTTCGCTCTCCACTGCACCTCCAATTTTGGTGTCATCTGCAAACTCACGAACTGTACCTCTTATGCTCGCATCCAAATCATTTATGTAAATGACAAAAAGTAGAGGACCCAGCACCGATCCTTGTGGCACTCCACTGGTCACAGGCCTCCAGTCTGAAAAACTACCCTCCACTACCACCCTCTGTCTTCTACCTTTGAGCCAGTTCTGTATCCAAATGGCTAGTTCTCCATGTGATCTAACCTTGCTAATCAGTCTCCCATGGGGAACCTTGTTGAACGCCTTCCTGAAGTCCATATAGATCACATCTACTGCTCTCCCCTCATCAATCTTCTTTGTTACTTGTTCAAAAAACTCAATCAAGTTTGCAAGTCATGATTTCCCACGCACAAAGCCATGTTGACTATCCCTAATCAGTCCTTGCCTTTTCAAATACATGTATATCCTGTCCCTCAGGATTCCCTCCAACAACTTGCCCACTACCGAGGTCAGGCTCATCGGTCTATGGTTCCCTGGCTTGTCCTTACCGCCCTTCTTAAACAGTGGCACCACGTTTGCCAACCTCCAGTCTTCCGGCACCTCACCTGTGACTATCGATGATACAAATATCTCAGCAAGATCAGGTCCTGGGGATTTATCCACCTTTAACCGTTTCAAGACATCTAGCACTACCTCCTCTGTAATATGGTCATTTTGCAAGATGTCACCATCTATTTCCCTACAGTCTATATCTTCCATATCCTTTTCCACAGTAAATACTGATGCAAAATATTCATTTAGTATCTCCCCCATTTTCTGTGGCTCTACACAAAGCCTGCCTTGCTGAACTTTGAGGGGCCCTATTCTCTCCCTAGTTACCCTTTTGTCCTTAATATATTTGGATTCCCTTTGGAATCCCTTTGGATTCTCCTTAGTTCTATTTGCCAAAGCTATCTCATATCTCCTTTTTGCCCTCCTGAATTTCCTCTTAACTAGATTCCCTACAGTATGGAAACAGGCCCTTCGGCCCAACAAGTCCACACCAACCCTCTGAAGAGTCACCCACCCAGTCCCATTCCCTTATCCTATATTTACCCCTGACTAATTCACCTAACACTATGGGCAATTTAGCATGGCCAATTCACCTGATCTGTACATCTTTGGATTGTGGGAGGAAACCGGAGCACCCAGAGGAAACCCACGCACACGCAGGGAGAATGTGCAAACTCCACTCAGACAGTCGCCAAAGGCAGGAATCGAACCTGGGTCCCTGGTACAGTGAGGCAGCAGTGCTAACCACTGTGCCACCATGCCGCCAAGTATATTCCTACTTCCTTTATACACTTCTCAGGATTCACTCGATCTATCCTGTCTATACCTGACATATGCTTCCTTCTTTTTCTGAACCAAACCCTCAATTTCTTTAGTCATCTAGCATTCCCTAGACCTACCAGCCTTCCCTTTCACCCTGACAGGAATATATTTTCTCTGGATTCTTGTTATCTCATTTCTGAAGACTACCCATTTCCAACTGTCCCTTTACCTGCGGACATCTGCATCCAATCAGCTTTCAAAAGTTCTTGCCTAATACCGTCAAAATTGGCCTTTCTCCAATTTAGAACTTCAACTTTTAGATCTGGTCTATCCTTTTCCATCACTATTTTAAATCGAATAGAATTATGGTCGCTGGCCCCAAAGTGCTCCCCCACTGACACCTCAGTCACCTGCCCTGCCTTATTTCCCAAGAGTAGGTCAAGTTTTGCACCTTCTCTAGTAGCTATATCCACATACTGAATCAGAAAATTGTCTTGTACGCACTTAACAAATTCCTCTCCATCTAAATCTTTAACACTAAGGCAGTCCCAGTCGATGTTTGGAAAGTTAAAATCCCCTACCATAACCACCCTATTATTCTTACAGATAGCTGAGATCTCCTTACAAGTTTGTTTCTCAATTTCCCTCTGATTATTAGGGGGTCTATAATACAAGCAGAAAGTAAGGACTGCAGATGCTGGAGATCAGAGCTTAAAAATGTGTTGCTGGAAAAGCGCAGCAGGTCAGGCAGCATCAAAGGAACAGGAGAATCAACGTTCGGGCATAAGCCTGAAGAAGGGCTTATGCCCGAAACGTCGATTCTCCTGTTCCTATGATGCTGCCTGACCTGCTGCGCTTTTTCAGCAACATATTTTTAAGGTCTATAATACAATCCCAATAAGGTGATCATCCCTTTCTTATTTCGCAGTTCCACCCAAATAACTTCCCTGGATGTATTTCCGGGAATATCCTCCCTCAGCACAGCTGTAATGCTATTCCTTATCAAAAATGCCACTCGCCCTCCTCTCTTGCCTCCCTTTATATCCTTCCTGTAGCATTTGTATCCTGGAACATTAAGCTGCCAGTCCTGCCCATCCCTGAGCCATGTTTCTGTAATGCTATGATATCCCAGTCCCATGTTCCTAACCATGCCCTGAATTCATCTGCCTTCCCTGTTAGGCCCCTTGCATTGAAATAAATGCAGTTTATTAGTCCTACCTTGTCCCTGCCTGCCCTGACTGTTTGACTCACTTCTGTTCTCAACTGTACCAGTCTCAGATTGATCTTTTTCCCCACTATCTCCCTGGGTCTCCCCCGCCCCACCTTACTAGCTTAAATCCTCCCAAGCAGTTCTAACAAATTTCCCTGCCAGTATATTAGTCCCCTTCCAATTTAGGTGCAATCCATCCTTCTTGTACAGGTCACTTCTATCCCAAAGAGATTCCAATGATCCAAAAATGAGAATCCTTCTCCCATACACCAGCTCCTCAGCCATGCATTCATCTGCTCTATCCTCCTATTCCTGCCCTCACTAGCTCGTAGCACTGGGAGTAATCCAGATATTACTACCCTTGAGGACCTCCTTTTTAAATTTCTGCCTAACTCTCTGTAATCTCCCTTCAGAATCTCAACCTTTTCCCTTCCTATATCGTTGGTTCCAATGTGGACAATGACCTCTTGCTGGCCCCTCTCCCCCATGAGAACATTCTGCACCCTCTCTGAAACATCCTTGATTCTGGCACCAGGGAAACAATATACCATTCTGCTTTTTCTCTGCTGGCCACAGAAATGTCTGTCTGTACCTCGGACTACAGAATCCCCTAACACAATTGATCTCTTGGAAGCCAACGTACTCCCCATTGCATTAGAGCCAGTCTCAATACCAGAAACTTGGCTGTTCGTGCTATGTTCCCCTGAGAATCCATCACCCCCTACATTTTCCAAAACTTAATACCTGTTTGAAATGGGTTTATCCACAAAAGACTCCTGCTCTAGCTGCCTACCTCTCTTACCCTTGCTGGAGTTAACCCATCTATGTGACTGTATCTGAGATGCTCCCCCCTTCCTGTAACTGCCATCCATCACATGCTGTTGCTGTTGCAACTTCCTCATCGCTTCTTTCTGTCTCTCCAATCGATCCACTCAATCTGATAAGATTCGCATCCAACAGCATTTATGGCAGATATAATCTGCAGTAACCCTCTTTAAACTCCCACATCTGACAAGTACATATCACTGCAAAGGCCATTTTTGCTCCTTCACAATCTACAGACCCAGAAAATAACACCATCTTATTCCTCTACAAAACAGTGCACCAGGTTAAATTATTAGCTACGGCTTATATTTTAAGTTTAATCAAGAGGTTTTTCTCCAAAAAAACATATAATCAAGAAAGAAGCCACTGTACTCACTAATACAGCCTTTCTCTTGGACAGACTTAAAACAATAATTAACTTATCTGATTCTGTGTTGTGAACTTCGCCCAAACTGGTTTCTCCAAGATTAGTTGTGAAATTCACTGTTTGTTAATTTTCCCAGATGCACTCCGATGTCCAGCGACACATGAATTCAAAAACAGCAAAGGCAATAACCGTGCAGGTTCTCTCTCTCTCTCTTTCTCCTGCACTGTCCTCACCGTGTGCCTCCTTTGTCTGTCATTCTCCCTTTTAAAACTGCTGTTGTTTTGACTTTTTTATTCCAAAGTTCCAAAACAATGCAACAGCATTTCTAACAATAATTGCTGCTCCAGATTTCTGACTTATTCCATATAGATGATGGATGGGCTTTGGGGAGTCAGCTGATCAGTTATTCACTGCAGTATTCCTAAACTCTGATCTGCTTTTGTAGCCATTGTGTTCATGTGGTGATTCCAGTTGAGTTTCTGATCAATGGTAACCTAAAGGATATTGATACTGGGGGATTCAGAGATGGTAACACCATTGAATGTCAAGGGGTGGTGGTTTAATTATCTCTTACTGGAGATAGTCGTTGCCTGACATTGTCTGGTGCAAATGTCAGCTCAAGCCTGGATATTGTCCAGATCTTGTTGCATTTGAACATGAACAGCTTCAGAAACTGAGGAGTCACAAATGATAAAGACATTGTGAAATCATCGGTGAACATCCCCACTTCTGACCTTCTAATGGAAAGAAGTTAATTGATGAAAACCTGAAGATGGTTAGGCCTAGGATACTGAGGAACTCCTACAGAGATGTCCTGAAGCTGACAACTGACCTCCAATAATCACAATTTTCCTATGTGCCAGGTACAACTCCAGTGCAAATAATTTGCCCCCGATACCCATTGTTCCAGTTTTGTTAGGGTTCCTTGATGCCGCAGTCAGTTGATTTTGGGCTTGATAACAAGGGCTATCACTTCCACTTTATCTTTAGAATTCAGGTCTTTGTCTACGTTTGAGGCTATAATGAGGTCAGGTGGTCTTGCTGGAACCCAAAGTGAACGTCACTGAGTGAGTTATTTCTGAGCAGTGCTACTTACAGCACTGTTCCTGACACCTTCTATCACTTTACTGATGATGGACAGTAGACTGATGGGGTGGTAATTAACCACATTGGATTTGTTCAGCTTTTGCACACTGTTGGGTGGATGCCAGTGTTGTAACTATACTGGAATAGCTAGGGAAGCAGCAAGTTCTGGATCACAATTCTTCAGTACTCTTCTTGGAATGCTGTCAGCACCCAGAGACTTTGCACTTTCCAGTACCTCCAGCTGTGTCTTGTTATCAAGTGGAATGAATTGAATTGGCTGAAGACTGGCATTCACATTGCTGGAGAGGTGTGGAGGAGGTCAAGATGGATTATCCCACTTGGCACTTCTGGCTGAAGATTGCAGTGAATGCTTCAGCCTTATCTTTTGCATTGATGCACTGGGCTCTTCCATCCTTCAGGATGGACATATTTGCGCACTGTCCTCCCCCAGTGAGTTAATTATTTACTACTATTCATAACTGGACGTGCAGGACCAGAGGTTAGATATGTTGGTTGTGCTATCAGATGGCTCTGTCGAACACTTGCTGCTTATGTTGTTTGGCATGCAAGTGATCCTGTCTGACAATGTCACCAGATTGACACCTAATTTTTAGGTATGCCTAGTGCTGCTCCTGCACTCTCCACTGAACCAGGATTGATCCCCTGGCTTGATGGTAATGGTTGAATGGAGGATATGCTGGACCATGAGGTTTTAGATTGTGCTGGAGTACAACTCTGCTGCTGTTGATGGCACAGAGCGTCTCATGGACACCCAGTCTTGAGTTGCAAGATCTGTTCGTAGACTGTCCGATTTAGCTTGGTGATATTCCCACACACCATGACTGAGGGTATTCTCAAATTCTCAGTGTGACAGCTGGTTCCACAAAGACTGTGCAGTGGTTACTCTTACTGATACTGTCATACTGCATCACTGCCAGCACACTGATAAGGATGAAGCGAAGTATGTATTTTCCCTCTTGTTGGTTCACACACCACCTGCCACAGATCCAATCTAATAGCTATGTCCTTCAGGACCTGACCAGATCAAATCATAGTGCTGCCACAGAGCCACTCTTGGTGGTGGATACTGAAATCGCCAACTCCCCACCTCACCGTGTACATTTTGCGCCTTTGCCATCCTCAATGCTGCCTCCAATTGCTGTTCAACATGGAGGAGTACAGATTCATCAGCTGAAGGAGAATGTTACATGGCAATTAGCAGGACGTTCCCTTGCCCACGTTAAGCTGAAGCCTTGAGACTTTGTGCGGTCTGGAGTCAATGTGGGGGACTCTGGGGCTAAGTCCCTCCTAACTGTACCACTGCACCGCTCCTTCTGCTGGGTCTGTCCTAGGTGGTGGTGTCTGGGGCATTGTCTGTAAAGCATTATTCCATGAGTAGGACTAAGTCAAGCATCAGCCTGATAAGTCTGTGAAACAGCTCTCCCAATTTTGGCACTAGCCCCCAGATATTAGTAAGGAGGACTTTGCAGGGTCAAAAAGGCTGTTTCTGCCAGGTCTGTCTAGTTTCATTCCTTTGTGGAGACTTTGTAGCAATTGATTCAATGGAATGGCTTGCTAGGGCATTTCAAAGAGCAGGGAGAAAGTGAGGACTCCAGATGCTGGAGTGCTTATGCCCGAAACATCAATGCTCCTGCTCCTCGGACGCTGCCTGACCTGCTGTGCTTTTCCAGCACCACACTCTCATTTCAAAGGGCAGTTGAGAGTCAACCACATTGCTGGCGATCTGGAGTCACCTGTAGGTCTACAAGGTGAAGATGACAGATTTCCTTCCCTGAAGAACGTGAGTGAACCAGATGATTTTTTTCTGACAATCAATGATGGTTTGATGGTTATCAGTTGATTAAAAAATACCTAGAATTAAGAATCAAGTTCAAATTCCACCATCTGCTATGGCGGAATTCGAACCTGAATCCCCAGAACATTAGCTGAGTTTCCAGGTAATTCCACAAGGCCATTGCCTTCCCTTATACTCCTTTGTTTTAGAAAGACAATTGTTTTAGAAAGAGATGTATACGCAAACACATAGTATACATTAGGCTATGACAGAAAAGTCTTTGTCGCAGAATGATTTAATCTGGTTAGCACGGCCTCCTCACAGCGCCAGGGACCCAGGTTTGATTCCTGCCTCGGGCGACTGTCTGTGTGGAGGTTGCACATTCTCTCCGTGTCTGCGTGGGTTTTCTTCGGGTGCTCCGGTTTCTTCCCACAATCCAAAAATGTGCAGGTCAGGTGAATTGGCCATGCTACATTGCCCATAGTGTTAGGTGCATTAGTCAGGAGTAAATATAGGGTAGGGGAATGGGTATGGGTGGGTTACTCTTTGGAGGGTTGGTGTGGACTTGTTGGGCTGAAGGGCCTGTTTCCATACTGTAGGGAATCTAATCTAAGCTAATAATTTGTGAAACTATCAAGTAGTGCTCATCAGAATTGCAAAATTCTACCAAGACTTGTCTACTTTAGAATTGGCATGCTCACAACAATTGCACATGACCCAGCAACAGCAAAGGAAATAGAGGATAACAGTTAAAAGTCAGTTTGTTCAGTCCTTTAAAAGAGCTCATTTATCTTCAGATTTCAGTTCTGGCAAGGAGCCCACATATCCAATGTTGACCTATTTCTAGCATTTTCTATTTTCATTACCTTGCTGTTTGTGGGATCGTGCTCTGCAAACAAAGCAGCAAAAACTGGCTATATAACAGTCGTTGTACTTTAAAGAGACTCATGGGGTAAATTGAATGCTACAAAGATTTTTTGACAGAAATGATATTGTGTTATAGAAACACAAACCATAGTCTGACACTGTAATCTGAGTCAAACACACAAGAGGACACTTGATGCATTATGCCTGTAACAGCTCTTTGAAAAAGCTATGTAATTCACTCCCACTTCCAGCATTTCCCTATAAGCTTGCAAATTATCCTCTTCATGCCCATGTTCAATTGTCTTTTGAAGATTTGTATGGAATCTGCTGGTACTTCATTTTTAGAACTGGGTGCCAAATAAAAAGACTACCTTTTGAATAGTGTTTTTATTGACCACCAGACATGACAAAGCAGTTTACAGTGAATGAAATGTTAAGTGTAGCCACTGTCACAGTTAAAGTAAGTGGCAACTATTTCACATTCAGTAAATTCTCACAACCAGTAATGTGGTGAATGAAACAAGATCAACCAGGTAGATCTAATAGAATATGAGATCCCTGATTGGCCCAGCTTAACAGCCCCAATCAGGAAGTTTTGGCTGATAGATAGAAACAGAAAGGTCAGGGGCTCGATTCACTCTAGGAACTGGATCGGAGCTAGTGTCTTCGTCCCATGTACTATGCCTGTATAAGTAAAGGGTGATTTGTTAACATGGTACTGTCCTTCATGGAGTTATTTCAGTGGCGACGAGAGAGAAATATGCTCCTGAATAGATTAGCTTGAGGTGAAGTAAATATTTCTAGTATCATGCCGCTCTTTGGGAAGCTAGACTCGTTTGATTCTGCCGAAGACTGGGACCAGTATATTGGAAAGAAGGCTAGACATTTTTCCGAACACTGGAAAGCAATGAGTAATTCTCCTGACAGCTTGTGAATCCGCAGCTTTTTCAGTTTATTAGAAGCCTAACTTTCACTGAATCGCCAGATACTCCAACCTTCAAGTGTTGATAGATTTTGCTAAGGAATATTACGACCCAAGCCGCCTCTAATTCTGAGACGCTATTGATATTACTTGACAGTTCAAGAACCGGGTGAATCTGTCTTGGGCCTTTTGATGAAGTTGAGACAACCTGCAGAGGCATGTGATTTTTAGAACATAGAACATAGAACAATACAGCACAGAACAGGCCCTTCGGCCCACGATGTTGTGCCGAACATTTGTCCTAGCTTAAGCACCCATCCATGTACCTATCCAATTGCCGCTTAAAGGTCACCAAAGATTCTGACTCTACCACTCCCACAGGCAGCGCATTCCATGCCCCCACCACTCTCTGGGTAAAGAACCCACCCCTGACATCTCCCCTATACCTTCCACCCTTCACCTTAAATTTATGTCCCCTTGTAACACTCTGTTTTACCCGGGGAAAAAGTTTCTGACTGTCTACTCTATCTATTCCTCTGATCATCTTATTAACCTCTATCAAGTCACCCCTCATCCTTCGCCGTTGCAACGAGAAAAGGCCTAGCACTCTCAACCTATCCTCGTACGACCTATTCTCCATTCCAGGCAACATCCTGGTAAATCTTCTCTGCACCCTCTCCAAAGCTTCCACATCTTTCCTAAAATGAGGCGACCAGAACTGCACACAGTACTCCAAATGTGGCCTAACCAAAGTCCTGTAAAGTTGCAACATCACTTCACGACTCTTGAATTCAATCCCTCTGCTAATGAACGATAATACACCATAGTCCTTCTTACAAGCTCTATCCACCTGAGTGGCAACTTTCAAAGACCTATGAACATAGACCCCAAGATCCCTCTGTTCTTCCACCTCACTAAGAACCCTACCGTTAACCCTGTATTCCGCATTCTTATTTGTCTTTCCAAAATGGACAACCTCACACTTGGCAGGGTTGAACTCCATTTGCCACTCCTCAGCCCAGCTCTGCATCATATCCAAGTCCCTCTGCAGCCGACAACAGCCCTCCTCACTATCCACAACTCCACCAATCTTCGTATCATCTGCAAATTTACTGACCCACCCTTCGACTCCCTCATCCAAGTCATTAATAAAAATTACAAACAGCAGAGGACACAGAACTGATCCCTGCGGAACTCCACTTGTAACTGGGCTCCAGGCTGAATATTTACCATCTACCACCACTCTCTGCCTTCGACCGGTTCGCCAGTTTTCTATCCAATTGGCCAAATTTCCCTCTATCCCATGCCTCCTGACTTTCCACATAAGCCTACCATGGGGAACCTTACCAAATGCCTTACTAAAATCCATGTATCCTACATCCACTGCTCTACCCTCATCCACATGCTTGGTCACCTCCTCAAAGAATTCAATAAGACTTGTAAGGCAATACCTACTCTTCACAAATCCATGCTGGCTGTCCCTAATCAAGCAGTGTCTTTCCAGATACTCATAAATCCTATCCCTCAGTACCCTTTCCATTACTTTGCCTACCACCGAAGTAAGACTTACTGGCTTGTAATTCCCGGGGTTATCCCTATTTCCTTTTTTGAACAGGGGCACAACATTCGCCACTCTCCAGTCCCCTGGTACCACCCCCGTTGACAGTGAAGACGAAAAGATCATTGCCAACGGTACTGCAATTTCCTCTCTTGCTTCCCACCTAATCCTAGGATATATCCCATCAGGCCCGGGGGACTTGTCTATCCTCAAGTTGTTCAAAATGTCCAACACATCTTCCTTCCTAACAAGTATCTCCTCTAGCTTACCAGTCCGTTTCACACACTCCTCTTCAACAATACGGTCCCTCTCGTTCGTAAATACTGAAGAAAAGTACTCATTCAAGACCTCTCCTATCTCTTCCGACTCAATACACAGTCTCCCACTACTGTCCTTGATCGGACCTACCCTCGTTCTCGTCATTCTCATGTTTCTCACATACGCATAAAAGGCCTTTGGGTTATCCTTGATCCTATCCGCCAAAGATTTTTCATGCCCTCTCTTAGCTCTTCTAATCCCTTTCTTCAGGTCCCTTCTGGCTACATTCTTGGATATCCTGACAAACAGCTAGCCTACTTGCTGGACTACAAGTCCGGATCCCATCCCCCTGCCAAATTAGTTTAAACCCCCCCGAAGAGTGCTAGCAAACCTACCCCCCAGGATATTGGTGCCCTTCTGGTTCAGGTACAACCCGTCCTACTTGTACAGGTCCCACCTTCCCCAGAAAGCAGTCCAATTGTCCAAATACCTGAAGCCCTCCCTCCTACACCATCCTTGCAGCCACGTGTTCAACTGCACTCTCTCCCTATTCCTTGCCTCATTGTCACGTGGCACCGGCAACAACCCAGAGAGGACGACTCTGTCTGTCCTAGCTTTTAGCTTCCAGCCTAAGTCCGAGCTCTTGAATGACCTCCCCACCCCTCTTCCTACCTATGTCGTTGGTGCCAACGTGCACCACGACTTCTGGCTGCACACCCTCCCCCTTAAGGATTCTGAAGACACGGTCCGAGTCGTCTCGGACCCTGGCACCCAGGAGGCAACAAACCATCCGAGAGTCTCGCCCATGTCCACAGAACCGCCTGTCCGTCCCTCTAACTAGAGAGTCTCCTATAACTAGCGCTCTCCTCCTCTCCCCCTTTCCCTTCTGAGTCTCAGAGACAGACCTCGCGCCACAGACCCGGTCACTGCAGCTTACCCCTGCTAGGCCGTCCCCCCCAACAGTATCCAAAGCGGTATACTTATTGTTTAGGGGAACGACCACAGGGGATCCCTGCACTGCCTGCTTCCTCCCCTTCCCACCTCTAACTGTTACCCAGCTACCTCTGTTCTCTGGCCTAGCTATGTCCCTGTAGCTTCTATCTATCACCCTCTCAGCCTCTTGAATAATCCTCAGTTCATCCAACTCCAGTTCCAGTTCCCTAACTCGTTCTGTGAGGAGCAGGATCTGACTGCATTTCCTGCAGATGAAGTCGGCAGGAGTATCGGTGGTCACCCCTACCTCAAACAGCCTGCAGGAGGAACATTCCACTGGGAACATTCCACTGCCTGCGCTGCCATTACTCTACACCTCGTCTCCAAAACAAGAACACTGAGTAGCTTACCTGTGGACTTTAAAATTAGGTTAGAGGAGGAGGATGGGAGGGAGGCCCTACAATGTAGGACCTGGGGTCTAGAACACACTCAAACATCAATCATTTACCTTCCCGACCAGCTCTGCGCTCCAACCTCACTTCTGCCCAGCTCGCGCCGCTCTCTGCTGTGAAAAGACCGTTGGCGTCGAGGTAAGTTCTTTATATATCAATCACTTACCTTCCCGACCAGCTCTGCGCTCAAACCTCACTTCCGCCCAGCTCGCGCCGCTCTCTGCTGTGACCTAAATGAGATGCTGAGACACTGTTGGGTATGTGGGATTAATGAAGTGATCATTCAAAAGGACTTACTAGCTGAAGCCCACATGGGCTTCAAACAAGCACAATGACTGCCTTTGTCAATAGAAAATGCAGCAAGTGGAGCTTATGAGTTACAGGCTATTCTGACAGAGGTGGAGGCCCTTACCAGACAGACTGAGTTTGGGGAACACCCCTGTGTGAAAGCAACTGCACTCAGAACATATCCTTAACAGATGGGCTCTCGGGTCAGCTCACAGCAAAATCCCAAGACAAGCCTCGGCCAAATGGTTAACACATTCTTGAGGATCCGGGCTGGATGGCCATTGTAATTGCTGTTGGTATGCAGACTCAAGACAGCAAAAGAGTTCCACTCGGCCTGAATTGAGTAAGAAAACTCATAGGCCGGTATCCAAGAGAGTGCACACCATGGAAAATTCACTACAGCAAGTTTGGAACAGTTAAATTGCTTCGCAACATCCAAATCAGAACCAATCAAAATAAACACCTGGTTAAATGGTCACCTAGTTCTAATGGAGGCCAATACCAGCATTTGTATCAGTGATTGCAGAACAAGTTTTCAACAAAATTCATTCTGGATTTCAACTTTTAAGTTTGTGTAAGGCTTCAGCCAGGCTGAGAACCTCTATGGGAGAACTCTTACAGATTAAACGTACAATTTTGATTTTGGTCTCTTATGAGAAGCTGCTGGTTCAGTTACCACTGCTTATAGTAAAAGGCTTGGGCCCAAGCTTAATGGGCCAAAATTAATTGAGAAAGATGCAATTTGATTGCCTCAACATTTTTCAATGAGAAAATGGCTGCCTGAGTGAAGTCCTAATTAAATACTTGAAAGTTTTTCAGCAAGGTTTAGGCATTAGTAAATGTGCCACGGCCATCTTTCATGTTGGCCAAGAAACAATTCCACAATTCTGCATAGCCCACCGAGTGCCATCTGCCTTATGTGCAAAAGTAGCAACAGAAATCAGGAAGCTGGAAAGTGAAGGAATCATCAAACCAGTCCAGTTTTGCACAATGGGCAACATTGGTCATACCGATTGTGAAACCTGACGGGGATTTTTTGGGGGGATTTCAATCAAACGGCAAACCACTTTTTGCAGATGGATAAATATTCAAGTCCCTTTCTCTAGCAGATTTAGATACAAAACTGGCTGGCGGACTGTCCTTCACGAAGCTGGACATGAGCCAAGTATATCTGCATTTGCAGTTCGATGAGGATTTACAGAAGTATGCTACAATTAATACCCATAAGAGTTTGTACCAATATGTGGCACTTCCTTTTGTGGTATCATTAGCCTGTGCCATTTTCCAGCAGTCGATGGACTACATTTTAAAAGGTTTACCCCAGGTTGCCATTTATCTGGATGATGTGCTAATAACCAGGAAGACCAACAAAGAGCATTTAGAAAACTGGGACAAAGTGCTTAAGCATTTCTGCAACACAGGTGTACACCTTATGAGGGAAAAACATGTGCTCCAGGCACCACAAGTGAGTTACTTGGCATACAGAGTGGACAAGACCAGGTTTGGAAGATAAAGTGAGGATGATCAAAAGTGCCCCAGTTCCCACATCTGTACCAGGTTGATGAATTATCCTGGCACCATTACATCAATGGAGAAAGGGTCAGCCTTGGAAATTGTCTTGTAGCCAAATGTAGCCATAGGGGAGTGAAGAAGCAGCTATCATTGTCTAAGATGTTGGCACACAACGATCCCTAGCGAGATGTGGTGCTGACATGCGATGCCTCTCCAGACGGTATTGACATCGTGTTAGCTCACCAATGGCCCAATGGAGAGGAATGCTTGATAGCGCATACTTCCCGAAGTTTTTGACTGATGCTGGATGAAGATATGCACAGATAGAAAAGGAAGGTTTAGCGGTCAGCTTTTTTTGTGAGTAAATTCCACCAATATCTTTAGACATAAATTTGTAATAGTAACCGACTGTAAACTTCGATAGGGCTATGCTGCTCGTAGCTTCAGGTTGAATTCAGTGATGGGTTCTTATTCTGAGTGCACACAATAACAAGTTGCAACACCATCCGGGAGGCCAAGTAGCAAGAGTGATTGGATTTGTGAACTACCCGAGCAACATTCTTGCCTAATACAACATTAAAATGTGAACCTTGATGCAATCTCATTGTAAAGGATGTATAGTGGCACTGGGCCACAGATGGAGGAGGAATTTTTCACTTGGTTCGAACAACTGGGGGCAACAAGGATTAAGTCATCCTGGACTGCAAGACCACTGAAAGAGGATCTGGATCAACATTTATGTAGCAAGAACAATCAAGGTTTATCCCAAACTGTACAACTGAAACAAGGAATGCACATGCAAGGAATGTACCAAAAGAACAATTAAAAACAACTTGCATGTGACCATTAATAAATGCTTATCAGCTTGAGTTAAATGTACGTCAGGGATAGATAAAAGTGGGGCAGAACAAATAAATGATTTTTGCACATCATGCAATTTGCATGCACTTTTATGAAAAGATAATGTTTGGAGAAACGCAATTGTACATTTGCACGTGTATTTGCTCACTGTACAATAATAAGCTAAGCAAGCTTGCACGTGGAACACATGCTGAGAAGATGTCTTTTCCCTGGTGGAATCTAGAACTAGGGAACACAATTGAAAGATAACAAATATCCCATTTAATATGAAGAGGGGGAATTTCTTCTCTCAAAAGAATTGTTCACCTTTGGAATTTCCTTCTATAGGAGGTTGAATTAATCGACTTTTGATTGACAAAAGAATCAAGAATTTGAGGATGCAGTCAAAAACAGTGGTGTGTTTAGACCAGAAGCAGATCAGTCATGATCCTTTTAAATGGTAGAGCAGGTTCCATGGCTCAAAATGGTGCATTCCTGTTCCTGTTTCTTCCGCTTTTATAATCCACACTTCTCAATAGACCAAGAATTTTATTGCTTGTGTTGTATTTCAACACATAATGAGATCAGGAATGACACTTTATAAATTCAAGTGAAGTTTAAGGTAATATTCAGCTACTCCAAGGTGGAAATACAATATTGAAATAATGTTTTCAGTTAAACTGAAGACAACAATCCTTACAGAAGAGATTCAATACAACACAAAAAAATGAATTGGCACTATCTTCTGTAACCATATGCTCACGATACACATGCACGCATCAAGAAAAGACAAATGGCCTAATCCAAAAGACCAATGGGAATGGTAATCAAAAATGCCTTTGAGTCAAGGGTAATAATCACTGTAATAGGTTTCATCTCATGCAATGTCATGCTCCAGAACAACAGAGTCAGAGGACAACTGAATAATGTGACAGTCTGTAAATTTTTCCATAAAGTCTCACACATTGATTAATTACATCAAAATGTCAAACACAATAAGTGAGTCTCAAATAAAGGGAGAAATACATAACAAGTCAGCCCCCAACAGTAAAGTGAAAGATAATCATGTTTTGGGGTAACACCAATGTAAGAATCATTCCAATGAACTGCATAATCCTGAAGAAAATAATGTCTTTTCTCTTATGAGATTTGACTGATCTATGTTTCCAGCTTCAGTACTTTTATTCCAGACACCCAACATATGTTTTTCTTCTCATGATAGGTCAGAGGATTGGGAACTATTTTAGATACCAGCAGCAGATAAATAAACAAGAAGAAAATGGATTTTGAAAGTAAATTGTAAAGTATAAAAACAAACATTACAAGCATCTATGGTTAATTAAAAAGAGCAGTTAAACCAATCGTAGGATCCTTGGAGAATACACTGAGCGAGGACAAGGGAAGTTGCATATTGGCAAATTGATAACAGGGAAATGGCAGGTAATTTGAAACAATATTTTGCATTGGTTTTCATGGTGGACGACACCAAACAGCTCAAATATAACAGTTAAAAAAAAGGTACTAATGGGAGGAAAGATCTTGTAACTGCCTCAATCACAAGGGGCAAAGTAATAGGCAAATTAATATAACTAAAGACAAGTCACTAGAACCTGAGGGTCTGCGTCCAAAAGCTATAAAGGAAGTGGCTGCAGACATAGTGTGGGCATTGGTCGAAATATTCCAGAATTGGCCTAAAATTTGTCCTCGGGAAAATTCTAGACTCCATTATTAAGGAAAAAATAGCAGTGCATTTAGAAAAGCCTAACACAATCAGTGTCAACGTGGTTTTATGAAAGGCAAGTCATGTTTGATAAATTTGCTGATGGTCTTCAATGACATTACACACAGAAATGATAAAGAGGAAAAGGAGATTAGCTATAGATTAGATTAGATTACTTACAAGATGTTGTGCATTTGGATTTTCAAAAAGTATTCGACAAGTTCCCTCATAAAAGGCATAAGATAGCAGTTCCGTTACTGGGGGAGTAAATTAGCATGCATTTAAGGATTGGTTAACAAGCGAGACAGTTGGGATTAATGGGTCTTTCGTGGGTTGGAAAGAAGTTACTCACGGAGCACCACAGGGATCAATCCTCAAACCTCAATTATTTATTACCTACATTAATAAATTGGAGGAGGAGGCAGAGTTTAGAATCTCTGAATTTGTTGACAATATAAAAATAGATAAATGTTTTATTTATTGTTGCATATATCTTGAACATACAGTGAAAATTGTTTTGTCATCACAATCCGGTGCCATTTTGAAGTACATTAAGGATAAAAAGAAATCCTTTAAAGAAGAGAGGGCAGAGAATGCAGTAATTGCCTGTGGCCATTCCCCTCAAAAATAAGTATACCATTTTGGATATTGTTACTTGAGAAGATTCTGAGGGATGAGATATACATGCATTTGGAAAGACAGAGTTTGATTAGGAGTAGTCAACATGGCTTTGTGCACAGGAGATCATGCCTCAAAATTTGTTAAGAGTTATTTGATGAAGTGACCAGGAAGGTTGATGAAGGCAGAGTGGTAGATGTAGTTTGTATGGATTTTAGTTCCACATGGTAGGCTGCTCATGAAGGTTGATTGAATGGAATACAGGGGGAGCTGGCAAATTGGATACACAATTGGCTTGATGGTAGGAGGCAGAGGGTAACAGTGAAAGATGTTTATCGGACTGGAGGCCTGTGACTCGTGGTGTGCCTCAGGGATCAGTGCTGGGCCCATTGCTGTTTATTATCTATATCAATGATTTGGATGAGAATGTACAAGGCATGATACTAAAATATTGTGGACAGTGAGGAAGGTTATCAGAAATTGCAGCAGGACCTTGATCAGCTGCGAAAATGAGCCGAGAAGTGGCAAATGGAGTTTAATATGTTTAAATGTGAGGTCTTGCATTTTGGAAAGTCAAATCAAGGAAGGAGCTTCATGGTGAATGGTAGGGTCTTAAGAAGTGTAGTGGAACAGAGGGTGTTCAGGTGCACGGTTCCCTGAAAGTGGAGTCATAGGTAGAGTGTGTAGTGAAGAAAGCTTTTGGTACTCTGGCCTTCATCAGTCAGGGTACTGAGTATAGAAGTTGGGAAATTATGTTGCAGTTGTACAGTTGGTGACGCCGCACTTGGAGTATTGTGTTACAGTTTTAGTCACCTTGGTATAGGAAGGATGTTATTAAATGGAAAGAGTGCAGAAGAAATTTACAGGGATGTCGCCACAACTCAAGGGAGAGGTTGGACAAGCTCGGACCTTTTGCTTCACAGCGTATGAGACTGAGGGGGGGTCTTACAGAAGTGTATAAGATCATAATAGGCATGGATAGGGTGAATGCACTCAAACTTTTTCCCAAGGTTGGGGAATCAAAAATTAGAGGGCATCAGTTTAAGGTAAGAAGGAAAGAATAAAAGAGAACCTGAGGGGTACCTTTTTTTTACACAGAGGGTGGTACACATATAGAATGAGGTAAAAACAATGACTGCAGATGCTGGAAACCAGATTCTGGATTAGTGGTGCTGGAAGAGCACAGCAATTCAGGCAGCATCCGAGGACAGGCAAAATCGACGTTTCGGGCAAAAGCCCTTCATCAGGAATAAAGGCAGAGAGCCTGAAGCATGGAGAGATAAGCTAGAGGAGGGTGGGGGTGGGGAGAGAGTAGCATAGAGTACAATAGGTCAGTGGGGAAGGAGATGAAGGTGATAGGTCAGGGAAGAGAGGGTGGAGTGGATAGGTGGAAAAGGAGCTGGGCAGGTCGGACAAGTCCGGACAAGTCGAGTTGCTGGAGGTTAGAAACTAGGATGAGGTGGGGGAAGGGGAAATGAGGAAACTGTTGAAATCCACATTGATGCCCTGGGGTTGAAGTGTTCCGAGGCGGAAGATGAGGCGTTCTTCCTCCAGGCGTCTGGTGGTGAGGGAGCGGCGGTGGAGGAGGCCCAGAACCTCCATATCCTCGGCAGAGTGGGAGGGGGAGTTGAAATGTTGAGCCACTGGGCGATTTGGTTGATTGATGCGGGTGTCTCTGAGATGTTCCCTAAAGCGCTCTGCTAGGAGGCGCCCAGTCTCCCCAATGTAGAGGAGACCGCATCGGGAGCAACGGATACAATAGATGATATTAGTGGATGTGCAGGTAAAACTTTGATGGATGTGGAAGGCTCCTTTAGGGCCTTGGATGGAGGTGAGGGAGGAGGTGTGGGCACAGGTTTTACAGTTCCTGCGGTGGCAGGGGAAAGTGCCAGGATGGGAGGGTGCGTCGTAGGGGGGCGTGGACCTGACCAGGTAGTCACGGAGGGAACGGTCTTTGCGGAAGGCAGAGAGGGGTGGGGAGGGAAATATATCCCTGGTGGTGGGGTCTGTTTGGAGGTGGCGGAAATGTCGGCGGATGATTTGGTTTATGCGAAGGTTGGTAGGGTGGAAGGTGAGCACCAGGGGCGTTCTGTCCTTGTTGCGGTTGGAGGGGTTGGGTCTGAGGGCGGAGGTGCGGGATGTGGATGAGATGCGTTGGAGGGCATCTTTAACCACGTGGGAAGGGAAATTGCGGTCTCTAAAGAAGGAGGCCATCTGGTGTGTTCTATGGTGGAACCGCTCCTCCTGGGAGCAGATACGGCGGAGGCGGAGGAATTGGGAATACGGGATGGCATTTTTGCAAGAGGTAGGGTGGGAAGACTTGTAATCCAGGTAGCTGTGGGAGTCGGTGGGTTTGTAGAAAATGTCAGTGTCAAGTCGGTCGTCACTGATGGAGATGGAGAGGTCCAGGAAGGGGAGGGAGGTGTCAGAGATGGTCCAGGTAAATTTAAGGTCAGGGTGGAATGTGTTGGTGAAGTTGATGAATTGCTCAACCTCCTCGCGGGAGCACGATGTGGCGCCAATGCAGTCATCAATGTAACGGAGGAAGAGGTGGGGAGTGGTGCCGGTGTAATTACGGAAGATCAACTGCTCTACGTAGCCAACAAAGAGACAGGCATAGCTGGGGCCCATACGTGTGCCCATGGCTACCCCTTTGGTCTGGAGGAAGTGGGAGGATTCAAAGGAGAAATTGTTAAGGGTGAGGACCAGTTCGGCCAAACGAATGAGTGTGTCGGTGGAGGGGTACTGTTGGGAACGTCTGGAGAGGGAAAAACGTAGGGCTTGGAGGCCCTGGTCATGGCGGATGGAGGTGTAGAGGGATTGGATATCCATGGTGAAGATGAGGCGTTGGGGGCCGGGGAAACGGAAGTCTTGGAGGAGGTGGAGGGCGTGGGTGGTGTCTCGAACGTATGTGGGGAGTTCCTGGACTAGGGGGGATAGGACAGTGTCGAGGTAGGTAGAGATGAGTTCAGTGGGGCAGGAGCATGCTGAGACAATGGGTCGGCCAGGGTGGTCAGGCTTGTGGATCTTGGGAAGGAGGTAGAACCGGGCAGTGCGGGGTTCCTTGACTATGAGGTTGGAAGCTGTGGGTGGGAGATCTCCTGAGGTGATGAGGTTGTGTATGGTCTGGGAGATGATGGTTTGGTGATGGGGGGTGGGGTCATGGTCAAGGGGGCGGTAGGAAGAGGTGTCCTCGAGTTGGCGTTTGGCTTCAGCGATGTAGAGGTCAGTGCGCCAGACTACCACTGCGCCCCCTTTGTCCGCTGGCTTGATGGTGAGGTCAGGATTGGAGCAGAGGGATTGGAGGGCTGCGCGTTGTGAGGGTGAGAGGTTGGAGTGGGGGAGGGGGGTCGACAGGTTGAGGCGGTTAATGTCCCGGCGGCAGTTGGAAATGAAGAGGTCGAGGGCAGGTAATAGGCCAGCGCGGGGTGTCCAGGTGGATGTAGTGTGTTGGAGGTGGGCGAAGGGGTCCTCGGAAGGTGGGCGGGAGTTCTGATTGTGAAAGTAAGCTCGGAGGCGGAGGCGACAGAAGAATTGTTCGATGTCATGGCGTGTATTAAATTCATTGATGCGTGGACGGAGGGGGACAAAGGTGAGTCCTTTGCTGAGGACTGATCGTTCATCCTCAGTGAGGGGGAGGTCTGGGGGGATGGTGAAAACTCGGCAGGGCTGGGAGCCGGGAGCTGGTGTAGGTGTAGAGCTGGGTCGGAGCCAGTACCTGGAGTGGGTGTGATGGTGGGGGGAATGGGGGTAGAGTCATGAGCAGGGGTACTTTTCCCCGCGGGGTTCTGGGGGGTGGGGATAGTGACAGTGGGGTCTGTGGGGGGCGTGTCAGCAGAATGCAGGTGAGTGGCGCTGGTGGGGGCGGAGGTGGTGGCAGACACGACAGTAGGGGTGGCGGAAGTCACTGAGCGTGTGGCATCAGCGATGATGTGAGGGCCGGAAGTGGCTGTGGGAGTGGCCATGATGGGGGCAGAAGTGACATCATCAATCAGCGTGGCGGTGGTAGCTGCATCAGCCACATGGCTAATGGTGTTTCCGAGGCCAGGGGAATCTTCTGGAATGTTTGAGGAGCGCTGGTTATGGAGGTGGGTAGATAAAAGTTTGTTGTACTTACAGTTTTTGATGTTTGAGATGGAATTGAAATACTGTTTGTTGAGAGTATGAATTCTCCTGAGGATGTAGTACAGAGTGAGTCCTTTGCAATTCTGAGAGAGTGTGGCCCTCAGCTGAGGCAGGGCAGACTGTAGAGAGGTTAGGTACCGGCGCATTGCTGCAAGCGTGGAGCGGAGGATCTTGATGGAGAACTGTTGCTGGTGTTTTTGAATCTGTAGTCTGTACTGTTTGTCCTGTTCTGGTCCGAACTCTGCTGGTTTAAAGGTGGTCCGGAGTACGTGTGGGGTGAGTTGGTTACGGAGACAGGCACTGAGGAAGCAGATGTGGCTGTGATAGCGAGTTTGTTTCAGGACATGGTTGAAGAGCTTCAGGGCTGAGGAAATGACCTGGGAGTTGCAGTGAGAGAGAGACTCCCTGAGATTCTTGTAGAGAGAGGAGGAAAACTTCTTCAAGGCAGGCATCCTTGCAAGAGGATTCGCAGTAGGGTTAAAATCAATGAGGTAAAAACAATGACTGCAGATGCTGGAAACCAAATTCTGGATTAGTGGTGCTGGAAGAGCACAGCAATTCAGGCAGCATCCGAGGACAGGCAAAATCGACGTTTCGGGCAAAAGCCCTTCATCAGGAATAAAGGCAGAGTCCCTGAAGCATGGAGAGATAAGCTAGAGGAGGGTGGGGGTGGGGAGAGAGTAGCATAGAGTACAATAGGTCAGTGGGGAAGGAGATGAAGGTGATAGGTCAGGGAAGAGAGGGTGGAGTGGATAGGTGGAAAAGGAGCTGGGCAGGTCGGACAAGTCCGGACAAGTCGAGTTGCTGGAGGTTAGAAACTAGGATGAGGTGGGGGAAGGGGAAATGAGGAAATTGTTGAAATCCACATTGATGCCCTGGGGTTGAAGTGTTCCGAGGCGGAAGATGAGGCGTTCTTCCTCCAGGCGTCTGGTGGTGAGGGAGCGGCGGTGGAGGAGGCCCAGCACCTCCATATCCTCGGCAGAGTGGGAGGGGGAGTTGAAATGTTGAGCCACTGGGCGATTTGGTTGATTGATGCGGGTGTCTCTGAGATGTTCCCTAAAGCGCTCTGCTAGGAGGCGCCCAGTCTCCCCAATGTAGAGGAGACCGCATCGGGAGCAACGGATACAATAGATGATATTAGTGGATGTGCAGGTAAAACTTTGATGGATGTGGAAGGCTCCTTTAGGGCCTTGGATGGAGGTGAGGGAGGAGGTGTGGGCACAGGTTTTACAGTTCCTGCGGTGGCAGGGGAAAGTGCAAGGATGGAAGGGTGGGTCGTAGGGGGGCGTGGACCTGACCAGGTAGTCACGGAGGGAACGGTCTTTGCGGAAGGCGGAGAGGGGTGGGGAGGGAAATATATCCCTGGTGGTGGGGTCTGTTTGGAGGTGGCGGAAATGTCGGCGGATGATTTGGTTTATGTGAAGGTTGGTAGGGTGGAAGGTGAGCACCAGGGGCGTTCTGTCCTTGTTGCGGTTGGAGGGGTTGGGTCTGAGGGCGGAGGTGCGGGATGTGGATGAGATGCGTTGGAGGGCATCTTTAACCACGTGGGAAGGGAAATTGCAGTCTCTAAAGAAGGACGCCATCTGGTGTGTTCTATGGTGGAACCGCTCCTCCTGGGAGCAGATACGGCGGAGGCGGAGGAATTGGGAATACGGGATGGCATATAGAATGAGCTGATCAAGGCAGGTATATTAACAACATTCAAAAGACATTTAGATAAATACATGGATAAGAAAGGTTTAGAAGGATATGGGCCAAAATGCAGGGAAATGGGGTTAGCACGGACAGATATTTTGGTTGGCATGGACGAGGTTGGGGCAAAGGGCTTGTCTTCGTGCTGTAAGATTCTATAACTCTAAGAGTTCATCTTCTGTTCAAATCAGAGTGTCAAACATGACTTCAGGACTTCTGCGAGATCTCTGCAAGGTGATTCAGCCCTCAAGGAGTCCTGCTCTGGGAACAGCAATGACAACACTGATGCCCAGGAGACCCAGTTCTGCAACTGTCACCGCCTCACTGAAACTGCCAAGAACCAGTGTCGCCAGGAATCCTGGCTCTGGGCACCGCCGCCACCAGGAGTCCAGGCTCTCAGCACTGTCGCTGTTGGGAGTCCTGGCTCCAGGCACCGCCGCCACCAGGAGTCCAGGCTCCGGGCACTGTCACTGTTGGGAGCCCTGGCTCCGGGCACCGCTGCTGGGAATCCAGAATCCAGAGACAGTCACTGCCGACACCACTCCAGCCTCAAGAATGATGAAGAAGAAACGTAGAAGAAAAAAGATGACAAGTACATAGAGAAATCATTCCCACTGGCCTGGAGCGAACGGACTCTGATGAACCCGAGCACTACCTACTATGCCAGCATATCTTCGATACTAGATGGGAGGACATATGGAATCTGCAACAGGATACAGACTGGTCAACTGAGTGGGCAAAAGCTTGACAAGTGGACTTCAATGTCGGAAAATTTGAGGTCAGACACTTTGGTAGGAAAAATGAAATGGCTATACTATTAGCACTTAAAAAGGGGCACTCTGGGTCAGCCTACAGCACATGGAGTACAGTGGTTTAAGGCAGTTCACCACCACCTTCTCGAGGGCAATGAGAAATGGGTAATAAATGCCAGCCAATGATACCCACATCCCATGAGCAAATTAAGAAAACAAAACTTTTGCCTGCCTTTTCTCATCACCATTCAACTTGACACACTGTCATCTACTCGGCAAAAGTAAGGACTGCAGATGCTGGAAATCAGAGTCCAGATTAGAGTGGGGCTCAGTCCTAATGAAGGGTTTTTGCCTGAAATATCGATTTTACTACTCGGTTGCTGCCTGACCTGCTGTGCTTTTCCAGCACCACTCAAATCTAGACTCTGTCTTCGACAGCATGCTTAGGGCAACCCCATCTGGACATGTTGATTAGAGAAACAGCACAGAAAAAAATTTCTCCTACAGGCACAATACTGTCACACCATGTTTAACCTGAAGCCATGACACTTAATAGAGTCCAGAGTAATGTTGAGGACTCCCAGGGCAACTTCCTCCCAACTGTATACCACGGTGCCACCTCATCTACTGGGTCTGTGCTGTTGGTATGATAAAATATATCTAGAGATGGTGATGGTGATGCCTGGTGCATAGTCATACTCATGGAGTCATATCTCACAGACAATGTCAGGCTTTGCTTGACTTATCTGTGAGACAGCTCTCCCAGTTTTGTCACTACCCCTGAAATGTCAGTAAGGAGGACTTTGCAGAGTCAGGAGGGTTGTTTTTGCTGTTGTTAAGCTGGCATGTCTTTGCTTAACCTGTCCCAGGATAGATGTGTTGTCCCAGTCGAAATGGTGATTTGTTTCCTCCGTGTGTAGAGCTACGAGGGAGAGAGGGTCGTGTCTTTTTGTGTCTAGCTGGTGTTTGTGTATCCTGGTGGCTAACTTTCTTCCTGTTTGTCCTACATAGTGTTTGTGGCAGTCCTTGCATGGAATTTTGTAGACGACGTTGGTTTTGTCCATGGGTTGTACTGGGTCTACATACGGAGGAAAAAAAACACCATTTCGACTGGGAGAACACATCTACCCTGGGCCAGGCTAAGCAAAGACATGCCAGAGAATTCCTAGAGGCCTGGCACTCCAACCACAATGCCATAAACAAACACATAGATCTAGATACCATCTATCAACCCCTCAGAAACAAACAGGAAATGACATCACCACAAACCCCAGGAAGCCCATCCAGGAGAAAGATATAAATCCAGGATACAATAGCTTCGCTTCACTTGGAGGTCGCCACTGATGATGTTACCTAGCCAAGTAATGAAACATCTGGATGTCAAACCTACAGCTCAGTGAGCAAACCTACACCCTAAACCTCAACCTGAGCTACAAACCTTCACAAGCCTTGCAAAGTCATCAACCTTAACTTTTCATATCGAAATTGTGAATTTTGAATTTCAGCTGCATTGGGTTTTAAAGAATAATATATTCTTCACAATTATAAGAAAGAAAGTAATTTGAAATTATAAGCAGTTGAGATGTCAGCTCATGGGCTCTGAATACCAAGTAATTTGTTAACTTGACTTTGGTTAATGTACACGAAATCGCAATTATTTTAGTGAACTGAGCGGGGGGGTGGCAGTGTTTCTTTCAATGGCTATGACCAATATAGTTATAAGCAGAGGCAAAAATGCTTTGAAATAGACATTCTATTGGCACCCCTTTATTCTTTGATCCAGAAAGTTATGAGGTTAATAAAATGGTTATTGGACAGAATTCAGGAGGATTAACAGCTAAAGTTAAAACAAGTAAGATGACTCAATTATGTTAACTGCATTTGTATTTTTGTTTGAAGAATAACTGTCACAGTTGAACCAAAAAAATCACATTATAACTTGTTCATGTCCACTCATTTGGCAAATAAGCAACTTAATCATTCACAACTCTCAATAGTATTAAGTGGATTTTTTTTTACCCACCTTGAATAACACCCAAGCTACATGTGTAAAAGACACAAACATTTCATCCTGGTCACAAGAGTAGGAGAAACAATTCAAGGATTCAGACTCTGTCCAGAAACAACAAATGCTGCTAAGCTTTCAAGAGTAAATCCAAATTTTTAACAGTCCCTCTGACTTCAAAATCAAGTTCTTATACTCTACCCTCCCCATAAACAGGTGGCAAATAAGCAATGTACCTCAAACCCACATTCCTGTGGAACAAGGTTCCTCAGAGGAAACACAGAATCAGCAAATGTATACCTATTAAAGACAAAACAAACTTACATTCATACAACATCTTTCATGACCATAGGATGCTCCAAATATTTTACAGACAATGGAGTACTTTAGTAATAACTGTTGGCAATGTGAGAGTCAATTTACATACAATGAAATCCCACAAACATCAATGAAATTGGTGATGTAGATATTCTTCTTCAGTGATGTTAGTTACGAGATAAATGTTGGCCATGACACTAGAACACCCATACTCTTGGAACTTCTTGCATTTGCCCATGACAGAAAAAAACCTTAAAGAAAACTCCTTCAAAAGCACAGCACCAATCAATACTGCATTTTGAAAATCCATTTTGTATGTTTCCATCTTTTCACTGAGGGAGATTGAACACAATCTCTGAACAAACAGGTAACAGCCAAGACTGCTAAATCACTAATTGTGAAATAATTTGCAGCAAGTAAATTGAGCCTGTAATAAATAATTAGCAAGGCAGATACTGAGATGTCCCATTGTAGTACCATTTTGTAGTTTTAGAAATACAGCATTTAAGCTTTAATGGGAATTATATTCAGATTGAAATTTCAAAAAGTCTAAAGTTCAATAAAATAAAGTCTTCCTTCTTTTCTAAATAACCACTATGAACAAAAACTGCTTTATCACTGATAGCTATGAATGTTTATAAAAGCTGAATAATTTACAGCTAAACTCTCTGTTCACCTCCATATTATGTCAATCACTCAAAACAAAATCACTAAATATTCAAAACTACTTCTGGGTTATGCTTTACTCAGTGCTCCTCCAAAAAGAACAATGTTTGTTGTTGTATCACAATATTAGTTATCCATCACTCATTTTCAAGTGACAACACATCTTTTCAGAATCAGCTCCAATCTTCAAACTACAATTACATTTGGTCAGAAATCACATCCTAATGCAATGGAGAGGAAGATCATCTGTTAACAATGAAATCTAAACCACCAGACAGATCATCAGACCAACAGACATTCAAATGACTCATGTTTAAAAGAAAAAAATACCCCCATATAACCTTGACAGGGAGTTTGACGAGAAAGTGCTTAATCACTGATTGCCTGCTGACTCAAGCTGCTGCAATAAATACCTGCGATTTTTTTTTCAAAACACCAAAGCATCCTATGACGTATTTAATCTCACTTTACATGTACTGTGCATGAAAGAGTGCATTGTGTAAAAATTATGCTCCGCAATGAGATACAAAATTTGACAACCTTGCACAAGATGTACATGTCATTTTAAAACTAAAAATAAAGGATAACAGTGAAATGCTATTTATTCTCAAATAAAACTAATGTCATTCTAATTTTGTCGATATGGTGGCTCAAGGCAAAACCTTCGGAGCTTCTGTTTTTTTAATAAAGCTATAAAATCTCACACTGATCTAAAAGCAAAAAGTAATTTATAAGTCTTCCTTCTGTCTGGAAATAACACGGAATTTTCTGGGATCTAGCAGCATTACAGAACAAGTCCAAGGATTCAGTAACACTGCAGAGGGAATGCTAAGGTGTGGTAGCATTGGGAAGAGCTGAGGTAAACAATTGTGGGCATGCCTGGCTGGTCTTACGTTATGGTAGACAACTAGCAGCACACCCACCAAATACTGCCAAACCCTGTGAAGGTAGCATTATGGAAGATTTGGTTCAAAGAGCTAGATTTACATGCTGAAAAGAAACAGAAATCAAGATTGTTTCTTGGTCCTGAATCTGCCAGCACATGTCTCCCCTTTCTGGGAGAATCAAAACTGACTGACAGTTTCCGTGGAGCATAACCAAGGTGGGCCAAGTGAAGTGTATGTTCAATTTAAACCCTCCTTGCCTCATTTAGCTTTGAGGAGAATATTGCACTCTTTTTCTTCAGACACATAATTCCCAGCAAAGGATTGCAGACAGTACAAGAGAGATATGTTGTGGTGAAGGCAGTCACAGGCTCCCTTACAGCAAAGCCTTTGGCAGACGTGCTGCCTGAACTGGCAGTAAGAGCATAACCATTCCAGTTTTCAATGCATGTACATCAGGTGCTTCAAAGTACAGTGCTTCTGTACTTTGATGTTGATGATGTTGGTACAGAAACCGGGAAAGGGAACTGTGACATACTTGGACAAATTTGCATTACAAGTGAGGAGGTATTTGTGATTTTAGAATATATTGAATAGAATAAGAATACCAATTTATTGTCATTTGTGTTTATGAAAATGCAGTGAGATGTGTGTAAGTCACCATAATTCAGCACCATTTTAATTACAGAAACTATAAAAATACATAATTGAGACCAAATTAGAACAAAGCTTTTCTTTTCCCTCGGTGGCTCCTGGGTTTCTGAAGTGGCTCCAGGATGCCATCGCTGAAGCTACCCCAAGCTACCAAAGCAAGAATTTCTGGACCCACCAGGCTGCCATCGAAGCTCCCGCCACCATAGCAAGGAGGGACAGACCGAATGCCCCAAGTTACTGATGCTGAAGCCATTGCCACTCCAGTCGTGCCTGACGGGATGGGACCATTCGCCACAGCAGATTCGCCGCCAACGATTAGCCACTGCCCTTTGACCACCAAGGATGCTTAGCCACCGTCCATTGGCCACTGAAGACAATTCGCCACCGCAAGTATTTTGAATATTGGTGGTATATAAAATTGTCTTTATATTGGTTAAGGTAGTGTTTGCGTTGTTTCTTTTGACGGCTAGTGGTCAAAGAAGTAATCATATAATCATATTTGGTAGGGAATCTTGGATACATCATTTAGCAGAATCGACGTGGTTTGTGGATGGTACGTTCAGCATAGCCCCTGTTTTATTCTCTCAGGTATATTGTATTTTAGCAAAAAGACTTGATGGGGTTCATCCAATATTGCATATACTTCTACCAAATAACCAATGTATGCAAGCATGCTTGAAATAGTGAAGTCCTTGGTGCCTAATCCCAGACCATAGTATATCCATTGTGACTTTGAGCAGGCAGGTATCAGTGCTGTGAGAAAATGTTTTCCTGAAGTTAGAATTAGGGGCTGTTTCTTTCATTTGGCACAAAGTATACATAGACATATTGCTGCAGTTGGAGCAACTCGTCAATACAACACCGATCCTGATTATGCTTTAAAAGCAAAAATGATATTGCTTTGGCTTTTGTGCCACTTACTGACCTTGATAACTACGTAGAAGCACTCGCAGATTTTTTGCCTCAAGAACTACAACCAATACTAGATTGGTTTGAATTTAATTATATTGGACTCTACAATAGACGTGGCAGTAGCTGAAGGGCACCTTTGTTTCCCCATGATATGTGGTCGGTCTATGAGACAACAATAAACAATAAAGATCGCACAAATAATCACGCTGAAGCTGCTCATCAGAGAATTGCTTTTGAACTCAGAGCTCACCACCCAACCATATGGAACATCAAGGAAAGTGCAAAAGGGCGTGTTTTATATATGGAACAGCTGATAGAGGGTTACTCACCACAAATAAAGCTTAAAAAGTATCAAGACACAGACAATAGAATTAAAAAAATGTTCTTGCATACGTCGAAAGAGATTGTTTGGAATATTTTCGAGGAATAGCACATAACCATCAAATGAACTGAAATTTTATTGTTTAATATTAATGTGAGATTTTACTGCCATTATAAATATTTTAAAAATATATTTCCTTTTTCTGGTTAAAGTTTGTAATTCATTTTTATATATAAACCAATAAAATGATATTTATTTTACCTTTTTTTATCAATATGTAGTATGTAGTTGTATAAATAAAGGGGACTGAGAAGTATGAAAGAACAGGCGGGAGGGAAAACAATCAGTACATATATATATATATATATATATATATATATCCGGTGGTCTCAGTGGAGAAACGTTGGTGGCGAACCAGCGGTGGCTATTCTGCCATTGCGAATTGTCACCAACCCGTGCCTGAAGCTGCCACATTACCACTTTAGCAATGAGGAATGAACCAGAACCAATGAGGAATGAACCAGTGCTATAGCCACTGCTGAAACCGCCTCACTGCCAACAGGAGGAATGGACCAGAACCACCGATAATGAAATCTTTGATAAAGCTATGGCCACGAGAAGCATACATCCGGATCCACCACGCTGCTTGAAAACGGATAAGTCTGCAGGTCCCCATGACATGTATCCCAGGTTGCTGAGGGATCAAAGGAGGAAATTGCAGAGGACTGTGACATAAACTTTTAAATCCTACCTGGCCACAGGAAAGATACCAGAGAACTGGAGGACAGCTAAAGTAGCACCATTAGTAGATTAGACTCCCTACAGTGTGGAAACAGGCCCTTTGGCCCAACAAATTAACACCAACTCTCCAAAGAGCAACCTACCCAGTCCCATTTCCCTCTGATTAATGCACCTTACACTACGGGCAATTTAGCATGGCCAATTCACCTGATCTGTACATCTCTGGACTGTGGGAGGAAACCGGAGCACCCGGAGGAAACCCATGCAGACTCGGGGAGAACATGCAAACTCCAAACTGTCAGTCACCAGAGGCTGGAATCGACCTGGGGCCCTGCTGCTGTCAAGCAGCAGTGCTAACCACTGAGCCACCATGCTGCCCCAAGATGATGACAAGAATAAGCCAGGAAATTACAGGCCAGTGAGTCAGTTGATGATGGAAAGATGTTTGTGTCACTGGAAATCCTGATCCAATGGTATACTGAAGGGTTAGATACTGGACTCCTTACTGTTTGTGTTGCACATTATTGATCTAGGCATGAATGAGGGAGATATGATCATCTGGAACTCGCTTGCAAAAAGGGTTGTTGATGCAAGAAGTATTTAGAAAGACACTTGGAACACCATAACGTACAAGGCTACGGGCCAAATGTTGGGAAATGGGTTTAGAATAAATAGATGGGAACAGATCCATAATAGATAGATGCTTGATGTATGCCACTGACACAATTGGGTTTCTGCCCCTAGTGATGTGCGGAGCATTTTCTCATTCTGTGGCTGAGGGTTTCTCCTGACATGTTCCAAAATCAAATGCCTATTGACATTTATGAATTTCTGGCAGATCGTTTTTTTTTAGATTAGATTAGATTACGTTACAGTGTGGAAACATGCCCTTCGGCCCAACAAGTCCACACCGACCCACCGAAGCGTAACCCACCCATACCCCTACATTTACCCCTTACCTAACACTACGGGCAATTTAGCATGGCCAATTCACCTGACATGCACATCTTTGGACTGTGGGAGGAAACCGGAGCACCCGGAGGAAACCCACGCAGACACGGGGAGAACGTGCAAACTCCACACAGTCAGTCGCCTGAGACGGGAATTGAACCCGGGTCTCTGGCGCTGCGAGGCAGCAGTGCTAACCACTGTGCCACCGTGCCGCCCACTACTACTATACTGCTTTACAGCCAAGACATCTCACTACTTGCTCTCCTTCACTCTCCCTTTGTCCTCCTCTGCTTCTGCTTTGCTGTCCACTTCCAGAATGTCTGAAATCTCAAGGTTCAGGTCAGATCCAAGCAAGAGAACAGGTAATCAATATGTGATAGACTTGAGCAGAAGTATATTGGAGGGAATCACCAACCAGCACAAGTATGGCAACAGAATCATCAGAAACCTGATGGTGAGCTCAATAGCTGCTCTCATAAGCAGAAAGTATTGGCTTTTGTTTGGATTATTGAGTGGGATACTCAGGGAGGGACAAGCATCTTCTACATCACCCTTTATCCATGAGGAGCCAGCCACAGATGTTAGAGAGTAGCAAAGGCTATGATGGCCTGGACCAGCCATGGAAGATGAAGGACTAATAGCAGCTGTTAGTAAATCAAGGGCAAATGTACTGAAAACGCATATATTGGTTGGAGGCTTTGATAGAGTAAAAGCCTTTCTTGATGATGAATGTCTCTGTGCATCAGTGGATGCCTTAATAGTGGCATATTCTATGCCTGTTGATGCTTGCAAAGCTTCATCAGTCATGAAGAAAATGTATTGTCCAGTCTTGGCAAATAGAACATGAGACATATGGTATGCAGTGGTGTGTAGTGGCTTTTGAGATTCCATCAAGAACTGTAGCTGATTTGCTTTACAATCCATCCAAGGAGAAGTTCAAAGCCACAGTGACTTTGACAACTACCAGTAGAATATCCCAACCAGTGCAGCAAGACAAATGAGGTATTTGGCTACACAAACGCAGATGTGGCCTCTTCCAGATAGTCCAAGTCTTCTGCAGCCATAGTTGTTGATTACTTCAAGATAGCTGAATCTTCGGTGGTAAAGCTATGCTGGAAGTATGGCCTCTAGTCTCCTTTGCTCAGCTGTGATGTTCTTGTTTCTTTCCTTCCTGCATGAAGCATTGTTCATCACTATTGAAGCCAAAACTTCTCTGACCATCCAATTTTCTTTAGCTAATCGCAGGCCTCAACAGAGTAACCTTTTCACTGCATCTATTCTGTCAAGGTGCTGACAATTTTGAATACTTCTTCCAAATCTCTCTCAGCCTTCTCTTCATTAATCTATCCTCAGACCTGTAAAGCTGTATTAAAAAGAATTGGATGTATGAATGATGCCTTATATTCAAGATATAATTCCTTTAGTACAGTGGTTCATGAGTTCCAAATTCTCAAATCTCTTTAAAAGAGAATTCCCTCAGCCTTGTAACATCCTAATGAAGTTATCCAATATCTTTCCCATTGATCCTACACCCTTTTTTTTTCACAGCAAGTCCTAAACTGTAGTTCAAGTTCTGATGCAAGTTCCTCTTCGCTTTTTTGTGATACCTGTGAAGACAAATTCTAGTTGTTGTGTGTCATGCCATAATTAGTTTCATTACACTTAAGTCCTTAGCCCTGATCATATCAAGCATGATGGCGAGAGGACTGCAGGCAGAAATATTAAGTAGCCACACAAATGAGTAAAGCTGTGAACAATGGTAAGATGCTAAGAAATATCCGATGTTTGTGCAAAGGTCAAAAATGTTAAAAAGGGACAGTTAAAAACTTTGAAAAAAAAAATTCCTATAATATTGAAGTTTGAACTGGTACAAAATGCCACTGTGAAATGCTTATGACTCCCAGCCCCTCCTCCACAAATCTCCTAACTAAATAAACACTGACAAACAATGATACACAGGAGCAGGAAATTTTAGTTCAATATGCCTGTGCTGGCTCATTTGTAGAGCTTTCAATTCATTACATACTCCTGCTTTGTCCCCATTACACTATCATTTTTCTTCTCTTCAACCATTAGTCTGATTCCTTTCAAAAAGTTACCCTTTCAGGCGTAGCATTCCAATTAACAACAACTCTTAGAAATATAATCTTCCAAAGTCATTTCTGATTCTTGAGCGAATCGCCTTAAATCTGTTTGTTCAGTGACAACCAGCCATTATTTTAAACTCCTCAATCAAGTCTCCTTTCAATTTTCTTGGCTCGAGAGGAACCCCAGCTTGTCCGGTCTTTCCAAGTAATCAAAGTCTATCATTCCAGATACAAACATGCTAAAATTCTGCCGCACCACCTTGAAGACTTTGACATCCTTTCTAAAGTGCAGTAATTAGAATCAGATACAGTACTATGGATGATGTCTAACCAATTATTGCTAAAGGTTTAGTCCAACTTCCTTGCTTTTGTCTTGTATTCCTTTTTAATAAAGCAAAGAATCATGCCTTCACAACGATCTTGTGAACTTGTCCTGCGAGTTTCACCTCATGTCTGTCTTCCTGCAATCTTGTTAAAATGATGCCATTTTACTAATAATACCGTTCCTCATTCTTGGCACCAATGATCTTCACAATGATTTGCATGAAATTTCATCTGTCATATGTATTCATATCCTGCATGTTTTGCAATATTTCAGCATTTTGATTTGTCTGCGAACTTATAAATTTTATCCTATACAATGCAGCCCAGATAACTAATACACATGAAAAGGAGCAGTGCGCAATAACTAAGCCCTGAGGAATGCCACTGTAACTGCTCACTCATGCTGCCGCTTTTAATTTTGCTCCTAAATCTATTTAACGGCACTTTGTTGAATTCTTTTTGAAAGTCCACTTTCAGATCTTATTGATTTGCATTATTCAGAATCAACTAATTGTTTACTTTAGCCAATTAGCAAATGAACTTGTGGTAAAGTGGGTTAAGTACATTTTTAAAATTGTACACCAATTATAGAAAGCATTGCAGAATTTAAAATTAAAAAGACAGTCATATTATAAACTTCATTGTCATGTGGATATTTACAATTCAGTGGGGTGGAAGTGAGAAATTGTGGTTTTCTGCAACATTGCACGTAAACTACAGTCTGGCAATCATATGTTAAAATATTGTCGCAACATTTTCCTGCAGGCTGAAACATTGAACATAATTTGGAATATATAATTCAGTGATTTTTATTACAATGGTTATTTCCAGTAATTACTCGGTTTCCTTAAAAACTATTTTACAGTGTACTTAAAAATAATCCGTGATTGAAGATACATGCTAAAACAGATCTCAAGTATGCTGCATATTGTAGTTTAAAATTACTGTCAAGATGTCACACATTTACAGCCTCTGTCAAAATTATCAATATATTAAATACTTCCATTGGTATGGGTAAGTATCTGATGTCTATGGAGCGAATGAACCTTGATGAGAGCTTTTCAGAGCTTAAATTGTGCACACCTATACCTGACATCCTCTGAAAAAATTACAATTCACAAGTAAAAAACCTCAAAAAAAATTTATTTGAGGTCACGTTGGTTTCTTTATAAATGTAGTCAAAAAAATTAAAAAACAAATCTATTTCTCAATAAGCTCAGAAAACTTGCTCTTCAACTGGAGTCCTTGGTTTGCCTCCTGCTCAGCTCCAGGAGCACAATATCATACAGATGGAAACAGTTATGGGAAAACAAAATGTCAGGGAAGTATCCGAGCTTAGTTTACAATAGCTATCAGAGTGCACCATTGCAGTCTAAATTCACGACTTCTCTTGATGTGCGTTTATATTTCAGAGATATGCAAGAGTTCTAAGTTAATTTTGCTCTTGTGCCCAGTAGGTCTACGTTATCAAATGAGGCAGGTTCAGGAGACAGAGGCAGAGAAAGAGATATATGAAAGCAGAAAAATATTGCCCTAATTTCAAAATATTTGAGGTCATGACAAATTAACAACAAGAGAATAAGCTTTTTGAAATGTTCTATGTCTGAAATCTGGTGGTTCTGAAGTGCTTTCATCCTGACCTCAGACATTTAGAATGTATTAAAGGAATGGAAGAAAAATTGTAAAATGCAAATTGTAACTTGTAAATTGTCAAATTGAAAATATAACATATTAGATAACCAGCTATTATCCTGAATATTTAATGTCAGAACAGTTGATCGCAACACATCAGAAAAAGTGGAACACCTTTTAGCTTTCATGGTTTACTTGAAGAATATGTGATTACCTTTACTTCTTGGATATAATTCACAAAAGTGTGGTGCTGGGGGATGCAGTGAGAGCATGTCATGATTCTGAAATCTCAATCAAATCCAAGCATGTTGCTTACTTAGCACATCATCCAAAACTTGATCTACAGCATAATATGTGACAAGGTGCAGTTGTACACTACCTAGAACATAGAACATTACAGCGCAATACAGGCCCTTCGGCCCTCGATGTTGCGCCGCCCTGTGAAAATAATCTGATGCCCATCTAACCTACACCATGCCATTATTATCTGCATGTATGTCCAATGCCCATTTAAATGCCCTTAACGTTGGTGAGTCTACTACTGTTGCAGACAGGCCGTTCCACGTCCCTACTACTCTGAGTGAAGAAACAACCCCTAATATCTGTCCTAAATCCATCATCCTTCAACTTAAAAATATGTCCCCTCATGTTAGCCTTCACCATCCGAGGAAAAAGGCTCTCACTGTCCACCCTATCTAACCTGCTAATTATCCATCTTGATCAAGTCACCTCTCAACCTTCTTCTCTCAAACAAAATCAGCCTTAGTTCCCTCAGCCTTTCCTTGCAAAACCTTCCTTCCGTACCAGGCAACATCCTAGGAAATCTCCTTTGAACACTTTCCAAGACTTCCACATCCTTCCTATCATGCGGTTTCCAGAACCGCACACAATACTCCAGGTGCAGCCTTACCAATGTCTTGTACAGCTGAAGCATGACCTCGTGGCTCCAAAACTCAATCCCCTTACCAATAAACGCTAACACACCAATGATTTCTTAACAACCCTATCAACCTGGGTGGCAGCTTTCAGGGATTTATGCACCTGGACACAGAGATCTCTCTGCTCATCTAATTGCCAAGAATTTTACCATTAGCCCAGTATTCTGCATTCTTGTTATTTCTTCCGAAGTGAACTACCTTACATTTTTCTGCATTAAACTCCATTTGCCACTCCTCAGCCCAGCTCTGCAGCTTATCTATGTCCCTCTGTAACCACAACATCTTCCGGCACTATCCACAACTCTGCCTACCTTAGCGTCATCCGCAAATTTACTAACCCAACTTTTTATGCCCACATTCAGATCATTTATGAAAATGACAAACAGCAGTGGCCCCAAAACAGATCCTTGCGGCACACCATTGGTAGCTGAGCTCCAGGATGAACATTTCCCATCAATCACAACCCTCTGTCTTCTTTCAGCTCGCCAAGTTCTGATCCAAACTGCTAAATCACCTTCATTCCTGAAACTCCGTATTTTGTGCAATAGCCTACCGTGTGGAATTTTATCAAATACCTTATTGAAGTCCATATACACCACATCAACAGCTTTACCTTCATCCACCTGTTTTTTTCACCTTCTCAAAGAACTCAGTAAGGTTTTTGAGGCACAACCTACCCTTCACAAAACTGTGTTGACTATCCCTAATCAAATTATTCCTTTTCAGATGATTATAAATCCTATCTCTTACAACCTTTTCTAACACCTTACCCAAAACCGAAGTAAGGCTCACTGGCCTATAACTACCAAGTTTGTCCGAGTCCCTTTCTTAATCAAGGGAACAACATTTGCTATCCTCCAGTCTTCTGGCACTACTTCTATCGACAATAATGACAAAGATCAAAGCCAAAGACTCTGCAATAGAACATAGAACAGTACAGCACAGAACAGGCCCTTCAGCCCACGATGTTGTACCGACCATTGATTCTCATGTATGCACCCTCAAAGTTCTGTGACTATATGCATGTCCAGCAGTCTCTTAAATGTCCTCAGTGACCTTGCTTCCACAACTGCTGCTGGCAACGCATTCCATGCTCTCACAACTCTCTGTGTAAAGAACCCACCTCTGACATCCCCTCTATATTTTCCTCCAACCAGCTTAAAACTATGACCCCTCGTGTTAGCCATTTCTGCCCTGGGAAATAGTTTCTGGCTATCGACTCTATCTATGCCTCTCATTATCTTGTATACCTCAATTAGGTCCCCTCTCCTCCTCCTTTTCTCCAATGAAAAAAGTCCGAGCTCAGTCAACCTCTCTTCATAAGATAAGCCCTCCAGTCCAGGCAGCATCCTGGTAAACCTCCTCTGAATCCTCTCCAAATCATCCACATCTTTCCTATAATAGGGCGACCAGAACTGGTCGCAGTATTCCAAGTGCGGTCTAACCAAAGTTTTATAGAGCTGCAGCAAGATCTCACGACTCTTAAACTCAGTCCCCCTGTTAATGAAAGCCAAAACACCACATGCTTTCTTAACAAACCTGTCCACTTGGGTGGCCATTTTAAGGGATCTATGTACCTGCACACGAAGATCCCTCTGTTCCTCCACACTGCCAAGAATCCTATCCTTAATCCTGGATTCAGCTTTCAAATTCGACCTTCCAAATGCATCATCTCGCATTTATCCAGGTTGAACTCCACCTCTCAGCCCATCTCTGCACCCTGTCCCGCTGCAGCCTACAACAGCCCTCTACACTGTCAACAACACCTCCAACCTTTGTGTCATCTGCAAACTTGCTGACCCATCCTTCAATCCCCTCATCCAAGTCATTAATAAAAATTACAAATAGTAGAGGCCCAAGGACAGAGCCCTGTGGAACACCACTCACCACAGACTTCCAGGCAGAATATTTTCCTTCTACTACCAATCGCTGTCTTCTGTTGGCCAGCCAATTCTGTATCCAGACAGCTAAGTTCCCCTGTATCCCAATCCTCCTGACCTTCTGAATGAGCCTACCATGGGGAACCTTATCAAATGCCTTGCTGAAGTCCATATACACCACATCCACAGCTCGACGCTCATCGACTTTTCTAGTCACATCCTCAAAGAACTCGATAAGGTTTGTGAGGCATGACCTGTCCTTCACAAAGCCGTGTTGACTGCATTTAATCAAGCCATGCTCTTCCAGATGGTCATAAATCTTATCCCTCAGAATCCTTTCTCACACCTTACAGACGACAGACGTAAGACTTACTGGTCTGTAATTGCTGGGGATTTCCCTATTTCCTTTCTTGAAAAGAAGAATTACATTTGCCTCCCTCCAGTCCTCAGGTACGACTCCAGTGGAGAGCGAGGATGCAAAGATCTTCGCAATCTCCTCCCCGGCTTCCCAGAGAATCTAAAGGTAAATCCCATCCGGCCCAGGGGTCTTGCCTATTTTCAAATCTTCCAAAATTGCTAAAACCTCCTCTTTGTCAACCTCAATCTCATCTAATTTTGTAGCCCATATCTCCATATTCTCACTAATATTGCTCTTTTCCAATGTGAATACGGACGAAAAGTATTCATTAAGCACTTCCCCTATGTCCTCAGATTTGTGGGCAGCATGGTGGTACAGTGGTTAGCACTGCTGCCTCGCAGCGTCAGAGACCCGGGTTCAATTCCCGCCTCAGGCGACTGACTGTGTGGAGTTTGCACGTTCTCCCAGTGTCTGCGTGGGTTTTCTCCGGGTGCTCCGGTTTCCTCCCACAGTCCAAAGATGTGCAGGTCAGGTGAATTGGCCATGCTAAATTGCCCGTAGTGTTAGGTAAGGGGTAAATGTAGTGGTATGGGTGGGTTGCGCTTCGGCGGGTCGGTGTGGACTTGTTGGGCCGAAGGCCTGTTTCCACACTGTAAGTAATCTAATCTAATCTAATCTACACACAATTTACCACTACTATTTTTGGTGGCTCTAATCTTACTCTAGTCATTCTTTTATTCCTGATATACCTATAAAAGGCCTTACGGTTTTCCTTGATCCTATCTGCTAACAACTTCTCATGTCCCCTCCTGGCTCTTCTTAGCCCTCTCTTTAGATCTTTTCTGGCTAACATAACTCTCAAGGCCCCTAACTGAGTCTTCACGCCTCATCCTCACGTAAGTCTTCTTCTTCCTCTTGACAAGAGCTTCTTTAGTAAACCATGGCTCCCTCTCTCAACAACTACCTCCCTGCCTGATAGGTATATAGTTATCAAGGACTCGCAGTAGCTATTCCTTGAATGAGCTCCACATTTCAAATGTGTCCATCCCGTGCAGTTTCCTTCCCCATCCTATGCATCCTAAATCTTGCTTAATTGCATCATAATTGCCTTTTCCCCAGTTATACCTCTTTCCCTGTGGTATATACCAATCCCTGCCCATTGCTATTGTAAACGTAACCGAATTATGGTCACTATCGCCAAAGTACTCACCTACCTCCAAATCTAAGTCCTGGCCGGGTTCATCACCAGTACCAAATCCAATATGGCATCTCCCCTTGTTGGCCTGTCTACATACTGTGTCAGAAAACCCTGCTGCACACATTGAACAAAAACTGACCCATCTAAACTACTTGAACTATAGTATTCCCAGTCAATATTGGGGAAGTTAAAGGCCCCCATAACAACTACTCTCGCTCCTACCAAGAATTATTTTTGCTATCCTTTCCATCCCTGGAACAATTCAGAGACCTATAGAATACTCCCAACAGGGTGACCTCTCCTTTCCTGTTTTTAGTTGAAACTTTATTGCTGGAACAGCACAGCAGGTCAGGCAGCATCCAGGGAACAGGAGATTCGACGTTTCGGGCACAGGCCCTTCTTCAGGAATGAGCAGAGAGTGTTCAGCAGGAGAAGATAAAAGGTAGGGAGGAGGGACTTGGAGGAGGGGCGTTGGAAATGTGATAGGTGGAAAGAGGTCAAGGTGAGGGTGATGGGTCGGAGTAGGATGGAGGCGGAGAGGTCAAGAAGAAGACTGCAGGTCAGGAAGGCGGTGCCGGGCTGGAGGGATTCGGCTGAGACAAGGTGGGGGGAGGGGGGATGAAGAAACTGGTGAAGTCCAAGTTCATCCCCTGTGGTTGGAGGGTTCCCAGTTGGAAGATAAGACGCTCCTCCTCCGACCGTCGCGTTGTTGTGGTTTAGCGGTGGATGAGTCCAATGACCTGCATATCCTCGGTGGAGTGGGAGGGGGAGTTGAAATGCTGTGCTACAGGGTGGTTGGGTTGGTTCGTCCGGGTGGCCCAGAGGTGCTCTCTGAATCGCTCCGCAAGTAGGCGGCCTGTCTCCCCAATATAGAGGAGGCCACACCGGCTGCAGCGGATGCAGTAGATGATGTGGGTGGAGGTGCAGGTGAATCTGTGGCGGATATGGAAGTTTCCTTTGGGGCCTTGGAGAGAAGTGAGGGGGGAGGTGTGCGCGCAAGTGTTGCACCTCCTGCGGTTGCAAGGGAAGGTGCCGGGAGTGGAGGTTGGGTCGGTGGGGGGTGTGGATCTGACAAGGGAGTCGCAGAGGGAGTGGTCTCTACGGAAAGCTGATAGGGGAGGGGAGGGAAATATATCCTTGGTGCTGGGGTCTGTTTGGAGGTGGCGGAAGTGACGGCGGATGATGCGCTGTACATGGAGATTGGTGGGGTGGTAGGTGAGGACTAGTGGGGTTCTGTCCTGGTGGCGGTTGGAGGGGCGGGGCTCAAGGGCGGAGGAGCGGGAAGTGGAGGAGATGCGGTGGAGGGCACCGTCGACCACGTCGGGGGGGAAATTGCGGTCCTTGAAGAAGGAGGCCATCTGTGTTGTACGTATTTTGAACTGGTCCTCCTGGGAGCAGAAAATACCTCAGGACCAGTTCAAAATACCTCAACCTTTCCTGTTTTTAACCTCAGCCCAAACTGCCTCAGTGAATGAGTCCTCAAATGTTCTCTCAGCTGCTATAATACTACCCTTGATTAACAATGCCATATGCCCCATCCCCTTACCATCATCTCTGTTCTTGCTGAAACATCTTAATCCCAGAATCTGCAACAATCATTCCTGTCCCTCCCCCTGCCATGTCTCTGAAATGGCCATAGCATTAAAATCCCAGGTACTAACTCATGCTGCAAGTTCACCCACCTTATTCCAAATGTTCCTGGCATTGAAGTACACACATTTCAAACCAACATTCTGGTTGCCAGTGTGCTCTCGCGACCTTGTAAACCTATCTCTGACCTCACTACCCTCAACCTCCTGTACACTAGAATTACAATTCAGGTTCCTGTCCCCCTGCTACATTAGCTTAACCCCACCCCCTGAAGAGCATTAGCAAATCCGCCCCCCCACCCCAGGATACTGGCACCCCTCTAGTTCAGGTGAAGACCAACCTGTTTGTAGAGGTCCCACCTTCCGCAGAAAGAGCTCCAATTATCCAAGAATCCAAAACCCTCCCTCCTGCACCATCTCTGCAGCCACGTGTTCAGCTCCTGTTTCCTGCTCTACTAGCACATGGCACAGGCAATAAACCAGAGATAACAACTCTGTTTTTTCTCGCCCTAAGCTTCCAACCTAGCTCCCTGAATTTTGCCTTAGATCCCCACCTTTCTTTCGTCCAAGTTTTTGGTTCCTATGTGAGCCACAACTTGGGGATGCTCCCCCTCTCCCTAAAAGATCATCCCGAAAGCACGATCAGAGACATCACGAAGCCTGGCACCTGGGAGGCAACAAACCAATTGTGAGTCTCTCTCATTGCCACAAAACCTCATATCTGTCCCCCTTGCTATGGAGTCCCCAATGACTAAAGCTCTGCTCCTCTTCCCCCTTCCCCTCTGAGCAGCAGGGACAGACTCTGTGCCAGAGACCTGTGCCCCATTGCTTACCCCGGTAACTCAGCCCCCCCAACAGTAACCAAAACAGTATACTTGTTGAGGAGAACCACCATAGGAGATCCCTGCATTGCCTGCCGGTTCCCTTTCCTACTCCTGATGCTAATCCATCTATCTTTTTCATGTGGCTGTAGAATAATGTGACTTCCCTGTAACTCCTCTCAATAACCCCCTCCACCTCTCAAATGATCCAATGTTCATCCAGCTCCAGCTCCAGTTTCCTAACACAGTTCTCAAAGTGCTGGAGTTGGGTGCACTTCCCACAAATGAAGTCAGCAGGGATACTAGAGGTGACCTTTACCTCCCACATACTGCAGGAGGAACATTCAACTGCCCTAACCTCCATTCCCACTGGATGCAAGATTTTTCATGTGATAGCATATGTTTAATGGAGCTGGAAGATAGACTGTTTTATAACAATAGAGGCATTATAATTACAAAACGCAAAGTTTCACCGATGTCACAATGTTGCAGTGAAACATGAAATTCCATTTCTTTCTCAAAACGTGCTTTTGGGATCAAATTCTACGTGCGTTGGAGATGTATGGGAATATTAGAGATTGAAATCAAATTGGTAACGATTTGATACAGTTGGGGGAGTCAACTATGTTTAGAAATACTGAGACATAAAGGCATTGTTTGCCAAATTGATGCACAAGACATTGTGGATGGACAGGTAGTTGGCACTGATTTTGTAATACAATGCTGGAAAGAAATGTACACTTAGGACAGGATGAACAAAATTGTGCAGTAGTGACTACTAAGTGATGTGAAGGTTTGACCACTTAAGGTAGAGATGCAGAGCTTTCCACTCAATGCATTCACTATTCTTTCCTCATATCACCTCCTCTCTCTTCTTTACTTGTTTATACCACTTTTTTCCATCTTCTAGCAGGTGTGAGTGCAGATTGGGTTTAGAGCAGAGTTGCACAGTGTAGAAGACTTTTCCAGATCCCAGGTCAATTCAAAGCTGCCAGAATAAGGAGTTTCTTATGTGTCGCTGACATATTAGGGGCGGCACGATGGCACAGTGGTTAGCACTGCTGCCTCACAGCGCCAGAGACCTGGGTTCAATTCCTGCCTCAGGCGACTGACTGTGTGGAGTTTGCACATTCTCCCCGTGTCTGCGTGGGTTTCCTCCGGGTGCTCCGGTTTCCTCCCACTGTCCAAAGATGTGCAGGTTTGGACATCTAAATGCTAAAATTGCCCGTAGTGTTAGGTAAGGGGTAAATGTAGGGGTATGGCTGGGTTGCACTTCGGCGGGTCGGTGTGGACTTGTTGGGCCGAAGGGCCTGTTTCCACACTGTAATCTAATCTAATCTAATATCATATTCCTCATAAAAAGTTGAGAAAAGGAAACAACATAGCCAAGAATAGATTTATTCACAAAATGAAGCATGACTATTACATATCTCCTGTCTCCACTTCTGTATCATTCAATGTCTCCCTATAATTTTTTTAAAAATCAACTTCTTGTTCTACCTCCATGATCATCACATCATGTGCGATTATACCATCCCTCACAAGACACTCTGAAAATGTACATGGCTTCTTGACACCAGCAAAGGTGCAGGTACTTGCACAGAGACTGGACCCACAATCATGGCTTCATTCACACCCCACTCTAACCACTTGAGCCACCACAAATGTCTCTTCACAAATATAAAAGAACAACCTGTTTAGAATAGTTACGACAAAACTATGTAAAGATCACAACCTGAGGTCAGCCATGGTTGTCTTGTCCTCTCCACCATCTTCCCGGCTAGGGTCCCCTTCCAATCAACTCTGGCCAGCTCCTTCCTCATATCTTTGTAGTTATCTTTACTCAACTATAATACCATTACATCAGATTCCAGCTTCTTCCTCTCAAACTGGAAATGAATTCCATAATTCTATAATATAATGGTCGCTGCTCCCTAGGGGCTCCGTCATTTGAGTTACCTGATCATGTCTGCATCATTACACAAGACAAAATCCTGAATTGCCTTTTCCCTTGTAGGCACTACCACAAGCGGTTCAAAATGTATATCTCGTAGACATCTGCAAATTCCTTTGCTTGAGATCCACTACCAATCTGATTTTCCCAGTCCACCTGCATGATGAAGTCCCCATGATTATTGTAATAGTGTCTTTCTGACATGCCTTTTATATCTCCTGATTTATTTTCTTCCCCACATCTTTCTACTGCTGGGAGGCCAGTACACAATTCCCATTAGGGTCTTTTTCCCTTGGTGGTTCTTCAACTCTACGCTTTCCAACTGTATATCACATCTTGCTATTGATTAAATTTCATTTTTCACTAACAAGGCAACCCCACCTCCTCTGCCCATCTGCCTGTCCTTTCAATAGACATGTAGCCTTGGATATTTAGTTTCTAGCTCTAATCCCCTTGCAGCCACATCTCTCTGATACCCACAACATCACAGCTGCCAATTTCAGTCTTCACTACAAGCTTATTTACCATGTTTCATATACTGTGTGCATTTAAGTGCAACACCCTCAATCCCAAGTTGACGGTCCCTTCTTGTCCCCTTATTTGTTGTGCTGAAGTTACATTACTGATCTTTTCCATACTTTGTATCTATTGCTTATTCAGGAAATTTTAGTACCCTCTTTTAACTTTTTCCATAACTTTCCATACAACTGAACCCAACCTCTTCGCCTACTATTTAGTTTAAAGCCCTATCCACCGCCCTAGTTATGAGATTCACAAGACTCTGGTCCCAGCATAAGTCAGGTGGAGCCTGTCCAAACAGAACAGCTTCATCCTTCCCCACTACTGGTATAGATGTCCCATGAATTCAAACCCATTTTTCCCATACCAATCTTTGAGCCTTCATTTATCTCTTTAATCTTGTTGACCCTGTGCTAATTTGCTCATGGTTCAGGTAGTAATCTGAGATAATTTCAATTTGGCTCATATTCCTTCAGCAGAACTCTTTTCCTTTTTCTCCCCGTCATTAGGACCTACGGCAACTGGAACTTTCCCCTCCCACTACAAGTTCCTCTGCAGCTCAGATGAAATACCCTGAACCTGGGCCACAGGCAGGCAATACAGCCTTCAGGACTCTCATTCTAGCCACACAGAACAGTGTCAATTTCCCAGATGATAATATCTCCATTACAATTATACTTCCCTCTTATTCCCCCTCTTGAATGGCCCACACTATCATTGTGCTATATGTGCTCAAGTCATCGTGTAACTACTCCGTTGGCCTGCATGTATTTAACCTCAATTGATATAGTTAACATCAAGTAGCCAGAATAATCTTTTGTTACATTGGGAGCAGGGACTGTCCTGAATTTTGGCAGCTTGCTGTTGCAGATTGGAAGAATGCACAATATAACACTACAGAGGAATTTGAATGGTGGAATATGGAATGCAATTTGCCACTGAAATTTTGTTGTCAGCAATAATGAGAAAACAAGGCAAAGGGGCGTGACATCTTCGGTATGGATGTACTAATTTGAAATTTTCTAAGTCATTGCTACAAATCTGGCTTTTCATGATTGGTAACTAAAATTCTCCTACAACTCTTCGTCTTCACTTTTGACTGTATCTCTCTCTTTCCATTTTTCCTGTCTCTCAACATCTCAGCCTGTCTTTCAAATATATTACTAAGTAAGTTTACATATTCTTATCATAAACAATTGAAATGCCTTTCAGATTAACAGATCAAGTTTATTATAAATTCTTCAACACAACAAAATGAACATCTGTTTTTTGAGCAACATTTAATGTCTCTTACTTAGTCATAGAGTCACAGAGACGTACAACATGGAAACAGACCCTTCAGTCCAACCCGTCCATGCCGACCCTAGTCCCACCTGCCAGCACCCGGCCCATATCCTTCCAAACCCTTCCTAGTCATATACCCATCAAAATGCCTCTTAAATGTTGCAATTGTACCAGCCTCCACCACATCCTCTGGCAGCTCATTTCATACACGTACCACCCTCTGCGTGAAAACGTTGCCCCTTAGGTCTCTTTTATATTTTTCTCCTCCCACCCTAAACCTATGCCCTCTAGTTCTGGACTCCCCCACTCCAGGGAAAATACTTTGTCTATTTATTCTATCTATGCCCCTCATAATTTTATAAACTTCTATAAGGTCACCCCTCAGCCTCAGACGCTCCAGGGAAAACGGCCCCAGCCTGTTCAGCCTCTCCCTATAGCTAAAATCCTCCAACCCTGGCAACATCCTTATAAATCTTTTCTGAACCCTTTCAAGTTTCACAACATCTTTCCGATAGGAAGGAGACCAGAATTGCACGCAATATTCCAACAGTGGCCTAACCAACGTCCTGTACAGCCGCAACATGACCTCCCAACGCCTGTATTCAATATTCTGACCAATAAAGGAAATGCCTTCTTCACTATCCTATCTACCTGCAACTCTACTTTCAAGGAGCTATGAACCTGCACTCCAAGGTCTCTTTGGTCAGCAACACTCCCTTGGACCTTACCATTAAGTGTATAAGTCCTGCACTGATTTGCTTTCCCAAACTGCAGCACCTTGCATTTATCTGAATTAAACTCCACCTGCCACTTCTCAGCCCATTGGCCCATCTGATCAAGATCCTGTTGTAATTTGAGATAACCTTCTTCGCTGTCCACTACACCGCCAATTTTGGTGTCATCTGCAAACTTACTAACTATACCTTTTTGGATGCTCGCATCTAAATCATTTATATAAATGACGAAAAGTAGAGGACCCAGTACCGATCCTTCTGCACTCCACCGGTCACAGGCCTCCAGTCTGAAAAACAACCCTCCATCACCACCCTCTGTCTTCTACCTTTGAGCCAGTTCTGTATCCAGATGGTTAGTTCTCCCTGTATTCCGTGAGATCTGACCTTGCTTTGTGTGTTTTTAGTCTGTCATACAGTCATAGAGATGTACAGCACAGAAACAGACCCTTCAGTCCAACTTGTCCATGCCGACCAGATATCCCAACCTAAACAAGTTCCACTTGCCAGCACCTGGCTCATATCTCTCCAAACCTTTCCTATTCATATACCCATGCAAATATCTTTTAAATGGTGCAATTGTACTAGTCTCCACCACATCCTCTGGCAGCTCATTCCAGACATGCATCACCTTCTGCGTGAAAACGTTGCCCCTTAGGTCTCCTTGATATCTTTCCTCTCCCATCCTAAACCTATGCCCTCTGGTTCTGGACTCCCCGACCCCAGGGAAAAGACCTTGTCTATTTATCCCATCTATGCCCCTCATAATTTTATAAACCTCGATAAGGTCACCTCTCAGCCTCTGACACTCCAGGGAAAACAGCCTATTCAATCTCTCTCTACAGCTCAAATCCTCCAATCCTGGCAACATCCTTGTAAATCTTTTCTGAACCCTTTCAAGTTTCATAACATCTTTCCAATAGGAAGGAGACCAGAACTGCATGCTATATTCCAAAAGTGCACGTCCTGTACAGCTGTAACATGACCTTCCAACTCCCTGTACTCAATACTCTGACCTATAAAGGAAAGCATACGAAATGCCTTCTTCACTATCCTATCTACCTGCAACTCCACTTTCAAGGAACTATGAACCTGCACTCCAAGGTCTTTTTGTTCAGCAACACGCCCTTGGACCTTACCATTAAGTGTATAAGTCCTGCACTGATTTGCTTTCCCAAAATGCAGCACCTTGCATTTATCTAAATTAAACTCCATTTGCCACTTCTCAGCCCATTGGCCCACCTGGTCAAGATCCTGTTGGAATCTGAGGCAACCCTTTTCGCTGTCCACGACACCTCCAATTTTGGTGTCATCTGCGAACTTACTAACTATATCTCTTATGCTCACATCCAAATCATTTAAATAAATGACAAAAATTAGTGGACCCAGCACCGATCTTTGTGGCACTTCACAGGTCATAGGCCTCCAGTCTGAAAAACAACTTTCTACCCCATCCTGTCTTCTACCTTTGAGCCAGTTCTATATCCAAATGGCTAGTTCTCCCTGTATTCCATGAGTTCTAATCATGCTAACCAGTCTCCCATGGGAACCTCGTCGAACATTTTACTGAAGTCCATTTAAATCACGTCTATCGCTCTGCTGTTCTTTCATAAGAACAACCTAGCTTTTACACTGCATGGCACCTCAAATCTCAACTCTCCCTTTTACCATCAGGTTGAAAACATTTTGGAATTAAACCATGTCTCTTGTCAAGACCACTATTTTTCCTTGCAAAGTTTTAGGACTGTAAACTAAAAGTAGGAACATCCTGTTTTAAACCATGGAGACTGCGAAGAGATGGCTGCTGTTTGAGGAATCATACTGACGACATAAGAATCAGGACTAGGAACAGGCAGTTCTAACCTTGAGCCTGCTTTGCCATTCAATATGATAATGAGTGATCTCATCTCGGTCTCAACTCCGCTTTCCTACCTGTTCTCTAAAACCCTTTAAACGAATTAAAAAATTATCACACCTTTAAGTTCATTGAGCGCCCACTGTACTCTGAGGTAGTAAATTCCATAGCTTCACAACACTTTGAGAGATGAAATTCCTCCTCACTTCTGTCTTAAATGTGTGATCCCTTATTCTGAGATTTATTCTGAGAACCTCCCATAATGGTGAAACAACCTTTCCACATCTACCCTGTCAGGTCCTCCAAGAGTCTTTTGTGTTCCAATCTAGTCACCTCTTATTCTTCCATATTCTAATGATTACAGACCCAGCATACTCAACTACTACATAAGGCAGTCCCTCCATACATGGTATCAGTCCAGTGAACATTCTTGGAACTGCCTCCAACAATAGTATATCTTCCCTTAGATTAAGGGACCCAAAATTGTTCAGTATTCCAGCTGTGCCGGACCAGTGAATTATACCATTTTAACAAAATTTCCTCACTTTTATACTTCATTCCCTTTGAAATAAAGAGCAACACTCCATTTGCCTTCCCTATTAAGAAATGAAATTGGGTGCTAGTATTTTGTGATTCATGCACAATACCTCAAATCCCCGCTCTGTAGTTTTCTGCAGTCTTTTACCAATAAAGAATATTCAACTCCTTGATTCTTCCTGCCAAAGTGCATAACTCCATGATATTCCAAATATCATGTTTCTGTTGACTAACTTGACCTGTCCATATCTCTCTGCAGACTTTTTTTGTCATCCACATCACTTGCTTTCCCACCTTTTGTCATGTCCACCACAAACCTGGCTATAGTACATGCATTTTCTTCATCAACGTCCTTTCTAATAGACTCTAACATTTTCCCAAGAACAGATGTTGAACTAACCAGACTATAGTTAATTTTTTTTTGTTTTTTTGTCTCTTATCTTATAAATAAAATGTGTTGCATTAGCAGTTTTCTAATCCTCTGTGACTATGCCAGAATATATATAGTAAATTTCTAGTGGCGGCAGTACTAATCCCTGTGGCAACAACCAGTTACAGCTTGCCATCGTGAAAATGTTCTCCTTATCCCACACACTGTCTCGTGTTAGTTGGTCTACCTTTCATCCATGTTAATATACAACCTTCAACACCACTGGCTCATTTCTTATTAAGTAGCCTTATATGTGGCAACTTCTCAAATACCTTTTGAAATTCCAAATATTTTATACTCATTGCTTCCCCTTTATCGATCCTGCTTGTTACCTTAAATAATTCTCGTAAATTTGTCCGGCATGATTTCCCCTACATGAAGCCATTCTAACTCTGCTTGATCATATTATGCACTTCTAAATGCTCTGTTATTACATCTTTTCTAGTAGACAATTTTCCCAATAACAGATATTGAGCTAACTAGACTACATTTTTTTATGTCTCTTTTCTTATTAAATAAAATGTATTGCATTAGCAGTTTTCTAATCCTCTGCAACTTTGCCAGAATCTAAGGACCCCTGGAAGATTACTATCAGTGCATCCACTAAAGGTCCAGAGACCTTATTGATCTTTAACCCCATTAGTTTTCCTTAGCACTTTATCCTAGTGGCAGTTATTGTATTTATTTCATGTGCTTTTGCCCCTTGAGTATTTAGTAATTTTGGAATGGTATTAGTGTCTTCCACCATGATGACTGATGTAAAGTATTTATTCAAATCCTCTATCATTTTCTGGTTCCCCATTATCATTTTGCCAGCCTCATTTACTAAGGGGCCTATGTTCACTTTGGCTTTGAAATAACTCCACAAAGGCTAGTACTGCATCACCAAATCAGTCCTTATTTACAAAGAGAGTCACAATGAACAGGATGTCTGACACTCATGTTCCCTGATAAGATGACAGGGCTCCCTGATTGGATGACAATAACAGCCTCAATACAGAATCAGATTCTCTGAGGTCCATCTGGCTGACCTCGTTACAATCACTATCGGCTTCTGTCCTCCTTTTTATATATTCAACTAAGTTCTTCCTCTCTTTTTTTGATATTGCTTGCAAATTTATCCTAAAAATCTATTTTCTCCCACTTCGTTTCTTTTAATTTCTTTTGATTGTTCTTAAAATTTCCCAATCCTCTGGTTTACCACTAAAATTTGCACATTGTATATTTTTTCTTTCAGGTTAGTGCTATCTTAACTTCCCCAGTCAATCATGGTTAGCTTATCCTCTTCCTTGAATCCTCTTGCTCACTGGAATTTGTCTTTCCTGTGAGCCATAAACTATTTTCTTAAACCTCAACATAGATTCTTAACCATTATTGTTAATAAACTCTTTCCCCAGTCCACTCCAGCCAGGTTTGTCCCCAATTCTTTGTAATTATTTAAGATTAGCACAGCTGTTTCTGACCCAAGTACCTTTCTCTCATACTGAAGACTGAATTTGACCATATTATGGTCACTGTTTGAGGAAATCTCTTATTCTGAGATTATTTATTAAACCAGTCTCTTTCTTCAAGATCCAAAATGGCCTGATCCCTGGTTGGATCCACAGCATATTGTCTGAGAAATGTGTCTCAAATACAGTCTAGGAATTCTTCCTCATGGCTTCCTCTGACAATCCCAATCTATATAAAGACTAAAGTCACCCAGGATCCATGTATTATTTTTGTTACTCACCTTAATAATTTGCTGAGTTATTCTCTGTCCCACCTTTTCTTTCCCTTTTTACTTCATACTTCTACATCCTCTAATTCAAGATTATTTCTTGCTATTGTACTTATTCTAGCCCATATCAATAAAGCTACCTCGTCACCCTTTCCTCCCAGCCTGTCCTTTCGAAACATCACATACTTCTGAATATTTCATTTCCACTTTTGATCTCCTTGTAACCATGACTCTGTAGTGATAACCATTTCCCTAAATTTGTGTGTTTATTTCACCTATTTTGTTCCAAATGCTAAGCACCTTCAAAAGCCATTAATTTTGACTTGTTTACATTATTTCCCCTTTTGACCATCTTCACTTTTGTTTGTTATTTTTGTATACATTCTTATCTCACGCTAATAACATTGTCCAAATAACTGCCCTACAATTCTGTCATATCCTCTTGCTTTGTAAGTTTACACTTCCTCCCTTCCAATTAGTTTAATGATTTTAGTTGCAAAGAACTGTATATCTCCATTAACATCAGCCACACTGTACTTTCAGTCTTTCTGCCCACTCCACAAGGGCCAAATATGTCCTCATGCTGATGTAATTACCTTTGCAATTACCAGCAATGTCAGATTCAAGTTTTGCATTGCCAAACTGCATTTGAAATTCCAGCATGCTATGATCACTCTGCCCTGGAGAATCCCTTATTTCCGATCATTAATTAATCCCATCTCATTAAACAATAAATCCCATAACATATGTTTGTTGGTTGGTTCTCAAAATATTGCTCGAAGAAACAATTTCTAATATTCTCTGTGAACTGTCCTTAGAGGCTATACTTGCCATTTTGATAATAAGCATGTTATTCGCATGCGTTTTAAAATCAGCCATGATTGTTGTTGTTACTTTCTTACAAGCCCCATTACCTTCTCGGATTATACTGTATCCTATTGTGGAACTGCTGTTTGGGAACCTATAGATAATTCTTCCAAGGAATTCTTTCCTTTGCTACTTAGTTCCACACAGATTTATTCAATGTCTTGATGTTCAGTGCCAAAATAACCACTGATCGCTTCCTTTACAAACATAGCTATACGCCCCATCTCCTTTTCCTTTCTGTCTATCCTTCTGAAATACTGAGTACCTTTAGATAGTCAACTACCAGACCTAGTCTCCTTCTAACCACGTCTCTATAATTGGCACCAAATCATACCCATTTGTCTCTATTTGCATTGTTAAAACATTTTTTTTTATTCTGAATGCTACTTGCTATCAGATACAAAGTTTCCAAGTAGTTTTCCCAACTCTTGTCAGATTCTTTGGTATTATAGCATTCAAATATTCTGTCCGTTTCTTTCATTTCTGATTACAATCAGGCTGATCACAAACCTGCAATCTTTCTTTCTCCTTACACTTTTATTTATGAATTTTCCATGCAAATAAACCCTTGCTGGAGCACTTTTGAGTTGTATACAATGTTGATTTTTCCTGGTATAGAGAGAGCAAAAGCAGACAGAATGGAGCCTACAGATTCGTAACTAGGTAATAATTGCTTGATAACAATCTTCCTGACCAAGTGACCACAGCTACTGAGGGATCAATGCAGCAGAAAGACTGAACATAGAACATAGAACAATATAGCCCTTTAGCCCTCAATGTTGTGCGAACCTTTTATCTGACTCAAAGATCAAATTAACCTACATACCCTTCATTTTACTATCATCCATATGCCTATCCAAGAGTTGCTTCAATGTCCTTAAGGTATTTGACTCTATTACCATGCACCCACCACTCTCTGTGTAAAGAATTGACCTCTGACATCTCTTCTAAATCATCTTGAAATTATGCCACCTTGTGATAGCCATTTCTGCCCTGGGAAAAAGTCTCTGACTATTCACTCTATCTATGTCTCTCGCCAACTTGTACAGCTCTATCAAGTGACCGCTCATCCTTCGTTGCTTCAACATGAAAAGCCCGAGCTTCATCACCCTTACTTCATAAGGCATGCTCTGCAATCCAGGCAGCATCCTGTTAAGTCTCTTCTGCACCTTCTCGAAAGCTTCCACATCCATAATGAGATGATCAGAACTGAACACAATATTCTAAGGGTAGTCTGACCAGGGCTCTATAGAACTGCAGCATAACCTCACAGCTCTTAAATTCAATCCCCCTGCTAACGAAAGCCAACACACCATACTCCTTCTGAACAACCCTATCAACTTGGTGGCAACTTCCAGGGATCTATGGACATGGACTCCAAGATCCCTCTGTTCCTGCACACTGCCAAGAATCCTGCCTTTAACCCTGTATTCTGCATTAAAATTCGACATTCCAAAATGAATCACTTCACACTCTTCCAGGTTGAACTCCATCTGCCTCTTATCAGCCTAGTTCTGCATCCTGTCAATGTCCCATTGCAACTTACAACAGCCCTCCACATTATCAACCACTCCCTCAACCTTCGTATCATCAGCAAACGAATTAACCCATCCTTCCACTTCCTCATCCAAGTCATTTATAAAAATCACAAAGAGCAGAGGCCCAGAACAGATCCCTGTGGAACACTACTGGTCACCATGCTCCAGGCTAAATACTTTTCAGCTACTACATCCTCTGACTCTATGGACCAGCCAATTCTGTATCCAGACAGCCAAATTTCCTGTATTCCATGCCTCCGGACTTTCTGAATGAGCCTACCATGGGTGACCTTATCAAGCACCTTGCTAAAATCCATGTACGCTACATCTATTGCTCTACCTTAATCAACGTGTTTCATCAAATCCTCAACTAATTCAATAAGGCTTGTGAGGAATGACCTGGCCCTCACAAAGCCATTCTTTCTATCTCTAATCAAATTATGGTTTTTCAAGTAATCATAAACCCCCTCTCTCAGAATCCTCTCCAATAATTTACCCACCACAGACATAAGAATGATTGGTCTGTAATTCTTAGGATTATCCTTATTCCCTTTCTTGAACAAGGGAATAACATTTGCCATTCTCCAATCATCCGGCACAATTTCAGTGGACAGTGAGGACGCAAAGATCATCACCAAAGGCACAGCAATCTCTTCCCTCACTTCCTGTAGTAACCTTGGGTATATCATGTCTGGCCCAGGGAACTTCTGTCCTTAAGTTGTTCTAATTTTTAAGCACTTCCTCCTTCTTAACAACAACCAGTTCAAGCAGATCAGCCTGTTTCATCTTGTCCACACAAACATCAAGGTCCCTCTCAGTAGTGAATACTGAAACAAAGTATTCATTAAGGACCTCCCCTACCACCTCCGGCTCCAGGCATAAGTTCAATCCACTATCCCTGAGTGGCCCTACCCTCACTCTGGCCATCATCCTGTTCCTCACATAAGTGTGGAATGCCTTCGGGTTTTCCTTAATACTACCCACTTCTAGCTCTCCTAAATCCATTCTTCAGTTTTTTCCTGCCTACCTTGTAACCCTTTAGAGCCCTGTCTGATTATTGCCTCCTCAAGCTTAAGTAAGCTTCCTTTTTCCTTTTGACAAGATGTACCACATCCCTTGTCACTCAAGGCTCCTTCACCTTACCTTCACTTCCTTGCCTCCGTGAGACAAACCTATCCAGCACTAACAGCAAGTGCTCCCTAAACAACCTTCACATTTCTGTCTTGGATTTCCCAATTTAGGCACCCCAGTTCCTGTCTAATAGCATTGTAATTCTCTCTCCCCCAATTAAATTGTATAGTAAAGGTCAGAGTTGTGATCACTATCAGCGAAATGCTCTCCAGAGAGATCTGACATCTGGCCTAGTTTGTTGCTAATCACCAAATCCAATATGGCCTCCCCTACATATTGAGTCAGGAACCCTACCTGGACACATCTGACAAAAACTGCTCCATCCAAAGTATTTGAACTAAGGAGGTTCCGATCAATATTAGGGAAGTAAAATCACCCATGACAACAACCCTTTTATTTCTGCACCTTTCCAAAATCTGCCTCCCAATCTGCTCCTCTGGATCTCTGTTGCTATTGTGGGGTCTGTAGAAAACTCCCAATAAAGTGACTGGTCCTTTCCTATTTCTGACTTCCACCCATACTGACTCTGTAGACAAACTCTCTGCATGCTGTATCTGGCTGTTCAGTAGCTCCTCCATCCTCAGATCTGCAGCTCCGCTTCCCAACTCCTTCCAAACTAGTTTAAACGCTCCTGAAGAGCTCTAGCAAACCTCCTGCCCAGGATATTGATGCACCTCAAGTTCAGCTGCAACCAGTCCTTGTTCTACAGGTCGCACCTTCCCCAGAAGGTATCCCAATATCCACATATCTGAATCCCTCCCTCCTACACCAGCCCTGCAGCCACGTGTTCATCTGCACAGAAACAACATCAAAACTTTTGTTGTACTCTCTCCTGAGTGGAGGTACCAGAAAGTCTCCAGTAACCACGAGCTCGCTCCCATCCGCAGCAAATTTCCTTCTTGAAAGAAAAAAGGAAATATCACTTTTAGAAAGACAGCATCAATATGCAAGTAACCTAGTCAACAGGAGAAAATGAAAACGAATTGGAAAACAAAAAAAAAATTCAAAGAGAACGGCTCATCAGCTCCTATGGACCAGATGTTTGTTAAAATTCAGTCATGGATCATGAATGTTGCGGACTGGCCAGGATTTATCTGTCCCTACTTGCACTTGAAAAGGTGATGGTGAGCTGCCTTTTTGAACTACAGCAGCCACGTGCTGTAGATTGACCCACAATACCCTAAAAGAGGGAATTCCAGGTTTCTGACCGAGCGAAAGTCAGGATGGTTAGTGGCTTGGAGGGGAACTTGTAAGTGGTGGTGTACCTATTGCACCTGCTGCCTTTGTTCTTCTTCCATGAGTTTGGAAGGCACTGTCTCAGGATCTTTGGTGGATTTCTGCAGTGCATCTTACAGATAGTACACACTGCTGCTGCAGCTGATGGAGAGAGTGGATGCTTGTGGATGTGGTGTCAATCAAGCAGGCTGCTTTGTCCTAGATAGAGTCATAGAGATGAACAGCATGGAAACACCCCCTTCGGTCCAACCCGTCCGTGCCAACCAGATATCCCAACCCAATCTCGTCCCACCTGCCAGCACCCTTCCTTTTCATATACCCATCCAACTGCCTCTTAAATGATGCAATTGTACCAGCCTCCGCCACTTCCTCTGGCAGCTCATTCCATACACATACCACCCTCTGCATGAAAAAGTTTCCCCTTAGGTCTCTTTTATATCTTTCCCCTCTCACCCTAAACCTATGCCCTCTAGTTCTGGACTCCCCGACCCCAGGGAAAAGACTTTGTCTATTTATCCCATCCATGCCCCTCATAATTTTGTAAACCTCTAGAAGATCACCCCTCAGCCTCCAACACTCCAGGGAAAACAGCCACAGCCTGTTCAGCCTCTCCAACCCTGGCGACATCCTTATAAATCTTTTCTGAACCCTTTCAAGTTTCACAACATCTTTCCGATAGGAAGGAGACCAGAAGTGCACGCAATATTCCAACAGTGGCCTAACCAACGTCCTGTACAGCCACAACATGATCTCCCAACTCCTGTACTCAATACTCTGACCAATAAAGGAAAGCATACCAAACGCCTTCTTCACTATCCTATCTATCTGCGACTCCACTTTCAAGGAACTATGAACCTGCACTCCAAGGTCTCTTTGTTCAGCAACACTCCCTCGGACCTTATCATTAAGGTGTATAAGTCCTGCACTGATTTGCTTTCCCAATATGCAGCAGCTCGCATTTATCTGAATTAAACTCCATCTGCCACTTCTCAGCCCATTGGCCCATCTGGTCCAGATCCTGTTGTAATCTGAGGTAACCCTCTTCGCTGTCTACTATACCTCCAATTTTGGTGTCATCTGCAAACTTACTAACTATCTCTTATGCTCGCATCCAAATCATTTATGTAAATTACAAAAAGTACAGGACCCAGCACCGATCCTTGTGGCACTCCACTGGTCATGGGCGTCCAGTCTGAAAAACAACCCCCCATTACCACCCTCTGTCTTCTACCTTTGAATCAATTCTGTATCCAAATGGCTAGTTCTCCCTGTATTCTGTGAGATCTAACCTTGCTAACCAGTCTCCCATGGGTTCTGAACCCTTGCAAGTTTCCAAGTTTCCTTCCTTTAGCAGGGAGACCAAAATTGCACTCAGCATTCCATAAGCAATGTCTAACCAATGTCCTGTACAGCCTCCTATACTCAATGTTCTGACCAATGAATGAAAGCATACCAAATGCTTCCTTCACCACCCTGTCTTCCTGTGACTCTACTTTCAAGGAACCACGAACCTGTACTCCAAGGTCTCTTTTGTTCAGCAACACTCCCCAGGATCTTACCATTAATTGTATAAATCCTGCCCTGTTTTGCCTTCCCAAAATGCAGCCCTCACATATATCTAAATTAAACTCCATTTGCCACTCCTTGGTCCAATGGGCAACCTCGTTGTACTCTGAGGTAATCTTCTTCGCTGTTCACTTATACCTCCAATTTTGGTGTTACCTGCAAAACTTACTAACCATATCTCTTATGTTCATATCCAAGTCATTTGTCAGGGGAAATAAAGCACTTTATTCCCCATGATGCCCACCTCTCCATAAGCACATTGTGAACATTGGTGGACACCGTATGCTCGTTCTTCAAGAACACCAGGGCTCAAACATCGCCATAGAAGAGGAGCAGACAGTCAGCGGAAATTATCCCCACTGCCTGGACATGTTTTGCGATAACCTGGCGAAGCCAAGTAGATCCACAAAGCGGTCCTCCAATTTGCACATACCCCTCCACTCCAGTTGCCTATTTTCCAACATATGGCCCATAGCCTTATAAGATATAGCATTTCAAGTGCTCACCTAAAGAGTTCTTAAGTGTCTTGAGGATTCCCATCTGTACCACTCTTCTCTAGGCAGAGTGTTTCAGATATCCAACTGCCCTTCTTGATTAATGATACCATAGTAGCTGTCCTCCAATCCTCTAGCACCTCTGCTGCAGTCTGACAGAATTTGAAAATTAATGTCCAAGGCCCCTACAATCTCCTCCCTTGCCTCCTACAGCAGCCTTGGATACATCTCATCAGGGTCTGTGGATTTATTCACTTTCAGGCCACTAGTACATCCTAGCCCACTAGTATGCCAATTTGTTCAAGAATAGAACATCACAGTCCTCTTCCCCAATTTATACACCTACACTGTTCTTCCCACTGGTGGATACAGCACAAAATAGTCATTTAAAACCTCAGCTGTGTCTTTTGGCTCAACATAAAGGTTTATACTTTGGTCCTGAATGGGCCCTACTCATTGCTTAGTCATTTTCTTCTACCTAATATATTTATAAAAAGCCTTCATACTTTTCTTCAAAACCAGTCCTTTTTCATGTTCCTCCTTTGCTCTCCTGGTTTATTTTTTTAAAATAACTCTCTCTGCACTTTCTATTCTCTTGTTTTGAGCCCTCAGTATCTGGCACAAGCTTCCTCTTTTTTCCTATCTAATACAGTACATCCCTTGACTTCTATGGTTCTCTGGACTTGTTGATCCCACTTTTCAATTTCACAGGAACATGTTGGACCTACACTCTCATTGTTACCCTTTTGAATGATTCCCACTGCACTGATGCAGGTTCTGATGCAAAGAGGCACAGGTAGTTCTTCTATAACATGACAGTTGCATTCTTGTGGAGAAAGTGAGGACTGCAGATGCTGGAAATCAGAGCTGAAAATGTGTTGCTGGAAAAGCGCAGCAGGTCAGGCAGCATCCAGGGAACAGGAGAATCGACGTTTCGGGCATAAGCCCTTCTTCAGGAATGAGGAAAGTTTGTCCAGCAGGCTAAGATAAAAGGTAGGGAGGAGGGACTTGGGGGAGGGGCGTCGGAAATGTGATAGGTGGAAAGAGGTCAAGGTGAGGGTGATAGGTCAGACTGGGGTGGGGGCGGAGAGGTCAGGAAGAAGATTGCAGGTTAGGAAGGCGGTGCTGAATTCAATGGATTTGACTGAGACAAGGTGGGGGGAGGGGAAATGAGGAAACTGGTGAAATCCGAGTTCATCCCTTGTGGTTGGAGGGTTCCTAGGCGGAAGATGAGGTGCTCTTCCTCCAACTGTCGTGTTGTTGTGGTCTGGCGATGGAGGAGTCCAAAGGCCTGCATATCCTTGGTGGACTGGGAGGGGGAGTTGAAGTGTTGAGCCACAGGGTGGTTGGGTTGGTTGGTCCGGGTGTCCCAGAGGTGTCCCACCAACCCAACCTCCACTCCCGGCACCTTCCCCTGCAACCGCAGGAGGTGCAAGACTTGCGCCCACACCTCCCCCCTCACCTCCCTCCAAGGCCCCAAAGGAAACTTCCATATCCACCACAGATTCACCTGCACCTCCACACACATCATCTATTGCATCCTCTGCACCCAATGTGGCCTCCTCTATATTGGGGAGACAGGCCGGCTACTTGCGGAGCGTTTCAGAGAACACCTCTGGGACACCCAGACCAACCAACCCAACCACCCTGTGGTTCAACACTTCAACTCCCCCTCCCACTCCACCAAGGATATGCAGGTCTTTGGACTCCTCCATCACCAGACCACAACAACACGACGGTTGGAGGAAGAGCGCCTCATCTTCCGCCTAGGAACCCTCCAACCACAAGGGATGAACTCGGATTTCACCAGTTTCCTCATTTCCCCTCCCCCCACCTTGTCTCAGTCAAATCCATTGAATTCCGCACCGCCTTCCTAACCTGCAATCTTCTTCCTGACCTCTCCGCCCCCACCCCAGTCTGACCTATCACCCTCACCTTGACCTCTTTCCACCTATCACATTTCCGACGCCCCTCCCCCAAGTCCCTCCTCCCTACCTTTTATCTTAGCCTGCTGGACAAACTTTCCTCATTCCTGAAGAAGGGCTTATGCCCGAAATGTCGATTCTCCTGTTCCCTGGATGCTGCCTGACCTGCTGCGCTTTTCCAGCAACACATTTTCAGCAGTTGTATTCTTGTGCAATCCCACAGAATAGAAACATGACACTTTTGAAACAGCGTTTAAAGTATTGGTGATGTAATCGCATTTCAACCAACACGTTTTAAAAGTTTGTGATTTAGAAAGTGTTCCTAATTCATCAATCGCATTACAGCGAATTCACATTAATGAAATGCATGTTATAGCAGGACGACCTGTACTCCACATTTTAGCTTGATCTTGTCTTATCGTATTGAGATCCAATTCAGATCCTTTATTTTCCATTGATCATTGTCTTCATCCATAATTACTTCAAATTTTACTGAATTATGGTTGCTATCATCAAAACGTTTCTCCACTGAGCTGTCTACCACTTGCCTGGCATCCTTACCTACAATGAGGGCCAGCACCACTACGCTCTTGAGATTTTCCACGTGCTGGCTTAAAAAAATTCTCGAGGACACATTAAGAATTCCACTCCCTCTAGCCTTTCACACTTGGTCCATCTCAGTTAATACTGGGCAAGCCGAAATCTCCTCCTATTCTTACATTATTATTTTTATACTTATGAGATTTGCTTCCATGTCTGTCATTCTATCTCTCTCCAATTGTTTAGGGATTTATAACACATCCTCAAACTGCTTCTTTTTGCTTTTACATTCCACTCATATGGCCTCATTTGAGAAACCTCCTGAGATTTCATCCCTCCTTTGTGTAATAATCGACTCCTTAAACTTGCCAATCACCTGTCCAAATGACCTTTTCCTCACTGCGGACCCTGGGTGCTCTGGTTTCCTATCATTTTCCAGAATGGACCTCCACTTGTGAAAAAGACTCTTGCCACCATGCCTCTTATGATCTTATACACCACTATAAGGTCCTCCCTCAGTCTCCTACGCTCTAAAGAAAAATATCCTGGGTTGTCAAACCTCTCTCTACAACTCAGACCTCTGAGCCCTGGCAATATCCTTGTAAATTTCTTCTGCATTCTTTCCAGTTTAATAACATCCTTCCTATAACAAGGTGATCAAAACTGAACACAACACTCAAAGTGCGGTCTCACCAACATCCTTTATAACTTCAATGTAACTTCCCAATTTCTATACTCAATGCCCTGACTGAGGAAGGCAAGTGTGCCAAAAGCTTTCTTCACTGTTGTGATACCCGTGACTCCACTTTCAGACAACTATGAACGTGAACTCCAAGGTCCCTCTGTTCTACTACACTTCTGAAGGCCCTGCCATTCACCATGAAACTCCTACCTTGATCTGACTTTCCAAAATGCAAGACCTCACACTACTCTATATTAAAGTCCATATGCCATTTCTCAGCACATTTCCCTAGTTGATCAACGTCCTGTTGCAATTTCTGATAACCTTCTTCACTGTCCACGATACTGCCTACTTTCGTGTAATCAGCAAACTTAATCATGCCTTGTACATTCTTATCCAAATCATGGATATAGATAACAAACAGCAATAAAACTGACCCCTGAGGCACTCCACTAGACACAGGCCTCCAGTCCAACAACCATCCTTCCGCTATTACCCTCTGCTTCCTACCATCAAGCCAATTTTGCATCTAATTTGCCAGCTCGCCCTGGATTCCATGCAGTCTAACCTTCTAGAGTAGCTTACCTTGTGGAACCTTATCAGAGGCCTTACTGAAATTCATAAAGACTATATCTACCGCCCTATCCTCGTCAACCTTCCTGGTCACTTCATCAAAGAATTCTAACAAATTTGAGAGGCATGATCTCCCATTCACAAACCCATGCTGACTACTCCTAATCAAACCTTGCCTTTCCGAATGTATGTATATCTTATCCCTCAGAACTTTCTCAACTAACTTACCCACTATAGATGTTAAACTTACTAGTCTATAGTTCCCAGGTTTTTTTTTGCAGCCCTTTTTGAATAATAATACAACATTCTCTACCCACCCATACTTCCAGGACCTCACTTGTGGCTAATGATGATGCAAAAATATCAGCCAGGGCCGTTGCAATTTCTTCTCTAGCCTCTTGCTCTGTCCTTGGATGTATCTGGTCTGGACCAGGAGATTTAGCCACCTACATATATTTTAAAACATCCAGCACCTCCTTTGCTGTTATATGGATATCACCACTAACTTTCGCAAGTTCCCAAATCTTCACATCCTCCTCCATGGGAAACACAGAGGAGAAATGTTCATTGAGGACCTCGCCCATCTTCTGCAGTTCTACACATACATGTCCACTTTGGTCCCTGAGAGGCCCTATTCTCTCTCTAGTTATTCTTTTTCCTTTAATGTACTCAAAGTACCTCTTTGGATTCACCCTAATCTTCTCAGCCAAGGCCATCTTGTGCCCCCTTTTCACCTCCTGATTTCCTTCTTCAGTAAACTCCTGTATTCGTAGTATACCTCCAGGGATTCCCTTGATCCCAGCTGCCTAAACCTGAGCCATGCTTCCTCCCTTTTTCTGTTCAAAGCCGCAATATCTCTTGTCATCCAGGGTTCCCTATTTGTGCCAACCTTGCCCTTCGCCCTCACAGGAACATATAAACCTTAAGCTCTGGCTATTTCACTTTTAAAGGCCTCCCACATGCCAGAGGTCCCTTTACCTATAAATACACTACTCCAATCAACCCCTGCAAGCTTCAGTCTAATTGCATCAAAATTCGCCTTGCCCCGATTTAGAACTTAAACCAGTGGACCAGTTTTGTCCCTCTCCATTAGTATTTTAAAATTAATAGAACTATGGTCATTGGTCCCAAAGTGTGTACCCACTGTCACCTCCGTCACCTGTCTTGTCCTAATTCCCAAGAGTAGGTCGAGTTTTGCCTCTTCCCGATAGGACCCTCTTCATACTGTCTGAGGAAACCTTCCCAAACACAGTTAACAAATTCCACCCCATCTAAACCCTTAATGCTCTGGCAATCCCAGTTTATGTTAGGAAAATTAAAATTCTATAGTGATAATCTATTTGCTCCTGAAAGTCTCCCGAGTCTCAATGAGTTTTGTTCCCTTTGACTATTTTAAAGCCTATAGTACAACCCCAATAATGTCACCATTCCCTTATTTCATAGTTCCACCCACAAAGCCTCACTGAATGATCCTTCAGTTATTTCACCTCTGATTACTGCTGTGATATTCGCCGTAATCACAAATGCAACTCCCTCTCCCCTCCTTCCACTTCAAAACTTTCAACCCTAGCAACTGACAACATCTCTTCCTTCTCACAGTCTGAGACAAAATGAGTCTGTTCACAATCTTGGCTTCATATTTGACTTCAAGCTAAGTTTTGGATCACATTTTTACTATTTCATGGGATGTTGCCTGTCCCTGATTGCCCTTGAACTGAGTGGCTTGCTTCATAAATCAAAAGGCAGTTAAGGAGCTGTGGGCCTGGAGTCATAAAGGTGCATTTATGAATAGATGGGTTCACCATTTATGGGTGTGCCATTACCGTCAAGGGCCCAAACTCTAAAACATCCACACACATACATAATATCCCTCTCAACCCTGCTTTACACCTTTGGCAATGTGATCTAACAGCATCTTATGAGGTTCGGCATCCCACTTCTGTGAAGTGCTTCAGGATGTTTGATTTGTTAAAGGTGTTATACAAATGTAAGTTGTGGATTGTAACTTCTGAAAACTGATCTTGTTTTTCCAATTATCATTTAGGTAGCCACAGTTACTTTTTTTATGATCACTGAATGTCTTAAAGCAAAGAAATACTTTTGACAGACATTCCCCACTGTAATGGAGTAAATGTTGCAGACGATTTGTATAAATGAAGCTCTCACAAGCAGCAATGTGCAATGACTAGGCAATCTGTTTGTGTGCTCTCAATTGAAAGATAAATAATGGTGATGTCATCGGTGCTAATGCCTGTACGCCTCCATTTTGTATCCAATGGAGGAAGCAGATGGGGCATGACAGACTGCAGAAATATTAAATAAATGTCAAGCATGGAGATAGACAAAGGTTTGCATAATAAATGTGTTCATAAAAGTAATACATGGCACAAAAGAAAAATAAACAGCTAATTTAATCATTTCTTGAAATACATTTTTTGCTTCATTTGAAATCTTGGACAAAATATTTTTGCAAAAAATGTTGATTGATTTGATTTGACTTAATTTATTCATGAACAATGCTTGACAGTTAAATGTTTACATTTACTCTTATTGTAAAATGTTGGCAGACTTTAGAATGGTTTTTCCAATTATAAACAATGGCTTCAGCAATTTCAGCTACAAATTATTAACACAAATTATGCAATCAGAGATATTTGTGGGTAGCAAGTGTATGAATGCAATCATGTTTACACATCATATAGCCAATGGACAGACTGATTTTTTGTCACAGCTGTCTGAAATATTGCCAATTTGTCGACGTACAAGCTTACAAAAACACACAAAAAATAAAACATGGAAAAATAGCAAATCCTTTGGATTACATTATTGAATTCTGGTTTGTGTAATTCTGGTTGTATGACCTTAAAGTACCATCACACTGGTCAAACATTAACCTGTGATTGTTGCAAAAGTACAAAATGAATAAAATAGGTATTGATTTAGCTGACCAAGCAGTTCCATTTCCTTCAATGGGATAAGCTATCTCCAATTAGATTCACCATCAGATTGTCAGAATCTAACCAGTTTCCAACAAAAGCAAATGTAAAACAGAATTTGTGGAGTGTTCCTTTTTCTTGGAAATATGAATAATCACATTTAGTCCAGAGTATTTCATCTCAAACAAATGCCTTTCCGAATTACAATCTTTCACCATGTTGCTAATGAAATAAACTAATAAATATTGTTTTGTGAAACCTGAAGTTAAAATCATAGTTGGACAGATTCTAATATTAATATTCAATTAAAAATTTGAGTATCTAGCTATAATTACAAAGTTGCAGTATATTAAGAATAAATGAAAAACAGTCTCTCCATTGCCACATTAAGTTGACTGCTCGAACAAATAGCACAGAACTTACTTAACTAAACATTAGCATGTTTTAAACTTACAAGTCAAGACGATAATACTATAGCCTCACAGGATATTCAGGCAATGATTGATCAACACAGCTTTTGTTAAAGAAGAAAGCTGTTTGCCATAATAAATCATGCATAATCTAAGGTTAGCAGAGTTCAACCTCTTCACTTCAGTCAATGATTAACCGCAGATATTCACTGCTCTGGAAAATTAGTATTCAGAAGAGTTGTACTTTCACCACAGGAAACTATCACAAATGTGCAAATGTACAATGCAATTCTGACACCATCAGTGGGTAATTGGTATTTAAATTGTTAACACTTCCAAGCTGAACAAATCAACCAACAAACTCTGTTTCCATCTTTAGCCATATATCACACACTGAAAATTAACACTTTAACCAACATTTTGATAGTGCCTCAGATATTTAGGTTCACTGACATCAAGCACGTATCACAATATTACAGTTTCTGGGTCAAGGGCTCAAAGCTGTAAACAGTTGTAACCTTCTCACCAGCATTCTGCATTTCATAAGAAACAGTTGACTGCCCCAGCCAACATAATAACTGTATTGAAGATATCAGCATCAAACAAAAAACATTACTTTTGCTGGTGGCTCGCAAAAGAGCCTATCAGAATCAATCAATTCAAGGCTGTTAAAAGAAGTTTTACTGGTGTAATCCAATTGGTTAGCAGGACCAACGTGTCTGTCAAAACGAGACATTTACTTGGATTTCCTATTGGTTGTATAAAAGTTCAAAGCAGATCAATTTTAAAATAAGCTGATAGTTTCCATGAGCGACGGTTATCGTGTGTTGGACTGAAAGTAGCTATCCATTAAATTTAAAGTAATTATTACTATTGTCACAAAAATGACATCTGACTTTGTGGAAACATTCCTGTCTGATCCAAAGATGTGCAATTCAAGCCTCACTAAACTTGAGTTAAATTCTGATTCGACTGCAAGTCAAGCTTTTTTCATTCATCCATTCACGGGATAAAGGCATCGCTGGCAATGGCAAACCTTAAATGTCCAGAGGGCAGTTGAAGAGTCAACCACATTACTGTGGGTCTGAAGTCATGTGAAGACCAGACCAGATAAGGATTGCAGTTTCCTTCCCTAAAGGACTCGTGAGCCAAATGGGCTGTTCCTGACAATAGACAATGGATTCATGGTCATCATTAGACTCTTAATCCTAGATTTCTTTCTTTAATTGAATTCAAATTGCACCATCTGTCAGAGCGGGATTCAAACCCAGATCCTCAGGACATTGCCCGAGGTCCTTTGGTTAATAGTCTAGTGATAACACCAACCAGCCATCACTTCCCTAAGTCAAATATGGAATCCAATCTGGTCATCACACTTTGGGAAGAATGTGCAGGTCACTGAGTGTATGTTGAAGAGATTTATCAGAATGATTCCATGAATGGAGGATTTTCTCTGAAGTTACTTTGGAGAAGCTGGGATTTTCTCCTTGGTCAAAGTGCGAAAGATTAAATCATGTCTGTATAAGATGGGCAAGGAAAAACTGCTCCCATTCATTGATAGGGCAAAGACTGGTGAGGTGTCGGAAGACTGGCAGTTGGGTAACATGGTGCCACTATTTAAGAAAGGAGGTAAGGAAAATCCAGGGAACCATAGACAGGTGAAACCAAAAGAGAAAATGCTGGAAAATCTCAGCAGGTCTGGCAGCATCTGTAAGGAGAGAAAAGAGCTGACATTTCGAGTCTAACTGACCCTTTGAGAAAGTCAGCTCTTTTCTCTCCTTACAGATGCTGCCAGACCTGCTGAGATTTTCCAGCATTTTCTCTTTTGGTTTCAGATTCCAGCATCTGCAGTAATTTGCTTTTATCCATTGACAGATGAGCCTGATATTGGTGGTAGGTAAATTGCTGGGAGGGAATCGAGGAACAGGATTTAGAGTCATAGAGATGTACAGCACGGAAACAGACCCTTCGGTCCAACTCATCCATGCCGACCAGATATACTAACTCAATCTAGTCCCACCTGCCAGCACCTGGCTCATATACCTCCAAACCCTTCCTATTCATATACCCATCCAGATGCCTTTTAAATGTTGCAATTGGACTAGCTTCCAATACTTCCTCTGGCAGCTCATTCCATACACATACGACCTTCTGTGTGAAGAAGTTGCTCCCTCAGTCTCTTTTATATCTTTCCCCTCTCACCCTAAACCTATGCCCTCTAGTTCTGGACTCCCCCATTCCAGGGAAAAGACTTTGTCTATTCACCCTATCCATGCCCCTCATGATTTTATAAACCTCTATAAGGTCACCTCTCAGCTTCCGACGCTGCAGGAAAAACAGCCCTAATCTATTCAACCTCTCCCCATAGCGCAAATCCTCCAATCCTGACAACACCCTTGTAAATCTTTTCTGAACCCTTTCAAGTTTCACAACATCTTTCCAATAGGAAGGAGACCAGAATTGACGCAATATTCCAACAGTGGCCTAACCAATGTCCTGTACAGCTACATGACCTCCCAACTTCTGTACTCAATTCTCTGACCAATAAAGGAAAGCATACCAAATGCCTTCTTCACTATCCTATCTACCTGCGACTCAACTTTCAAGGAGCTATGAACCTGTACTCCAAGGTCACTTTGTTCAGCAACATTCCCTAGGACCTTATCATTAAGTGTATAAGCCCTCTAAGATTTGCTTTTCCAAAATGCAGCACCTTACATTTATCTAAATTAAATTCTATCTGCCACTCCTCAGCCCATTGGCCCATCTGATTAAGATCCCATTGTAATCTGAGGTAACCTTCTTCGCTGTCCACTGCACCTCCAATTTTGGTGTCATCTGCAAACTTACTAACTATACCTCTTACGCTCACATCCAAATCATTTGTATAAATGATGAAAAGTACCAATCCTTGTTGCACTCCACTGGTCACAGGCATCCAACCTGAAAAACAACCCTCCACCACCATCCTGTGTCTTCTACCTTTGAGCCAAATACATTTACATGTATTTGGAAAGGCAAGGACAAAGGCAAGGCAAGGAGATAGTCAACATGGTTTTGTGCATGGAAAATCATGTCTTACTAACTTGATTGTGTTTTTTGAAGAAGTAAAAAAAGAGGATTGATGAGGGCAAAGTGGTGGACATGATCTATATGAACTTCAGAAAGGCATCCAACAAGGTTCCTCATGGCTGACTGGTCAGATCACATGGAATAGAGGGAGAACTAGTCATTTGGAGACAGAACTGGTTCGAAGGTAGTAAACAGAGGGTGGTGGTGATGCTTTTCAGACTGGAGGCCTGCGAGCCATGAGAGTGCTGAGTCCACTGCTTTTCATCATTTATATAAATGATTTGGGTGTGAACACTGCAGGTACAGTTAATAAGTTTGCAGATGACACCAAAATTGGTGGTGTAGTGGACAGTGAATCAATCATGGAGAATGGAGGATCAGCTCTAAAATTTAATTTCTTCTTGTGGAGCAATTATTTGCAATGAACGCTGGCATTGGCTTTGAAGAGTTCTTTTCTTGTTGCCATATGGAATTGACACTGCTGTGAAATATCCAGAAAGGAGAAATTATATATTTCCAAATCAGGATGGTGAGTAGCTTGGAGGGGAACTTGCAGGTGATGATGTTCCCATATATCCGCTGTCCTTGTCCTTTTATATGGAACAAAGAAAATTACAGCACAGGAACAGGCCCTTCAGCCCTCTAAGCCTGTGCCGATCCAGATGTTCTCTTTAATCCTGTCGCCTATTTTCTAAGGATCTGTATCCCTCTGCTCCCTGCCCATTCATGTATCTGTCAAAATACATTTTAAATGACACATTCGTGCCTGCCTCTACCACCTCTGCGTTCCAGACACCCACTACCCTCTACGTAAAGAACTTTCTACTGTTCTATCCCTTTAACGTTTCCCTCTCACCTTGAACTTGTGACTCCTAATAATTGAGTCTCACACTCTGAGAAAAAGCTTCTTGCTATTCACCCTGTCTATACCTCTCATGATTTTGTAGACCTCAACCTCCAATGAAAATAATCCTAATCTACTCAACCCCTCTTCATAGCTGGTGCCCTCCATACCAGGCAACATCCTGATGAACCTCCCCTGCACCCTATCCAAAGCATCCACATCCTTTGGACAATGTGGCAATCAGAACTGTATGCAGTATTCTAAATTTGGCTGAACACAGTACAACTGTAACATGACCTGCCAACTCCGCCTAATGAAGAAAAGTATGTTGTACGTCTTCTTGACCACTCCATCGACCTGCGTTGCCACCTTCAGGGTATAATGGACCTGAACACCCAAATCTCTCTGTGCATCAGTTTTCTCCAGGGCTTTTCGATTTACTGAATAGTTTGTTCTATATGAAGTGATCTTGGACCTTTGGTGAATTTCTGCAGTGTATCATGTAGGCAGTACGTACCAATGCTGGATTAACTGAATGGTTATAGATGTGGTGCCAATCAAGTGGATGGTGCCAAATTTTTTGAATGGTAGAGCTACTCCATCCAAGCAAAGGGGTAGTACTCCATCACACTCCTAAGCATTACAGATTGTGAGTAAACTCCAGGGAGTCAGGAGGAGAGTTACTCACTATAGCATTCCTCACCTCTGTCCTACTCTTGTAACTGCTATACTTATATGGCTAATACAGTCAATTTCTGGTCAATGCTAACACCAAGATGTTGATCATGGTAATGTCACTGAATGTTCAGGTGAGGTGGTTAGATTGGAGATAGTCATTGGCTGACATTTGTGTGGTGCAAATATTTCTTGTCACTTTTCAGCCCAATTCTGGATGTCTTTGGACATCTTCGGTATCTAAGGAATCGCAAATGGCAAACATTTATCAGCAAATATTGGCAAACATACTCACTTCTGACCCATTGATGCAGGGCAGGTCATTGATGAATTAGCCCAAGGAAGTCCGGCCTAGGCCCACTACCCTGAGGAACTCCTGCAGTGATGTTCTGGAGCTGACGTGACGGATTTCCAGGTATGTTTCAGCTATGACTCCAACCATCGCAGAGTTTTCTTCTTGATTCCCATTCACTGCAGTTATGCTAGGGCTCCTTGATGAAACACCCCATCTATCACTTGCTGCTTATATTGTTTGACACATGTATCATCCTGATTTATAACCTCACCAGGTTTACAATTTATTTTTAGGTATGCCTGATGCTGGTCCTGACATGCCCTCTTGCTCTTTTCACTGTAGCAGGGTTGATCCTCTGGCTTGATACTCTTGTTGTAATGGAAATATGTCAGGCCTAGAGGTTGCAGATTGTATGGAGTAGAAGTCTGCTGCTGCTGATGGCCCACATCAATTCATGGGTACTGAGTCTTGAGTTGTTAGATCTGTTTCAATCCCATTTAGCACAGTGATGGTGTTACACAACACAATGTAAGATGGCATCAATGTGAACATAACAACAAAAAAACTTGAAGGAGTAGGCAATTCAGGACCTTACGCCTGTTCTGCCATTTGATACGATCATAGCTCAATTCTGCTTTCCTGAGGCTCCCCATAACACTTCAACCCAATACCGATTCAAAATCTGTCTATCTCAACCTTAAATTTACTCAAAGTCCCAGCATCCACTGCACTTTGAGGTAGTGAGTTTTGCAGTTTCACAACCCTTGAGAGAAGTAATTTCTCCTCAATTGTTTTAAATCTGCTAACTCCTTCATCTAAAACTATGATCTCTCGTCCTAAATAGCCCCACACAAGGAAACATGCTTTCTATGTTAACTCTGTCAATCTCATTTAGCATATTATATACCCCAACTTGATCTCCTGTCATTCTTCGAGGAGAAAGTGAGGTCTGCAGATGCTGGAGATCAAAGTTGAAACTTTATTGCTGGAACAGCACAGCAGGTCAGGCAGCATCCAGGGAACAGGAGATTCGACGTTTCGGGCACAGGCCCTGAAGAAGGGCCTGTGCCCGAAACGTCGAATCTCCTGTTCCCTGGATGCTGCCTGACCTGCTGTGCTGTTCCAGCAATAAAGTTTCAACTCCTGTCATTCTTCTAAACTCTAGACAGTATGTGCCTAAACTGCACAATCTCAATTCATAAGACAAGCCCCTCATTTCTGGGATGAATTTAGTGAACCTCCTCTGAACTGCTTCCAATGCAATTACATTCCTCCTCAAGGAGACCAAAATTGTACGCAATACTCTAGATGTCTTGTATAGTTGCAGCAACATTTGCCTACTTATGTACAGTTACTTTAGCAATAAATGCCAAAATTCCATTTGCCTTCCTTAATCCCTCTGAACCTTCATACTAATTTTCTATCATTCATGCACAAGGATGTTCATATCCCTCTGAAGTTTACCTCCATTCAAATAAGTTGCCTTTCCATTCCTCACACATATCCGCATTAAACTTCACCTTCCAATTTCTAGCCCATTCACCTAACCTACCCACATCCATTTGTAACTTTCAACTGCTTCATTACAATTTACTTCCCCACCTAGTTCAGTGTCATCTACAAATTTGGCTATAGTATATTCTGTCCCTGCATCCATAGAAATTGTACATATTTAGAGCCTCAGGACTGAACCCTCTGGCACCCAACTAGTTATATTTTACCAATCAGCAAAGACCCATTTATAGTGACTCTCTACCTTCTGTTGATTAGTCGGTCCTTTACCCAAGTTCATAAGTTATCCTTAACCCAATGTGATCTTACTTTTTGTCTTAACCTTTCGTGTGGCATCTTATCAAATGCCTTCTGGAAGTCTAGACAGACAACACCTGCAGGATCCTCACTATCTACCACTACTTCTTAAATCTTTGAAGTATTCTAGCAAGTTAGTCAAACATCACTTACCCTTCATAAAGCCATGCTGACTCTAATGAACTGTATTTTGACTATCCTATTATTATTGTCTAAATAATAGATTCCAACAATTTCCCAAGGACACACGTTAAACTAATTGTTCTATAGTTTATTTTTTGCTGCCTTCCTCCCTATCTGAAAAAGGATGTTATATTAGCATTGTTCAACTTGAACCTTTCCCATGTCCAGCGAATTGTAAACTATCATAACTGATGGATCCACTACTTCTGTTGCCATTTCCTTTAAGACCAGAGGATGTAGGCCATTGGTCCTGGGGACTTGTCTGCCTTCAATCTCAATAGTTCTTTCAATACTTTTTCCATTGCGATGATAATTGTTCTAAGTTCCTCTTTTTTTATAACCTCTACATTACCTGTTATGGTTCAGATAGTACTGGTGACCATGAAACAGAAGCAAAATATTGATTTTGTGATTCTATGTTGCCCACTATTAACTCTCCAGGTTCATCCTTCAAAGGACCAATGTTCACTTTAGCTACTCTCTTCACTTGTATACATTCATAGAAATTCTTTTTATGCGTGACAGTGTTTTAATTATGCAAATAAAACAATTTATTTCAAACTTGCAGAGTATATAAGTTTAAAAATGCTTAGCAAATCTTCTAGATCACAGCTCTAACTCGCGCATCAAGTCCAAGAATAAGAATTACTGACACAAATAATGTAGTGTTAATTAGTACAAATCTATCAGTATTCACTACCGTTAATTCAATGAAACTCACAGCAATTTTGAAAGTCTATTCACAAAGACATTTAAATATGAAGGTCCAGAAGTTGCAGTCAGTAGTTCCATGTTCCTCCAGAGGGTGTGTCACTGACGGTCCCCCAGGACACAAACTCTAAGCAATCAATGAACCGATGAAGATTATAATGTTAGTTGTCTCCTTTTGAAAAATGTTGAAGAAAACTGTTCCTTGTTGAATGGGTTAGGAGTTTTCACAAGACATGCTAAATTCATAATTACTTTGAAACACCCTCATTGTCCTTGAAAAACTATTTTCATATTTAGAGAAGTCAAATTTTGACACTGTTATAAAATTTAGCATTTTAAAACAAGTTTATAATACTTTATCCATAATGATCCAATCAATTATTGATTCACCATTTGACAATTCAAATTAGAACCGATAGAATTCATTGTTTCTAACGGCCTAATTTGCTGTCAGTAATAATACTTCTATGTGATTTGCCAGTTACCCTACTTGTTGTTATCACTGTTGCTTCAAACCTGAAAACCCCACTGATATGGCATTAGATTGAAAACGTCCAAAAGAAAGTGCATTTCATTGTGGTCTGTTCTTCATTATTGCAAATATCAATGGTATACTTCTTCTGCTTCAACCACAGTCTGCTGACCCCTACTTCTCTTATTTTCTGTTGCTCCTCCATTCCCAAAGAACAACTCTCTTCAGTCAAGTGTGAAACCCCCCCCAATTTCAGAGGCAAAACCAAAATGCTGAAAATCTGCTTCCATCAGAATTCCCTCTTGAAATGTCAGCACTTATGATTCCTGACTCATCAGTACCGTGCCAAGTGCAGCAGTGGCTCTCTGCTGGATTAGGGTGTGGGGCGCATATTGCAGCAACAAATGTGATTCTATGCTTCTCTCAAAAGGTAGTGAATCTGTGGAATTCTTTATCACAGCAGGTTATCGATGTTGGGTCATTATGTATATTCAGATAGATAGATTTGTGACCTGTGATGGAATTAAGGGATATAGGGAAAAGGCAGAAAACTGGAGTTGAGGGTTGTCACACCAGCTGTTATTTAACGAAATGGCTGCAGAGACTCGATGTGCTGAATCACCTACTTCTGTGCCTTCATATGGTCTTATGTTAATAATCTTGAGGCAGTGTCAGTCACATCAGTGTATTTCATGTGTTATTCAGAATGGAGACATGCATGCTAGCCTTCCGTTTCTGGGAGGGAGATGAATAAATATGAATGGGGTTTCTCTACTTTTTTGTACATTAGATTAAAAAAACCTCAGCAATACAAAAGCCATTGCTTTCATTCGTTATTGCCTGAACCATAGCTTTGTGTCCCATTTTATACTTGCATACAGACCTGGAGATTTGAGGCTTTCCTTGTTTGTAATTTTCAAGTGTCCGTGGTTTCTAAACAATTTAAGTCCACTGGATGTTACCTTGGACCACAAATAAGTTTTCAGTATTCTCATGTGTTTTTGTAAGACCTGACATTTGTACAGCTTTTACTCTGCTTAAAGAACTGTCAGCATTTGGCAAGAAAATGAAGACTAGGCTGAAATATCTGTTTTATCTAATTTTCTAGTCTTCCATATTGAAGGTTTTATTACCAAGTTCTTCTGTGATCTATGAACCAACAGTGGACAGCTTGTACTTTCACTGCTCAACTTTGACAGCTTTTTCCAACTTGATTGTCTTCATTTTCGAGGGTCCTTAGTTATGTCGCAAGAACAAGAGGGAGTATTTGTACTGTCCTGGTTAAAGAGGTCAACATCTGAAGGGAAATGTGGGGAATTACATAAATCAAATATTGTTATAATTTTACAACCTTACGTGATATTTCTCTGGCACTGCCCATCAGCAACCAGATGAAAATGTGATCGTACACAATATCTGACAATGTACCTTTGTCCAAAGTTAAACAGAAAACGTTCTAAGAAAATCAACAGAATTGATATGAGCCCTTTGTCTCCGTACTCAGAACCTTAAAGCTCATCATCTTTGCAACTGAGATTGAAATTATGAATCAAGATTACACAGAAAGTTCAATTAAATATCAACTGAAATAAAAACTCAAAATGCTGGAGTCTTACAGCATATCTGTGCAGACAAAAATAGCATTAGCAGTGATCTTTCATCAGAATGAAATTAGAATAATTTTGTGTCTGGTGGCATTGGTTCTTTCAAAAATTTGAATACCTCCATAAAAAAAGGCTCTACAATGTTAATTGTTCATCCAATATTGCAACTAAGAGGAGCTGATTTGAAATTATTATAATTTGTGAAATTAAAAATACAAAGGCTTGTTGAGGTCTAACATCAATATCTATGATATTTTGGACAGGTGGATGCTTCTTGAGGAAAGATTTGAAGGTCAGTCAGCAAAGTACTATACCAGAATATTCTTGTCGAGAGCTGACAAAGGCATGCATGAGGGCTGCAGCAGCGATACATAAGCTTGCCATGCCAGTGACACATCAGTGCATTGCATCAGGGCATTAATCCCTAATGAAAGGCGCCAATACCATTGAAGTTATACTGAAATTCTGAATGAGATCACCTCTCACTCTTCTAGACTCCAGTGAGTAGTGTGCAAATGTGTTTAGCCTTTGCTCATTCGACAATCCCTCCATATCTGGGATCATCCTAGTGAACCTTGTCTGAACTGCCTGCAATGAAATGCTATCTTTTCTTAAATAACGGGACCAGAATTTATCACAGTTCTCCAAATGTGGTCTCACCAGCACCTAGTACAGTTGCAGTAAGACTCCCTACTCCCTAGCCTGTGGCTCGTTGGTCGAGGGGTATGAGTCTTGCTTTGGGCTTTTCATGGTGTAGAGATGCAAGGGGTCCAGGTTTCAAATCCCGGATGAGTACTTGTTTCCCATCTTCACTGGGGCAGCACAGTAGTTAGCACTGCTGTCTCACAGCACCAGGGACCTGGATTCGATTCCACCCTCAGGTGACTGTCTGTGTGGAGTTTGCACATTCTCCCCATGTGTGTATGGGTTTCCTCCAGGTGCTCCAGTTTCCTCCTACAGTCCAAAGATGTGCAGGTTAGCTGAATTGGTCATGCTAAATTGCCCACAGTGTTCCAGGTGGAGGTTAGGTGCATTAGTCAGGGGGAAATGTGGAGTAATGGGGGAATGGGTCTGGGTGGGTTGCTCTTCGGAGGGTCGGTGTGAACTTCCTGGGCCGAAGGGCCTGTTTCCACACCGTAGGGATTCTAATCTAATGCTTATTTCCAACCCTCTTGAAATAAGGACCAACTCTCCACTAGCCTTCCTGATTATCTGCTGCACTGTGCACTAGTTTTCTGTGTTTCATGCACAAGAGCCCTATGTACCTTTGTGTTGTCATTTTATAGTTTTTCTCTAATCTCCATACTTCCTTCGTACTTTGGTGTTTTATCTCAAATTTGGATTTGGAAGAAAATTCCCAAGATCAGTTTCATCCCAATGTTCAACTATTTCATGCATTAAAACAGAAATTAAGAATGGCATATGAAGCAGTTTATGCCAGTTAGTAAAATATAAAATGAATTTCGGCATTTTAATCATTTTAACTTTTTATTCCTCAGGGATATTTACTTAAAGATTGTAATCAAAGTTCCAAAGACGTTTCTTAAAATTAATTCAAAGGATTTGGACTTCATAGTTGAGCCAATATTTATTGACCAATCTTAACTGCCCTACGGAAGTAGCTATGAGCTATCTAATTCAACCACTGTAGTCCATTTGTGTGGAGTAATGCATAATCCTGTTCATGAGGCTGTTGCAAGATATCATCCCAGCAACAGAGAAAGAACAGCAATAAACCTCAATTCAAGATGGTGAGTGGCTTGGAGAGGAACTTGCAGATTGTGGTGTTCCAACATTTCTACTGCTTTTGTCCTTCTAGATGGTTAGGGTTCAGAGTTTGGAAGGTACTGTCAAAGGATCTTTGGTGAGCTTACACATGCACCTTTGCAGACAGTATATATTGTTATTCCTGTCCTTCAGAGGTGAATGAAGTGAATATTTATGGATGTGGGTTGTTTTGTCCTGGATGGTATTAAGTGTTGGAGCTGCACTTGTCCAAGCAACTGGGAGCATCCATTGCACTCCTGACTTGTGCTTTGTAGCTGGTGGACAGGTTTGAGGAGTCAACAGGTGAGTTACTTGCAACAAGGTTCCCAACCTCTGACCTGCTAATGTAGTCACAGTATTTATAAGGTTATCAATTCAATTTCTGGTTGTTGGTAACTCCCAGGATACTGGTACTGCAGTTTCAGCAATGTTAATACAACTGATTATCAAAGAAAGATGGTTATTGTCTGGCATGAATATTACTTTCCATTTGTCAGCCCAAAACAGGATATTGTCCAGATATTGCAGCACTTGGACATGGCTACTTCACTACCCAAAGAGCCGTGAATGATATTGAACATTATACAGTCGTCAGCAAACATTTCCAATCCTAATGTAATGATGGATGAAAGATCATTGACAGTGCAGCGGAAGATAACTGGGTCTAGGATACAACATTAACAGCTGAGATGACGAACCTCCAACAAATTGCCTATTTCCCACTGACTCCAGTTTTGTTAGGACTAATTGATGCCACATTCAGTCAAATGCGGCTGCAATGTCAAGGGCACACTTTCACACTCACACCTTCCCTCTAGAATTCAGTTTTTTGTCCATATTTCAGCCAAGGTTATGACCCTGGTGGAAACCAACCTGAGCACCGGTAAGCAAGTTTAATGTGAAGCACCTACTACTTGATACTGTCGATCATAATACCTTTGATCACTTGACTGATTAATGAGAGTTGACTGATGGTGTGCTAATTGGCTGGGTTGGATTTGTCCTGTTGTTTGTGTACGTGACATACCTGGGCAATTTTACACATGGGCAGGTAGATGTCAGGGTTGGAGCTGTATTGGAACACCTTGGACACGGGTGCAGCAAGTTCTGGAGCACAAGTCTTCAGTACTATTGTCAGAATGTTGTCAGTGTCCATAGCCTTTGCAGTATCCAGAACTTTTGGCTATTTCGCACTATCACATGGAGTGAATCAAATTGGCTGAAAACTGGTATTTGTGGCATGATAATATATAGCATATTATTTAAAAGTACATATTCATGCTATCCGAAGAAGGAAACCTTTAGAAAAGTCAAGTAGAGAAGGCAACATTGCTCCATCACTTTATCAGTCAATAAAGGAATTCATAAGAATGAAAACAGAGCCCTGAAAACTGAAAGGTAAGCCTGGAAATAAATAAAAAGCAGCCTTCGGGGGAAAAATGGGACCTCTGAAGCTATTAAATGCACTACCATATCGACTGAGCCACAAAAATCCAAAATGTTGCACTGTGATTCCAAGTTCATTGATCTCAGCTGATGTGTCAGTGGGAGCATTACCCTGTCCATCAACTTAGGAGAAAAAGAAAGAAGGACTCGCCAAGGTTTTGCTCCTGATGATCTCCTGTGACCTCTGATTCCAAGTGTAGGTGTGGACATTGGATAAGGTCATGACTGTTCCCAGTTGGGATGGCCATCATTGCTGAATGGATTGCTGACACCCTCTGCATAGGCCCATGTTTGAAGAACAGCAGTTTGGTTCAGTTACTAAACAGCACCCAGCGCCTTTAGCAGGAAACACTGAACAAACCTATGTTTTTGGAAGATAAAGCAAAATCGAGGAAGGAAGATAAAAACTAAAACTTCTATCTAAAATGTATCACAGATCAGATCCTAATGACTTTTCTCTAAATTCTCACCAGTGCACTAATGTTATTTCAAGGTTTCAAGGTGTCACAAAATATTCTCCACTCTTAGCAATGTTCTAACTTATAGTTAGCACTCTAAATTACATTATAGTATTTAATTAGCTTTGTTTAAAACCATGAAAACTGGATAATCAGAAAAAAAATTAATAATCAAACTCTGTATCCATTTCACAATGGGATACTTCATTGCCTAGTCATGTTTCATGTAGCAGTATCTAGAACTTGAAATCTGCACACAAATTTTACAGCAATTCTTTTGCCAGACCTTAATTGATGGTCTTCATTTACTGAGTCAAGTGTCAACCTTGCTTTAGTGAATGCAGTCAGGTTTTAATTCAAGCCCTACAGAAGAATTTCCAGCACATATTCTGAGACAATAGGAGAATTGCAGTCTTTCAGCTGACATGATAAACAAAAGCTTCCATGATATAATGTGTGGAACAGCAAGACTTCATCTAATGTCCAGGACGAAGTTTATTCGTTAATAAATTTTACTTTTGCTCACAGAATAATCCTGGAGTTAGTTTACAGGGAAAAAAAACTTTCCACATAATATGCAAAATACCATGCATGAGGGAACTTATTAATGAGCTTTTGTGAACTGAAAATGATGTCAGACTTGCTGGCTCGCACTATTGGAAACTAGAAATAAAAGGAAGTGGAAGAGAAATTAACAGTTGAAACAATTTCAGCTCAGCAAATAAAGAGATAGATTCAATTTACTGTACATTTAACAATTATACAGTCCTCAAACAGCTAACTTATATCTGAATTCAACCTGGGTAATTTTTAAAGAAAAAGTTAAATCAATCAAAAAAAGTTTTATATCAAAGATTTTAAGTGCTTAATTTGCATTTCGAAACTGGTATTACTTCACTTCTTGGAAAATGCAGAACTTAGAAAACAAAATAAAAATGGAGATTTCCTTTTTGGTGGCTTGGTCAGCATATTTGTCAGACAGCAAATCCAAATTATAAGGACAATCTTCAGAACAAGATTTAAGAAGCAAAGCCAGAAGATCAAATAACATAAACCTCTGTTTAAAATTGCCTTCAAGAATGGAGACACAGAAGGGGGAAAGGGAAAGAGAGAGAGAGAGCGAGGGAGGCAGACCGACATACACAGAGCAATATTGTCAAAAATATATTTACAGAAAATGAAGGTCAGAACAACCTGGACCAAATTATTCCAATAAAAATCGAAGAGCAATGACAGCTAGGATATCATTGAAAAGTTATTTGAAAGAAACAAAATAAATCGATATAATGTAAGAGAAATTGTGGGGTGGAGTAAATTTTATTTGTTCTACTCACCAAAGCGGGCCACTGAACCTGCTTACTTTTTGATCCCTGAGTCTGGTTGGGGTTCTTTCTCTCTGCCCAGACCAGCTGGTGTTCCACCAAAAAAATCTTAAAATCTTCATAAACTTTAACCCACTCACGTTTTTCCCATTCTAGATCATCAAATTCCACATACACCTAGGGAAAACACAATTAAAAATTAAGTACATTGCTAACACCAATTTACATATCTCTAAACTGCTGTGGTTGAGATGGTTGTTCAAAATCCTAATTGTCAACAGGAAAGCAAAAATCACAAACCTTATTGCACTGCAACAGAGATTTCTTTTGTTTCTGATCACAAAAAAAACTCACATTATCTTACTGTCATGACATAAAAAAATTTCCAAGAAGTTGAGTAAAATGGGAATCTTCCTAAGCTATTCCATTTACACTGAGTTAGTTTAACTGCAGTTCACTATGAAATTTTCTTTTGAAGTACCTATAAAATAATTTAAATATAAGTTATTTGTGGAAAGCCCATGCGCCCTTCTCACAATTTATTTTTAAAACTCTGCAATAACCAGCATATCTGCATTAAAATTAACTGTCCTTGATGCTGAATTCGGATGCCACAGGTACTGAGGGCCTGGTCTGTCTACTGTGCATTTATGTCTTTACTGGTCTGAAACTTCCAACTGATTGCTGACAATGACTGGCAAAATGCCAAATTCTTCTTAATTTAATAAAAATGAAAGCAGTTATCAGCAAAGGCAATTTTGGAACAGAGTAGTGCTAGAAAGCATTTTATTGTTTTTCAAGTGTGGCTGAGAACTACAAACATTTCTCATGTTTTTAAGGAATAACACTGGGTTAAAGAAATCAATCAAAACTTAGTATAGTTTCCCAAGCCAAAGAGAAAACCGTTGCTCTATTGAGATTAATTTTTAGCAAGAAACCAGGGTCAGTGAAAAAAATAAAGACTTCTCAACAAGGTTGGTGGAAGTTAAGTTTTTTTATTGCCAATAATTATAGTGGCAAGCTCATTTGGAAGCACAGAATTTGAAGACATGGAGGTCAGTGAAGCACTCATGCTGGGATAAAAGTGAATTCAATATTTTCCAGTGAAATGTAATAGTATGACAGCATTCACAGACCTGTTGCTTAAGTTTATGATTCTTTCTTTGTATGAAATCACACAAAAGCAACTCAGAAGTTTAGACAATACACTTGGTTTGCAGGCTTTTTAAGACTAGGTTGACTTCGGCATTATCTCCTACATTTCCTACAAAATGATATTTAAATATTCCTTTTCATGATTATATCAACTAGTCAGTGCTGTGCTTTCAGCAGAGTTAAGTTCAATTAAAATATAGATTTTCTAATACATTCTACTAAATATCGATTGAATTCTAAGGATTGTGGCTCATAAAAGAGAAGCATTTTCTGTTTATTTTGGGATGCTGTCCCTTACTTGGAGTAAATCTGATTACGAAAAGTTTTAGCCAGCTGCATGCCCAGGACAACATTTCATAGCAATACACACAACTGAATGAACAATCTGCATAATCAGAAAATTAAATGGAAAACGTTGATCTGAAATTGACTGATGCTGATTTAAAAGCCTTTGTTCAGAAACAAGTTAAATATTTCTTGATGGCATAATTTATTTATAATTTGCATGTGCAACTTTGTACAGTGCCAGAACAGATGCAAAGAATTTTTAAAAATTAGAAGTTATGAAATTTGAGACATTATCAAATCGCTAGAAATAAGATCTCTTGAAGTCTGTTGTTGTTCCTCAAATAAATAGTTGCAACACAAAAGACATCCCACAGTCTAAATCATTACACAGTTTTAGGTCTTCTAAAAAAACAGCCCCCAAATATAACCCATAACCAAACATTGCATTCCGAAAACATTGCAAAATATGTATAACAACATAGAAAATGTTTTCTAATTCAGGTTTAATTAATGATTCAGCATATTGCTGGATTGCTTACATTGCATAACGTAATTTATCAAAAGTAGAAACAAATTATTTCAGTTTATATACATTGGTTTAACAGAAGAGTATCTTTCCCATTTTTGGAAGGAACAGAAGAATATGTTGAGGTACCACATATTTGCTTGATTGGCACCACATCCAAAAACATTCACTCCCTCCTCCACTGATGCTCAATAGCTGAGCGGTCTACTATCTACAAAATGCATTGCCGAAATCACCATGGTTTCTTAAACAGCATCTTCCAAACCTATGACCACACCATCGAGAGGGTCAAAGGCAGCAGTTACATGGGAACCTCAAATTCTCCTCCAAGACATTCATCACCCTAATACGAAGTTTATCATCATCCCTTCACTGTAAGTGAGTTACAGTCTTGGAACTCCTTCCCTAACAGCTACGTGGGTGCACCAATACCTGCAGTGAATCCGGGAGCTGTTCACCACTACTTTCAAAAAACTCAAAATAAATTTGCTAAGCATGATAACTCTTTCACAAAATCATGTCATTCTTCCTGATTACCTTGTACTTGTCGAAGTGCATAGCTATAACATCTTTAATGACTCATATGAACACTATTCCCAACAGATGTCAAGTCAACTGGTCTTTAGTTTCCTGTTTTCTGCCTCCCTCCCTTCCTGAATAGAGAAGTTACATTTGCTACTTTCTCTCTCCTGGAAGATTTACCAAATCCAGTGAATTTTCAAATATTAACACAACCTTACTACCTTTTTAGCCACCAATTTTAAGAACTTGATTAAATCCATCTGGACCTAGGGCCTTGTCAACCTTCCTTGGTTTGTTTCACTACCTCTTCTCTTCACCAAGTTCCTCTTCCAATCTATTTCCTGATTTACAGCTGTTACTGGTATATCTTTTTCTATTTCTACAGTGAAGACAGAAGCACTGTATTTGGCCATTTCATCCATCATTTATTATTATTTTCTGTTAGCTTCCTACTCTCAGACTCCAGATGACCAATGCTCATTTTACTTACTCTTTTCCTTTTTAAATACCTGAACAAACTTATGTTGTCTGTTTTGACATTTTTAGCAAGTTGTCTCTCAAGGTCTAATTTCTTCATGCTTGTTAACATCTTTGTCATTCCCTGCCCTTGTTCATATTCTGCCTAATCATTTGGTAAGCCACATATTTTTTTACAATTATACACTTTTTCCTCAGGCTTGATGCCACCTTTCACTTCTTTAGGTAACCACAGAAAATGGGTCCTTCAAATGTCAGTCACTGTACCATTATACATCTATCCCCTTGCCTCGAATGCCAGTTCATTTCAGCCAGCTCAACTTTTGTGTGCACATTTAGCTTTGTTTAGTAATGAAATACTCGTCTTAGATTCACTCATTCCTTTCAAACTTAATCTAAAATGTTGTAATTGGTGGTACCTAGTCCAATATAACCTGCTCTTTGATTGATTCCAAAAACATTTCTGCTCTGAGAAGCTGTCACAAAAGATTTCCCTTAACTCCTCATCCAGGTAAGCATTGATATTTTAATTTTTACAGATTCCACATTGATTAAAATTGTCTATGACTATTGACTTTTGTCACAAGCATGCAATCATTCTTGTTGTACACTTCATTCTGGATTGTGCTTCCTGTTGAGGGCCTATAGACATATCGACCAACCTGACATGTGATTTCCTCTTTCCAACTCCATTCCAGGAGCCCACAGTGCTACTGCTTTGAGGGTTTACGCCAAGTTAAATTCCAAGTCCACATTAATCTGTCGCTGTCAGATCAACAATGACTCACCGCTGCTAAACTGGGCTGTATACTAGTCTAGAAGATAGATTAATAGAGACACAGTGGCAGACTTTAAAGAAGCAGACCACTATCTGTGGTTAATTTAAGAGGTGAATTAAAGTAGATAATTGAACAAAGCTGTGTGGTAAGTCAGATGATTGGGCAGAATATGAAAAATGACACTTGGAAAATGTTGCCTTCAGGGATAACAGTGGATAGGCAATGGTAAACACTGAAAGACCATGTAAAGGAACTGTAAAAATTGTTCATAAAAAGGAAAAGATAATCTGACCATGACTAACAAGGGAAATTAGGGATAGATCCAAGGAGGAGGCATACAAATTGGCCAAACAACAGTACACACAAAGATTGGGAGCAGTTTACATTTCAGCAAGGGACAAAGGGATTGATATACAAAGAACAAAGAAAAATTTACAGCCCAGGAACATGTCCTTCGGCCCTCCAAGCCTGAGCCGATCCAAATGTACTGTCTAAACCTGTTGGTCAATTCCTAAGCATCCGTATTCCTCTACTCCCCACCTACTCATGCATTTATCCAGACGCATCTTAAATGAATCTACTATGCCTGCCTTTAACCACCTCTGCTGGCAACGCGTTCCAAATGCCCACAACCCTCTCTGTGAAGTACTTGCCGTGTGTATCCCCCTTAAACTTTCCACCTCTCACCTTGAAAGCATGACCTCTCGTTACTGATTCCTTCACCCCGGGAAAAAGCTTGTCTCTATCCACCCTGTCTATACCCTTCATGATTTTATAAACCTCAATCAGGTCCCCCCTCAATCTCCTTTTTTCTAATGAAAATAAACCTAACCTACTCAACCTCTCTTCATAGCTAGCACCTTCCATACCAGGCAACATCCTCGTAAACCTTCTCTGCACCCTCTCCAAAGCGTCCACATCCTTTTGGTAATGTGGCAACCAGAACTGTACACAGTATTCAAAATGCGGCCGAACAAATATCTTGTACAATTTTGACATGACTTGCCAGCTCTTATACTCAATACCCCATCCAAAAAAAGGCAAGCATACTATAAGCCTGCTTGACCACTCTATCCACCTGTGCAGCAACCTTCAGGGTACAATGGACCTGCACTCCCAGATCTCTCTGCCCATCAACTTTTCCCAAGGCTTTTCCATTCATTGTATAATTCGCCCTAGAATTAGTCTTGCCTAAATGCATCACCTCACATTTGTCTGGATTGAAATCCATCTGCCACTTTTCCATCCAACTCTCCAGTCTAGCTATATCCTCCTGTATTCTCTGACAGTTCCTTATACTTTCTGCTACTCCGCCAATCTTTGTGTCATCTGCAAACTTGCTGATCATACCAACAGTGCCCTCTTCCAGATCACTGACCCCTGTGAAACTGGTCACCTTTCTCCATTTCAAGAAACTCCCTTCAACTACTACTCTGTCTCCTGCTGCTCAACCAGTTCTTTAGCTACCTAGCTAGAACACCCTGCACACCATAAGACTTCACTTTCTCCATTAGTCTACCATGGGGAACCTTATCAAATGCCTTACTAAAGTCCATGTATATGACATCAACAGCCCTTCCTTCATCTATCAACTTGCTCACTTCCTCGAAGAACTCTATTAAGTTGGTAAGGCATGATCTCCCCTGCAGAAAACCATGTTGCCTATTACTGATAAGCCCATTCTTTTCTAAATATAAATAGATCCTATCCCTCAGTACCTTCTCCAGCAACTTTCCCACCACCAATGTATAAAAGGGAAAATAGAGTACAAGAGTCAGCTTGTAGGGAACATGCAAACAAATTGTAGAAGCTTCCATAGGTTGTGAAGAGAAAAAGATTTGTGAAGACAAATAATCAGAAATAGAAGTTATAATGGGGAACAGACAGATGGCAGACCAATTAAACACATTATTTCTCTTTTGTGAAGACTGAATCAAATTATGTTCTAAAAGCATTAGGGAACATAGAGTCTAGTGAGATGGAGAAAATGAAAGAAATCAGTACAAGCAAAGAAATTGTGCTGAGGAAACTGATGGAGTTAAAGGTCAATCAATTCCCAGGGCCTAAAAACATGTGGCCCTAGAAACATGATAGTGGATGCATTGGTAGTCATCTTTCAAGATTCTATAGATTCTGGAACAGTTTCTACAGATGGAAGCTAATCTAACTCCACCACTTAAACAAAGAGGTAGAGAAAACACAGGGAAGTACAGAATGGTTAGCCTGACATCAGTAATGGGGAAATTGGTAGAGTTAATTATAAAAGATTTAATAGCAGAGGATTTTGAAAACAATGACAGGATCAGACAGACTAACATGCACTGACGCAAGGGAAATCATTCTTGATAAACCTACTGGAACGTTTTAAACCAGTAGTTTACTTGGACTTTCAGAAAGATTCCAATATGGCTCCAAAAAGAGGTCAGCATTTAAAACTGAAGTGCATGGGATTGAAGGTAGCATCCTGACATGGCGCAATTGGTTGGCAGACAGAAAAGAAAGAGTGGGATAAACAAGTCATCTTCTGAGTGGCAGATAGGGACAAATGGGGTGCCACATGAATCATTGCTTGGATCCCACTTGCTCACAATATATATCAATGATTTAGATGAGGAAATCAAATGTAATGAGTTTGATGCCACAAAGCTGGTGGGGAGTGTGAACTGTGAGGAGGATGCAACTATGTTTCAATGTTATATGGACAAATTGAGTGAGTGGACAAATGCACAGCAGATGAAGAATAATATGTATAAATGTGAGATTATCCACTGTAGTAAAAACAAGGTAGGTAATTATCTAAATGGTGATAAATTGGGAAATGGTGAGGTGTGATGACCTGGATATCCTTGTACACCAATTGCTGAAAGTAAACATGCAGCAGGTAGGAAAAAAGACAAACCATATGTTGGCTTTTATATTGAGAGGATTAGAGTACTATAGAAGAGAGGTAAAAACAATGACTGCAGATGCTGGAAACCAGATTCTGGATTAGTGGTGCTGGAAGAGCACAGCAGTTCAGGCAGCATCCAAGGAGCAGTGAAATCTACGTTTTGGGCAAAAGCCCTTCATCAGAGATGCACTTACAGGCCTTTGGTAATTCGACACCCATAGTACTGATTGCAGTTTTGGTCTCCTTACCTTAGGAAGTATGTTCTGGCGATGCAGTCAATGCAACAAAGATTTACCAAACTGTTCTAATGAAGAACCACCAGACTTGAAACATTAACTTGAAACATTATGGGCGACACGGTAGCACAGTGGTTAGCACTGCTGCTTCACAGCGCCAGAGACCCGGGTTCAATTCCCGCCTCAGGCGACTCTCTGTGTGGAGTTTGCACATTCTCCCCGTGTCTGCGTGGGTTTCCTCCAGGTGCTCCGGTTTCCTCCCACAATCCAAAAATGTGCAGGGGTTAGGTGAATTGGCCATGCTAAATTGCCCGTAGTGTTAGGTGAAGGGGTAAATGTAGGAGAATGGGTTTGGGTGGGTTACGCTTCGGCGGGTCGGTGTGGACTTGTTGGGCCAAAGGGCCTGTTTCCACACTGTAAGTAATCTAATCTAATCTAATCTAATCTAATCTAATCTAAATTAACTCTGCCTTCTTCTCACAGATGCTGCTAGACCTGCTTAGTTTCACCAGCAATTTCTGCTTTTTTGTTTCAGACTTCAGCTATGGGGAGAGGCTGAACAGGCTGGGGCTGTTTTCCCTGGAGTGTCAGAGGCTGAGGGGTGACCTTATAGAGGTTTACAAAATTATGAGGGGCACGGATAGGGTAAATAGGCAAAGTCTTTTCCCTGGTGTCGGGGAGTCCAGAACTAGAGGGCATAGGTTTAGGGTGAGAGGGGAAAGATATAAAAGAGACCTAAGGGGCAACTTTTTCATGCAGAGGGTGGTCCATGTATAGAATGAGCTGCCAGAGGAAGTGGTGGAGGCTGGTACAATTGCAACATTTAAGAGGCATTTGGATGGGTATATGAATAGGAAGGGCCGGGTGCTGGCAGGTGGGACTAGATTGGGTTGGGATATCTGGTCGGCATGGATGGGTTGAACCGAAAGGTCTGTTTCCATGATGTACATCTCTATGACTCTATTTGTACTTCTTTGTTTTATTCAAATTACGATTTGGTGGGCCGGTGCTGGTCTGGGGTGGACAAAGTTAAAAATCACACAACACCAGATTATAGTCTCATAGGTTTATTTCGAAGCACTAGATTTTGAGGCGCTGCCTCTTCATCAGGTGGTTGTGGAACATTATTCAAATTAAGAATACTTGCTAAAAGAAACAATCATTCTGCCTGCAAAGATTTAATTTGGATAGATCAATCGAACTGACACACTCTCAGAGCATATTTTTAAATTTCTCCTCACTTCAGAAAAATATTTAACTACCCCCTTCGATTTTATACTACCTAGTTCATTCTTGGCTCAGTAACACCACTCAGTGAGAATGGTGTGTGTTTGGGCTCCACTCCAGCAACTTAAACAACATCGAGGTTGACACTTCAGAGCCTTACTAATTAAATGCTTCTTTTGGAAAATGCTGTTTTTTAAATTGACATTAAACCAAGGCTTCCTCTTGCCTCCCACAGAATGCAAGTAATTTCACAGCACTATTCAAAGAAATGCCAGGGAGTACTCCAATATTTATCCTTCAATCAACATTACAGTTTATCGAGTAACGACACTTGAAAGTTACTTCATCAGCTGTGAGCTGCACATGTAACATTGTGGAATTCTGATCATTATTAAATGTAACTTCTTCCTTTCTTATTTTATTCCATAGATGAACTGCTTTTGAGATGCAAATGATCCATGTGATCTCCCCTTTTTCCAAAGTTGCATATCCGTAAATAGGATTACAAAAACAAAACACTATGGATGCTGAAACCGGTGTGGAACAGTGAGAATAGTGGAAATGTCAGTAGGTCTGCTAACATCTGCGAAGAGAGAAACAGATCTAATATTTCAAGTCAATGACCTCTCAGCATTATTGAGAAAGGTTCAAGATCTGACAAGTCAATGAAAAGGGGTGCGGCCGAAAAAGCAAAAGAGATCTTTGATCAATTGGAAGGTGCAAAAGATGGAATTTATTCTGATGGTCCAACACAAAAGGGAGCACAAGAAAGATGCATCTGGAGACAGTATGAATAGCAGCATTACAAGCAGTTGTCATTCAAAAGCAAAGAGAAGAAAATAAGAGAAACAAGAGCAAAATAAATTAGCAAAGAAATAGAAAACAAAATGGGGACAGTCCATTTAAGCTGCAATTGTTGAACTCAGACTTGAGCCTAGAGGCTTTAAGATGCCCAATTGAAAAATTAGGAGCCTGAGTTTGCATTTAGATTCTTTTGGAAACAGCAAGAGTTCAAACTCATAGATCAGGGCAGGAGGAAAGTAGAGGATTAAAATGACAAATGATTAGAAGCTCAGGGTCACACTTATCGATTGAACGGTGGTGTTTCACAAAACAGTCAGCATGCAGTTTCCCAAATATACTGCAGATTGCATTGCTATGCATACGCACAAACATACAAATTAGAAGCACATGTAGGCTATTTAGCCCCTCAATTCTACTCCACCATTAAATGGTAATGAAGTCATAGAGATGTACAACACGGAAACAGACTCTTCAGTCCAACTCATCCATGCAGATCAAATACCCTCAATTAATCTAGTTCTATATGACAGCATTTGGCCCATATCCCTCTAAACCTTTCCTATTCATAAACCCATCCAGATGCTTTTTAAATGTTGCAATTGTACCAGCCTCCACCACTTCTTCTCGCAACTCGTTCCATACACACACCATCTTCGGCGTGAAAATGTTGCCCCTTAGGTCCATTTAGAATGTTTCCCCTCTTACCTTAAACCTATGCCCTCTAATTTTGTACTTCACTACCGTGGGGAAAAGACCTTAACTATTCATCCTATCCACACCCCTCATGATTTTACAAACCTTACACCCCTCAGCCTCCAACATTCCAGGGAAAATAACCCTAGGTTATTCAACCTGTCTCAAGCTCAAACCCTCTAAACTTGGCAACATCCTTGGAAATATTTTCTGGACTCTTTCAAGTTTAACAACTTTCCTATAGCAGGGTAACCAGAATTGAACACATTTATCTAACTGTAACCTCTAACCCACTTTCCTGCCTCTCCCTGATAACCTTTCACTCCTTGCTTAACAATTACCTACTTCTGCCTTGTTTTAAAAAAAAAATGGGATGCAAGCTTATAAGGGGTTGGCTGGAATATGGATGTGTGTTAACAAAACAATATACTAATTTTAAAGAACTACAATAAATCACAGTCTCACTTGGAAAGTGGGTACTTTGGACAGTAAGAACAGAAAAGTGCAGGTGTTGCATTTACAAGGAACATGGGAAGGGGAGATGATGTTGGTGTGACTGGCAGGTCAATCTGGATGCCTTGGTAGAAACTGTCCTCTAACAATTGAAAAGGGAGTGAAGGATGCGTTTTTGGTGGTGTCACGTTGGAGGCAGTGGTCATGATCGATAATGATCTGTTAAATGGGTGGGATGCAAGGACAAGAGGAAACCTGTCATCATTCTGGGAGAAAATTCTCTTGCATTACAAGAAGGACTAGACGCTGCAAAGTTTAAAACAAGAGCTTTTATTAAGGAAGTCAGTATTTACTGTGGAAAAGGATATGGAAGATATAGACTGTAGGGAAATAGATGGTGACATCTTGCAAAATGTCCAGATTACAGAGGAGGAAGTGCTGGATGTCTTGAAACGGTTAAAGGTGGATAAATCCCCAGGATCTGATCAGGTGTACCCGAGAACTCTGTGGAAAGCTAGAGAAGTGAATACTGGGCCTCGTGTGAGATATTTGTATCATCGATAGTCACAGGTAAGGTGCCGGAAGACTGGAGGTCAGCAAACGTGGTGCCACTGTTTAAGAAGGGCGGTAAGGATAAGCCAGGGAACTATAGACTGGTGAGCCTAACCTCAGTGGTGGGCAAGTTGTTGGAGGGAATCGTGAGGGACAGGATGTACATGTATTTGGAAAAGCAAGGACTGATTCGGGATAGTCAACATGGTTTTGTGCATGGGAAATCATGTCACACAAACTTGATTGAGTATTTTGAAGAAGTAACAAAGAAGATTGATGAGGGCACAGCAGATATATATGTGATCTATATAGACTTCAGTAAGGCGTTCGACAAGGTTCCCAATGGGAGACTGATTAGCAAGGTTAGATCTCATGGAATAAAGGGAGAACTAGACATTTGGATACAGAACTGGCTCAAAGGTAGAAGACAAAGGGTGGTGGTGGAGGGTTGTTTTTCAGACTGGAGGCCTGTGACCAGTGGAGTGCCACAAGGATCGGTGCTGGGTCCTGTACTTTTTGTCATTTACATAAATGATTTGGATGCGAGCATAAGAGATACAGTTAGTAAGTTTGCAGATGACACCAAAATTGGAGGTGCAGTGGAGAGCGAAGAGGGTTACCTCAGATTACAACAGGATCTGGACCAGATAGGCCAATGGGCTGAGAAGTGGCAGATGGAGTTTAATTCAGATAAATGCGAGCTGCTGCATTTTGGGAAAGCAAATCTAAGCAGGACTTATACACTTAATGGTCAGGTCCGAGGGAGTGTTGCTGAACAAAGAGACCTTGGAGTGCAGTTTCATAGCTCCTTGAAAGTGGAGTCGCAGGTAGATAGATAGTGAAGAAGGCGTTTGGTATGCTTTCCTTTATTGGTCAGAGTATTGAGTACAAGAATTGGGAGGTCATGTTGTGGCTGTACAGGACATTGGTTAGGCCACTGTTGGAATATTGCGTGCAATCCTGGTCTCCTTCCTATCGGAAAGATGTTGTGAAACTTGAAAGGGTTCAGAAAAGATTTACAAGGATGTTGCCAGGGTTGGAGGATTTGAGCTATAGGGAGAGGCTGAACAGGCTGGGGCTGTTTTCCCTGGAGTGTCGGAGGCTGAAGGGTGACCTTATAGAGGTTTACAAAATTATGAGGGGCACGGATCGGATAAATAAACAAGGTCTTTTCCCTGGGATCGGGGAGCCCAGAACTAGAGGGCATAGGTTTAGGGTGAGAGGGGAAAGACATAAAAGCGCCTAAGGGGCAACTTTTTCACAGAGAGGGTGGTACGTGTATTGAATGAGCTGCCAGAGGATGTGGTGGAGGCTGGTACAATTACAACATTTAAGAGGCATTTGGATGGGTATATGAATAGGAAGGGTTTGGAGGGAGATGGGCCGGGTGCTGGCAGGTGGGACTAGATTGGGTTGGGGTATCTGGTCGGTGTGGACAGGTTGGACTGAAGGGTCTGTTTCCACGCTGTACATCTCTATGACACTATGACTATGACTCTAAGTCATCATGTCAGATGATCTGTCTCAAAAAGTGACAGTCCAGCATACTTCCCGTAAAAAATTTCCTTCCCCTTTATATCAGAGGTTCCTGCAATGAAAACATTCACAATATTGATACACAGTCAGAAGGCAAGACGTTCTGGAGGATGTCAATTCCTGTGTGGCTGTCAGCACATCTCAGGCATGTGTTTAGTTTTCTCACTGGCTTTAACCTCTCGTGTTTTAAAATGTATGAGGAACGTCATCTGTCCTGGTCTTTTCCTGGGACTAATGAGTGTTGGAAGTGTGTGCAATGTCGTGGTATCTTTATACTAATGTACTGTCTCCCTCAGATGTCTCAGGTATTGCTCTGTCCTTAAGTATATCCAGGTCTGTCTGTGGCAAAGATATTTGTGGATCCTCAATTAATGTTAACTTGCTCTGGCTACCCAGAGTTAATCTGCATGTTTTCTCCATAATACATTTTTTCCAATTGTATCGTGTTGGGAACTGGTCCAATCAATGCTATAATAATGGTTCATACCCACTTCCTGCCAGTGGTATAATTCCTTGCCAACATTTCTTAACCATTTTGGAAAACAGTGTTTGGTCTTCCATTGGAAAAGCCAGAATCCGTTGCTTCCTATCTTTAATATATATTGAAGTAATAACTGGTTGATGTAATATTTTGCATTCCTCAACAAGACAAGGGGCAGCACAGTGGCTTAGTAGTTAGCATTGCTCCCTCCCAGCGCCTGGGACTGGGTTAGATTCCACCCTCAGGCGACTATTTAAGTGGAGTTTGCACATTCTCCCAGTGTCTGCAGGAGTTTCCTCCTGGTGGTTCGGTTTCCTCCCTCAGTCCAAAGATGTGCAGGTTAGGTGGATTGGTCATGCTAAATTTCCCATAACGTCTAGGGGTGTGCAGGCTAAATGGATTAGCCATGGAAAATACAGGGATAGGTCAGGGATATGAGTCAGGTGAGATGCTCTTTAGAGGGTCAGTGTGGACTCGATGGGCTGATTGGCCTGATTCTAAACCTAATGGATTCTATGATTCTCTGATTGTCATTGGGGTTTAAACCCATCAAATACAGTGTTCAACTGACAATTTACCATAGATGGAAGAACTTTTGAGTCATATCATGGGCTGTGCTCTGGTATATTAACAAAAGCTAACACAGTCTTTTGCACAATGATTCTTGTGCTCCTGTTACCTTTAAGGAATGTTTCATTAAAGTTAAAAAAAAACTGCTGATGCTGTAGATCTGAAATGAAAACAGAAATTCAAAGTTTGTGCGAAGATTTGTAGCTCGGGTGCTCGTTGTTGTGGTTCTGTTCGCCGAGCTGGAAGCTTTGGTTGCAAACGTTTCGTCCCCTGGCTAGGCGACATCATCAGTGCTTGGGAGCCTCCTGCGAAGCGCTTCTTTGATGTTTCCACCGGTGTTTATAGTGGTCTGTCCCTGCCGCTTCCAGTTGTCAGTTTCAGCTGTCCGCTGTAGTGGTTGGTATATTGGGTCCAGGTCGATATGTTTGTTGATGGAGTTTGTGGATGAATGCCATGCCTCTAGGAATTCCCTGGCTGTTCTCTGTCTGGCTTGCCCTATAATGGTAGTGTTGTCCCAGTCGAATTCATGTTGCTTGTTGTCTGCGTGTGTGGCTACTAAGGATAGCTGGTCGTGTCGTTTCGTGGCTAGTTGATGTTCATGTATGCGGATTGTTAGCTGTCTTCCTGTTTGTCCTATATAGTGTTTTGTGCAGTCCTTGCATGGTATTTTGTACACTACATTAGTTTTGCTCATGTTGGGTATCGGGTCCTTCGTTCTGGTGAGTTGTTGTCTGAGCGTGGCTGTTGGTTTGTGTGCCGTTATGAGTCCTAGGGGTCGCAGTAGTCTGGCTGTGAAGTGTAAACTTTAGGTAATCCATAGGTTTAATTTCTGAGCAAACTTTGCTGACAATCCATTTGAGGCTGGGTGATAAGAAACTGATCACATATATTGAATTCCGCTGTGCTTTAGATACAGGTCGGTCTGTTATAGCACGTGCACGTCTCAGCAACATGAATTCGCTGTAACTTGATTGACGCATTGAGGCAACGTAATTACAGTGTCAACACTTTAAGTGCTGTTTCTAAAGCGCAATTTCTCCATAACACTGGATTGCACAAGAACACAACCATCGCGTGACAGAAGAACTGACTGTACTCCATCAACTCACGTGGTATAAACTGTGGATTATCACCAACAAGTTGATCCAGATACCAAATCCTGCTAAGATTGCCCTCAATCTTTCAACAGTTTTCTCAAGAGGTCATCTTCATAATGCCAATTTCAGGTGACTTAATAATAGCATCAATGACTACGAAAAAGATTTGCCCTTCAAAACGTCCAATGTAGTCAATCTTGAGTCTTTGCCATGGTCTTTTTGGCTATTCCATGGGCGCAATGGCACTAATGAAGGTCCACTGCAAATCTGTGTGCAATCTGCACCTTTTCCTCAACTCTGGGATCGAGCCCTGGTTACTAAACAGAGCTTCTGGCTATCCCCTTCATTCTGGCAATACCACAATGATCTTTGTGTAGTTGATTTATCTGTGGTGGAATGATAATCCTCTTTCCCCATATGATACATCCTGCCTTTACTGATTGTTCTAGCTTCTGCATGACATATAGTTTCATTTCTGGGGTTTCTGTACTTCTGCTCTATGTTGTAAATGTTTTCCTCAAACAGATACATTCAATGGGCTATTTTTTGCTGTAAACAAATTCTTTATGCCAGTAATTTGCTGCTGTATGATTTTTCCATATTGATGATAGTTCTGAGTCTGCACTGGTGCTCATCTCTTCACGACTCTTATGCTCAAGCTTTACTGTTGAGTTTCCTTGGCTGCGAGCTCAGTCAAACTGCTATTTCAAATGCTTTTTTTTAAAGATTGGACTCCTTTCCTTTTCTGAATTACTTCACATCTTAAACCACACACCAGTCTGTTTCTGAAACCATCAGTTTAACTGTTTCCAAATTCATAACATTCTGCTGTGTCTTTAAAGTTGCTCCAACCGGGAGACAGATTTATCATCATTTTAGTTGCATTTGTGGAATCTGAACATTTCAGCAATTAGCAATGGTTTTGGCAAAAAACATTCTGTAGGATGTCTACTACTTCTTCAAAAGTTTCAGAACTTGGTTTCTGCCCATTCCAAACTCTGGGTGGGTTAAAAGTTTACCCACACCCCCCAATATACTCAGAAAAGCACGAACAACCATGCCCATTTTGTTAGCTTGAACAAAATAAAGGAATTTCTCTATGAAGGAATTTCAGCTCTCAGTATTTCAGTCATAGAGTACTATGGTACCAATTATTCCCACAATTATGATGGAAAATGCCGATGCAGCACAATGTTCCACAGAATTTTTTGAACTACCTTCTTCCCATTTAAAACAAGGTATTCCATAGGTTGCCTCTTTGTTTGTTTACCAAGTCCACACCTTTGGCTCAAAACATTTCCTTATATCTCAGCTATAAAACTATAGGATCCCTATAGCCCATTGAGTCTGCACCAACCCTCTGAACAGCATGCCACCCAGGACTCGGGGTGGCAGCAAGAGCTTTTATTAAGGAGGTGTTCACTATGCAAGGCGACAGGCCAGACTGAACTACTTACCTCCAAAATTTCCCTCATGACAATGTCATCATGAAGGCGAGACTGGGCTCAAATTGATAGTCAACACACTTAAATAAATACACAAGTGCAAGAAATGACGTTGACATGGTCAATTGTGTGTCAAATTGGGGGGAGTCTTTGGTTAAGAGAAATACAAGGTATCAGAAGGCTGGAATGGAAGCTTTAATCAAAACACTTGCAACAAAGACTGAGAAATTGGGAGAACAGAGTGGAGTCCTTACAAGAAGCGGGTGTGAAGAGGTTTGCTTAAGGTGCTCGACGAATCAGGGGGCCTAAAAAGGATAGTCATTGAGATAAATTATTACCAGAAATCGAGTCAAAGAAGTCGAAGAACAGAAGTGAAGAGTCAGATCTGGACTACAAATAGTTAATTTGCTTAATATGCAGCAAAATTGGAATCTTAACAATTTAGCATGCAAATAACATATGGCAAGCCAAGAAGAATTAGCTGTCAGCATTAACTGGAATAACTATCTTCGAAATGTAAAGCTTGAAACTCATGAACTGGTCAAACTGAATCTGATCAGAACCTGCAATTAATTCTAGTGCAGCAAAGAGACAGTCTGCTGGAATCATTGCAAAATATCTGCTGAAAGAATCAAGTTTCAGTTCAAAAGGATTTATTTTCTGCCCAACTTAAGAGATTCAGGAGTTCTTCTCAAGTTTTCATCTGAATAAAACTGTGTAGAATATGCAGCATAAAAAAAAGGCAATCAGCCCAACTAACGTGTTGCTTCTTCACACGATTCTCCTAGAATTCAGTCTACCTCATTCCAGCCTTCTGATGTAACTCATCATTCTTGCTCCCTTAACGTATTCATCTACTTTCCATTTGAAAGAAATTTCTATGGTACATCATAGTATTAGCTCAACTGCTTCCTGAATTCCACATTGTTACCATAAAAAATTCCCTTTCTATCCTCATTTACCTTGTTCAAAACTATCTTTTATTAATGGCTTTGCACATTATTAATTTTAAAAGAACATTTAGAAGCAGCAGGCTTTGCACAAGCGATTGGGAGAGATCACACCCAGAGTCAGTAAAAACACATCTGTAGTGAGGCACAAACCAAGTGAATGTTCACTTCTTGGATTTTGGAGCAGCATGGGAATTCAGTGCAGAATGGAAAAAGTGCTTTATGCTTTTTCTCTTGGCTCATAGTTTGTAATGTCCTTTCAACAGGATAAATTAAGGCCCAAGGACCAGGGTCCAATACAAAACGAAAGAGTAACATCACAGGAAAACTAAGTTCTTTGGTTAGTAAGAACTGCTGTTGGATACTTATTGAGGATTACTGGAAATGCACCAGGGATAAGTATCGTCAAAGAATAAGAAAGGGGAGTATCTTTTTGATTTAAAAGCCAGTTAATAAGATTAGTTTAATTTAAATTTTGAATCATGGCAGGTGAGGTCAACCGAGTGCAATGTGTAACCTATGCTATGCAATGCGGGAAATCATGGATTCAGCTGGTGTCCAAGATGAGCACATGTACAGAAAGTGCTCCCATCTGCACCAACTTGGTCTCTGTATTTCAAGTGGCTCTGGAAACACTGTGGCACATCTGAGAGGTCGTGATTAACATAGTCAGCTTGTTAAAGTGGTGGTCATACTGCAGCTCAAAGAACTGGAGCAAAGAATGGAATGGGTGACCAACCATACAGTCAAAGAGAAACAGGCAAGTAGTACAGGAATCCCCTAAGGTCCCACACACAAATCGGTATCCCATTTTGAAAGGTTAAGGAGGCCTTGGTCTGGCACCATGACGAGCCTGACTTCAGATGAGGGAAGAAGAAAGCATGAGCGACAATGACAGGGGATTCTTTGATTAGGGGAACAGACAGGCATTTCTGTGGCTGCAGACATGATTCTTGGATAGTTGTTGCCTCTCTGGTACCAGGCTCCAGAATGTCACTGAATCATGATAAGAAAATACAATGATGTGATACACATTGGTACTAACAATATAGGTAGACTGAGGGGTGAGATCTTGCAATAAGAACCATGCTGTAAATTAAAAAGCAGGATTTCTAAGATTGCAAACTCTTGGTCTTTCCCAGTGCCACATGTTAGCGAGTGCAAGAATAGATGAATAGGGTCGACAAATGCATGGCTGAAGATTGGTGCAGAGGGTTTTAGATTCTTAAATCATTGGGACTGATTCAGGAGAAGAACAAATGTCCACAAATGGGACAGTCTGCACCTGAACCAGAATGGAACCAACATCCTTACAGTAGATCGTGTTAATGGTATTACAAGTTTAAACTGGTTCTGCAGGGGCAGGAAAGTCAATATTGACATTTAGAAAAGAAACAGATGTCAGATATGACAAAACTGGATGGCCTCTACTTTAATAATAGGAATATTATAGGTAAGACAGAGGAGTTAACAGAATGACTTGTCATAAAGAATTACAACATTGGGTTGCCATCACAGAGATGTGGTTGAGGAAGGTACAGAATATGAAACTCAACATTCTAAGGTGTAAAATCTTCAGGCAGGACAAGAGGGTGTGTAAAAGAGGAAGCATGGTCAATAACAACTACAGAGTCAGTCACTATTCTAAGGAGGGATGATATTTTGGGCAGGACATCAAAGGAAGCTTTTTGGGTCGAGTTTAGAACTAAACATGAAGCAATCACGCAAGTGTATTATCGGACCCCAAACCGTCAATGGGCAATTCAGGAACAAATAACTAGACAATTCACTGAAGTGCACAAAAATAATAATGGGATAATTGTATTAGGTGATTCAATATCCCAATGAATGTTTGGGAATTATCATATTATAAAAATTTAGAGAAGGCAGATTTCATGAAACGCAATCAGGAGAGTTTTTTTTGTCAACACATACAAGGTCCGACAAGGACTGGTGCAATGATGGATCTAATTCTGAGGAACAAAACTAGACAGGTGTTTGGAGATATCAGTGACCACAACATAGTATGACTTACGTTTGTTGTGAAGAAGGAAGAAGAGCTGCAAAAAAGGGTTTCGGGTTTGGGGATGGCAGATCTCAAAGTAAGGCAGGATCTGGCCGAAGTAGACTGAGAACAGCTACTTGAGGGTAAAGCTACAGCAGAACACTGGGAGGCATTCAAAAAGGGATTGGGGGAATGTGTTCCCTTTGGAGTGAAATGCAGGAGCAACAAGCCCAGATGACTAGGAAAATTAAGGACTGGATAAAAAGGAAAAAAAAAAGAGACAAAGGGTGCAAATCAAACAGAGGCCAGTGGAATACACAAAGAGCAGAGGGAAATTTAAGAAAGCAATCAGGCAAGGAAAGAGACGGCATGAAAAATCACTGGCAAGCAAGATTAGGAAACATCCCAAGATAGTCTACAAATATTTCAAGGAAATGAGAATAACCAGAAAAAGAGGAGGGCCCATTCGGGACCAAGGAAGAAACGTGTGCATGGAGCCAAAGGACATTAGTAGATTGGTGAACAAATCTTTCACAACTATCTTCACTTGGAAGAAGAAAAATATCAATACAAAATTCAGGTTCTTCAACAGATGGCTATCAGGAAGAAGGAGGTTTTTGTGGGCTTAAAAGTAGATAAATGCCCAGGACCAGATGAGTCGTATCCCAGGCTATTGTGAGAGATGAAGGAGCAAATCACAGAAGCCCTGAACCAAATTAATTCCTTTCTGGCCAAAAGGTAGGTTGGCAGCAAATGTCGTTCCGATTAGAGTAGTGCTGGAAAAGCACAGGTCAGGCAGCATTGGTGAGCAGGAAAATTGACATTTTGGGCAAAAGCCCTTCATCCATTCCTGATGAAGGGCTTTTGCTCAAAGTGTCAATTTTCCTGCTCCTCGGATGCTGCCTGACCTGCTGTGCTTTTCCAGCACCACTCTAATCTAAACTCTGGTTTCCAGCATCTGCAGTCCTCACTTTTGCCAAGCAAATGTAGTTCCACTTTACCACCCTTTTTGAAGAGATAAACCAGGGAATTAAAGATCAATGAGTGGAAGAGAAAGTAATTCCAAGGAGAGAATTAAGCTTCATTCAGAGAAGCAAGGTATGACAAAGGATAGTCACCACACTCTCGACTCTGATCTCCAACATCTGCAGTCCTCACTTTCTCCAAAGGATAGTCAGCATGGTTTTGTCAGAGGGAGGTGATGCCTAATAACTCAGTTCAATTTTTCAAAGAATGACCAAGTGTGTAGATAATGGTAGTGCAGATGATGAAATGAATATGAATTTCAACAAAGCTTTGGAGGTTTGGTAGTGATTGTAATGAGGTCAGCCAGCTGGACCAGATTAACATCCCCAGTCCGTGAGACCTGACTGATATATAAGGATGAATATCAGAGATCTTGAGCCTTGAATTCCTGACTCAGTGAAAGGCAGTATTATTGGCGAGTTCTGAGAAGATTTGTAGCTCAGGTTGAGGTTTTGGATGTAGGTTTGCTCACTGAGCTGAAAGATTCATTCCCAGACGTTTCGAGGCAGTGTTATTGTCAAAGAGAATGTTCATGATGGTATGCCAGTCTCTGAACAGTATTTCAGTGGCAACAAGATGAAAGCATGATCATGAACAAACTCACTCACAGCAGTCGTTTAGAATTTGGAGCTAAGTATTTTCTTACATTATGCCTCTGTTTGACTTGTTTGACCCTGCTGTCGAGGACTCGTCTGTGGAAAGAATGTGTCATTTTTTTCTGGGCAAATGACATTGTGGCAGATGAAAAAAATGAGTGATTCTCTTGCCAGCCTGTAGAGCTGCAGCTTCTTCTTCTTGGAGCCTAACCTTTCCTGAGACACCAGATACTAAAGCCTTTCAAAATTGATTGATACAGTGAAGGAATACTATGACCCCCAAGCCTCCTTTAATTCTGAGATGCTATCACTCTTACTTAGCAATTCCAGAACCAGGGGAATCCGTACTGGGTGTTTTGGCTAGGTTAAGATGACTAGCCAAAGCCTGTGAATTTGGTTTAACCCTTAATCAGATGATTACAGATCATCTAATATGTGGGATTAATGGTATGACTATGCAAAAAAACCACTGGCTATAACTCAACTGGACTTCAAACAGGTACTACATCTCGATTTATCTTTGGAAAATGTGGCAAGTGGAGCACGAGAGTTGCAAAACATTCTCAGGGAAGTGGATACATTCACCAGACGCCTAAGGTGGGGGAATAACGCAGGAGTGCAGGCAACTGCATTACCTTTATTCATTCACGGAATGAGGGCATTTCTGGCTAGGCCTATATTTATTGCCCATCCCTAATTGCCCAGAAGGCAGTTAAGAGTCAACCACATTGCTCTGGGTCTGGAGTCACATGTAGATGAGAGCAGTTAAAGATGGCAGCTTCCTTTCCAAAAGGACATTAGTGAATCAGATGGGTTTTTTTCCTGACAATCAACAATAGATTTGTGGTCATCATTTGACTCTTAACTCCAGATTTTTATTAAATTCAAATTCCACCGTCTGCCGTGGTGGAGTTCAAACCAGAGTTCCCAGGACATGATCTGGGTCTCTGGATTAACCAGTAGGCCATCGCCTCACTCAGGAAATATCCTGATAAGAGTAACTCCAGTTTGGTCAACAGCAAACCACTAAAATAAAGCCAAGTCCCAGCCAAACACGTAAAACTTTCTTCAGGAATCTGCCCGGTAAGACACGCTAATTATTGCCAATATGGGGATTCAGAACAGTAACACAGCCCAACTAAACTTAAATGGAGTAAGTTAACTCATAGGCCAATATCCAGGAAGGTGTCCAGGAGAGTTCATACATCTCCTGTATCTGGCTTGGAATTTTTTTTAAAGATTAGATTCCCTACATTGTGGAAACAGGCCCTTCGGCCCAACAAGTCCACACTCACCCTCCGAAGAGTAACCCACCCAGACCCATTTCCCTCTGACCTAACACTATGGGCAATTTAGCATGGCCAATTCACTTGAACTGCACATCTTTGGACTGTGGGAGGAAACCCACGCAGACACGGGGAGAATGTGCAAACTCCACACAGACAGTTGTAAGAGGCTGGAATCGAATCTGGGACCCTGGTGCTGTGAGGCAGCAGTGCTAACCACTGAGCCACCGTGCCGCCCTAATTAAAATGCTTTGCAACATCCAAATCAGAACCAATGACAATAAACGTCTGGTTAAATGGCCATCCAGTTCAAATGGAGGTCAATACCAGCACCGCCATGTTAATGAACTCAGAAACAATCTTTTAATAAAATTCGCCCTTAAAATTGTGCAAATCTTCGGCTAGGCAGAGTACCTACACGTCGAACCTTAGCAGATGAAAGATACAACCTCCGCCCCAGTCTCTTTTGAAAGGTAGTTGGTTCTATTAACAATGATTGTAGTAAAAGGCTCAGACCCAAGCTTGAAAGGAGCAAAATCAGTTGCGAAAGATTCACGTAGTTCAGCTCAACATTTGTCAAGTTGAAAATGGCTGCCTGAGTGAAGTCCCAGAAGTTTTCCAAGAAGATCAAGGGACTTTACAAGAAGCCAAAGTGACTTAGTTTTGACCATGAAGCAAGGCCGTTTAGTGCCATTTTCCTTTCAGGGAAAAGTAAAAGCAGAACTCACACGACTGGAAAGTGAAGGAACAATTAAAACAGTGCAATTTGCAGAATGAGTGGTGCTGGTTGTACCAATTTTCAAGCCCAATGTGGCAATTTGCTTTTGTGGGGATTTTAAACAAACAGTACAACCGTTTTTTGCAGATGGATAAATACCCAATCCTTCAGACACAGGATTTGCACACAAAAATTGGCTGGATTTTGTCCTTGACTAAGCTTGATATGAGCTATACTTGATTGTAATTGCACTTCAACCAGGATTCTCAGAACTATATTTCAAGTTATATGCATATGGGCTTGTACCAATATACGAGACTGCCATTTGGAATCTCGGTAACCTATTCAATTTTTCAGGGGAAAACAGAGAACATTTTGCAAGGTCTACCTCAAGCTGCCATTTACCTAGATGCCGTCCTGATAACCAGGAAAACTAATAAGGAATGCTAAGAGAATTTAGATATAGTCCAAAGATGTTTTTCCAAGGCAGGCATAAACCTTAGAAGGAAAGAGTGTGTGTTTTGCACCCCCGAAGTGACTTATTTGGACTACGGGGTCGACAAGACTGGGTTACACACCACTTTATCTTGTGCGGATGATCACAGATGCCTTGGCCCCCACATCTGTTTAAGAGCTTAGGTCTTTTCTGGGTCTGGTAAATTATGTCAAGTTTTATACAACCTGGCATCAGAGCATCAACTGAGCGGAATGGTGGATCAGTGGTTAGCACTGCTGCCTCACAGCGCCAGGGACCCAGATTCGATTTCAGCCTCGGGCGACTGTCTGTGTGGAGTTTTCACATTCTCCCTGTGTCTGCATGGGTTTCCTCCCACAGTCCAAAGATGTGGTCAGGTGAACTGGCCATGCTAAACTGCCCACAGTGTTAGGTGCATTAGTCAGAGGGAAATGGGTCTAGGTGGGTTACTTTTCAGAGGGTTGGTGTGGACTTGTTAGGCTGAAGGGCCTGTTTCCACACTGTAGGGAATCTAATCGAATCTAACTCCTTCAAAAAATAAAGGGTCAACTTTGAAGATGGTCTCAAAGACAAGCCTTGGCTTTTGATGAAGTAAAGAAACAGTTATCATCCTCTGATGTGTTGGCAAGAATCATCTGGTATTGAAGATGCAATGCCTGCCCAAATGGCATTGGGGTGGTACTTGCTCATTGCTGGCCCATTGGAGAGGAATGCCCAAGAGCCTATGCATCCAGGACTTTGGTTAATGCAGTCAGTAAACATGCCAAAAAAGAAAAAGAAGGTTTGGTGGTCATATTTGGAGTTAGAAAATTCCACCTTTATAGGCGAAAATGTCTAATAATCACAGGGACCACAAGCCCCTACTTGGTCTGCTTAAAAAGGATAAGGCAGTGCCACTCACAGCTTCGGGTTGCATTCAGCAATGAGCTCTAATATTAAGCTCTTATAAATACAAATTAGAACACTATCTCGGAGACCGAGTAGTGAAGGCAGTCGCATCAAGTTGCCTTTCATTAGCAGACATACCATCTGTGATATCCCCAGTGGAACAGTCGGTCATGACATTGATTAGTAGCATATCCAGAAAAGTCACAGCTCACAATATCAGACTTTGGACCCAAAGATCTAGTCCTTTCCAAACTAAAACAATTGTTATTAATGGGACAATGAAATGGCTGTCGCAGCTAAAATTAAAACCTTTTTGGACTCAGTGAGACCAGCTCACAGTAGAGAATGGCATAGTGTTATGGGGAGTGACAGTACTTGTGCTGAACGAAGGTGGCTGTCAAACATTGGCTGAACTACACCAGGGCCATTCAGGGGTCTCCAAAATAAAGATGTTGGCAAGGAGTTATGTCTAGTGACCAGATTTGGATACACACATACCTGCATTGGCAACTTTTCCACCAGAGTGACAACAAAGACAAAAATTACTGCCAACAGCTTCCCCACATCCTGAAAATAGCTGGGTAAACCTGCATGTTGATTATGCAGGTTCTTTCATGAGGTCATTGTACTTAGTCATTGTAGATGCCCACTCCAAGCAGTTGGACCTGCATACAGTCCTTTCATGAAAGACTGGAGCAACAATCAAAAAAATTGCACAGGTGTTTTGCGACACAAAGTCCCAGAGGTATTGGTCGCAGATAATGGGTCATCATTCACCAACAGGGGCTCCAGTTACTTGTTAACGTTGAATGGGATTTGACAAATGTGGACAGTGCTATACCACCCATCATCTAATCGCCTGACAGAACGAGCTGTCTTAACCTTAAAGGCTGGATCGAAGAAAGAGTCTTAGCCTCACTAGATACCAGGTCATCATGGTTCATGGTGATTACAGGACCACCCCACATGCAATACAGAGATAGCACCAACAGAGATGCTCATGGGTTGTCAATTCTGGATGATGGTGACGATGATGATATTGTCTGGTTGTGTGTGTTTGTGTGTGCGTGTTTTGAGGGGTATGGGCACGTATGTCCTCATATGTGTGGTGGGGGGGGGGCAAAGAATGGTGAGTGTGCGTGCCTGCGTATGGGAGAAGGGTGTGTGTGTGTGGTTGGCTTGGGAGTGTCTGTGTGTGTGTATGCATGCATCTGCATGTGCGCATGTGTTTGCCTGGATGAGAAAAATGGCATCAGGGATACCATTGCAGAACCCAAGACTCTGCCAAGCGAAGGGCAAAGTTTGGTGCAAGAATCATGGAAATAGCCCCACATGAGTAACAGCTGGGATCAGGACCACGGACTTCAAATTTGAGTAGGTGTAACAGTCCTGAATGAGCATGTGGACTATTTAAATTTGCAGACTCCCTGGGCCCAACGCTTGCCCTGCCACTCAGTGCCTTCAGAAATACTTCAGGAATCCATTGATTTACCCTCTCCATCAAACATTGTTGAGTTCTCTGAATCAGAAATGGACATGACGGAATTAGCCATTTTGATGCTTCGACCGCTGGAAGAAGGGAGTGAAAGTCTAGAGAGGCGCTTCAGGCACAAGAGGCGAGCTTCCAAGTGGGAAGAACCAAATCCAGTGTTAAAACACTGCAGGAGACTCTCAAAGGAATCAGAGGAGGGCTCAGAGGAGGAAGGATATAGTGATTGTAATAAGGTCAGCCAGCTGGACATCATAGAATATGAGTTCCCTGACTGGACCAGATTAACATTCCGAATCGGACAGACCTGGCTGAGATAAAAGGATGAATGTCAGTGATATTGAGTCACCGAATGCCTGACTCAGGGAGAGACACAGTTATTGTCAAAGACTATGCGTATGTAAATGAAGGATGATTGATGATAGGATGCCAGCCTCTGAAGAGCAATTTTGAATTCCACATGGGAGACTGATAAATAAGGCAAAGCACATAGTAGTGGGAAGTTGTGCGTGGAGTCCAAGGATTAGTGAAGCACTAAATGAATATTTTTCTGTCAGCATTCACACTGGAAAAAGACAATGTTGTCGAGGAGAATACTGAGATACAGGCGACTAGACTAGACGGGATTGAAATTCACAAGGAGGAGGTCATAGCAATTCTGTAAAGTGTGAAAATAGATAAGTCCCCTGGGCCAGATGGGATTTATCCCAAGATTTTCTTGGAAGCCAGCGGGGAGATTGCAGAGCCTTTGGCTTTAATCTTTATGTTAACATTGTCTACAGGAATAGTGCCAGAAGACTGGAGGATAGCATATGTTGTCCCCTTGTTCAAGAAGGGGAGTAGAGACAACCCTGGTAATTACAGCCTTACTTCGGTTGTGGGTCAAATGTTGGAAAGGGTGATAAGAGATAGGATTTATAATCATCTGGAAAGGAATAAGTTGATTATGGGTCGTCAATACTGTTTTGTGAAGGGTAGGTTGTGCCTCACAAACCTTATACAGTTCTTTGAGAAGGTGACCAAACAGGGAGGTGAGGGTAAAGCGGTTGATGTGGCATATATGGATTTCAGTAAGGCGGTTGATAAGATTCCCCATGGTAGGCTATTGCACAAAATATGGAGGCATGGGATTTAGGGTGATTTAGCGATTTGGATCAGAAATTGGCAGCTGAAAGAAGACAGAGGGTGGTGGTTGATGGGAACTATTCATGCTGGGGTTCAGTTTCTAGTGGTGTACTGCAAGGTCTGTTTTGGGGCCACTGCCCGTTTGTTATTTTTATAAATGACGTAGATGAGGGCATAGAAGGATGGGTTAGTAAATTTGCTGATGACACTAAGTTCGGTGGAGTTGTGGATAGTGCTGAAGGAATGTTGCTGGTTACAGAGGGACATAGGTAAGCTGCAGAGTTGGGCTGGGAGGTGACAAATGGAATTTAATGTAGAAAAGTGTGAGGTGATTCATTTTGAAAGGAGCAACAGGAATGAAGAATACTGGGTTAATGGTAAGATTCTTACTGGTGTAGATGAACAGAGAGATATCGGTGTCCATGTAGATACCTGAAAGTTGCCACCTAGGTTGATAGAGTTGTTAAGAAGGAATACGGTGTGCTAGTTTTATTGATAGAGGATTTGAGTTTCGGAGCCACAAGTATAAAACTCTGGTGCAGCCACACTTGGAATATTGCAAACAGTTCTGGTCACTGCATTATAGAAAGGATGTGGAAGCTTTGAAAAGGGTGCAGAGGAGATTTACTGGGATGTTGCCTGGTATGGAGGGAAGGTCTTATGAGGAAAGGCTGAGTGACTTGAGGCTGTTTTCGTTAGAGAGAAGGTTAAGAGGTGACCTAATTGAGACATATCAGATAATCATAGGGTTAGATAGGGTGGACAGTGAGAGCCTTTTTCCTCAGATGGCTAGCACGAGGGGACATAGCTTTACATTGTGAGGTGATAGATATAGGACAGATGGCAGAGGTAGTGTTTTTACTCAGAGAGTACTAGGGGCATGGAATGCACTGCCTGTAACAGTAGTAGAATCGCCAGCTTTAAGGACACTTAAATGGTCATTGGATAAATGTATAGATGAAACTGGAATATAGTGGGATCTTGAGATTATTTCCACAGGTCGGCGCAACATTGGAGGCGAAAGGCCTGCACTGCACTGTAACGTTCTATGTTCACGTGGGATCCATTGTGATTTGGCAAGTTGGATCCGAAACTGGCTCAGTGGCAGGAGACAGAGGGTGGTGATAGAAGGTTGTTCGTGAGAGTGGAGGCCAAAGTCCAAGGACATAGTATTGTTCATGATACATATAAACAATGTAGATGGAAGGGGGGGATCATAATTAAGTTTGCAGATGACACGAAGATTGGTCAGGAGGTTGACAGTGAGGAAGAATTTGTGTTGCAGACGTTTCGTCCCCTGTCTAGGTGACATCCTCAGTGCTTGGGAGCCTCCTGTGAAGCGCTTCTGTGATCTTTCCTCCGGCATTGTAGTGGTTTGAATCTGCCACTTCCGGTTGTCAGTTCCAGCTGTCCGCTGCAGTGGTCGGTATATTGGGTCCAGGTCGATGTGCTTATTGATTGAATCCGTGGATGAGTGCCATGCCTCTAGGAATTCCCTGGCTGTTCTCTGTTTGGCTTGTCCTATAATAGTAGTGTTGTCCCAGTCGAATTCATGTTGCTTGTCATCTGCATGTGTGGCTACTAAGGATAGCTGGTCGTGTCGTTTCGTGGCTAGTTGGCGTTCATGGACGCGGATCGTTAGCTGTCTTCCTGTTTGTCCTATGTAGTGTTTTGTGCAGTCCTTGCATGGGATTTTGTACACTACATTGGTTTTGCTCATGCTGGGTATCGGGTCCTTCGTTCTGATGAGTTGTTGTCTGAGAGTGGCTGTTGGTTTGTGCGCTGTTCACAGAAGCACTTCACAGGAGGCTCCCAAGCACTGAGGATGTCACCTAGACAGGGGACGAACCGTCTGCAACACAAATTCCCAGCTCGGCGAACAGAACCACAACAATGAGCACCCGAGCTACAAATCTTCTCACAAACTGTGAGGAAGAATGTCTTAGATTCCAGGAGGGTGTAAATGATTGGTCAGATGGGCAGATCAGTAGGAGATGGAATTCAACCCTGACATATGTAAGGTGATGCATTTTGAAAGCAAGAAAAGGACAAAGGAGTACTTAATGATTGGCAGGACACCAGGAAGCTCAGAAGAGCAGAGAAATGTTGGGTGTTTGTCCACTCATGCCTGAAGGTGTCAGGGCAATTAAGTAGCATTTGGGACACTTGCTTTTATTGGTTATGGCATAAATATTAAGGGCAGCAAGGTCATGTTGGAACTGAGTAGGTCTTTGGTTAGGCCACAACTGGAGTACTGTGTGCAGTGTTGGTCTCCATACGATAGGAAGGATGTGTTACATTAGGGCTTTAGGGTAATTCACCAGGATGTTGCCTTGGATTCAGCATTTCAGTTATGGAAACAGGCTGGCTAAGTTCTGGTTGTTTTTTTTGGAGCAGAGAGGTTGAAGGGGAACTTGACAGAGGAGTTTAAGATTATGAGGAGGATAGACAAGGTGAATTGAAGCAACCATACCTCCAGTGGAAAGGTCATAATTTTAGGGTGAAAGGCAGCAAGTTTAGAGGGGATTTGAGGAAAAGGTTTTCAATCAGAAGGTAATCGGATCTAGAGCGCACTGCCTGGGAGAGTAGTTGAGGTGGGTAACTTTGCAAACTTTGAATAGTACTTAGATCAGCACTTGAGTGTGATAACATTCAAGACCGTGGGCCTTATGCTAAAAGGTGGGACTGATAATAGATATAGTGTAGCTTTGGCAGCACTGACTGGATGAGTCGAAGGGTTCTTTCTGTACTGTATGAGCGAGAGTTTTCAGGTGTCTACCTAAAACAAAACCAACCAGTTCAATCTGTCCTGACTACGATATTGTCACATTTGTCATTCCCATTAATATTTTTCTGCACTTTCTATAATGTGCCTTCAATGTAGACAACAGAACTGTGTACAGGATCTTTAATGTGGCTGAACCATGACCCTATATAAGTCAACATAACATTATGTTGATACTTTTGAATTCAATACCCCAAGAAATAAACTCCAAGACTTTGTTCATGGTTCTAATTACCTTGCTGACCTCAATGTTGTATTCCTGGATTCTTTAGCTTTTCTATCCCATTCAATTGCAAATCATACTGATCCCAATTCTTGCAGAACATCATTTAGTACTCTCATCTAATCTGAACAAGTCTGTGTCCAAACTTTGTGCTTTCTGTATTTTTTCGTCAATTGTCTATGTATGTAGCAAAATGTAGCAAGACACCCAATATTAAGTGCAGTGAGCTACACCACTAGACTAAGACTGCAGCTTTCTTCTGACAAGATACAGTAGCACATTAAGGGCAATTTTGTTCTTGGAAATTCATGTGCAAAGTGTGTGGCAACTCAGCAGAGTGCGGTTCCAAAAGATGTGATTTTAGGCATGAAAACATTAACCGTACTCCACCACACTTGTTTAATTTTAGTTGCATCCTCATGTTGTAATCTTCCTCTTTCCCATTGATTTCTGCTTTCAAACTTCTTGCCCAACAAATCCAAGTTCAAATTAACCATAGTGTCCAGTAACTAAACAATGGTAAGACCGTACCATCCTTAGCCCTTACCACAATGATAGATCCCGGTCACTTGATTGCTTATGTCTTCATCTATTATTAACTTTGCTGGATGTATTTCTCTTCCTCATTTTATGGATGCGAGGAGGCTGATGTGGGAATGGGGAAGTATGTGTGTTTTATTCTCAATCATTCTTGACTTTCTCAGCAGTGCTCTTAGAAAACGTTAGTTACTATATCAGAGACAGTGATGTATTATGCTTATTTGTGGCAAAATTTACTCCCACATTTTGGGTTTGATGTAACAGGAGTGAAAAAGAAAAAAAATTAAATCAATAGGAATCGGCTTCACTCTGAGTGGCTTTAAGCTCAAATTTCTGGCCAAGTAATACATCTCCCATTAAGCACTGAAGTGCTGTTTTACATTTCAGAAAAAGCAGTAAGCCAAATCACTGCTTCTAGGTCAAATCGTCATAAGAGTTCACAAATTATTTTCTCACTAACGTCAGGATATTTCTCTGGTCCTGAACAAAACACATGCCTTAATTGACAACAATTTAGATTACTAATCATATATCTAATGTTAGAGAGATAAGCATGTTGGTCAAAATTAGTTGCCACATTTTCACACAAAGTAACAGCCGCCAGTTTTCAAGACACTACATAAAGTGCCAAAAAATACTAACAAAAGAAAGCTCGTCTTAAGTATGAAATGTGCAACAGTCGTGTTGCTCTACTTGATTGCCATCTTGAAATGTGTATCATCCTACAAACCATCTTGGGAAAACAACCAGCAACTCCTGCTAGATCCCATACACTGACTTATATTGACAAATTTCTAATCTCATAAAGCCAACTCCGAATGCAAGCCTTGCCAAACATGTACATTTAAATGAAAGGAGGTTGATTGAAACATTGAATATAGGCCAAAAGACAGGCATTTTGGCACTTATGAAGTGGTGTCATGTTTTACGGGTTGACTTGTACACTACAATCTCCAGTCTGAATTAACTGTAAAACGCTTTGTGAAGTATGTTTTAGTTATGGTGCAAGGTAAAGTAGCACCAGAGTCTGGATCTATCAGTCAATCTGCAAGACCAGGAAGATCGCTGGGGACTGCCAGTATGCAAGGGCAGCTCAACTTGAAAGACAAGGTATTCAAGGATCCATTAAAATAGCTTGCAGTTAAGGTCATTTGTCAGGACAGAATTATGAAATCAAGAATGTGCTTTTCAAATAGGTGTGGTGACAACGGTACTTTTGAACATTAAGCTTGTGCACAGCAGTTGCTGACATTGTCAATTAACTATATTATAAGTTTACGCAGGGGTTAGGAAATGGGTGGGATTCAAAACCAATGCATTGTTCAAAGTCCAACATTCAAGTTCAATTTCTGCTTATCATACTAGTTATGAAAATGTTTTTTTTAAATCCGATTAATTATGATCATTGGAAAGATCAGTTTTTGTTTCAAATTAGTGTATAAATCCTGAGGTTTCATGTCACAATCAAGCAGCTTAAAGGCAAAAACTTAAACACTCATGAAACAGACAAGGGAAGAAGTGAACAGGAGGTGGGTCAGAACAAAGACTTTTTCAGTGATCAAGTTGTAGAGTACGGGGAGAGAATTTACACAGTGGCAGGAGTCGCTGATGGAGAAAAAGAATTAAAGTGGTTGGTAGCTACTGATAAGTTCTTGATCTTTGCGTCAAAGGGGTTTATAACAATTTTTTGTGTGTTCATTCATAAAATGTGTTCATTGCCCTCAAGGCTGCAGTCCTATTTCATGCATCACATTCTTGGCTTGAGCTTAGAAGATGATGGACAAGCACTGGCGAGACAGGAGTCGCATAATTGCGGGCAGAATTCATAGCCTCTGACCTGTTCTCCACGCCACAGTAAAACCCACCTCAAGACCTACAAGAAGTAGGCATTCAGCCCATGTGAGTCTGATCTGCCAATCAATGAGATTATGGCTGATCTGATCATCCACCTTTCCTCACAATCTTTGATTTCCTTATTGATTAAAAATCTATTGATCTCAGGCTTGAGTATACTAAATGACCCACCCTCTACAGCCAAGAGTCATAGTGTCATGCCGCATGGAAATAGTTAAAAATCACACAACACCAGGTTTTAGTCCAACAGGTTTAATTGGAAGCACACTAGCTTTCGGAGCGACGCTCCTTCATCAGGTGATTGCCTGATGAAGGAGCGTCGCTCCGAAAGCTAGTGTGCTTCCAATTAAACCTGTTGGACTATAACCCGGTGTTGTGTGATTTTTAACTTTGTACATCCCAGTCCAACACCGGCATCTCCGAATCAAGCATGGAAATAGACACTGCAGTCCAACCCAGTCCATGCTGATCATAATCCCAAACTAAATTGGTCCCACCTGCCTGCACTTGTTCCATACCCTGAGAACATTTCTTATTCACGTACTCATCTAAATGTCTTTTAAACGTTATGACTGTACCCACATCCATCATTTCCTTTGGAAGTTCATTCCACACATGAACCACATTGCGTTAAAGGACTGCCCCTCATATCTTTTCTAAATCTTTCTCCTCTCACCTTAAAAATATACCCCCTACTCTTGAAATCCCCAACCCTGGGCAAAAGATACCTGCTGTTCACCCTATCTATACCCCTCATGAATTTATAAACTTCTAGAAAAGTCACTCCTCAACCTCCTATGCTCCAATGAAAAATGTCTCAGCCTATCCAGCCTCTCCTTATAACTCAAACTCTGCATCCCCAGCAACAACCTGGTAAATCTCTTTTGAAACCTCTCCAGCTTAATAATATCCTTCTCATAACAGGGAGACCAGAACTGGACACACTACTTGGTGGTAAGAATTCGACAGGTTCACTGCTGTCAAGAACTTCCTAATTTTCGTCTGAAAAGGGGGAGCCCCTACTCTGAGATTATACCCTCCATTCCTAACATCTTTCACAAGGGAAAAAAAAATCTGAGTACGTACCCAATCAAGTCCCCTAAGGATATTATGTGATTCAATCCAGTCACCCCTTATTCCTCTTAAATGAGTTTAGGATAATCTACCAAACTTCTCCTCTCAAGAAAAATCCCTCCATATCCACAATTAATTTTATGAACCTTTTCTGGACTGCATCCAAGGCCAGTATGCCATATCTGAGACAAATGGACTAAAGCTCCTCTCAGTAGTCTAAGTGTGATGTAACTGATGTCTTGTTTTTGTAAGACTTCCCTACTCACTGCAATATTCCTAGCCTCTGAAGTGCTCTTGCAGCCACTGTGCTTACGTGGTGAGTCCAATTAAATTTCTGATTAATGGTAACACCCCAGGGTCTTGATAGTGGGGTATTCAGTGATGATAACATCATTGAATGCAAAATGGCAATGGTTAGATTATCTCTTATTGGAGATGGTAATTACCTGGCATTTGTGTGCTGTGAACGTTGCTTGGTACTTTTCAAACCAAGCCAGATATTGTCAAGGTCTTGCAGCATTTTGACATAAATAGCTTCAGTATCTGAGGATTGCAAATGTGCTGAACATTGTACAGACATCAATGAATATTCCATTTCTGGCAATGTGATGGAGGGAAGGTCATCGATGAAGTAACTGAAGATGGTTGAACCTAGGTCACAACCCTGAGAAATCCCTGCAGAAATGTCCTGGAGCCGAGATTACTGATCTCCAAATACCACAGTCATGTCCCATTGTGGCAGGTATGACTCTACCCAGCGTTTTCTAACTTTGCTAGGGTGCCTTGATGCTACACTAGTCATAGAATAATACAGCACAGATACAGATCCTTTAACCCAATTTGTCCACGTCGACCAGACATACCAACCTGACTTAGTGCCATTTGCCAGCATTTGGTCCATATCCCTTCCTATTCATACACCTATCCAGATGTCTTTTAAATGTTGTAATTGCACCCGCCTCCACCACTTCCTCTGGCAGCTTGTTTCATACATCCACCACCCTCTGCATAAAAACGTTACCCCTTAATTCCCTTTTAAATCTTTCCCTCTCTCAGCTTAAACCGACATTCCCTAGTTTTGGACTCCACCCAAGGAAAAAGACCTTGGCTATTCACTCTATCCATGCCCCTCATGATTTTCTAAACCTCTAAGGTCATCCCTCATCCTCCAACACTCGAGGGGGGAGAAAAACCCGGCTTATTCAAGCTCTCCCTATAACTCAAACCCTGCAACCCTGGCAATATCCTTGTAAATCTTTCCTGCATTCTATTTAACAACATCTTTCCTCTAGAAGGGCAACCAGAATTTTACACAGTATTCTAAAAATGGCCTCACCAATGTTTTGTACAGCTGCAACATGACATCCCAACTCCTACACTCAATATTCTGACCAATGAAGCCAAGATTGCCAAACACCTTTTTCACCACCCTTTCTACCCACAACTCCACTGACAAAAAATGATGCATCTGAATCCTCAGGTCTCTATTCAGCAACACTCCTCAGGGCCCGAACATTAACTATACATTGGTAAGACTAACAACTGCCTTGTTAGTCTTACCAAAATGCAGCACCTCACATTTATTAAATTAAACTCCATCTGTCATTCCTCAGCCCATCTGATCAAGCCCTTGTTGTACTCTGAGATGATCATCTTCACTGTCCACTACACCACCAGATTTGGTGTCATCTGTAAACTCACTAACCATACCTCCCATGTGCGCATCAAAATCATTGATTAAATGACAAAAGCAATGGGCCCAGCACCAATTCTTGCGGCATGCTGCTGGTCATTGGCCTCCAATCTGAAAAGCAACCCTCTACCATCACCCTCTCTCTCTTACTTTCAAGCCAATTTTGTACTCAAATTGGCTGATCCCATGTGATCTAACCATACCAACCAACCTACCATGCACAAGTTTGTTGAACACTTTGCTAGATTCCATACAGACAATGCCTACCACTCTGCCTTCATCTATCTTCTTTAGCACTTCCTCAAAAAACTCAATCAAGTTAGTGAGACATGAATTTTCACACACAAAGCCAAACTGACTATTTCTAATCAGTCCTTTCCAAATGAATGTAAATCCTGTCCCTCAGAATCCTTCCAACAACTTACCCGCCACTGATTTAAGGCGCACTGGTCAAATGTGGTCTTGATGTCAAGAGCAGTCTCTGCCACCTCATCCACAGAACTCAACTCTCTTGACTATGTTTAAATTAAGTCCGAAATGTGGGAAGGAGCTAAATGGCCCTGGCAGAGGCCAAACGGTTATTGCTGAGCAAGTAATGCTTGATATCAAAGTTGGTTACACCTTCTATCACTTAGCCGAGCATAGGAAAATCATACTTCACTTATGGCTTGTTCAACAAACACTCAATTCAAGATATACATTAAAAAAAAAATTGGTTGTTATCAACCCCTGCGAAAAATACTCCTGTCTTGCAAAATGATGATCAAGTCTTGGTTCATTTGCAAAGTAGTCTTTCTTCCCATGCTCCTCATATCATATTTCTTTTCCAGTTCTTTGATTTTCCCTGTGCCAGTTGAAATGGTTTTATTTCTTACACTGTATCTCTGTTCTTCCATTTTTCAGGTTCTCTCATCCTCCTTGGATTCTCTTCCTTCACCTCTTCCTCTTGTGGTCAAGGAAGAACTCAACAGAAACAAACATGATGATCAGGCAGCCTGGTAAACACCCACTTCTAACTGCTGCATATCAGGGAAATTGATGTTGTATTGATATTTGCATGGTGAAATTACTTGTACGTTTCTTCCCATCACTTCTTTCTAATGTTCATACAAATCATACTTCGCTCCATTGCGATCCTCATTCCATTAATATTCTCACCATCTTCCCCTCCAGAACCAACACATTATAATAACTATCTCGTATCTTACTCAAGCCATAAGACTGAAAAAGAAAGGAGCAGAAGTAGCCATTCAGTCCATCGAGTCTGCTCCACCATTCAATCATGGCTGATATGTTTCTCAATCTTATTCTCCTTCCTTCTCACCGTAATTCTTGATCTCATTTCCAAATAATATCCTTTCTATCTCTGTCTCTGATGCATTCAATGACTTGGCCAGTGCAGCCTTCTGTAGCAATAAGTTCCACAGATTGACCACCCTCTGGCTGAAGACATTCCTCATCGCAGTTCTGCAGGTTGTCTCTTCACTGAGGCTGTATCCTCAGGTCTTAGTCCCTCCTATTAGTGGAAACTCCTTCCCTACACCCACTCTATCCAAGCCTCTCAGTGTTCTCTAAGTTTCAATGAGACTCCCCCCTCATTCTTGTAAATTGCAGAGAAGACAGAACTCAAGCTCTTGCCCCATTATCAACCTAATCTTTCCAACTTTAAATCTTACCCAAACATTAAATGTTGGAAAGCCAAAGTCTCATCAAATTAGCCATTTTTTGACTTTGATTCACAAGCTTTCAGAGCACTGGTCCTTCATCAGTTAAAGTGGAGAGAAGCAAACAGGCACAGAATTTATAGTCAAAGAGATCATTGCAAGATAATTTGAGGTAATTAAGAGTGTCAAAAGAGAGTACAAATGATGTGAGTGAAGTATCAACGGTTTGAATAACAAGTCTTTACAGGTAATCAATCAAATGGTGAGAGTGTAGTGTCAATAGCTGAATAGCAAGTGAAGGGATGACCTATAATTCAATCAGTTAAGGCAGAAAATTTTACCAGTAGAGAACAGAATGGTGGAGTTATATGTCGTGCAACATGAACCCAAGATCACGGTTGAGGCCGCCTTCATGGTTACGGAACTTGGCTATTTCTACTTGGCAATTCTACATTGTTGTGTATCTCGTAGGACACCTTGGAGGGCGCTTATTCGAAGATTGGAGAATGAATGTCCCTGATGGCTGAAGTGTTCCCTGACTGGGAGGGAACACTCCTGCCTGGCAATTATTGCATGGTGTCCGTTCATCCGATGTTGTAGCAAATGGTGAGATCCTAAACTAATACCTTCTGCCAGTATTCACCAAAGGGAAGGAATTGGTGGAGGATGATCTCAGAGAAGAGAGCGTCAAGTTTCAAAGCCAAGTTGCTACTAAAAGAAAAAGGTGTTGTGCTTCTTATAAAGTACTACAGTAGCTAGGTCCCTGGGTCCTGCTAGGATCTATTTCAGAATATTGAAGGAGGCAAGAGAACTAACTGCAGGAGCATTGATAGATATCTTTGCATCCTCTTTGGCCACAGGTGAGGTCCCATAGGATTGGAGAATAGCCAACGTTATCCCATTGTTTAAGAAGAGTAGCAGGAATAATCCACAAAATTATAGTCCTGTGAGTCTCACGTCAGGGTTAGGGAAAGTTTTGGCAAAGGTTTTCAGGGACAAGATCATTACGCATTTAGAAGCATATGTACTTATTAGCAAGAGACAGCATGGTTTTATATGCAGGGGAGGTTGTGCCTCACTAAACTGACTGAGTTTTTTAAGGAGGTGATTAAGGTGACTGATGATGGCAAAGTGTTTGTTGTTGTCTGCATGGACTTCAGTAAAGCCCTTGGCAAGGTCCCTCATGGCAGACTGGTACAAAAGGTGAAGTCACATGGTATTAGGGGTAAGCTGATAAGATGGATACAGAACTGGTTTAGTCACAGGAGTCAGATGGTAGTGGTGGAAGCATGCTTTACGGAATGGAGGACTGTGACAACTGGTGCTCCACAGGCATCAGCACTGGGACCTGTGCTGTTCATGATCTACATAAATGCTTTGGAGGAAAACGTAGCTGGTCTAATTATTAAGGTTGTGGATGATACAAAAATTGGAGGAGTTACAGATAGTGGGGAGAATTGTCAGAGGAAACAGCAACATATAGATCAACTGGAGGCATAGGCAGAAAAATGGCAGATTGAGTTTAATCCAGACAAATGTGAGGTGATGCATTTTGAAAGGTCAGGTACAGGTGGAAATTATACAGTGAATAGAAGAACCATTAGGAGCATTGATGTGCAGAGGAACCTGGGTGTGCAGGTCTACAGATCACTGAGGTGTTAGCGCATGTAGGTAAGGTAGTAAAAAAGGTTTATGGCATGCTTGCCTTCATTGGAAGGGGCATTCAGTATAAGGATAAACAAGTTGTGCTGCAGCTTCATAGAACTTTAGTTAGGCCAACTTGGAATATTGCGTACAGTTCTGATCACCACACTACCAAGCATAGAGAGGTTACAGGAAAGGTTTACCATGATATTGCCTAGTATGGGGGATTTTAGCTATGAAGAAAGGTTGGATAAACTGGGCTTGTTTTCACTGGAATGTAGGAGTGTGCGGGGCAACCTGTTCGAAGCTTATAAGATTGTGAATGGCATGGATAAACTGGAAAGTAAGAAACTTTTTCCCAGGGTGGAGGGATCAATTACTAGGGGACACAGGTTCAAGATATGTAGGGGGAAGTTTAAGAGAGATGTGTAAGGCAAGTTTTTCACACAAAGGGTGGGGAGTGCCTGGAACATGTTACAAGAGGTGGTGGTGGAAGCAGACAATAGCAGCATTAAAGAAGCACCTGGATGAATAAATAAATAGAAAGGGAATGGAGGAATACAGATCCTTTAAGCGAAGATACTTTTACTATGGAAGGGCAAAATGTGTTGGCACAGGCTTTGAGGGCTGAAGGACCTATTGCTGTGCTATATTGTTTATTATTCTTTTTTGTTCCACTCAGACCATTTGTACTATCTTTCAACATTCTTAATTATCTAGAATTATCTTGCAGTGATCTGTGCTTCCCTACACTTCACCTGACGAAGGAGCAGTGCTCTGAAAGCTTGCAATTTCTGTTGAGTATAACCTGGTGTCATATGACTCCTGACTTTGTCTAGATTAATAGGCTAGCGATAACACCATGAGGCTATTGCAAATATCATTCCTTCCAAGTGTTATCCCTTCCGAATGTCTTCCTCTAAAGAGGGTCTTCACTTTCATAATTCAGCTTTCAAAGAATACAATTCGAATAAATAAAGTGATAATTTGCCTGCTTTCTTTTATCTCATTGTTTTGGAAACTAACATTCCTGGAGTGCCAGGAATTATTAATTACTTCTCCTGTTAATAAGGCACAGTTGGATATTTAAAGGTTTTCAAAATTCAATTTGTTTCAAAAGAGAACAGCACATCTCCTACTCTGTGTAATATATTATCTAAAATTTTTAGCAAGAAACTACAACTGTTGTGCAATCAAACTCTCAGCATTTTTCTCTCTAACCTCCAAAGAAGCAGACATAAGTGTACACAACTTGTGTTTTTAAAAGTCAACATTCTTACACCCTGCAATTTTGAAACAGTTTAGAGTAATTTTTTAAAAGACAACTACTGGACATTAAGGTTAGTATTGAAGAAACATATTCCATAACCTAAGCTGAACAAGAACTGTTGTATTAAGAAAAATGTGGCGCATGTACATCGTCAGATTACATAATCCAACTTTAGATGGCAGAGTTACAGTTTGGACTAGAAATATTAAATCCAAATTTTTCTAGGAGGATGAACATGACAAAGAGTTATGATTAGATGAGGCAGTAAACACAAATAGCTTAGAATCATTTTACACACAAAGTAAACAAGCAGAAAAAAGGGAATACCTGCACTGAAATTCACTGAAAGGTTGATGGAATGGAATGAAAGCGATATTGAGCATACTCAAGACAGTTTTGTCAAATGGCCTAGTTCTGTATTGCCTTTAAATATTTTCAGGGCCGGGTCCTATCCAATCTTCGTAATTTCATCCAGACAGGTTTGTATATACAAGATACCTCATCAATATTTTTAATATTAATTTTTTTTTGAAAGTGCAATTGCAATTGCAAAATTGAAAACATCACAGTCAGTTTGTATCCATCAAGCTCCCGTAATACTGTGACACTGACTAAATCACTTACTTCTGTGCTGTTTATTCATGGATAAATATTGACCAGACAACTAGGAACAACTTCCCAGCTTTAAGTATTCCCCCCATTCCTGTACTCCAGTGTCAGTGCTTGATTTTTGTGCTCAACTTCTGGAATGGGATTTGAATTCTAACCTTCTGACACAAAGATGACAGGACGAAAAGTAATCCTTTTTTGGATTAATATCAAGATTTTATCATGCACCCTTGCAATGTCTTGGGGCATGTCATTATACTGAAGGCACTTGGTAAAAACAAGTTGCTGTTTTATATGATATGCAATTCTTGGTAAAAATGTGAAGAAAACAATTAAATACTCATTGGATAAATTTCATCACCCAATTGGAAAAAGCAAAGCTTTCAATTCGCAATTTCTTACAGAAATGCACATCTTCATTTTGGGTAGGAAGAAGAATTCAGTACGAAAAGCTGAAAACTCAATTTTTTCAAAAACATTGGTTTCGAGGAATTTAGTGAGTGATCACACGTGTTAAATGACACACGGTTGGTAAGAGGGAAGTTTTGACATCAAATAATAAAAAAACTTTCAAAGCACCAACAAGAGGACAAGCAGGCAGTCATAATCCACGACAAACCGTCTAAGTCATTCACTGAAATTAGCATACAACAAAACGATGTGTAAAGCATTATGAAACACAAAAGCCTTCTCGGGATCTGCACCCATCTACATTAACGACTTTGGTGAAGAGACTAAGTTTCTCAGTGATGCAAAGAAGGTGAGGGGTTGGGGAGGGGTGTGAATGCAAACCATGAGGAAGATACAGGGAGGCTGCAAAGAGGAACAGGTTCTACTGAGTGTGCGAGAAGGAGGCAAAGAGTTTACGGTGACACAGTGGTTAGCACTGCTGCCTTACAGCGCCAAAGACCCGGGTTCAATTCCCGCCTCAGGCGACTGACTGTATGGAGTTTGCACATTCTCCCCGTGTCTGCGTGGGTTTCCTCCAGGCGCTCCAGTTTCCTCCCACAGTCCAAAGATGTGCAGGTTAGGCGAATTGGCCATGCTAAATTGCCCATAGTGTTAGGTGAAGGGGTAAATGTAGGGGTATGGGTGGGTTGCGTTTCAGTGGGTCGGTGTGGACTTGTTGGGCCGAAGAGCTTGTTTCCACACTGAAAGTAATCTAATCTAATCTAATCAAACATGGAGTTACAACAAAAGCAAAATACTGCAGGTGCTGGAAATTTGAAGCAAATGCTGGAGAAACTTAGCAGCAAGAAACATAGTTTACGTTTCAAGCCAAGAATGACTTATTTTCTGAAGAAAGAGGCTGCAAAAAGAATAGGAGGCAGAAAAAGACTACAAGTGGAGTGGGTGGAAGAAAGAGATTGGAAGGTTGGGTTGGAAAGAGGTTAAAAGGGATAGGGAGGCTAAAGCATGGGGGGGAGAGGAATATTGCAAGGAGTGGGGATGGTGAAGAGAAACGTTGCAATGGGAAGGACACAGAAGAAGGCTGCGAGGGCCGTTTGAGTGTAAAGAAAGTTAGGCTGTAAGAGGTTGGGGTCTGAGGCAGACTGCAGGAGAGGATAGGATGTTGCGGGGTGAGAAGACAGCCAAAGGAGAGAGAAGAGTTTGAAACCTGTCCAGAAAAGACCAATCAACACACTGGAAGCCAGGAGAACTTCAAATTGCTAGGATAATGAATTCCTTGCAAATAAATTTGCAGTCTTCAGTTTAGGCTGCATATGTTCAGGAACTACTATTTGGAGAAAAGGAGTGGTCGATGCTATTGTCATATGCACCATGTTAACTACTTAATTTAGATCTGAGATGCAATGAAAAGGGTAGGAGCTACTCATTTAAAACATTCCAGCTTTGTGAATATACTGTGATTGCATCAGTCAATTGACAGTGCATTTAAAGACATATTTATGTGCAGGCTTCAGTGCCAGTGCTTGTAAAAAAATATTCTGCTCAAGCACATGCTTGTTGACTTGTGCCAATTTAAATTCTATGTATAAAAAATAATACAATGTTTCCCTTGCATGATGAGCAGGAGAAAGTGAGGACTGCAGATGCTGGAGATCAGAGCTGAAAATGTGTTGCTGGAAAAGCGCAGCAGGTCAGGCAGCATCCAAGGTCACCTGAGATAGAAATGGAAAGGTCTAGGAAGGGGAGGGAGGAGTCTGAGACGGTCCAGGTGAATTTGAGGTTGGGGTGGAAGGTGTTGGTAAAGTGGATGAACTGTTCAACCTCCTCGTGGGAGCACGAGGCAGCGCCGATACAGTCATCGATGTAGCGGAGGAACTTCTCTTTCCAATCCTCCCACTTCTTCCAAACCAAAGGAATAGCCATGGGCACCCGCATGGGCTCCAACTATGCCTGCCTCTTCGTAGGATATGTGGAACAGTCCATCTTCCGCAGCTACACTGGCACCACCCTCCACCTTTTCCTCCACTACATCGATGACTGTATCAGCACTGCCTCGTGCTCCCACGAGGAGTTTGAACAGTTCATCCACTTTACCAACACCTTCCACCCCGACCTCAAATTCACCTGGACCGTCTCAGACTCCTCCCTCCCCTTCCTAGACCTTTCCATTTCTATCTCGGGTGACCGAATCAACATGGACATTTACTATAAACCGACCGACTCCCACAGCTACCTAGACTGCACCTCCTCCCACCCTGCCCCCAGTAAAAACGCCATCCCATATTCCCAATTCCTTCGTCTCCGCCGCATCTGCTCCCAGGAGGACCAGTTCCAAAACCGTACAACCCAGATGACCTCCTTCTTCAAGGACCGCAATTTCCCCCCAGACATGGTCGACGATGCCCTCCACCGCATCTCTTCCACTTCCCGCTCCTCCGCCCTTGAGCCCCGCCCCTCCAACCGCCACCAGGCCAGAACCCCACTGGTCCTCACCTACCACCCCACCAACCTCCATGTAGAGCGTATCATCCGCCGTCATTTCTGCCACCTCCAAATGGACCCCACCACCAGGGATATATTCCCCTCCCCTCCCCTATCAGCGTTCCGAAAAGACCACTCCCTCCGTGACTCCCTCGTCAGGTCCACACCCCCCATCAACCCAACCTCCACTCCCGGCACCTTCCCCTGCAACCGCAAGAAATGCAAAACTTGCGAAGCTTAAAAGGAGATTTGAAGGTGCTGCCCAACGTCATTCAGGATCTGAACACAACAATATTGAACAGTACAGCGTAGGAACAGGCTCTTCAGCCCACCATGTCTGGGCTGACAATGATGCCAATCTAAACTAGGAGAAAGTGAGGACTGCAGAAGCTGGAGATCAGAGTCAAAGCGTATGGTGCTGGAAAAGCACAGCCAGTCAGGCAGCATCCGAGGAGCAGCAGAATCGCAGTTTCAGACATAAACTCTTTATCAGAAGTTTCTTAGACCCACCTCCAATCTCCAGAGATATTTGAAACGAAACATGAGAGGCAGTCAGCTGTGAAAGTTCACTGCCTGATGAATGGCTCATGTCCAAAATGTCGATTCTCCTGCTCCTCAGACGCTGCCTGACCAGCTGTGCTTTTCCAACACCACACTCTTCGACGCTATTCTAAACTTACTCCAACTGCCTCCACATGTTCCATATCCCTCCATTCCTGCTTGTTCATGTGTCTGTAAATGCCTCTTAAACATTGCTATCATATCTGCTTCAACAATCTATCCTGGTAATGTATTCCACCCTCTTGTGTAAAAACGTTCCTCACACATCATCTTTAAACTTTCCCCTTCTAACCTCAAAATTATCCCCCCCAGTATTTGACATTCCATCATGGGAAAAAAGAAGATCCACCCTGTCCCTGCCTATCGTAAACTTGGATACAGGTCATCAGGTCACCCCGCAGCCTTCGACCCTCTAGAAAAAAAACCCTCTCCTGATAGCTAATATTATCCGATTCAGGCAAAATCCCGGTAAACCTCTTTTACACTCTCTCCAAAGCCTCCACATCCTTCTTACAGTGTGGCAACCAGAACTGCACACAATATTACAAATGTGGCCGAATTAAATTCTTCCACAGATGGAATATAACTTGCCAACTTTCATTCTTAGTGCCAATCGATGAAGACAAGCATGCCATATGCCTTCTTTACCACCTTAATCACTTGTGTTGTCACTTTCAGTGAGCTAGTGACTTGGATCCCCAGATCCCTATTTGTACTCATGCTCCTAAGAGTTCTGCCATTTTTTATATTCTTTCCTCTTGCATTTGACTTCCCAAAATGCATCACCTCACAATTGACCAGATTAAACTCCATCTGCTACATCTCCATCCAACTTTCCAACTGACTTATATCCTGCTATACCCTTTAACAAGCTTCCTCATAATCCATAATTCCATCAATGTTTGAGTCATCTGCAAACTTACTAATCAGGCCCACCAACATTTTCATCCAAATCATTTATATGTCACAAACAACAGAGGTCACAGCATTGATCCTTGTGGAACACCCACTGATAACAGTCCTCCAGTCAGAAAAACACACTTTCACAACTCATAGAGGATGGAGACCTTCTATGATCAAGCCAAGTTTATATCCAATTCACTGTGGATCCCATGTGATGTAATCATCTGGACCAGCCTACCGTGAGGGACCTTGTCAAATGCTTTAGTAAAGACCGTGTAGACAAATCCACTACCTTACCCTCATCAATCACCTTCGTCATTTCCTCAAAAATCTCAGTCAAATTTCTAAGACAAAACCTACCCCTGCACAAAGCCTGTTGACTAATGTGACTAAATCCTGTCTTTGAGAATCTTCTCCAATTGTTTCCCTAACAGACTGGTCCTGACTCAAGGTTCGGATACAGGCAGACTCTAACCTCACACCTTTAATGCATTGTCTGAGCTGAAATGTCACCTTTTTTTTTAATAAAATCTTAAGTTATCCAGGGACTGTGATTGAAAGTAGTTCTGGGATTTACTGTATATATTAATCAACTGAAACCTGCAACCCCATTCCAAGTGATTAAAGACTTAACAGCAATCTAGGTTTGTTCAATTTTCGTATCATTTGTATGACACTTTGATTTCTTAGTATAAATTCTGTGTCCTATGATCCTGCCCCACTAGCTACCTGACAAAGGAGCAGCGTTCTGAAAGCTTGTACTTCCAAATAAACTTGCTAGACTATAATCTGATCTTGTGTGATTTTTTAACTTTGTCCAGTGCAGTCCAACACCAGCACGCCCCCTTCATGGCTACTTGCCAAGGACATTTCATGGTCTATTTTCGCCCTCCGAATTCTGTGTTTAACTTCTTGCCTGTTTCCTTTATATTCATGGAGTCATAGCGTCAGGGGCCTTATCTGATTTCAGTTTCCTCAACCTTATTTCCTTTTACTTTTTGACTATACTTTCAATATCTCACCGTTCATGAGGTAAGGAGAAAATGTTCTCATAAGCAGAAGGATCCAGAACAATAGAACATAAATTTAGGGTGATGCAAAAGAAGCACAGCTGATGACAGAAAGCTCAATCAGCCTTCTCTGAGATTTTCTTTAAAAAAATGCACACCTGAGGCTAAGTGTGGAACCAGTGAGCGGAGAAGTAATGAAAGCAAAGGATTTAAACAGCTGTGCTGGGACTGTACAGCGTCCCAGAATAGAGAATCATAACAGGTTATTTGAATCTCATTCCAACTCAGACAAACAACACCACGTCGTCAAGCGATTTGGATATGCCTCAATACAAAGGACGAAGACAGAACAGACTCAACATTTCAAACAGAGGAGCAAATGTTTAAAATACAAAATTAATTTTTTTTAATGTGAGTTTTTTAAGTTTGTTTTAAGCCATCTTTTATCATATCAAATTAGTATGGAGGAGTAAGTAATATATATAATGTCAAAAATATGCTGTATCTATAGATTAAAGCAAAACAGAGCATTCTGGAAACATACAGCAGCTCAGTCAGCCTCTGCAAATCTTCAAAACTAGCTAAAAGCTGACAAACATTGTAACACAATTCCTTTACAGTTACCTCGTGCTTCAGAAAATCGTGCTATGGAAAACCATTATAGAAGATCACTTATAGAAAATCGCTATACCGGCTGAGTAGAAAGTTTGCATTATCCAAACAGCATCCACAATTCGTCAATCGCATTATCGCCAATTCGCGCTGATAAAACATGATGTAAGTGTGCTTGTGTGTGAGAGTGTACAGTGTAGTCAGGTACCGATTGCAAACGTACACCAATTGCTGTATCAAAATAGGCCTGCAGACCAATTTTACCTTTTTACTCTGCATACAGCTACTGAGCATTTCCTAATGATGCCATGTTATAGTGACTTGAGATCACACACACAGCAAAGGGACCTTGGTGCACAGGGCTCCAACTAAGGTCCCTTCTCTTAACATATTCCATATACAGGTACAGTTATGCTAAATAAAGCCTTTTGCTGTTCACTCAAGAATAGAGATCTAACATCACGCATACATTCACATTTTTTGTGAATTCAGTGGATTTTTAACTTCTTCCATGCAACATGAATAAACTACGCTGCATCTGAAACAAAATACTGAATAATTAGCATTCGCACCAGCACCTCATTTATACTAGACCCATGATCCTTTCGAGTACAATCCTCCAGATGTTTTGAAAATTTCCAAGTAAAAAGATGTTAAGATCCAATTTGTCCAAAAGTAAAATAAAGATCTGCAGATGATGAAAATCTATAACAAAAACTGAAATTACTGGAGAAACTCAGCAGCTCTGGCAGTATCTGTGAAGAGAAAACAGATAACATTTCAAGCCCAGTTATGAAGAATAGTCACTGGTCTCGAAACGTTAACTCTGTTTTCACTCCACAGATGCCATCAGACCCATTAGGTTTCTGCAACAATTTCTGTTTACATTTCTCCAAATGTAGCTGGCTTTACACGTTTTTTTTTGCACTCCCACAGGTTAACAGATATTCCATCATTTACACATACTACCTTCAAGGTATCATTGTTAACTTGTTAATATCAGCATTCAGAATTTCAGCAAACACAATCAAGTTGGAGTTGGATGATACCAGATCAAACTCCTGGTATCTTATGCAGATGGCCATTTCACAAGCTACTGTTTTCTATTATACATTCCTTTATGCTTACAACTATCCTTATTTTAATCTTTACTGGAAAACCTCAATTTATAGCAGTCTTTTTTTTAAGATTAGATTACTTACAGTATGGAAACAGGCCCTTTGGCCCAGCAAGTCCACACCAACCCTCCGAAGAGCAACCCACCCAGACCCATTCCCCTACATTTACCCTTTCACCGAACACTACAGACAATTTAGCATGGCCAATTCACCTAACCTGCACATCTTTGGACTGTGGGAGGAAATCGGAGTGGAAACCGGAGCACCCGGAGGAAACCCACGCAGACACGGGAAGAATGTGCAGGAATTTAACCTGGGTCTCTGGCACTGTGAGGCAGCAGTGCTAACCACTGTGCCACCGTGCCACCCTTGATATCCAAGCATGCAACAACGATATTGATCGCCAGTCTACAGTATCACAGATACCCTTAGAAAACTTCAGTTAATATTAGTTATCAAAAGAAAGTCAATTTTGATGAAAATATATTTCAGCAACTGAAATTTCGGCCCTCAAAATAAGTACTATAATATGTCAAATTCACTTTTATCACAAGTAAAAGCAAGATAAGCTTACAGCTACCACCACCAAAGAAAAGAAAAATAGTACAAGCTACTTGGAGCACAGTATTAGAGGCATGGGAAATCCATGTGATAAAATAAACTTTAGAACATAAAAACTAAGAGCAACAATTTAGCCCCCTCAAGTCTGTTCTGTCATTTGATATACGATCATGGCGAATCTCATCTCCACTCCAACTCTACCTTCCTATCTGCTCCCCATAACCTTTTAATCCATGACGAAATTTTTAAAAAGTGTCCATTTCCTCATTAAATTTATTCAGTGTTCCAGCATCCACTGCACTCTGAGGTAGTAAATTCCACAGATTCACAACTTTGAGGAACATAATTTCCCAATATCTCTGTCTCAAATTGTCCATCCCCTTCATCTAAAAGTATGACCTTTCATTCCGCATTGCTTCAGAAGGGGAAACATCCATGCAATGTCTACTTGGTCAATCCTTTAGCATCTTATACACCTCAACTTGAACTCAACTTATCCTTCTAAACTTTAGTGAGTATAGACCTAAACTGCTGAATCTCTTCTCATAAAACAAGCCTTTCATCTCTGGAATTAATCCAGTGAACTTCTCTTAACTGCCTCAAATGAAGTTATATCCTTCCTCAAGTAAGGGGACCAAAATTGTACACAATACTCGAGATGCGGTCTCACCAATGCCTTGTAGAATGCAACAAACGCTTTTAAATTTCATTCCTTGAGCAATAAATACCAAATTACCTGTGTAGGTGACATTCTCAGTGCTTGGGAGCCTCCTGTGAAGCGCTTCTGTGTTGTTTCCTCCGGCATTTATTGTAGTTTGTCTCTGCCGCTTCCAGTTGTCAGTTCCAGCTGTCCGCTGCAGTGGCTGGTATATTGGGTCCAGGTCGGTGCAGCGATATACCGGCCACTGCAGCGGACAGCTGGAACTGACAACCGGAAGCGGCAGAGACAAACCACTATAAATGCCGGAGGAAACAACACAGAAGCACTTCACAGGAGGCTCCCAAGCACTGAGGATGTCACCTGGACAGGGGTCGAAATGTCTGCAACACAAATTCCCAGCTCGGCGAACAGAACCACACAAAGAGCACCCAAGCTACAAATCTTCTCACAAACTTTGAACCAAATTACCATTTGCCCAGCCTTATTACCTGCCATACTTACTTACTAACTTTTTGTGACTCATACAAAAGGACACCAGATCCCTCTGCACCAAATAGTACATTATCCTTTTAAACAGTGATCCAAAGAAGCACTTTCCCATTACAGTTCATGTTGCTACAACATGAATCAAAGAAAAGGCGACAGAAAGGTGCTGTAATTTTAGTGACAAATGCATTCAGTACTCACAAAATCAGACAAGATTTTCTTTGTTCCAGAGCTAGCCCCACTTCAAATTAAACACAATTCTGTGCTTGTACTAAAGATCAAGATACTAAAATGTGCTGGAAAAGGATGAATACTTCAGTAATGATCAGACTGTCTAAATTGCCAAGATTATCTTTACCAGTCCAGAAGCCCAAATACTGTAAACCTTTTCCCAGCCATAAGAGCAAACATTTATTTCTTCTTGCTTCAAGTAATTATTCATCATGTCATAGCGGTTTACAGCATGAAAACAGGCCCTTCTGCCCAATTTGCCCATGCCACCCAGTTTTCTCAATTTAAGTTATTCCTATTTGCCTGTTTTTGGTCCATATCCCTCCATTCCTATTTCATCCATGTACCTGTCTAAATGTTTCTTAAATTTAAAAAAAGGTACTTGCTTCCACTACTACCTCTTGCAGCTTATTCCGGACACTCCCCACCCTCTGTGTGAAAACAATTGCTCCTCTGGACTCCTTAGTATCTCTCCCCTCTCACCTTAAACCTATGCTCTCTAATTTGAGACTCTCCTACCATGTGGAAAAGCTATTCACTATCTACCTTATCAATGTATCTCATGATTTTACAGACTTCCATAAGGTCACCCCTCAATCTGCTATGCTCCAGGGAAAAAGGTCCCAGCCTAACCAGCCTCTCCTTATAACTCAAACCTTCCAGTCCAGGTAGCATCCCAGTAAATCTTTTCTGCACTCTTGCTACAGTAATAATATCCTTGCTGTAGTAGGGTGACCAGAACTGCACGCAGTCCTCCAAACATGGCCTCACCAACAGCTGCCACAGGGTCATTTCCTTTACTCAGTACTCTGACTGATGAAAGCTTGCATGCCGAAAGCCTTCTTCGCCGCCCTGACTAGCTGTGATTCCATTTTCAAGGAGCTATGAACCTGTACCCCTACATCTCTATTCTATAACACTCCCTAGGGCTCTACCATTGATTGTGTAAGTCCTGTCCTGGTTTGCTTTGCCAAAATGCAATACCTTGCATTTATCTAAATTAAACTCCATCTGCCATTCCTCTGCCCACTGGCCCAGTTGATCAAGATCTTGCTGCATTCCTAGAAAAACTTTCTTCGCTGTCCACAATATCACCAATCTTGGCATCATCCGCAAACTTATTAACCATACCTCCTAAATTCTCATCCAAATAATTTATATAAATGATATAACAGTGGATCCGGCTCCGATCCCTGTGGCACACCGCTGGTCACAGGTCTCCACTAAAACTTCCTCGTTAACAACTCTGTAAGAATGGTTTTCTATTGAATCAATTTCTTTCCCTACCTGTTTCAGTCTTATGATTAGAGTTTCCTATCTCTTAGCATGAGGACACAGTATAGAAAGTTGAATAATGTTGGTCTGAGGAAACAGAAGGGCTTTATAGATGGGGGCAGAGAAATTATGATGCTGTGAGGCATGACTTAGGATGTGTGGCCTGGAAAAGTAAGCTTCAAGGCAAGGGTGTAATTGGTATGTGGAGCTTGTTCAAGGAGCAACTATTGAGTGTCCTTGATAAGTATGTGCCCGTCAGGCAGGGAGGAAAGGGTCGTGTGAGGAAGCCGTGGTTTAATAAGGAATTGGAATCCCTTGTTAAATGGAAGAGGGCGGCCTATGTAAAGATGAGGCGTGAAGGTTCAATTGGGGCGATTGAGAGTTATAAGGTAGCCAGGAAGGACCTGAAGAGAGAGCTAAGAGCAGCAAGGAGGGGACATGAAAGGTCCTTAGTTGGTAGGATTAGGGAAAACCCTAAGGCTTTCTATAGGTATGTCAGGAATAAAAGAATGACTAGGGTAGGAATAGGTCCAGTCAAGGATAGTAGTGGGAAGTTGCGTGTGGAGGCTGAAGAGATTGGGGAGACACTGAATGAATACGTTTCGTCAGTATTCAATCAGGAACAGGACATTGTTGTCAATGTGAGTACTGAGTCACAATTAAGTAGAATGGATGGCTTTGAGGTATGTAGAGAAGAGGTGTTGGAAATTCTGGAAAGGGTGAAAATAGATACGTCCCCTGGGCCTGATAGCATTTATCCTAGGATTCTCTGGGAAGCAAGGGAAGAGATTGCAGAGCCATTGGCCTTGATTTTTATGTCCTTGTTGTCTACAGGAGTAGTGCCAGAAGATTGGAGGCTAGCAAATGTGGTTCCCTTGTTCAAGAAGGGGAGTAGGGATAACCCTAGTAACTATAGGCCGGTGAGTCTCACTTCTGTTGTGGGCAAAATCTTAGAGAGAATTGTAAGGGATAGGATTTATGAACATCTGGATAGGAATAATGTGATCAAGGATAGTCAGCATGGTCTTGTGAAGGGCAGGTCGTGCCTCACAAACCTTATTGAATTCTTTGAGAAGGTGACTAAGGAGGTGAACGAGGGGAAAGCAGTAGATGTGGTGTATATGGATTTTAGTAAGGCGTTTGATAAGGTTCCCCATGGTAGACTACTGCAAAAAATACGGAGGTATGGCATTGAGGGTGAGTTGGAGGTTTGGATTAGGAGTTGGCTGGCTGGAAGAAGACAGAGGGTAGTAGTTGATGGCAAAGGTTCATCTTGGAGTGCCGTCACTAGCGGTGTTCCGCAAGGATCTGTTTTGGGACCATTGCTGTTTGTTATTTTTATAAATGACCTGGAGGAGGGGTTAGAAGGTTGGGTGAGTAAGTTTGCGGATGATACGAAAGTCGGAGGAGTTGTAGACAGTGAGGAAGGATGTGGCAGGTTACAGCGGGATATAGATAAGCTGCAGAACTGGGCAGAAAGGTGGCAAATGGAGTTCAATGTAGCTAAGTGTGAGGTGATTCACTTTGGTAAGAGTAATAAAAAGATGGGGTACTGGGCTAACGGTCGGATACTTGGTAGTGTGGATGAGCAGAGAGATCTTGGTGTCCATGTACACAAATCTTTGAAAGTTGCCACCCAGGTAAATAGTGCGGTGAAGAAGGCATATGGCGTACTGGCTTTTATTGGTAGAGGAATTGAGTTCCGGAGTACTGAGGTCATGTTGCAGTTGTATAAGATTCTGGTGCGGCCACATCTGGAGTATTGTGTGCAGTTTTGGTCGCCATACTATAGGAAGGATGTGGAGGCACTGGAACGGGTGCAGAGGGGGTTTACCAGGATGTTGCCTGGTATGGTAGAAAGATCGTATGAGGAAAGTCTGAGGCACTTGGGGTTGTTTTCATTGGAGAAAAGAAGGTTTAGGGGTGACTTGATAGAGGTGTATAAGATGATTAGGGGTTTAGATAGGGTCGACAGTGAGAATCTTTTTCCACATATGGAGTCAGCTATTACAAGGGGGCATAGCTTTAAATTAAGGGGGGGTAGGTATAGGACAGATGTTAGGGGTAGGTTCTTTACTCAGCGAGTCGTGAGTTCATGGAATGCCCTGCCAGTAGCAGTGGTGGACTCTCCCTCATTATGGGCATTTAAGCGGGCATTGGATAGGCATATGGAGGATAGTGGGCTAGTGTAGGTTAGGTGGGCTTGGATCGGCGCAACATCGAGGGCCGAAGGGCCTGTACCGCGCTGTATTCTTCTATGTTCTATGTTGACAGGACTGTTTAGAGTCAGTGGACTGGCCCGTTTTCAAGAACTCAGCGGCCAATCTAAATGAGCATGCCATTATCATTACATATTTAATAATTTATAGATGACTACATGGCAAAGAAATTAATCCAAATGTTCTCCAACCAGAAACCATGGATGAAATGAGAAATCTACTCTCCACTGAAGTCCAGTTCAGGTAACCCTGACTATACAGGAAGTTCAAGTACAATCTTCACAAGGCCACCAGGGACGCCAAGAGGCAATATCAAACAAAGCTTGAGACCCAGACTAACCACATGACACGTATCGTTTGTGGAAAGGTTTACAAAATATGACTGGCTATAAAACGAAGACGAACAGAACCACTATCCCTACCCGATGAACTCAATGCATTCTACACTCACTTTGAACAGAAGAGCGGTGAAACAAAACTACCTGTCCCATCAGCCTTGGATGCACTTGTATCCTTGGACACTACCACAGGCATCAGATCAACCTTCTTTAGGGTAAATCTGTGGAAAAGTAACGAGCCTGGATAGAGACCTCACCCATTCACTCAGATCCTGTGTGGGCCAGTGGTGGAAGCATTCGCAGACACCTTCAACCTCTCCTAACTATGATCTGAAGGCTACCATTACCTTGTGCCAAAGAAAGATTATGCAGCACACCTCAATGACTGCCATCCAGCAGCGCTGACAATGATAATTATGAAGTACTTGGAGAGGCTGATCATGGCTTACATCAACTCCAGTCTTCTGGTGCAACAGGTCCGTGGCAAAAGTCATCTCCCTGACACATCTGGACAGCAAAGGTACCTATGTCAGGCTCCTACTTATTGACTGCCAGTCCACCTTCAACACCATAATTCTAATCAAGCTCCTCTCCAAACTGGGACCTAGGTCTCAGCTCCCCCTCTCTGGAACTGGATTCTTGACTTTCTGATCAATAGACCACAGTCAGTAAGGACAGGCGACAACACTTCCTCCACAATAATCCTCAATACCAGTGCCTGGCAAGTCTGTATACTCAGCCCCCTACTACATTCCTTGTCTACTCATGACGGTGTGGCCTAATTCCACACCAACCCTATTTACAAGTTGGTTAAAATACCACCATTCGAAGTTGGATCTCAAACAACAAGACAGAGTACAGGGAAGAGACTACATTCCTTGGATATGGTGTAAAGACAACAATCTGTCCTTTAGCATCAGCAAAATGAAGGAGCTGGTCACTGACTTTAGAAAGCAAAGTGGAGGACATGCCCCCATCTGCATCAATAGTGCTGAGGTGGAGAGGGGTCAAGAGTATCAAGTTCCTGGGAGTGATGATCACCAACAATCTGTCTTGGTCCACACATGTTGACAACTACTGTCAAGAAAGCACAGGAATGCTTCTACTTCCTCAAGAGTCTATGGAAATTCAGCATGTTCACATTGACAAGGAGAAAGTGAAGACTTGCGGAATGTTTCAGGGAACATTTAAAGTGATCTGAAGTTGTTTAGAAATAGAGGTCTGCTAAAGAAACTACAGATGTAGTCAGAACAGACTCTCAAGGTGTCAATTGAACGTATGTCTGCCTGTGGAACAAGCTGACAGAAGGGATTTCCCTCATCTACTTCCCTCAGCATGCCACTCACTCCCAGGCAGCTTGCTGGGCTGGAGTTGCGTGGAAAACCTAATTAATTAGGAGAGGCTGAAACAGGAATTGCAAGAAGATCTGGCATTAGATCAGGGAAGTAATCAGAGGTGGAGGACAGGAAAAATTTCTGGCTGTAACAGGCAGCTCCTTTTTTGAGGTATCTTAAGTATTGGAGGTGATTTCCTCAAATTCCAGAAGCAGCAATCACTGTTTTATATGCTGTTGCATTTTTTTCTCCATAGTTCCAAAACAAAATCAAACCAATGGCACTTTTAAAAGGGGGAAGGACAGACAAAGACAGCACATGGTCAGGTCAGTGCAGGAGAGAGAGAGAGAGAGAGAGAGAGAGAAAAACCTACACTGCTCTGTGACACCGCAGTTTTGCTGCTGAATTCATGCATTGCTGGACGTCAGAGTGTGTCTCGGGAAAATTAACAAACAGTGAAATTCACAACTGATCTTGGAGGTCGCAGCACAGAAACAGAAAAGTCAATAGTTTTAAATATAGCCTTGCTTCAAATCTACAATAGTGAGTAGAGTGGGTTCTTTCTTGATTTTATGTTTTATTGAGATATGTCCCTTGATTAAACTTAAAATATAAGCCCTAAGTATTAAGTTAGCCTGGAGCAGTGCTTTGTAGAGGAATAAGTTGGTGCTATTTTCTGGGTCTGTAGATTCGAAGAAACAAAATGGTCCTTAGGAGAGTGATATATTTTTCTTGTCGGATGTGGGAGTTTGGGGACAGTTTGTGTGTTACTCACGCCTGCATCTGCAATAAATGCTGTTAGTTGCGAGTCCTATCAGATCGAATGGATCGGTTGGAGCAACAATTAAAGGCAATGAGGAATTTACAACAACAAGGGGGTGTGATGGATGTCAATTATAGGAAGAGAGAAAAGTCATAGATACAATCACATAGATGGATTAACTCCAGGAAAGTTAAGAGAGGTAGGCAGGTAGTGCAGGAGTCTTCTGTGGCTATTCCCATTTAAAACAATTATGCTGTTTTGGAAAATGTAGGGAGTGATGGATTCTCAAGGGAATGTAGCACAAACAGCCATGTTTCTGTTATCAAGACTGGCTCTAATGCAGTGAGGGGTACGTTGGGTTCCAAGACATCAATTGTGTTAGGGGGCTCTCTAGTCAGAGGCACAAACAGGTGTTTCTGTGGCCAGCAGTGAAAAATCAGAATGATGTGTTGCCTCCCTGGTACCAGGATCAAGGCTGTCTCAAAGAGGGTGCAGAAGGGGGAAGAGGGCCCAGCAGGAGGTCATTGTACACATAGGAACTAATGACATAGGAAGGGACAAGGATGAGAGTATAAAGAGTTAGGCAGGAATTTAAAGAGGAGGTCCTCGAGAGTAGTAATATCTGGATTTCTCCCGGTGCTATGAGCTAGTGAGGGTAGGAGTAGGAGGATAGAGTGGATGAATGCATGGCTGAGGAGCCGGAGGATGAGAGAAGGGTTCACATGTTTGGATCATTGGAATCTCTTCCGGGGTCGAAGTGACCTGTACAAGAAGGATAGATCGCACCTGAATTGGAAGGGGACTAATATACTTGCAGGGAGATTTGCTCGAGCTGCTCAGGCGGATTTAACCTAGTAAGGTGTTGGGGGGGGGAAAGAGTGAGAGACCCAAGAATGTGACAGGGAAAGAGATCAATCTGAGACTGGTACAGTTGAGAAAAGAAGCAAGTCAAACCGTCAGGGCAGGCAGGGACAAAGCAGAGAACAAAGTAGGCCTGATAAATTAAACTGCATTTATTTCAATGTAAGATGCCTAACAGGGAAGGCAGATGAACTCAGGGCATAGTTAGGAATATGGAACTGGGATAGCATAGCAATTATGGAAACATGACTCAAGGATGGACAGGACTGGCAGCTTAATGTTCCAGTATACAAATGCTACAGGAAGGACAGAAAGGGAGCCAAGAGAGGAGGGGGAGTGGAGTTTTTGATGAGGGATAGCATTACAGTTGTACTGAGGGGGGGATATTCTTGGAAATACATCCAGAGAAGTTATTTGGGTGGAACTGAGAAATAAGAAAGGGATGATCACCTTATTGGGATTGTATTTCAGACCACCTAATAGTCAGAGGGATAATGAGCAACAAATTTGTCAGGAGCTCTCAGTTTTCTGTAAGAATAATAAGGTGGTTATGGTCGTGGATTTTAAATTTCCAAACATAGACTGGGTCTGCCATAGAGTTAAAGGTTTAGATGAGGAGGAATTTGTTAATTGTGTACAAGACAATTTTCTGATTCAGTATGTGGATGTACCTACTAGAGAAGATGTAAAACTTGACCTACTCTTGGGAAATAAGGCAAGGCAGGTGACTGAGGTGTCAGTGGGGGAGCACTTTGGGGCCAACGACCATAATTCTATTAGTTTTAAAATAGAGATGGAAAAGGACAGACCGGATCTAAAAGTTGTAAGTTCGAAACTGGAGCAATTCTAATTTTGACGGTATTAGGCAAGAACTTCCAAAGGTTGATTGGGAGCAGATGTTCGCAGGTAAAGGGATGGCTGGAAAATGGGAAGCCTTCAGAAATCAGATAAGGAGAGTCCAGAGACAGTATATTCCTGTTAGGGTGAATTGAAAGACTGGTAGGAGTAGGGAAAGCTGGATGACTAGAGAAATTGAGGTTTGATTAAGAAAAAGAAGGAAGCATATGTCAGGTACAGACAGGACAAAATCAAGTGAATCCTTCAAAGAGTACAAAGGCAGTATGAGTATACTGAAGAGGGAAATCAGGAGGGCAAAAAGGGGACATGAGATAGTGTTGGCAAATAGGGTTAAGGAGAATCCAAAGGGTTTTTTACAAATACATTAAGGACAAATGGGTAACTAGGAAGAGAATAGAGTCCCTCAAAGATCAGCAAGGCAGCCTTATTCGCACTCCAAGAATTATGAAAGGAAAAAAGCTGGTCTTGACAAGACACGTGGTTATATTAAAACGTTTTTTTTAATTCCAAAATGTTTTCAACCTGATTGTAAAAGGGACAGTTGAGATTAGAGGTGCCATGCAGTGTAAAAGAACAACAGAGCAGCAGATGTGATCTATATGGACTTCGCTAAGGCATTCGACAAAGGTCCCTATAGGAGACTAGTTAGCAAGGATAGGTCTCATGGAATACGGGGAGAACTAGCCATTTGGATATAGAACAGGCTCAAAGGTAGAAGACAGGGTGGGGGTGGAGGGTTGTTTTTCAGACTGGAGGGCTGTGACCAGTGGAGTGCCACAAGTATCAGTGCTGGGTCCACTACTTTTTGTCATTTATGTAAATGATTTGGATATGAGCATAAGAGGTACAGTTAGTAAGTTTGCAGATGACACCAAAATTGGAGGTGTAGTGGACAGCGAAGAGGGTTACCTCAGATTACAACAGAATCTTGATCAGATGGGCCAATGGGCTAAGGAGTGGCTGATGGAGTTTAATTTAGGTAAATGTAAGGTGCTCCATTTTGGAAAAGCAAATCTTCGCAGAACTTACACACTTAATGGTAAGATCCTACGGAGTGTTGTTGAACAAAGAGACCTTGGAGTGCAGATTCACAGCTCCTTGGAAGTAGAGTCACAGGTAGATAGGATAGTGAAGGCGGCGTTTGGTATGCTTTCCTTTATTGGTCAGAGAATGGAGTACAGGAGTTGGGAGGTCATGTTGTGGCTGTACAGGACATTGGTTAGACTACTTTTGGAATATTGCAAGTCTGGTTTCCTTCCTATCGGAAAGATGTTGTGAAACCTGAAAGGGTTCAGAAAGGATTCACAAGGATGTCGCCAGGATTGGAGGATTTGAGCTATAGGGAGAGGTTGAGTAGGCTGGGACTGTTTTCCCTGGAGCATCAGAGGCGGAGGGGTGACCTTATAGAGGTTTACAAAATCTTGAGGGGCATGGACAGGTTAAATAGACAAATTTTTTAACCCTGGTGTGGGGGAATCCAGAACTAGAGGGCATAGGTTTAGGGTGAGAGGGAAAAAGTATAAAAGAGACTTAAGGGGCAACCTTTTCACGCAAGGGGTGGTACACGTATGTAATGAGCTACCAGAGGAAGTGGTGGAGGCTAGTACTATAGTTACATTTAAAAAGCATCTGGATGGGTTTTTTGGATAGGGAGGGTTTGGAGGGATATGGGCCAAGTGCTGGCAAGTGTGACTACATTAGGCCTGGGATATCTGGTCGACATGGACGTGTTGGACCGAAGGGTCTGTTTCCGTGCTGTACATCTCTATGATTCTACCTCCGGATACACGCATGAAACAACCCACCACCCTGTGGCCGAACACTTCAACTCTCCCTCCCATTCCGCCAAGGACTTGCAAGTCCTGGGCCTCCTCACTCCACGTCTAGAGGAAGAATGCCTCATATCCCACTTGGGACCCTCCAGCCATAAAGGATCAATGTGGATTTCACCAGTTTTCTCATTTCACCTGTTTCCACCTTATCCCAGATCCAACCTTCCAACTCTGCATCGCCCTCTTGACCTGTCCATCTTCCTCCCCACCTATCTGCTCCACCATCCTCTCCAACCTTTGACCTTGACTCCCAGCTTCATCTCCCTGTCGTATTCTCAGCTACCTTCCCCCCCCAGCCCCACCCCTTCCCCTTTATCTCTCAGCGCCCTTGGGCCACAAGCCTCATTCCTGATGAAGAGCTTATGCTCCAAGTGTCGTCTGTCCTGCTCCTTGGATGCTGCCTGACCAGCTGTGCTTTTCCAGCACCACACTCTCATCAAAGACCCCTCCCACCCCAGTTGTACTCTCTTCCACCCTCTTCCGTCAGGCAGAAGATAGAAAAGCTTGTATACATGTACAGATTCCAAAATAGTTTTTTCCTCGCTGATTTCAGACTTTTGAATGGACCTCTATAACGTTACTGTTGATCTCACTTTTGGGCATCTGTAACATTGTATCTTGCACTCTGTTCTAGTACCCTGATATGAGCATATGGTTCAATCTACCCGTTAAGCATGTAAGACAAGACTAGAGCCAAATCTAAAATGTTGATTCCTTGGTCTCTACATTGATAACAATTAATTTGCCTTGTGTTACAAGATTTTTGTCCCAGTATGAGCAATCAACTGCTTACCAGGCAATTGTTGCTCATAAAATAATTAAAATAGATATGTCCACAGATGTTTTTGGGATTTATTTTGTGGCTGAAGAACCATGCAGTCACAGTTTGCTGCCTTGCTCTAAACACATTCCAACAAATAAAACTTTCAGAACAGAGATAAATCATTCAACACAGTTAATGCTACAATGACGGCTAATTTAAAGGACAATTACTTCTATCTTTCATGTGTCAACTCCCATGTAACTTGGATTACAACCAAGTTTCAGTTTTGAAATCTTATTAGGTCTTCCAAAAAATAGGCAAAATTTACATCGACAGATCTGCAATAATTAATGTAGCTATATTCTCTACAAGCAACACTATATTATGCAAAATTCTATTTGCTCCTTCATTCTGATGGATGTTTTAACTTAGTCTGGACTATGAAAAGAGAGATTACGAGCTTTAATACTGTTATTTTCATTCATCAAACACAAGTTATTTCAACTCATGCAACAGCCTGGCCTTTTTCCAATTGGTTGCTTGGCAACAGGCACTCGGCACACAAAAATGTCAGTGTTATCTGGATCAACACAGATGTATGACATCCTATGTCTGCTCTCTTTTAACCATAATACAAAGCTGGTGATAAGGTCTGAACAGGTCTGGAAAAATTATTTCTTAAACCTGGATCACTTCATACTCATCAGAGCCTGTGGGAATACATGGGTATGGCCAGAGTGGTAAAAGTGCTTGTAACTGAATAATGAATGTAATTGTACCAAAGTAAATATACTGTCTTAACACACTATGAATCATATCAAAGATGTTCAATTCAGGAGGAGAAATGCACATAAAAATGAATTTAATAGCAATCCATATAGCTAAAGCTAATTGTGGAATCTTTAATGCATCCTGATTACATTACAGCCTCAAAAACATCAGGTGGAACTCAACACAGGTGCAGACATTTCAGATATCATCCCGTGCTGATTGTGGGAACTTGCTGCTGACAGAGTGAGTGCTACATTTCCTACAACACATCTGAACTATACTACAAAAGTACTTTGTTGACTGTCAAGGACTTCATGACGTCCAGTGGTCATGAAATGCGCAAAACCAATACACACTTTGCTTTCATTTGTTTTCAGGAAGCAGTCAGAGACAGATGGCCTTAACCAATCCTACTGGACCTCAGCCATAACACACTGGCATTGTGTAAAGCAAGGGAGCTCACCTCTTGCGCCAGGAATGCCTCAGTAGAAATTCACTCTCTTCTTCCGCTAACAAAGGCATCGATGCAGCTACATCCGTCACATCCATCTCGGGTTCAGAAATATCGGCAGCGTTTGGATAGGGTGAACACACGGATTTCAGCAGCCTTTCTGACTATTTCGCAGAGCAGGGCACATTTTGTTCCTGCACTGTTTGCAGCTTTCATATGGTCCACATGCTTGTTCAAATCTGTTGTACTGACCCGAATCTTATATGTAACAGGTCCTGACCTCCCGCCGACTGTGCCTATTACCCATACATGGCCATTCCTATGGATCTTACACCAAACTTCGTCTCCCGCAATAAACTGTTTCTCTTATCTGGTGGACTTTTGGGATGGGCACACGAGTTCCTGATGATGTTTCACCCTCCACACCCAGGTCTGGGAAGATCAGACTTAACCTTATGCGAAGTCTACTACCTATTAGCAACTCTGTCAGCGTTATCACTGTAGTTGCATATGGGGTGGTCCTATAATCAATTAAGAAATGTGACAGCTTGGTATCTAGCCAAAGTATAAGCTGTTTCTTCAAGCCTATGTTCAAAGTTGACACTACTCATTCTGCCAGGCCATTGGATGATGGATCGTATGCAGCTGTCCTTATATGTCAAATCCCATTCAACTTTAGGATTTACACGAAGTCTCTACTGGTAAACGAAAGCCCATTATCTGTGACCAACCCTTCCAGGAGTTCGTGCATTGAAAAAGATATGTGCAGTTTTTCTACCGTTGTCCACATGTTTGACAAATGAACTCTATGCACACCCAAACATTATGAGTAGACATTTACAATTACTAAAATATTGAGCCCATGGAAGTATCTGTATAGTCAATATGCAACTATGTCCAAAGCTTACCCAGCCTTTCCCTCGGATGCGGGGAAACTGCTGACAGTACTTTCTGTCCTTGTTGGCATTCTGGGCGCTGTCCCTTCAACGCACCAAAGTCAGCATCCAAGTCTGGCCACCAGGCATAAAATCTTGCCACCAACTTCATTTGGAGACTCCTGGATAATCCTGGTGGAGTTCAGATAGTATTTGGTGGCAGCCTTTTCAATCACTTTTGCTCTCCATACCAATACGCCATCCTCTACTATGAGATGGTCTCTCTGGGTACATAAAAGTTTCAATTCTGGTTGTGATGGCACTTTGGTTTCCCCCATCACCACCAGTTGTTTCAGGTCTGCCTCCAATGTCTGATATTGTCAATTGTGACTGGAAAGAAAATCTAAAACCATTATAAACTCTTCCACTGACAGTACCACTGGTGGTATATCTGCCAATGGGAGACGGCTGAATGCATCCACATTCATGACTTGGCCTCCCAGATGGTGTGCAAATTTGCAATTGTACATAATAAGTATTAGAGTCCACCATTGAATATGGCCTGAAGCTATGGGCAGCATTGCTTTATCCTCTTTATGTACACTTATTATTACAAATTTTTGCCAATCAAGGTATTGGTGGAACTTCCTGACCATTTAACCAGACACTTATTTTGATTGGTTCTGATTTGGATATTGCGAAGTAATTTAACTGTTTCAAGCTAGATCGAGGTGGACGTTCCAGGATATACACTGTCCTAGATACACTGTCCTACCAGTCTCCGAGTTGTGTCACTCAATTTAGGTCAAGTAGGACTCTTTTGTCATCATGAATCCGCATTCCGGCAGTAACTACAATTGCTTGCTGGCCCAACCCTGAAGAAAATGTAATTGTTTAACTTAGACATGGCTTTGTTTTGGGGTTTTGCTGTGCCTGACCGACAGACCCTCCAATCCTGGATATGTCCTGAGTGAGACTATACAATTGCCTGCACTCAAGTGGTATTCCCCAATCTCAGTTGGACTGGTGAGGGTGTCTGCTCCACTTGCCACATTTTCCAATGATAAACCAGATGCAGTGCCTGTCTGAAGTCCAGTTGGCTTCAGCTAGTAGGTGATTTTGCATAGTTACATAATTTATCCCACAAAATAACCAGTCTCTAAGCATCTCATCAAGGGATAAACCGAAGTCACATGCTTCTGCCAGCCACCTTAGCATAGTCAAAAATCCTGACACAGATTACCCTGGTTCTCGAAATGCCTAGTGAAAATGATAGCATCTCAGAATTGGAGGCGCTTGGGGTCATAACATTCCTTAACTAATTCCATCGATTCATGAAAGGTTTTTGTATCTGGTGCGTCAGGGAAAGTTAGGCACCTAGTAACAGATAAAGCTGCAAATCCACAAGCTGACATGATAATTAGTCATTGCTTTCCATCTGTCCCAAAGTAATTTGCCCTGAAAAAAAATAACAATTCTTTCTATATAGTGGGCCCAGTCTTCAAGTCAAGCTTCCCAATAATGCCAAAATGCAAGAAAAGCTTACCCCAACTCAAACATGACTGCTGCGAGTGGGTTTCTTCAGGAATGTGCTTTCCTCTTGTTACCACTGAAATAACTCCACAGAGGCTGATATCCGGTCACCAAGTCACCCTTTATTTACACATCCAAAGTCCTTTACTCTGGTACAGCCTCAACACATTAAGCACTCAGTGTCTTAATGTCTGACACTCCTTTTGTTGTCTGTCAGTCAGGGCTCCCTTATTGGTCCAGATTAACATTCCCAATCAGGGAAGTCATATTCTGGAGGTACAGCTGGCTGACCTCATTACAATCACTACTTGGTGAACTGCTTTTTTGAACCGTTAGAATCCACATGCTATAGGTTGACGCCCAATGCCCTCAGCAAAGAAATTCCAGAATTGTGACCCTGTGACAGTGAAGGAATGGTGAATATTTCCATATCATTATAGTGAATGATTTGGATGGGAACTTACAGGCCTTGGTGTTCCCAAGTATCTGCTGCCCTTATTCTTCCAGATGAAAGTAGTCCTGGGATTTGGATGGTGCTGTGTTAGGACCTTTGGTGAATTTTTGCAGTTTATCTTGTAGACAGAAGACACTGCTGCTACTGAGCATCGATGGTGGCAAGTGTGGATGCTTGTGGATGTGGTGCCAAGCAAGCAGGCTTTTTGTCCTGAATGCTGTCAAGCTTGAGGGTGCTGCTGCTGCACCCATCCACGCCAGTGAGGAGTATTCTATAACGCCCCTGACTTGTGCCCAGAAGATCGTGGATAGGCTTTGGGGACTCAGGAGGTGAGTTATTTGCTGCAGTAGCCTTTGACCTGGTCTCGTAGCCACGGATGGTGAATGCAGCATTCAAATTGCTTACAGAAAAGTGATGTTGTTCAGTATCAATCTGAGATCTATGTCAAATAGTGTATCTTCAAAACAAAGTCAAAAGCAACATTAAATGGTACCAGTAGCAGATAACGTTGTTTGGATTATGTTGGCCAGACTCTTCATTTGGTCCTTGGTATACATGGATACCAAAACACTTCCAAAGTCAGGTAGTGCTACCTGAACACAGATGGTGCTTCGGTGTAAATGATGATTTGCAGCAAAACATATGATCAGAAGTCCTTGAAATCGAACACAACACTAGGGATCCAAAGTCAATTCCTCCTGTGTGGAGCTTGCACAGTCTCCTTGTGTCTGCATGAGTTTCCTCCCACAATCCAAAAATGTGCAGGTAGGTGGATTGGCCATGCTAAATAGCCCATAATGTCCAGGGATGTAAAAGCTGAGTGGATTAGCCATGGGAAATGCAAAGTTATGGGTATAGGATCGGGAAGTGGATCTGGGTGGGATGCTGTTCAAAGCATCAGTGTGGACCCATTGGTGGAATGGCCTGCTTCCAAACTGTAGGGATTCTATTAATTCCTTTGACGGGATTCATGGAGAGTTCCACCTGACTAAATATATTGAAAAGTAAGGCAGATAAAATTAAGTGATTTTTCAAAACCATTTCTGAACTTTTCATGCCATATTATTATTAAGACGGATTCAATAGAATTTATGCAATGCCTAAAATCTGCTACTTGGGTTCATGTGGCCATACATTCAATTCAAAACCTAATTAGAAATGGGAAAAGGATCCTAATCAATTTTCTCTTGCATTTCTTTCCAAAGTCTAAAAAATGCTGGCTCAATGAAACTGATTAAAAACTTGAATCATTGACCAAAACCAGAAAATCAATTTCAACCATCTTTTGGAATCAGGAACAAATATTTTACAGGTTCTCACTAAAGAACCAAATTGACATGGAGCCAGTCTAAGTACTATGAACAGGAGATTGCTTATTGGCAGTAATACAGATGATGGTGTAATGTTTCTTGCTTGCAGAATAAACAGCCCAAGAAAACAACTGGAATACAGCCAAACTCCTATAGTGGTGCACAATATGAAAATGTCATTATAATTTACATTTCATTATGTATTGCTACTTCTAATGCTTCACCAGCTGGTGTTTTGCACAAGATTCATTTGTGTACAGAGAAGTAAATCACCTGAGGGAATCTTTACAAAAAAATCTTTAAAAAATGAGGCACCAGTTTACCTTTCTTTTCAGAGATAGCTCAATTCAGTTCATGCAAGTCAACACAAAATTGTACACTTTATACTTGTCTCAATACATCCTATGCCCAGCATCAATGTCATTTTATTAAGCATTCAAGTTAACCCACTGGCACATAACTGACCAACCAGTGATTTGGTAATGCTGATTACTGGATAAATTATTGATGAGGACACGAACAAAAAGAAATCCAGCTACTTTACAAGTATACCATGGGACCTTTTACAACCAACTGATGAGTGGAAACAGATTTAATGCCTTGCTGCATCCAAAAAGAAGTGTCTAAGTTAAAACTCTTCACATGCTGCAATTGTGGAATGAGGGTTGAATCTACACTAGTTAACTGAAAGACAAAAGTTTCATGACTAAGACAAGTTAAGATGCTCAAATGCTCCTGTTATTGTCAAGGGAGTATAAACTCTATGCCTCAAAATTGAGTTTCATACAGCCAATTTTACCTCTACCATTTCTTTGGGAGAACCAAAGCCTCTGCATTTCCCCATTTGTATACAGAATCTAAAAAGCTTAACGGCTGTTAGCCTCCTACCTGAAGATCATCTTTCTTCCTCCTCACATCAAAGAAATCATAATGATACATCAGCAGTGGGCATTTTGTTGGAGTGAATCCTGAGGGGCAGGGTTTACATGTATTTGGAAAGGCAAGAACTGATTAGGGATAGTCACCATGGCTTTGCGCATGGGATATCATGTCTCTCGAACTTGGTTGAGATTTTTGAAGAAGTAACAAAGAGGACTGACGAGGGCAGAGCGGTACATGTGATCTATGTGGACTTCAGTAAAGTGTTCAACAAGGTTCCTCATGGGAGACTGGTTAGCAAGGTTAGATCTCATGGAACACAGGGAGAACTAGCCAAGTGGATACAGAACTGGCTCAAAGGTAGAAGACCATAAGACCATGAGACATAGGAGTGGAATCAAGGTCATTCGGTCCATCGAGTCTACTCCGCCATTTGATCAGGGCTGATGAGCATTTCAATTCCACTTATCTGCATTCTCCCCGTAGCCCTTAATTCCTTGCGAGACAGAGGGTGGTGGTGGAGGGTTGCTTTTCAGACTGGAGGCCGGTGACCCGTGATGTGCCACAATGATCGGTGATGGGTCCACTACTTTTCATCATTTATATAAATGATTTGGATGTGAGCATAACAGGTATAGTTAGTAAGTTTGCATGTTGCACCAAAATTGGAGATGTAGTGGATAGTGAAAAGGGTTACCTCAGAGTACAACAGAATCTTAATCAGATGGACTAACAGGCTGAGGAGTAGCAGATGGAGTTTAATTTTGATAAATGTGAGGTGCTGCATTTTGGGAAAGCAAACCTTAGCAGGACTTATACAATGCTTTGATCAAAGTCAATCTGCCTGGTTTAAAATGTAAACAAATCTTTACAAAATTAACTGTCAATCATGATTTACAGTGCTGTTGCATCAGGAATGACAACACCTCTACCAAGGTCCACATGTCAACCAATCAGCACTTTCCACTCATACAGCATAAATGTTCTCTCTTTAATTTGGTATTTCTTGTGAATTGTCCTGATGACTAAAAGATGAAAAGATTTAACAAAACGCTTCGATTTTTTGGCAACGTTCCAGTTCTGTGCTACTAAGTGACCTTTTTTTTCCAAAATATCAGCACCATTGATTGAAATATGCAAGATGAATCCCTAACTACGTTGCAACTTCAAAACCAAACAATAAATTCTCAAAGGCTGGAGAGAAACCAAGAAGGTAATATTTATCTATGTGTGCCGATCAAGCATACTGTTTTAAGTAATGTATACACATTCCTTGCATGATATAACAGCTACAGAATATAGAACAGAACAGCACAGGAGCAGGCCCTTTGGCCCTTCCTCCATGTCGATGCCAACCATAATGCCATTCTAAACTAATATAATTATTCAAAATAGAAACATAGATTGAATCTCATTTACCAAATATAGCATGCAATGTCACCACTGAAAACTGGATGCAATGATAAATTTGAGATGTTGAAGAATTCCTTCAACATAGAAGACTTATTCAACTATTTTCACAATTGATAAGATTTGAAATACAGAACCAAAATGCTCTGAAATCATACAAAACTGATGGAATTGTAACATCAGTATATTTTAGCTGTTCAACTTTTGCTATGATTGTTGAATAGTATGGAACCAGGAGAAAGTGACAACTGCAAGTGCTGGAGATCAGAGTCAAGAGTCTGGTGCTGGAAAAGCACAGCCTGTCAGGCAGCATCTGAGGAGCAGAAGAATCGACGATTCAGGCATAAGCCCTTCATCATTTGGAACCAGCAAAATTTTGCAACTATCTGTAATTAAATTGCTCTGCCCAGCATCACAACAACAGCTGTTATTTAAGCGCACAAATTTGAGATTAAAAGTCCAAAGAAATCAACACCGAAGGCTTCAACAGCGTGCAATTGCTATAGCTATTTAAACCGAGTCACAGCTGCTCTACAACAACATTTGTAAGTTTACCTGATGGTTAACACCAAAGAAAGTATACTCTCTAGTTGACCTCCTCTCTCAACAATCTTCTGCTTGTCAAATCTTTAATCCAAACAATGATTGATGGTTATAAACAAACAACTTCACGAAAGTATAAATGACTTGTATATTGTCATCTCATTTCTGATTTTCAAATAACAGCCTGAACTAAATAAGTTGTACAGCTTTAATTTTGAATATCAGTTTGCTAGCCACACAAACTTCCAAGAAATGCTACATGACTCTATGACAGTGACCGTCAAAGACTGGTGGTAAACCTGAGGGCTCTGAAATTAAATGGAAAATTTGGAGAAAGCAGGATACATAGAAGCAGCAACCTTGTTGTGGTTCTGTTCGCCGAGCTGGGAATTTGTGTTGCAGACGTTGCGTCCCCTGTCTAGGTGACATCCTCAGTGCTTGGGAGCCTCCTGTGAAGCACTTCTGTGATCTATCCTCTGGCATTTCCTCCGGTAGTGGTTTGAATCTGCCACTTCCGCTTGTCAGTTCCAGCCGACCGTCGCATTGGTCGGTATATTGGGTCCAGGTCGATATGCTTATTGATTGAATCTGTGGATGAGTGCCATGCCTCTAGGGATTCCCTGGCTGTTCTCTGTTTGGCTTGTCCTATAATTGTAGTGTTGTCCCAGTCGAATTCATGTTGCTTGTCATCTGCGTGTGTGGCTACTAAGGATAGCTGGTCGTGTCGTTTCGTGGCTAGTTGGTGTTCATGGATGTGGATCGTTAGCTGTCTTCCTGATTGTCCTATGTAGTGTTTTGTGCAGTCCTTGCATGGGATTTTGTACACTACATTGCCCAGCATGAGCAAAACCATCGGGTCCTTCGTTCTGGTGAGTTGTTGTCTGAGAGTGGCTGTTGGTCTGTGTGCTGTTATGAGTCCTAGTGGTCGCAGTAGTCTGGCTGTCAGTTCGGAAATGCTCTTGATGTATGGTAGTGTGGCTAGTCCTTTGGGTTGTGGCATGTCCTCGTTCCATTGTCTTTCCCTTAGGCATCTGTTGATGAAATTGCATGGGTAAACGTTTTTGGCGAATACATTGTATAGGTATAGGTATCGGTATAGGTGTCCTTCTTCCTCTTTTTGCAGTTCTGGTGTACACCTTTGTTATCATTAAAAACACAGAAATAGAGAACACACACCGGATCATCAACGACACTTTCACAGGAATCCGATTCACTAGAGAGGAAGAAAAGGACAACCAACTCCCATTCCTAGACGTGATGGTACAGAGAACACCTAACGGAGAATTCACCACAAAGGTATACAGGAAAACCACACACACAGACCAAGTCCTGAACTACGAAAGCAACCACACCAACACACACAAAAGAAGTTGCATCAAGACACTATTCTAAAGGGCCACAACACACTGCAGTACACCAGAACTGCAAAAAGAGGAAGAAGGACACCTATACAATGTATTCGCCAAAAATGGATACCCGTGCAATTTCATCAACAGATGCCTAAGGGAAAGACAACGGAACGAGGACATGCCACAACCCAAAGGACTAGCCACACTACCATACGTCAAGAGCATTTCCGAACTGACAGCCAGACTACTGCGACCACTAGGATTCATAACAGCACACAGACCAACAGCCACTCTCAGACAACAACTCACCAGAACGAAGGACCCGATGCCCAGCATGAGCAAAACCAATGTAGTGTACAAAATCCCATGCAAGGACTGCACAAAACACTACATAGGACAATCAGGAAGACAGCTAACGATCCACATCCATGAACACCAACTAGCCACGAAACGACACGACCAGCTATCTTTAGTAGCCACACATGCAGATGACATGCAACATGAATTCGACTGGGACAACACTACTATTATAGGACAAACCAAACAGAGAACAGCCAGGGAATTCCTAGAGGCATGGCACTCATCCACAGATTCAATCAATAAGCACATCAACCTGGACCCAATATACCGACCAATGCAACGGACAGCTGGAACTGACAACCGGAAGTGGCAGATTCAACCACTACAAATGCCGGAGGAAAGATCACAGAAGCGCTTCACAGGAGGCTCCCAAGCACTGAGGATATCACCTAGACAGGGGACGAAACGTCTGCAATACAAGTTCCCATCTCGGCGAACAGAACTACAACAACGAGCACCCGAGCTGCAAATCTTCTCACAAACTTATAAAACTAGAAACGTACAGAACAGAACAAGCCCTTCAGCCCACAATGGTGTGCCAAGAATTAATGCTGATCGAAAATAAAATAACCTAACCTACGCACCCCTCAATTCACAGCTGTCCATGTGCATGTCCAGTTGTCGCTTATATGTCCCTAATCACTCTGCTTCCACCACAACCACTAGCAATGCATTCCATACATTCACAACTCTCTGGATAAAGAACGTACCTCTGACATCTTCTCTCTACCTTCCTCCTAATATCTTAAAACGATGACCTCTCGTGCCAGCCAATCCTGCCCTGGGGAAAAGTCTCTGGCTATTGACTCTATCCATGCCTCTCATTATCTTGTATACCTCGATCAGGTCACCTCTCTTCTTCCTTCTCTTCAGAGAGAAAACTCCGAGCTTAGTCAACCTCTCTTTGTAAAACAAACCACCCACTCCAGGCAGCATCCTAGTAAACCTTCTTTGCACCCTCTCCAAAATTTCCATATCTTTCCTATAATAGGGCAACCAGAACTGGACACAATATTCCAAGTGGTCTCACCAGGGTCTTGTAGAGCTGCAGCAAAACCTCGCGGCTCTTAAACTCGATCCCCCTGTTAATGAAAGCCAGAACACCATATGCTTTCTTAACAATCCTATCCACTTGGGTGGCAACTTTGTGGGATCTATGCACTTGAACATCAAGATCCCTTTGTTCCTCCACACTGCCAAGACTCCTGTCTTTAATCCTATATTCAGCATTTAAGTTTGACCTTCCAAAATGCATCACTTTGCATTTATCCAGGGTGAACTCCATCTGCCATTTCTCAGCCTAGCCCTGCATCCTATCTCATGCCACATGCAGCAAGACTAGACAGCATAAAAGCTTGGATTAATGTGGCAACTCCAGCACACCGCAGAAGTGCAAGCAATGAGCAATGATGATCTCCAACAGAAGAAAATTTAACCATTTCCCCATGATATTCAATGGCACAGCCTTCATTTAACTCTGATCAAGATCCTGGGATCTAAGACTGACTATAAACTCAAACTGACTATCTATAAATATTGCGAAGGCTTGTGTGGCAAAGTGGTACTGTCCCTGCTATTGGTTCAAGTGCCACTGCTCCACAGGTGTGTCATTCTATGGCTGCAAGAACAGTTCAAATGTTGAGAACTGGATGCTGACAGTCACCTCCCGACTCTCTCAAGTCAATCAACCATTTACAAGGTACAGATGTAAAAAGATACTTATAAGTTGCAGCTCCAACTCTCAAGAGGATCAACTGTCATCCAGGACAAAGCAACTTGCAAGAGGAATGCCAATCATTAGCTGTAATATTCACTCCTCCAGTAGTACACAATTGGAGCAGCTTGCACCATTTACAAAATGCAATGCAACAAAACAACTTTGATAACAACTTTCAAATCCACAGTATCTATCCCTGGAACGGCAACCAAGCAAATGCATGAAAATTCCACTAAATGCACCATAAGTATTAATTTAACCTGGAGCAGTGTTTGTAAAGGTATAGAACAGTGCTACCTTCTAGGTGTGTAGATTGAAAGAAGCAAAAATGGCCTTTAGTGGAACGATATGCTCTTCATGTCGGACGTGGGGGTTCAGGGAGAGTTTACGGCTTACTGAGGATTATATCTGCAATAAATGCAGTTGGTTGTGAATCCTATCAGACTGAATGGATCGGTTGGAGAGACAGTTAGAGGCAATGAGGAATTTACAAGAGCGAGGGAATATGATGGATGGCAGTTATAGGAAAGGGGGAAACATCGCAGATACTGTCACATAGATGGGTTAACTCCAGGAAAGTTAAGAGAGATAGGCAGGTAGTGTAGGCGTCTTCTATGGCTATCCCCATTTCAACAAGTATGCTTGCTTGTAGGGGGTGATGGATTCTTAGGGGAATATAGCACAAAAAGCCAAGTTTCTGGTATTGAGACTGTATCTAATGCAACGAGGGGTACGTAGGGTTCCAAGAAATCCACTGTGTTAGGAGACGCTCTAGTCCGAGGTGCAGACGGGGGTGGGGGGGGGTGGGGCGGGGGTTGGACACCCAGGGAGATAAGTGAGGAAAGAGATCAATCTGAGACTGGTACAGATGAGAACAAAAGGTGAGTCAAACAGTCAGGACAGGCAAGGACAAAGCAGAGAACAAGGTAGGACTGATAAATTAAACTGCATTTATTTCAATGTAAGAGGCCTAACAGGGAAGGCAGATGAACTCAGGGCATGGTTAGGCTGGGCTATTTTCCCTGGAGTAACGGAGGCTGAGTGTTGAGCGGTGACCTTGTAGAGCTTTATAAAATCATGAGGGGCATGAATAGGATAAATAGACAAAGCCTTTTCCCTGAGGTAGAGCAGTCCAGAACTGGAGGGCATAGGTTTAGGGTAAGAAGAGAAAGATATAAAAGAGACCTAAGGGGCAAGTTTTTCCATTCAGAGGGTGGTACGTGTATGGAATGAGCTGCCAGAGGAAGTGGTGGAGGCTAATACAATTGCAACGTTTAAAAGGCATCTGGATGGGTATATGAAGAGGAAGGGTTTGGAGGGATATGGGCCGAGTGGGACTACATTGGGTTGGGATATCTGGTCAGCATGGATGTGTGGGACCAAAGGGTCTGTTTCCGTGCTGTACATCTCTATGACTCTGTGCCCCGAGTCACACACCTGAATTCGACCTTCATCAGTATTCCTTCATAGTCACTGGTGTACATCCTAAAACTTCCTCCCAAACAGCTTTCAGACTGTACCTACATCACATGGACTGCAACAGTTCAAGAATGCTGCTTACCACCACCACAACACACACATCTCAAAAGTCTATGCAACGGAAACTAACTGTAGGGAACGTGGCTCGAGGGTAGTTTCGAACAGGCAATAAATGTTGACTTTGACAGTAACCCTAGAATCAAAGACTGAGTCAAATGAAAAGATAAAATCAATCTATCAGTAGCCAAAAGACAATGTAACATGTAGGTGACACAGCAAGTGACAACCATGTCCCCATTTCTAATTTGTTACCAAATAATAGTTTGATCAAGTGACACTATCAACGTTTGAACTTAAAATAGATTAAAAGGACATAACACTGACTAGAAACCAAGGCTATTCAAAACCATAAGCACATTTTAATAGTAAATTTTTCCATGCACTCATAGTCAGCCTGGATCCTAAAGTGAACACTGCAAATTGATACCCCTTTCTAACAATTACTTCAATGTACTGGCAACATTCCATAATGACTTTCCAGCAGATGGAGGCATGAAACAACAAATCCTGTGACAACAATTACTGAAACAACATATCATTTCTAAAAATAACACCCTGCTCACCCAACGTGAAGCAAATTCAAATTTATTCAGTGTAGGATACTAACATCCTATTTTGCACAAGATAAACTGATAAAATCTGTTTTTATTAAATATACTTGTCCCTTACAAATGGGTGCCATACAATCTCAATCTCTGGGTATTGATAGTAGTTTTTATTTCAAAAATATACTTTATTCATAATAATATGTTTATGTAGCTTCATAGTCACTGAAGCAGTTCAGTAGTTCAGTTCTGTACAATACCATATGGAGAAACAAACAACACTAGAGTTTGATTCTATCCAGCAAACAAATCCAGGGCATTTTTTACTTGTATAAAACTATATTTACATATATTTGAGGCAGCAGGATGGTCCAACAACTGAACAGACCTCCATTTAACTTCAGCAAAAAGATAAATAGCCCTCACCACTGCTAGTTATTTGGCTACTTAAGCATTGCTAGAGGGATGCAGTTTAAAAATGTGGGCGACACGGTTGCACAGTGGTTAGCACTGCTGCCTCACAGCGCCAGAGACCCGGGTTCAATTCCTGCCTCAGGCGACTGACTGTGTGGAGTTTGCACATTCTCCCCATGTCTGCGTGGGTTTCCTCCGGGTGCTCCGGTTTCCTCCCACCGTCCAAAGATGTGCAGGTCAGGTGAATTGGCCATGCTAAATTGCCCATAGTGTTAGGTAAGGGGTAAATGTAGGGGTATGGGTGGGTTGTGCTTCGACGGGGCGGTGTGGACTTGTTGGGCCGACGGGCCTGTTTCCACACTGTAAGTAATCTAATCTAAAAAAAGGAGCTTCACTAGGTTGACTCCAGAGGTGAGAGAGTTGGCTTATGAGGAGAGATTGAGGAGACTTGAGCCATACTAATTAGAATTTAGAAGAATTGAGGGGAGGGGGAATATTAGGGAAACATATAAAATTATGAAGGGAACAGACAAGTTAGAAGCATGGAGATTATTTCTACTGGTGAATGAAACTAGAACTCCGAGGCATAGCCTCAAATAAGGAGTAGCAGATTTAGAGACTGAGTTGAAGAGGAACTTCTCTATCCAAAGGGTTGAGAATGTGTGGAATTCCTGCCTAGTGAAGCAGTTCTGACTACCTCAATGAATGTTTTTAAGGTAAAGACAGATAGATTTTGAACAGTTAAGGAATTAAGAGTTATGGTGAGCGAGTGGGTCAGCCAAGCAGAGTCCAGGAAAAGATCAGCCATGATCATATTGAATGGTGGAGTAGGATAGCCTACTTCTGCTCCTAATTCTTATGTAGAAGAAAAGAACTTGAATTTGTACTGCACCCATAGTGTAGTAAGACATCCCCAAGGTAAATGGGGGCAAGTGTTTTAGTTAAGGTCTACTGCAAGAAGTAAATGCTCCAGGGCAAGACACAAGCAGAAGAGACCAAAATAATATGTGGATTGAGAGGAAAATCTGCAGTGAGACCAGACACAGTGATTTCACTAATTACAACGTGGTGCAAATATATGGAAAAGCAAAAATTCTAAAAAGGCTTTTTGCTCAAATTCATGTAGCATTTGGAACAAATGAGCTAACCAATACAGGTTAAAGGGTATGATCTTGTAGCCAATACAGAGATATGGTTACAAGGAAATCAAAGCTGGGAATTCAATATTCAGAGCTATGTGACTTTTCAAAAGGACAGACAGGAAGGAAAGAGTGGTGGGAAGGGTGAGTAACGGACAGAATACATGCAACAGCAAGAAATAATCTTTGATCAGAAGATAGAGAACTAAGAAATAACAAAGAGAAATCAACACTGTTGGGTGTAGTCTATACGTCCTCTTAGAGTAGCTGTGTGCTCGTACAGACAATAAATCAGGAGATAATGAGGGCATGTAAAATGGTACCACATGAATCATGGGTAACTTATATCTTTGTGAAGTTTAGGATAGTCAGATTGGGAGAGGTATGCATGAGGAAGAATTCATAGACTGTATCCAACACAGTTGCCTGGAACAATATGACTAGGTTAGATTTAGATTAGATTTCCTACAGTATGGAAATAGGCCCTTCAGCCCAACAAGTCCACAACGACTTCTGAAGAGTAACCCACCCAGACCAATTCCCCTACCCTACATTTACCCCTGACTAATACACCTAACACTATGGGCAATTTACCATGGCCAATTCACCTGACCTGCACATCTTTGGTTTGGAGGAGGAAACCCATGCAGCCACGGGGAGAATGTGCAAACTCCACACAGAGTTCCCAGGGCTGGAATCGAACGCGGGTCCCTGGCGCTGAGAGACAGCAGTACTAACCACTGAGCCACTGTGCTGTTGCAGATCTATCCAAGAATCAGGCTATTTGGATCTTATGACGTATAATGTGGCAGATTTAATTTTAAAAATGTCATCGCATAAGATCTCCTGAAGAATAGTGACCATCATATGATGGAATTTAGCATTCAGTTTCAGAGTGAGAAACCTGAATCTTAAACAACAAAGGAATGAGTGCAGAGAAAGCTAGTGTGAACTGGGAAAGCAGTTCAGCTACAAAGAAAACTGAGAAACAATGACAGATGTTTATATCCCACTGAGAAACATCAATTCTAAGAAGGGGATAAGCTAACCATGGTTAACCAGGGAAGTTAAGGAAAACAAACAACGTGGTAAAGATTAGTGCAAAGTCAGAAGATTGGGCAAGTTTTAAAAACCAAAAATGAAGTCACCAAAAATAGGGAGAAAGTGAACTCTGAGGATAAACTTGCAAGTAATATTAAGACACACACCAAGAGCTTTTTTAAGCATTTAAAAAGCGAGAGAGGTCAAAGTGAACCAAGGGCTCCTAAGAGAATAAGGCTAAGTAAATAATGATGGAGAACAAGGAAATGGCAACGAAGTTAAATTAATACTTTGCATCAGTATTCATTGTAGAAAACACAAAAACCATTTCCAAAATATGAAATTATCAAATGCCAAAAATGGACATGATGTAAACACAATAACTATCACGAGAGAAAAAGTGTTAGGGAAACTAATGGAGCTAAAAACCAGTGAGGCCCCCTGAATTTCATCTAAGGATATCTAAGGATATTATCAAGAGTAGCTACACAGATGGTGGTGTTTGCACAGACGGCAAACTTCAAGAATGTGAAGATTTTGGAAAGTGCTGGAGGATTAGAAAACTGTCAATGTAACAACTTTATTCAAAAATGGAAGCAGACAAAAACAGCTAACTACATGACAGCTTAACATCTGTCAATAGGAAAATATTAGAGACTCTTCTTAAAGATGTAATAGCAGAACATTTATAAACACATAAAATATGATCTAGCAGAATCAACGTGTCTTGACAAAAAGGAAATCATGCCTGACAAAGTTATTAGAGTTAGTCCAGGTGGTACCAAGCAGGATCGATAAAGAGAATGTAATAAATTTAGATTGCCAGAAAGTGTTTGTTAAGGCACCACGTGTTCGGTTACTGACTGAGGTAACAGTGCATGGTATTGTTGGCACCACATGAGCATGAATAAATGCTCATGTTAACTAATCAAAGATAGAGTTGAGACAAGGGGGCATTTTTGGGATGGCAACCTGTAACAAGTGGAGTGCCACAGGGATCAGTGCTGGGACGACAAATTATTTGCAATATTTATTCACAACATTCCCAGGGAGGTGAATGTGCTATCGGAAAGTTTGCAAATTAAATAAAAACAGGTGGAAAGGGAAGGAGTCTGCAGAGGGAAAAAAAAGGTTAAGTGAGTGAACAAACTTGACATACTGAATGTAATGAGGGAAAATGGGAGATTATGAACTGTGATACAAAGAGGAGCTGATTATTATTTAAATGAAAAAAGACCGCAGAAAACAGAGCTGCAGCACAGACAGACTTGAGAGTTTTAATGTATAAATCACATACAAGTTCAGCAAGTAATAGGAAAGGCAAATGGAATGACAATTGTCATTTCTAAAGAAATGGAATATTAAAATACAGAAGTCTTGCTCAAACTACATAAGGAACGAGTTAAACCATACTGAGAATATTGTGAACAGTTTTGGTCTTGTATCAAAGCAAAGATATACGAGCATTGCAGACAGTCGAGAGAAGATTCATGAGGTTGATCCCGGGTATGGAGGGATTGCTTCATGAGGAGTGATTGATTGACCCACTAGTGTTCAGAAGAGTGAGAGGTGACTTATATGAAACAAAGATGATTCAAGAAGCTTGAAAGGGTACTTGTGAAGATGTCATTTCCCCTACTGAGAGAATCTAGGATAAGTGGATGCCCAGTTCGGAGAAAATTGGGGAGGCTTTTTTATCAGTGGAATTCTTTACCACAGAAGGCTGTTGAAAATATGTCATTAAGTATATTTAAGGCTGAGATAGATAGATTTTTAAATCGGGTGGCACGGTGACTCACAATGCCAGGGACCCGGGTTCGATTCCAGCCTCAGCTATGTGTGGAGTTTGCACATTCTCCCAGTGTCTGCGTCGGTTGCCACTGGGTTCTCCTCCCACAATCCAAAGGTATGCAGGCCATGGTGTAGGTTATTAGTCAGGGGTAAATATAGGGTAGGGGGAATGGGTCTGGGTGGGATACTCTTTGGATGGTCGGGTCGAAGGGCCCGATAATTCTAATTCTAATCAGTCAGGGAATCAAGGCTACTGGAAAAAGGCAAGAAATTGGAATTCAGGATTATCAGATCAGCAATGATGTCATTGAACGTCCAAGAAGATTCAAAGGGCCTAATGGCCTACTTCTGTTCCTGCATCTTATGGTCTTATTCACAAGATTGCTCCGATACAAAAATTTGACAGTAAGACACATAGGGAGATATTACACAGGTGCCCAAAAGTTTGTCAAAGAGGCAAATTTTAAGCACCTTAAGAACATAAAATCCTTAGAGTGTGGAAACAGGTCACTCAGCTCATCAAGCACACACTACCTGCACATCTCTGGACAATTTAACGTGGTCAATCCACCTAACCTGCACACCTTTGGACTGTGGAAGGAAACTGAAGTACCTGGAGGAAACCCACACGGACATGCGAAGAAAGTGCAAACTCCACACAGACAGGCAGTCACCCAAGGTTGAAATAAAAACCAGTACCCTCATGTTGTGAAGCAGCAGTGCTAACCACTGAGCCACCATATTTCAGGTCACTATTTGTCCAATTAATATAAGAATCATGACTGTACATATTCAGGTAAAAGTAAAGTTTCTGAGACCAAGTTTCGTGACAAGGTAGGAGGTCAATTTATACAGAAGTAATATTTGAAAAGGTTCAAATTACACCCATCTCGCCACCTGTTTATAGCAGTACATTGACTGAACTGTCAGGCTGTAAACTGTTTCTGCTAACTCCATGTCCAAACGAGCAGAAAAAGAGCAATGTAGTATCGCTTTCCTTCTGCATATGTATAGGGAGCTGACCAGCTTCATTCAAATGAATAAGTTTACACCAGCATGAGTTTGACTTCAGCAGCAAACAGGTGGTTAAATATTAAGAGTTTGGATTGTTTGGCTAAAATTCGGGGATCAGATTTTACATAAAATCAACTGTTGCTAATTGCAATCACAGGAATTAAAACAGAATTATTAGTACAGATAAAGGTTCAACTAAACCATTGTGCTTGGGTCCAAGCCCAGAGACAAAACGTTCTGTGAATACAAGCTTAGGCAGATGTCAAAAGTGCTAACTCCCAGGTGGTTAACTTTTTATGTTCTTCAAGGTGGAAGCATTCTCTCTCTTATTAACATGGTCATTATACCAAAAATGTTACATGTTCTATCTGCTCAGATTCAGTTCAACCTAAGTGGTTGATGTGGGTCATAAGATTGAGCCAATTTTCCTCTGATGTAATATTACGTTGGCAAATACCATGCAAAAGTCCAAAACTCATTAAAAAATAAATCAGTTATTCCTCTCCACTACATTGACGTTGAACTGGGAACTAATTCATTACTTAAATTATGCATCTAATTCTGTAATACACCTCCAAGTTAGTTTAATAGGTATCACTGGCACAGCATTGTCCAGAAAGACTTTTCCTATGATGTTCCAAAAAATCGACTATTTAACAGATGGCCATTTTCATTGGTTTTGCCTGGCTGACTAATTAATTCCTGCGGTCACGTCTGCACTCCATTTTATGCTGGCGATGGAAAAGCCAAATTGTTCAACTGCTACAAGGCCATCTCTTTCTCATGAACTTCTTTGACACTAAGATCAAAACAATCTGATCCAATCAGATCCCTTTCTTTTACTCTGTCACCTGAGTGAATTATCTTGAATGCTTCTCCCTACTCAAGCCCTTAACTTTCATCTTTCTCTAATTTCTCTCTGATCTCCTTTCATGCCTTTGCTGAGTGCACCTTGCCAATGAGATCTAGCTCCTGCTTCCTCAATCCTATTTGTACCAATCTGCATATTGTACAACTTCCTTCACAAGGATGTTGCCAAGGTTGGTGGATTTGAGCTATAGGGAGAGGTTGAATAGGGCAGGGCTGTTTTCCATAGAGCGTCGGAGGCTGAGGGGTGATCTTATAGAGGTTTATAAAATCATGAGGGTCATGGATAGGATAAATAGACAAAGTCTTTTCCCTGGGGTGGGGGAGTCCAGAACTAGAGGGCATAGGTTCAGGGTGAGAGGGGAAAAAATATAAAAGAAATCTAAGGGGTGACCTTTTCACACAGAGGGTGGTACGTGTATGGAATGAGCTGCAAGAGGAAGTGGTGGAGGCTCGAACAAGTGCAACATTTAAAAGGCATCTAGATGGGTATATGAATAGGAAGGGTTTGGAGGGATATGGGCCAGGTGCTGGCAGGTGGGACTAGATTGGGTTGGGATATCTGGTTGGACCGAGTTGGACCGAACATCTCTATGACTCTATGACCACCATATAAAGCCATCTTGTGAACTACTCTCTATCTGCTTGCTGTGCCTTTCTCTTTTAAATCTGTCATCATGCATTTCCTCAAATATAACAAGCCTTAACCTCACCGTCCTTCAAAATTCCCACCTCATTTCTATCTTTCTTTTCCCCTGCAAAGACATCTCTTTCAACTCCACAATCATCCAAGGTGGTACTCCCTTCTATTTCTGGCTTTTCAACCCTCCAATTTAAATTGCTCTACTTGTGGTTGTACCTTCCTTTGCCAATGCACAAATACGCCTCTCCAGCTCACTTTCCTCCTTAAGGATACTCTGAAACACCTCACAATTCGACTAAGCTTTTGGTCATCTGATCTGATATCTCCTCATGCAGTCATACTTTATAATATTATGCATAGCAAAGTGCCTTGAATATTAAACACACAATAAACACAAGTTTTGGTTGTTAATTAAAAGTAAATCAAAGATAATCACTACAATTTTATCCTTGTTTGCTATGAAATAACATCACTATGATTGGCTTTTTACCCAAATTTAAGATATTACTGTTGACTGAAAATACAGCAGCCCATGACCGGTTGTTCTGTGATAACGTAACAGTTGTGTTCCTATGCAACCTCGTGCTATAGAAAATCGCACCATGGAAAACCATGACAGAAAATCGCGCTGTAAAAGATCACTAATAGAAAATCGCTGTACCCATTCAGCAGAATGTTTGCGTTATCCAAACAATGTCCACAATTCATCAATTACATTATAGCCACTTGTGCTGACAAAATGCGTGTTATAGTGCAACGACCTGCATTTACAACTTACAAACCCTCACACTTAAGAATGCAATCCTGTGAAAAGGTGCAATTTTAAACATCCAACGTATGGATATTTCTTGTACTTCCCAACAGCTGCTTTAAATTGCTCTGCATTGCAGACAAATCGACTTGTGAACAGACTCTGGAACATGGCCTGTTCGCACCTGAGAACTGCCTGTAAATTGTATTTGGCCCAGAGTTGGGCTGCAGCAGTCAGAAATCTCCAGACTTGCCACACCAGCCATGGGAAAATTGAAGAGTGTTCCTATTGAGGAATGAATGAGAGATGAAATCAAGTCACAAGAGATGCTGAATGCAAAGGCGAGAGTTTTAAAAAGATGCACCTTGGATATCTGGCACTTGATCGGTCTTGTTTCATTGAATATTAGGCCCTATAACCCACATCAATTCCCTGCACACCATTCCAATCATGGCCCTCTCCCAGCCCAATAGCATCAATTTCTCTGCCAACCCATACCATCCACAACTCAAGCCCCTATCCACACATAATGGTCCATCATGCCTCCACGCCAATGAATGCAGACCCCACCTTCTAACCCGACCTCAAGTTTACCTGGACCATCTCAGACACCTCCCTCCCCTTCCTGGATCTCTCCACCTCCACTTCCAGCAGCCAAGTCAACACAAACACCCACTAAAAACCCAATGACTCCCACGGCTACCTGGACTACATTTCCTCCCACCCTGCCTCTTGTAAAAATGCTTTCCCTTATTCACAATTCCTCCGCATCCGCCGCACCTGCTCCCAAGAGGACCAATTCCACCACAGAACATCGCAGATGGCCTCCTTCTTCCAAGACTGCAATTTCCCCTCCCACGTGGTCGACAATGCCCTCCAGCGCATCTCCTCCATTTCCCGCATATCTAACCTTGAACCCCACCCCTTCAATTGCAACAAGGACTGAAACCCCCTGGTCCTCAACTTCCACCCACCAACCTCTGGATACATCACAATATTCTCCACCATTTGTACCACCTGTAAACAGACCTCACCACCGGAGATATATTTCCCTCCCCATTTCTGCATTTCAGAGAGACCATTCCCTCCGTGACTCCCTTGTCAGGTCCATGCCCCCACCAACCCACCCTCAGTTCCTGGCACCTTCTCCTGCCACAACAAGAAATGCACAACCTGCGCTTGCACCCACACCTCCCTTCTCACCTCCATATATGGCCCCCCAAGGATCCTTCCACATCCAACAGAAATTTACATGTACTTCCACACACATCATCCACTGTATCCATTGCATCTGATGTGATCTCCTCTACACTGGGGAGACAAGACGCCAACTTGCGGATCTTTTCAGAAAACATCTCTGGGACATCCTCACTAACCAACCTCACTGCTCTGTGACTGAACACTTAAACTCCCCCTCCGACTCCGCCAAGGACATGCAGGTCCTGGGCCTCCTCCATTGTCAAACCCCAACCACCTGAAGCCTCAAATTTCAATTTAGGACCCTCCAGTCACACAGGATCAATGTGGATTTCACCAGTTTCCCCATTTCCCCTCCGCCTACCTTATCCAAGTCCCAACCTTCCAACTTGGCACCGTCCTCTTTAACAGTCCTACCTGTCCATCTTCCTTCACACCTATCTGCACCACCCTCCTCTCTGACCTATCATTTTCACCCCCACCTTGATCTACCTATCGCATTCCCAGCTATCTTCCCCTGAGCCCTACCCTCCCCTCCCATTTATTTCGCAGCCCTCTTGGCCCAGAAGCCACATTTCTGATGAAGGGCTCATACCTGAAACGTCGATTCTGCTGCTTCTCGAATGCTGCCTTGAAGGCTGTGCCTTTCCACACTCTTCAACTACAGACAACTTATGCAGCCCACCAAATACCCATCGCCTGTACAACACACCATGTCAAATTAATCAGTATCCATCATGAGAAGACCTCAGGATCAAGTTAAGATTAAATACAATGAATTTCGAATTATACATTACATCTTTCACAATATCAAAAAATCATTCCATTCATGAAAGCCTAACACTACACTGAAATCCTCTCAAGTACTTAATTGTCTCCGAAACCAACAGATATGAATCCATAAACCCACAAAGACAGCTAATCTCCTTATGCTACCAAAATAATAGATTGTGGAAAGCAGTCAAGCATTATTAATCACATAGTAATAGCCCCTGGTAGAAGGTCAACAAACAGCTGTTCTGTCTGCACAACATATTTCTTTCAAATCTCAGAGACAGACACCTTATGTTTAAAAAGAAAATTAAAAGGGCTGGGATTTAACAATTTCACAGCTTCACAAGCTTTATAAACCTTTCAAGAACATTTATACTTATTCCACTAAATCCTGATTCCCAACTGTGGTTTAAGGTCAATACTACAGCAAAAATTGATTCTGTATGAATTCAGCACCAAGTTCAAATAGCCCTGCTCAGTTCAGGTTTCCCTCATGTGTGAATCATTCAACACTTATCAATGGAAATAAGAGCAGGACTTCCGCGTCCAGGATCTGTTTTGGAATCTCTGCCACATGGGGAAAACAGGCAATGGCGACAGATTTCAAATATTAGAAGGAGAAATTTATGCCACAGAAATTGTGACAACATTGAAAGCAAGTTGTTTCAAAACCAACAAGTGTTGTTACTTCACAACTGATGTCAAAATGTAGACCAAGGTCCAGTGAAACCAAAGCAAACTATCGAATCATTTAAACATTTAAGACAACACAATGAGATCAGCCTTCAATTTTCCAGACTCAAAGCAATACAAATTAAGTTTATACAACCTGTCCCCAATATTCCTCTTTCAATCAACATCAAATGGAATAGAATTATAATTTAAGCTGTCATTTGAGGTGGTTTCCAGTCTACAAATTGATTGCTGCATTCCCTACCTTATGAAACCATTTCAAAAATATTTCACTATGCGTAAAGTGTATTGAGTCATCCTCGGGACACGAAGGGATCAATACAAATCGAAGTCTTTCTTTTATTTAAGATAATGCTTTAAACACCTTAGCATCGATGAAGGGTTTTATGGTAGAGCGGCTGAGTCCCTACCTCTGGTCTTGAAGGCCTGGATTCAAGTCATCCTGTTCCAGAGGTTTGTCATGACATATCTGAAAAGGTTGATTCAAAATATCTATCAGAGATGAGATAGTCTTGAGTTCTGTTGACCCAATGTACAGTACATGGTAGGGAAGGATAAAACACCACACTTGAATTCGGATTTACTTATCATGTAATTTAGACAGGAGCAAAGGGATATGATTATTCAGAAAGTTAACATTTCTTGGAAATTACAAATTCAACTATGCCATTACAGCAAAACAAAATTGCAAAGAAGAAGAAAAACCAAAATTTCTGGCCTGCAGTATCACTTTCTTTCCCATTTTTATGATGCAAGATCATCTGTAACAGACTGAGAAACTATACTGAAATCAAATTTAAGCTCTTTTAACTCAAGTGTAAATCAGTGTAGTGATAGGCTTTCATGAATGGAATGATTTTTTGATATTGTGAAAGGTGTAATGTATAATTCGAAATTCATTGTATTTAATCTTAACTTGATCCTGAGGTCTTCTAACATTTCGATGAAAAAAAGCCATTGTAAGAGAGATATTTTGAAGAGTCTTACAGATAAATGTTAGTTCAGGAATAAAGTGAATCTATGATTGACAACAGAGGTCGTATTAAGGGTAAGACTGTTGTACTTAATTTATGGTTGTTTGTTATACAAGCTTAATTGAGAGAAAACCTGTGAAAGGACCAAGCAGGTAAAATATTAAGAACTGTTCTTAACTTGTTCCAAGCTCATATTTTTAGCCCACTAATCAGAAGTACACTGCTTCAATGTGTCCTGTGGATTACAATTTAAGGAAACCAATGATGTTCATGTAACTCTGGACATCAGCGTGTATCTTGGAGACCTTAAACAGCGAAATTCACAGCTGACCCTGGAGGAACCTGTGTGGGACAGCTCACAGCACAGGAACAGCTAAATGTATAGTTTTTAATTGTAATCTTGCTGTAAGTCCACAGTAGTGAGCAGGGTGAGCTCTTTCTTTATTCTATGTTTATTGACATCTGTCCCTTGATTAAATTTTGAAAATATAAACTATAAGTACTAAGTTAGCTTGGAGCACTGCTTTTTTTTAGAGCAAAAAGATGGTGCTATATTCTGGGTTTGTCAATTGTGAAGGAGCAAAGATGGCCTTTGGTAGAGTAATGTGCTCTTACTGTTGAATGTGGGAGTTTCCATATTGTTGTGGTTCTGTTCGCCGAGCTGGGAATTTGTGTTGCAGACGTTTCGTCCCCTGTCCAGGTGACATCCTCAGTGCTTGGGAGCCTCCTGTGAAGCGCTTCTGTGATCTTTCCTCCGGCATTTGTAGTGGTTTGAATCTGCCACTTCCGGTTGTCAGTTCCAGCTGTCCGTTGCATTGGTCGGTATATTGGGTCCAGGTCGATGTGCTTATTGATTGAATCTGTGGATGAGTGCCATGCCTCTAGGAATTCCCCGGCTGGTCTCTGTTTGGCTTGTCCTATAATAGTAGTGTTGTCCCAGTCAAATTCATGTTGCTTGTCATCTGCATGTGTGGCTACTAAGGATAGCTGGTCGTGTCGTTTCGTGGCTAGTTGGTGTTCATGGATGCGGATCGCTTCACAGGAGGCTCCCAAGCACTGAGGATGTCACCTAGACAGGGGACGAAACGTCTACAACACAAATTCCCAGCTTGGCGAACAGAACCACAACAGCGAGCACCCAAGCTACAAATCTGCTCACAAACTTTGAAGTTTCCATATTACTGATGTTTTTGTGTGCAAATGTGTCCTTGGTTGTGAATCCTATCAGATCACATGGATTGGTTGGAGCAGCAGTTCAAGGCAATAAGGAATTTACAAGAATTGGGGGTGTGATGGATGGCACTTATAGGAAGGGAGAAAAGTCACAGATACAGTCAGATAGATGGGTTAATTCCAGGAAAGGTGGAAGGGTGGGCAGGTAGTGCAGGAGTCTCCTGTGGCTATCCCCAACTCAAACAAGTATGTTGTTTTGGAAAATGTCGGGAGTGATGGACTCTCAAGGGAATGTTGCACAAATAGCCAAGTTTCTGGTATCGAGGCTGGCTCTAATGTAATGAGGGCTATTGTTACGTTCCAAGTGATCAATTGTGATAGGGGATTCTCTAGTCAAAGGCACAGACAGACATTTTAGTGGCCAGCAGCGAAAAATCAGAATGATGAGTTGCCTCCCTGGAGCAAGCATAAATGATATCTCAGAGAGGATACAGAATATTCTCAAAGGGGACAGGCACCTGCAGGAGGTTATTGTACGCAGTGGAACTAACGACATAGGAAGGGAAAAGGATGAGATTCTGAAGGGAGAATATACAAAGTGAGGCAGGAATTTAAAAAGGAGGTCCTCGAGGGTAGTAATATCTGGATTACTCCCAGTGCTACCAGCTAGTGAGAGTAGGAATAGGAGGATAGAGCAGATGAATGCATGGCTAAGGAGCTGGCGCAGGGGAGAAAGATTCACATTTTTGGATCATTGGAATCTCTTCTGGAGTACAAGAAGGATGGATTGCACCTGAATTGGAAGGAGGATAATATACTGGCAGGGAGATTTGCGAGAGCTGCTCAGACTATTTAAACTACTAAGGTGGGGGGGGGGGGGCGTGGCGGTAGGACCTAGAGAATTGGTGAGGGTAGAGATCAATCTGAGACTGGTACAGTTGAGAAAAGGTGCGAGTCAAACAGTCAGGGCAGGCAGGAACAAAGTAGAGAACACGGTAGGTCTGATAAATTAAACACCATTTACTTCAATGCAAGAGACCAAACAGGGAAGGCACATGAACTCAGGGCATGGTTCGGAACATGGGACTGGAATATCACAGCAATTACAGAAACATGGCTCAAGGATGGGGAGGACTGCAGCTTAATGTTTCAGGATACAAATGCTGCAAGAAGGATAGAAAGGGGGGGGAACAAGAGAGGAGGGGGTGGCGTTTTTGACAAGGGATAGCATTACTGCTGTACTTAGGAGGGATGTTCCTGGGAGTACATCCAGGGAAGATATTTGGGTGGAACTGAGAAATACAAAAGGGATGATCACCTTATTGGGATTGTATTATGGACTCCTGAAGAAGCAACGGGAAATTGAGAAACAAATTTGTAAGGAGATCTCAATTATCTAAGAATAACAGGGTGGTTATGGTAGGAGATGTTAACTTTTCAAACATACACTGGGACTGCCATCGTGCTAAGGGTTTAGATGGCAAGGAATTTATTAAGTGTGTCCAAGAAAATGTCCTGATTCAGTATGTGGATGTACCTACTAGAGAAGCTGCAAAACTCGACCTACTCTTGGCAAATAAGGCAGGGCAGGTGACTGAGGTTTCAGTGGGTGAGCACTTTGGGGCGAGCACCTATAGTTCTATTAGTTTTAAAATAGTGATGGAAAAGGATAGACCGTATCTAAAATTGGAAGTTCTAAATTGGAGGAAGGCCAATTTTGACGATATTAGGCAAGAACTTTCAAATGGGGCAGATGTTCACAGGTAAACAGACAGCTAGAAAATGTGAGCATTCAAAAATGAAATAACAAGAGTCCAGAGACAGTATATTCCAAAGAAAGAAGCACATGTCAGGTATAGATAGGAGTGATCGAATGAATCCTTCAAAGAGTACAAAAGGCAGTAGGAGTATACTTAAGAGGGAAATCAGGACGGCAAAAAGGGGACATGAGATAGCTTTGGCAAATAGGGTTAAGGAGAATCCAACGGGATTTTATAAATACATTAACGACAAAAGGGTAGTCATAGATAATGGAGATGTACAAAACGGAAACAGAACCTTCAGTCCAATTCATCCATGCCAACCAAATATCCCAACCCAATCTAGTCCCACCTGCCAGCACCCAGCCCATATCCCTCTAAACCCTTCCTATTCATATACCCATCCAGATGCCTTTTAAATGTTGCGATTATACTAGCCTCCACTACTTCCTCTGGCAACACGTACCACCCTCTGCGTGAAAAATTTGCCCCTTAGGTCTCTTTTATATCTTTCTCCTCTCACCCTAAACCTATGCCCTCTAGTTCTGGACTCCCCCACCTGAGGGAAAAAGACTTTGCCTGTGTATCCTCATGCCCCTCATGATTTTATAAACCTCTATAACGTCAGCCATCAGCCTCTGACGCACTAGGGAAATCATCTCTAGCTTATTCAACCTCTCCCTATAGCTCAAATCCTCCAACCCTGGCAACATGCTTCTCAATCTTTTCTGAAACCTTTCAGGTTTCACAACATCTTTCCAATACATACGAGACCAGAACTGCACACAATATTCCAACAGTAACTAGGCAAAGAACAGGGGCCCTCAAAGATCAGCAAGGCAGCCCATTTGTGGAGCCACAGGAGTTCAGGGTGATACTAAATGAGTATTTTGCATCAGTATTTACTGAGGAAAAGGACATGGAAGACATAGAATGTGGAGAAGTAGATGGTGTCATCTTGAAAAATGTCCATATTACTAAGGTAGCGGTGCTGGATGCTTTGAAACACATAAAAGTGGATAAATTCCCAGGACCTGATCAGGTGTACCCTAGAACTCTGTTGGAAGCGAGAGAAGTGATTGCTGGGCCCCTTGCAGAGAGATTTGTATCAGTGATAGTCACAGTTGAGGTGCTGGAAGACTGGAGTTTGGCTCGCGTGGTGCCACTGTTTAAGAAAAGTAGTAAGGAGAAGGCAGGGAACGATAGACCAGTGAGCCTGACATCAGTGGTGGGCAAGTTGTTGGAGGGAATCGTGAGGGATGGGATTTACATGTATTTGGAAAGGTAATGACTGATTAGGGATACTCAACATGGCTTTGTGCAAGAGAAATCATGTCTCAAACTTGATTGAGTTTTTTTTTTAAGAAGTAACAAAGAAGATTGATTAGGGCACAGCGGTAGATGTGATCTATATGGACTTCAGTAAGGCGTTCGACAAGGTTCCTCATGGGAGACTGGTTAGCAAGATTAGGTCTTATGGAATACAGGGAGAATTAGCCATTTGGATACAGAACTGGCTCAAAGGTAAAAGAGGGTGGTGGTGAAGGGTTGCTTGTCAGACTGGAAGCTTGTGACCAGTGGTGTGCCACAAGGATTGGTGTTGGGTCCACTACATTTTGTCATTTATATAAATGATTTGGATGTGAACATTGGACGTATTGTTGGTAAGTTTGCAAAAGACACCAAAATTGGGAGATGTCATGGACAGCGAAGCAGGTTTCCTCAGAGTAGAACAGGACCTTGATTAGATGGGCCAATGGGCTCAGAAGTGGCAGATGGAATTTAATTTAGATAAATGCAGGGTGCTGCATTTTGGAAAAGCAAATCAGAGCAGGACTTATACACTGAATGGTAAGGTCCTGGGGAGTCATAGAGATGTACAGCATGGAAACAGACCCTTCGGTCCAATCCGTCCATGCTGACCAGATATCCCAACCCAATCTAGTCCTACCCATCAGCATCCAACCCATATCCCTCCAAACCCTTCTTCTTCATATATCTATCCAAATGCCTTTTAAATTTTGCAATTGTACCAGCCTCCACCACATCCTCTGGCAGCTCATTCCATACACGCACCACCCTCTGCGTGAAAAAGTTGCCCCTTAGGTCTCTTTTATGTCTTTCCCCTCTCACCCTAAACCTCTGCCCTCTAGGGTGTGGACTCCCCGACCCCAGGGAAAAGACTTTGCCTATTTACCCTATTTATGCCCCTCATAATTTTGTAAACCTCTATAAGGTCACCCCTCAGCGTCCGACGCTCCAGGGAAAACAGCCCCAGCCTGTTCAGCCTCTCCCTATAGCTCAAGTCCTCCAACCCTGCCAACATCCTTGTGAATCTTTTCTGAACCCTTTCAAGTTTCACAACATCTTTCCGATAGGAAGGAGACCAGAATTGCATGCAATAGTCCAACAGTGGCCGAACCAATGTCCTGTACAGTGCAACATGACCTCTCAACTCCTGTACTCAATACTCTGACAAATAAAGGAAAGCATACCAAACACCTTCTTCACTACCCAATTTACCTGCGACTCCACTTTCAAGGAGCTATGAACCTGCATTCCAAGGTCTCTTTGTTCAGCAACACTCCCTAGGACCTTACCATTAAGTGTACAAGTCCTGCTAAGATTTGCTTTCCCAAAATGCAGCACCTCACATTTATCTTAGCTTTTGAACAAGCCTTCCATGTGGGACCTTACTGAAACCACATCAACTACACTACTCATCAATATAGTTAAAAATCACACAACACCAGGTTATAGTCCAACAGGTTTAATTGGAAGTGTGCTTCCAATTAAACCTGTTGGACTATAACCTGGTGTTGTGTGATTTTTAACTTTGTACACCCCAGTCCAACACCGGCATCTCCAACTCATAAATATATCTAGTCACCTTTTCAAAGAAATCTCAACTGCATTAGTCAGACAGGATCTCCCTCTAACAAGGCAATGCCAACTATCTCTAATCAATTCCTGCCTTTCCATGTAATGATTAATCCTGTCCCTCAGAGGTTTTTTAATAATTTCAGTGCCACAGACATCAGACGAATTGGCCTGTAATTACCTGGCCCGTCCCTACTTCCCTTCTTGAACAAAGGAACATTCGTTATCCTACAGTCAGCTGCACTTCATTAGTAGCCAGTGAAGTATTAAATACATCCATCAGGGACACAAAAACCTTGCTTCCCATAACACCCTGGGATACATCTCATCAGACTCTAGGAATTTAACACCTCAACTGAAATCCTCAGCTACATTATTTTTCTCCTTTGTGAGTACAGATGGGCTATTCATCTAAGACTTCATCCACATCCACTGGCTTCACACAGAGGTCTTCCCTTTGATCTCTAACAAGTTGAACATTTTCCCTTGGTAATCCTCTTACTCTTAATATATTAATAAAAACCTTGATCCCTCTACCAAAAAAATTGTGGCCCCTCTGTGTCCTCCTAATTTCTATTTTAAGCAATCTACTCCACTCTGTATATTTCTTGGGGACGCCCTGTTGTCCTTCTTGACATCCCTTAACATCCTGGGTTTCCTGGACCTGCTGCCCCTTCCCTTCCCTTCCCTTCACTCTTAAAGCAATACATTGGTCCTGAATTCCCTCTATGCTACTTTTAAAAGATTCCCACCTTCCAAATGCAATCGTACCTGCAAGTAGCTGCTCAGAGTCTGTTTGCCTGATCCCATCTAATGACACTGAAATGAGCTTTTGTCCTGTTTAGATACAACTTCTGCACTATCCTTATCCTTTTCCATAATGACTTGGAAATTTAGAGTATTGTTATGATACCCAAAATGCTCACTCACTGAAACCTCAACTACTTGATTGGCTTCATTCTAGCAATGCTCCATCTCTAGTCAGACTGCTTATGTACTGGCACAAAATGCTCTCCTTTAAAAATACCACTCTGTCTAATTCTTTCAGGCTAAGGCAATGTCAGGTAGTGTTAGAGAACTGTAGGAGGTTTCAAGTTTGCTATCTCTCACATCTTTACTGTGTTCATGTTTGCTCCTCTATCTCCCTCTGACTGTTGAGAAATGTGTAGTATAATCCCAGCAAGGTAATTGCCCCTTATTCATTTCTAAGCTCTACCTAGGTGGCCTCATTTGAAGCCCTTTCTCCTCCCTCATTACTGCAGTGATGATTTCCTTTATGAATAATGTAAAGTCCCCACCTAGCATGCCTGAAACTTCAATACTCTAGAATGTTGAGCTGCCAGTCCTATTCTTCCATCAACCAAGTGTTAGTAACTGCTGATCAATGCTCTAAGTTCATCTGCCTTACAGGTTGAACACCTTGCACTAAAACAAATACAATTTAGCTTTCTGGACTCTCATGTGTCTTATCCTGCCCATGTCTTCTCCAACTACTGGACTATCCTAGCATTCCTTCTGTATTGAATTAGACCTGGCACTGGAACTTACATCTACTCCGTGCCCCACCCTCCATGCCGAACTAGTTTAAATACTGACTGTACCAGTATTTTCAGCCATTTCTTGATCTCAGCCATTTCTTGAATCCAACTGGTTGTAGTCTGCCATCAGTGGTTGGGGAGTTGAGAACAAAGTACATCAAGCCAACAATGGTCACAAATGCTTCAGCCCATAATGCTTCTGTACCAATATACTGGCCTGCTCCCTCATTGAGGGTAGGGACATTTAGAGAGCTTCCTCCAGTTATTTCTTTACTTGTTCACCATTGTTCACAACTGAATGTGGCAGAACTACAGAATTTTGATCTGAGCATGATTTGGAGATGCCGGTGTTGGACTTGTACAAAATTAAAAATCACACACACCAGGTTATAGTCCAACAGATGTAATTGGAAGCACTAGCTTTCTGAGCACTGCTCCTTCATCAGGTGGTTGTAGAGAACACAATTGTAAGATACAGAATTTATAGCAAAAGTTTACAGTGTGATGTAACTGAAATTATACATTGAAAAATACCTTCATTGTTTGTTGAGTCTCTCATCTGTAAGAATACCATGGTAGTTTCACTTCTTTCATATGTAAATCACAAAATCTTTTTTAAAAAATCAAGTTAAATTCTCAGGTTAACTGTAACAATTGGTGTCAGCCAGATAATATGCTGAAGGCGTTAGCCCCCTGTGTTCTCTGTCTGTGCCATAATGTTTAGACTGATTCTAATCTAAAAAGTGAGTTAACAGAGTCTTACATGGATTCATGCAGTTTTTGAGCAAAGTACAATGTAACTTTGCAAGTACAAATTCACCCCACATAGGTATATGTGCGCATGTGGGTTTGTGTGTGTGTCTGTCTGTCTGTCAGGAGTGGGGGGTTGTGAATGTGAGAGAGAATGTATATGTATGTGTATGTGAGTGTAGAGTGTCTAAATCTGTGAGAGGGCGCATGTGAGAGTGTGTCTCTCTGTAGGAGTGTGTGTGTGTCTGTCTGTCTATCTGTGTGTATAGTGCAATGGGGGTCACCTGTAGTGTAACATGAATCCAAGGTCCCGGTTGAGGCTTTCCCTATGGGTATGGAACTTAGCTATCAGCCTCTGCTCGGCCACTTTTTGCTGCTGCCTGTCCCAAAGTCCGCCTTGGGCCTCGGATCTTCGGGTGACCATCCTCCGAGGCGGACTTCAGGACAGGCAGCAGCGAAAAGTGGCCGAGCAGAGGCTGATAGCTAAGTTCCATACCCAGAGGGAGGGCCTCAACCGGGACCTTGGGTTCGTGTCACACTACAGGAGACTACCATTGCACTACGCACTATACACACACACACACACACACACACACACACACACACACACACTCTCTCACACACACAGACACTCATAACCCCCCACCCCATCCAGAGACACACACTCCCCGAGATACAAATTGCTGTAACGCTGTTTCTAAAACACGAACTTGGAAAACGTGTGTTGGCTTTAACACAATTAGATCACCAACATTTTAAGTGTTATTTGTATTGCATGATTTTTGTACAGCGCAGGGTCATGCAAGAACGTAACTATCGCATTATAGAAGAAATTACTGTAAGTCAAATGACCAAAAGCTTAACCAAAGAGCTATATCCCAATGGAGGAAAGTGAGATCAAATGGCAGAGGTTTAAGGAGGGAACTTCAGAGCTGAGCTTTTTGAGTGCTGAAGGTAGGGTCATCATTGGTGGTCACACTAGTCATGAGATTAAAATTGGGGATGCTCAAAGGGGCAGAACTGGAGGTGTACAGAGGTCTGCAGGCGGTAGAGTTGGAAGAACGAGAAATAGGAAAAGATGGAATATATAAAGATAGAAAGGGCAAAGCCATGGGAAGAACGGAAAATAAGGAAAAAAATTTAAAAATTACCAGGCTGTTTAATTGAGTGCCAATATAGGTCAGCAAGCATATAGGTAATGCTTGAATAAAATTTGGTGCGAGTTAAAATGCATGAAGCTGAACTTTGGATAACCTCACATTTGCATAGGGTAGAAAGTGGGAGGCTGGCAAGGAGTGTAATGAGTACATTAGCTATGAAAAAGATGATATCAAGTCTCTTTTCTTTTGGACACCTCACTTCACAGATATAAAGCATTGCTGCAAGTAGTAACCAAACCAAATTTAATTCCAGTTGCAAAGTTAAAGTAATTTTATTTGTGTGGAAAGCAAAAATGATTTATTTAGGAGAATTCCCATACCTCCTAAAGGCAAAACTCTAAGTTTGGAATTATGCAACCACACACTGAACTTCAATTTCTGATCCAAACAGACACCTAATAGATGTAAGGTGCAAGAAATCTGTGTGTCCTGTCAAGAGATTTACAAAATGGACAATATCACAATTACACACGTTCAGAATTTCATTCACTTCGTTTCTGAAGTGGTCTATTCGTTTGAGATCCATCATTCCTCACCAATTTGAAGCAATGAGGTAAGAATTATGAAAATAGCTTTTTGCATCAAGACTTATTCTACATATCCTGAATGAAAGGTTTATCCAAAATAATTCAATTTTTAACAAGAAATCACAGATCAGCATGAATGAAAATAAAAATGTTAACCAACTGGCTTTGCTTGTTATCTGAGAGAATTAGAATTCTTAACAATGGAACTAAAAATGATTCTGTTACTATGGTGCAACCAATCACTGGTTGTTACATTATCATGGCAATATATATATACACTCCATTGTCGATCAACAACAAATTCCAGTCATGCGCAGACTGTCCTATTTTCATGTCGAACAGATAATTGTTTTCAAAAATATGATCCTGATACATATGGTGTTGCAGTGCAAAAATATGCAAAATGCTATTGATAATATGACATTTTAACACAGACACAAAGGGAGCAATACAATAATTACTGAGTAATGAAATCTTGATGAATGATTTAAAGCAAATATACTAGTCTCAAGGTTTTACCAATTTCACGGTTCACAGTCAAGGGATGAATTCATTAAAAAGAACACAAAGACCAAGATTGTTATCTAAATTCTTCCAAACCACAGAGCCAGAGACAAACTAAACCTGTCCCCACCTCACTGCCTCAACAAGTCAACTCAGTATCTCCATCTTTCCTGTGATCTTGTTCTTTTTATCTCAGTTTCATGTAAAGAAGCATATTCATCAAGGATATTAATTGACAACTTGCGCATGGATAGAATTGCAGATAGAAAAAAAAATCAAATTAATCTTTTCAGTCACTACACAATAGTGGTCATGACAATACAACGTGAAGACAGCTGAACAGTCCAATTGATTGAAAACAGTGCATCATCTGGCTCATTGCATGCAATGTCACAGGTAATCCGACTGAAGCAGAACATCTAGCGCACATCGAGCCAAGATACAGAACAAGAATGAACAGCAATTGGCAATTATCAACCCTCAGGAATTAGAATATTCCACGTGACACAGGGGCTAGATTTTGACCTCAGCAATTACTGTTCATGGCAACTGACAGCTTCAATTTGGTAGTGTTCCTGTTTTATGCATTCTGATGCTTCTGCCCAGGTAAACAGACATCACTTTCTTTTAAGGTTCAGTTTTAATGCAAGATACAGCTCCAATAAATCACAAACTGCATCATCCCATTACAGGTTGCAATAGGAGGTATGCCATCAAGAGATGGAGCTGTCAACAGTTTGTAAGGTCTTGGAGACTATGATCTCTCACGTTATATGTTTTCTGTTATCATTTTGGAAGGTACACTGAAAAGCACTCGCCAAAAAAACTACTTGACTTTATATATACACATATATATTCATGAACACAGAGAAGCCTTCCAAGTCAAAAATATATTTCTCATCTTATTGTAGGAAACAAAACAAGGCCCTGTTCCATTTAACAGGCTGATTTGGTCAATACTTATGTCTAGACTTTAACTGCCTCCTTCACTTGCAGAAGAAGCAAAACCATTTTTGTGATTTTCCAGGAAATCTTCTCAAATACTTGAAGATCAAAAACAGCAAAGCAAAAAGACAGGGAAATGGGGAATGAGTGGGTGCACATCCACTCATCCACTTAGACAATTAAAGAGATTAGAATATTCAACAAAACATTCATAGAATAATGCCACGAAGTTTTACATCGTTAAACAGAAATAAACTTAACTGTATATTACAAGAAATGAAACAAAGTTTGCACTATTAAGACAATAACTGACTTTTAAAGACTTCACACAATGAATTAAATTCTACTCTTTATTTAGGTACTCAAATTGAATGAGTCAATCAAATGCAATACAAAGAAGCCAAAGAATTGTGAATGCTGGAAATGTGAAACAAAAAGGAAGTTGGGTGGTCAAGTTACACAAGAATAGGATCAAGGAGGTGGTCCTCGTGAACAAGATGATCTCAAAAAGGGGAGAAGAGAAACAAAGGAGCAACTACACAAAGAAGCAGGAAGGGATATAAGCAAAGACAAAGAAGTCCACAGACTTGGTGCACATTATTAGAGAAGGGACAGGATGAAGCTTGAAGACAATGGTGTGCGACAGAGAAATTAAGTTGGATTATTTTTGTATTCCAGGATGATCCTGGAATAATTACTACTTTTAGAAGACCAGGATTTGATCCTGCTTTATATTGACAAGCCAGACCTGGCAGTGGATTATGAAATAAGCTGCTCATCGTTACATTTCAAATCAGTTCTCCCTGGACCCAAGGGAACACACATGAGAGCTTTACCAGGGGAAAGGCAGGATGAAAGACAGCAATTGTTTTGTTGTGATGCAGGCATCAAAATAGAAGTAAGTGCGCCGTTCAGGAAGCTTCAAAAGTGCTCTGACAAATGCAGGGCCTTGGGCTAGATAGTTGGGATTTCAGAAGTGTAGCTTCAAGTAAATTAAAAGACACTTTCTTCTCAGGATGAATACTGAAACAGGGATGGGGTTATCTCATGATCAATACAATGGGATGACCAAGTCACATGAGAGTGCAAGGTCAGTGGCTAAGAGTTGGGGAGTTCACATGGAGGAAAATTTAGGTTGATGGCAGGGAAAAGAAATGTGAACTCAGAAGAGATCATAAGATCACAAATGTACAAACAGAAATAGGCCATACACACAGCACAGCTACTTCAACGATCAATGAGATTATTGCTGATCTGATAACTTCAAATCCATTTTCCTGCCATATCCCAGAACCCTTGATATCCTTACTGAGTGAATATTGGTCTATTTCAGCCTTGAATATAACATGACAATGAACTAGCCTTGACAGCCTTCTGCAGTAAAGAATTCAACAGACTCTCTCCCCTCAGAAATTGTTCTTCATCTTGGTTTTAAATAGGGTGACCCCTTATTCTGAGATTATGCCCTCCGGTCCTAGACTCTCCTACAAAGGGAAGCAACCTGTCAAGTCCCCTAAGAATCTTGCATGCTTAAACAGGTTTACCACTCATTCTTCTAAATTCGTTAAGTACAACCCATTCAATCTCTCCTCGTAGGAAAATCTCTCTAGACCCGGAATCAAACTAGTGAACTTCCTCTGGACTGCTTCCATTGCCACTACGTTTTTCCTTAAATAAGGATGCCAAGGAGGATGAACTGTGTTAAGATGGAGATTGAACTCTTAGGAGAAGAGTTCAATCTCTTAGTAGAAACTGAGGATTGAATGTTGTAAAGGCATTATAAACTTGAGAAAAGTTTTATTATATTTCGAAGAGCGGTAGAGAATTACAATTCTGCATTTATGAGGGGTGGAACAAAGGGAGATGCACAAAGGAGGATAAAGTGCCAGAGGAGTAGGTGGTCCAGAAAAGTATGATCTGATAAACATCTCAGCATCATTGTGGTGGTGGAGGATAGAGCTAGGCATTAAGGCTTCAGTGAGAGCAAAGGCGCAATCACTCCTCAGACATCTTTTCCTATATTCTACAATATTTAAATCCTCAGACAGTGGTCTAAGTAGCCACTTTCTCCACGAAACAGAATTCTCTGGTCACAAGTATGACAACACCTTAGACCTTAATACAATCAAAATTTATCCAGATCAATGCTATCATTGGTTTCTTTTAAAACCCAGATAATATTGAAAGAGCTGCTGCACTAATAATTTTCATTTCCATCTGCAAACCAAGGTGGCACAGTGATTCTAGTTCCAGGATCGCGTCTTTCAGAATACAGAGGCCGTTGACAGTGCTGAGCTTTTCCTCAGGCAATTGAGTTATGAAGAAGCCCTGAACAGAGGATAAATGCACAATTTATATTTGTTTTTCACTGTTCTGCTCCTGGAGTGGGGCTTACAAGGCACTAGGCCCACACAGAGTTCCTGAATTAGGCTCAAAGGAACAACAGAAAAACAAATACACAAAAAGGAACAAAATTTTGAGCAAAATGATTGTTAAAAAGCTTAACTTTTGTTATATTTAGGACATTTGTCCAAGCATCAAGTATATTGGAAAATTATTATTTACTAAACCAAAAAGTGAGTTCTGAGCACATTTTCCCCATTATTTTCTAATTTAAAAGTGCTGTTATCCCTTAAAGAGCAGACTTTTTTCCTTGACTGAATGCTACTGGGCTTCCTCAATTTTACAGCTAACACCATTTGAAGCACAAGAGCTTGAGGGACATATGATAGGACAAGGCAGCTGAAAGGAACGTAAACCACAATCATAAAAAATTATGCAAAATCTAACCTGACAAGGTGTGAGAGAAAGTTCAGAATCTTAACATTGTGACATCCACTGCAGAAAATCTTTTGAAAGCACACAGAACTGAAATATTATATAGGACCTGGGATTACAGAAAAGTAGACACACAAAATCATGTGCAATATTCTCCTTATAATCATGATTATTTATGATTCACGCATCAAGACGGCTCCGGAAAAGAAGGAAGTGTTGGCCCCCTTACCTGTCTGCTTCTATCATCAGGCCTGCAGCATCCTTTCTTCCAACTACGTTTTTCTAACATCAAGTTCATCTTACCTTCAAGACAATAAGGACTGCAGATGCTGGAAATCAGAGTCAATAGATGTGGAGCTGGAAAGTACAGCAGATCAGACAGCATCCGAGAAGCAGAAAGTCAACGTTTTGGGCCAAAACCCTTCGCCTTATCTTCTATTGGCAGCTTCAGGTAAGGAAGAATGCTCTGAGAGGCTGTTGCAGTAGAGAATGTAGTGTGGATCTGGTTGTTCCTCATGGCTGCGTCCTGGTTGGTCCGTTGAGTAGGCTGCTTGAAGGCAAGGTGGGTCCGAGCCCAGGATTCTAATGACTGGCCTGGAACCTCTCTCAGTAGCTTTGGTGGCCTGGGATTCCAATCAGCAAAAGGCAGAGGTCTAGGACTCCTTTAGGTGGTTTTGGTAGCAGTTTTCACCAGCGTCGGTCTTGATTTCTTGTGGTGGCTTCAGCGTTGATCTGTGACTCTATGTGACTTGCCTTCAGCATCATAGTGGCCTGGCCCAGGCTTTCAACACGGGGTGTCGGGTCCTCAAGCCCAGAGCTGTGAGGTGGACAAATTCCTCGTTTGTAAATTTCTTTCATTTTTTTTAAATATGCTATCATAAAAGGACCGTTGTTGAGCGTTTTTTAAAGTTTGTTTGTGGTTTTGCATTTTTGAAGATCTGTAATGCTGGACTTTTTTTTTACTCAGAATTTGTACTCAAGAATCTGTACCCACATACCTTTGTGTCTAAGATGGCGCCATCAGTGGCAACTTGCAAACTTTTCTCCGTACTCATATGAGTACATGTGACAGTAATACATATTTTATAGTGATCCTTAAGAATGTGACTCAAATCAAGCTGAGCTCTGTTCATACTTTATGCAAAATAAGAGAATTACTAATTTTAATATTGCCCAAGTCTGGCTGACTTCGTACTACTATTTTTACTAATATACAGTTGCCTAATAAATAAATATAGTTTTTGTTGTATATCATATGGTATAACAGGCCTGCCCATATACAAGTACACTGCATTTGTATTCTCTTGGCTCACTCCATCCCACTTTCCTAGCTATTTGCAGATCTAGAGGAGGATCATGGAGTCAAAACACTGACTTTTTTTTGCTCTCCACATACTGCCAAACCTGCAATGTTTCTCCAGCACTCTATTTTTGTTTCATATTTCCAGCATCTACAGTTGTTTGTGTTTTTTTATTTCAAAAATATACTTTATTCATAAAATTATTTGGATCTCTATACAATTGGTAGTGCCATTCTTGTGCACACATTACATTGCTTTACATACAGACATCGAAATTTATTTTCCATATACACAAGTCTCTACAATTACTATCCAGCTCTTCTGCTGAGGCGTTAGCGGAACCCACATGACTGGGTGGGCTCCCTGTTCTTCTTAGGCAGGCAGACGTTACACGGTGGTCTTTCCCCACCGTGCCTTGGCGGCAGCTGCCCCAAGCTTCAGCGCGTCCCTCAACACGTAGTCCTGGACCTTGGAATGTGCCAGTCTGCAACACTCAGTCGGGGTCAACTCCTTCAGCTGGAAGATCAACAGGTTTCGGACCGCTCAAAGAGCATCCTTCACCAAGTTGATGAGCCTCCAGGCACAGTCGATGTTTGTCTCGGTGTGCGTCCCGGGGAACAGACTGTAAAGCATGGAGTCCCACGTCACAGCACTGCTCGGGATGAACCTCGACAAACACCCACTGCATTCCTCTCCAGACCTCTTCTGCATAGACACATTCCAGAAGGTGTGTGACAGTCTCGCTCCCCCCCTTCAGCTGCTTTGAGGGCAGTGTGCGGTGCGGCAGAGAGTCCTGGGCGTGCATAAAGGATCTCACGGACAGACCCCTTCTCACCACCAGCCAAGCCATGTCTTGGTGCTTGTTGGAAAGTTCTGGCGATGAGGCATTCTGCCAAATGGCTTTGACAGTCTGCTCAGGGAACCGCTCGATAGGATCCATCCTCTCCTTTAGCCGAAGGGTCTCAAGGATACTGCGTGCTGACCACTTCCTGGTGGACTTGTAGTCAAAGGTGTTTTTCTTCATAAACTTCTCCACGAAGGACAGGTGATATGGAACGGTCCAACTACTTGGAGCGTTCCTCGGCAGTGAGGCCAGGCCCATCCTTCGCAACACCGGGGACAGGTAGAACCTCAGTACGTAGTGACACTTGGTGTTTGCGTACCGGGGATCCACGCACAGCTTGATGCAGCCACACACAAAGGTGGCAGTTTTTTGTGTTTATTTGACTCAACAGCTGAGTTCATTTTGAATCAAATTTTAAAAGGCTCATGCAGAAGCGTAATGCACCATCTCTGACATCACACTTTTAGGTCAAAGCTAATGTAAAGAAGTTTATTCTAGAGCCCAAATTTAAAATAAATGCAATGCTGTAGTATATGGGCAGACCTGTTACACCACGTGATTCACAACTAAACTAAATTTTAGCCATGAAAGTCTCCATGAAAACAGAGGCTCGGGTCATTCAGAGTTCATTCAGGGACATTTTCAGATGGATATATTTGACCTTAGAGGTTATAATTGCAGAGTGTGATTGATGGTCATGGAGAGTCACACAACATGTTGCTTGACAACAACAGCTGTTCTCTGCCAGGTAAAGCAGAATTTATTTGGGGTACTGATTTAAGATTTTAAACTGTATCTTTATTGTAATCGGATTTCAATTGGCATATTCAGGATTGAATACAAGGACTTGGTTCAGTTTTGTGAATCAATGGCTTTGATTATTATATTGTATATATTATGTTAGATACCAGACCAAGTTTCCCCACAATATCTGATAGAGACAGCCGAGACCTAACTTTCATTTTATTGTAAAGTCATGTGTAGGGTCCTGTGTGTTCCAGATAGGATTCAATGGTCCTCCACCAAGTTTTAACCAAAATACACTTTATTCTTTCTATGCAATTAAAATGCAAAAGAATGAAGAATTAGTGTAACAACTCTACTGGCATACTTAACAGGGCAATGTATTATTCAACCATTAATCATCAAATGTTTCAATAAAGGCAGCATCCCTTAAAAATTGCCTTTGACAAAATGCAATGAGGCAAAACAGATATTTTCATGTGCTGCCTCTCTCTCCAGTCCATTTGAAACAATCTGTCCCTTCTGATTTCTGAAAAGAAAATTCTCTAAGTCTTCAATCAAAGAGCAGAAATTCCAGCAGCTAACTAACAAATAAACCAACCAAAAACAAAGTCCTCTGAGTTTGTGAGTGAGCCCAACCAACAACCCCACCCCCACGATTCTTTTGTCTGACTCGAAAACAACAGCTAGGAAGAAACCAAAAACTCTTTACAAACTGCCTGCCAGGAGATGTCTCGCCCCCACTGTGACAAAGACGGACTGAAAGAGAAACAGGACAGAACACATCTCTTAAAGACCTCGTATCATCAAAATTAATTGTGATCCTCAATTCCAAAACTCAAAAAGAATTTTGGGAATTTCTAGGAAAAAATGTTGGAAGTCGTCATCAAGCAGCATCTGTGGAAATAAAGAGTCATAAATTGCTATTTCTGTTTCTCGATCCACAAGTGCTATCTGGCTCGGTGACCATTTTTACGAGTGATGGGGAGGATATGGGGTCCTGCACTTTAATAGCAATGACAGAAACAACCTGAGGTCAAGCATAAAAACCATGATTGTGTGGAAAATGTGCCTTGGTTTGCTTTTCAGGTTTAAAGCTTTGCTCAAAATAATCAAAATACCAGGTAGATGTCTAATTACTTTTGGTAGATTTCAGGATTCAATCCTCAATAGTCAAGGTGGAGTGCCACACAGCCATGACAAAAGCTTTGAGGGAGTATCTAGAAGTGACAAAAACAAAAGAAAAGGATTTCAGCCACAAATAATGTGAGATCGACTCAATTAAGTTACAAAGGTGAGCACACGCAGTCTTTGTGATGGAGTTGATAAGGTGTCTAAAATTCTTGGGATAAAAGGTGCCTTAAGTGCAAATACTTTGATTCAACTCAAGATCGTGATTAAAAGTGGAGATGGATGAGTGCAACTTCCAGCATTTATCCAAATGAATTTGCAGTTTAGCCAAGACAAAACACTGCAGAAACAAACAGTCTAGTAACATAAAGGGTCAAGAGGGTCCATCTGTAATTATGTACGTTGACACCAATCTTTTTCTCTTTTTATTCATTCATGGGATGAGGGCATCACTCGCCAAGAGCAGCATTTATTGCTCATCCCTAATTATCCAGAGGTCAGTTAAATGTCAATGACATTGCTGTGGGTCTGGAGTCACATGTAGATCAGACTGGGTAAGGATGGCAGGTTCCTTCCCAAAAGGATATTTGTGAACCAGATGGGTTTTGCCAACAATCAAAAATGGTTTCATTGTCACTATTAGACTCATAATTCTAGATTTTTATTGAATTCAATTTCCAACATTTGCTGTGGCAGGATTCAAACCTGGGTCCGCAGAACATTACCTGGGTCTCTGGATTAACAATACTGTGATAATACCACTTGGCCATTGCCTCCCCACACAACAGGGAACAGGAGTTAAGTAAAGCTTGTTGCTTAAGATTTCTTGCTGTGAAGGCATATATGGAGATGAGGCTACTGATGAGAAATAGAAGCTTTTCCATCAGATAGGGAAGAGTGAAACCAAACAGGAACTGCAGGGAGTTGGCAACATTTGAACGAAAAAAATGATAACATGAAACTCACTCCAGAATCCTATGACTGTTGTGAATAGCATTGATGCGTTCAATTGGAAATGACTAAGTACATGTGCAAGAAACAAATTAAGAACCACTGATAAAATAAACAGTGGAGGTGCATGTGGAGCAATAGCCGGTTGGACAAAGAACTGGTTCGTTTGCTGCATATTTAATCAAACATCAGAAAACCTTGAAAAGAGGAAGAGATGACTGACCAGTGACAAAGAGCCTTGCGAAATATGGAATGACAACATACAATGTCATAGAGTTATTATGGGAGAGGGATAACCCCAATTTATACAAATTCCACAACAAAATTTCAAGAAAAATGCCAAAGGGTTTCCAGGTATCAAGTACTTCGAAAAGCAAACACCACTTATAATTTAAACAAGGATTGTACGACAGACACTGCCCAACATTTCAACTTCCCCTCCCACTCTGCCGAGGACATGGAGTTCCTGGGCCTCCTTCACCACCACTCCCTCACCACCCAACGTCTGGAGGAAGAATGCCTCATCTTTCGCCTCGGAACACTTCAACCCCAGGGCATCAATGTGGACTTCAACAGTTTCCTCATTTCCCCTTCCCCCACCTCACCCCAGTTCCAAACTTCCACTTCAGCACTGTCCCCATGACTTGTCGGACCTGCCTATCTTCTTTTCCACCTATCCACTCCACCTTCCTCCCTGACATATCACCTTCATCCCCTCCCCCACTCACCTATTGTACTCCATGCTACTTTCCCCACCCCCACCCTCCTCTCATTTATCTCTCCACCCTTCAGGCACTCTGCCTGTATTCCTGATGAAGGGCTTTTGCCCAAAACGTCGATTTTACTGCACCTTGGATGCTACCTGAACTGCTGTGCTTTTCCAGCACCTGTAATCCAGAATCTGGTTTCCAGCATCTGCAGTCATTGTTTTTACCTTGTACTACAGACACCCCAGTAGTCAATGGGAAATTGAAAAACAAATTTTTAGAAGACGTATTATCTGTCAAGAATAACAGGGTGATGATTTGGAGATGCTGGCGTTGGACTGGGGTGTACAAAGTTAAAAATTACACAACACTAGGTTATAGTTCAACAGGTTTGATTGGAAGCACACTAACTTTTGGAGTGCCGCTCTTTCATCAGGTGGTTGAGCTGCGCTCTGAAAGCTAGTGTGCTTTCAATTAAACCTGTTGGACAATAACCTGGTGTTGTGTGATTTTTAACTAATAACAGGGTGAATTTTAACTTTACAACTTTTCACTTTAACTTAACTTTCTCCTTGAATAGGATAGTGAAGGAGGCGTTTTGTATGCGTTCCTTTATTGGTCAGAGTACAGAGTACAGGAGTTGGGAGGTCATGTTGCAGCTGTACAGGACATTGGTTAGGCCACTGTTGGAATATTGCATGCAATTCTGGTATCCTTCCTATACCAGAAACTTGAAAGAGTTCAGAAAAAATTTACAAGGATGTTGCCAGGGTTGGAGGATTTGAGCTGAACAGGCTGGGGCTGTTTTCCCTGGAACATCGGAGGCTGAGGGGTGACCTTATAGAGTTTATAAAATTATGAGGGGCATGGATAGGATAACTAGACAAAGTCTTTTCCCTGGGGAGTCCAGAACTAGAGGGCAAAGGTTTAGGGTGAGAGGGGAAAGATATAAAAGAGACCTAAGGGGCAATTTTTTCACACAGAGGGTGGTATGTGTATGGAATGAGCTGCCAGAGCAAGTGGTGGAGGCTGGTACAATTGCAACATTTAAAAGGCATTTGGATGGGTATATGAATAGGAAGGGTTTGGTGGGATATGGGCCAAGTGCTGGCAGGTGGGACTAGATTGGGTTGCGATATTTGATCGGCATGGACGGGTTGGACCGAAAGGTCTGCTTCCATGCTATACATCTCTATGACTCTAAATATAGACTGGGATTGTGATAGTGGTATGGGTTTGGATGGAGAGGAACTTGTTATGCGTGTACAAGAAAAGTTTCTGATTCGGTATATGGATGTACCTACTAGATAATGTAGAAAACCTGATCTAGTCTTGGGAAATAAGGCAGTGGCAAGTGTCTGAGGTGTCAGTGGGGGAGCACTTTGAGGCCAGCAACCATAAGTATATTTGTTCTAAGATAGTGATGGAAAATGATAGACTGGATCTAAAAGTTTCTAAATTGGAGACGGTATTAGGCAAGAACTTTCAAAAGTTGATTGGGGGCAGATGCTCTCAGGTAAAGGGACGGCTGGAAAATGGGAAGCCTTGAAAAATTTGATAACGAGAGTCCAGAGACAATATCTTCCTCTTAGGGTCAAAGGCAAGCCTAGTAGGTGTAGGGAATGTTGGAAGACTAGAGAAATTGATGTTTTGGTTAAGAATAAGAAGGAAGCATACGTCAGGTACAGACAGCAAAGACCGAGTGCATCCTCAGAAGAATATAAATGCAGTAGGAGTATATTTAAGGAGGAAATCAGAGGGCAAAAAGGGGTCATGTGATTGCTTTCGCAAATCAGGTTAAGGAGAATTCAAAGGGATTTTATAAACGTATTGACAATAAAAAGGGTAACTAGGAAGAGAATAGGACCCCTCAAAGATCAGCAAGGCAACCTATGCGTGGAAGCGCAGGAGATGGGGAGATACTAAACAAGTATTTTGCATCAGTGCTTACTGTGGAGAAGAACATGGAAGATATAGAATGTAGGGACGAGATGGTGACATCTTGAAAAATGTCCATATTATAAGAGGTGGTGGTGCTGGATGTCTTAAAATGCATAAAGGTGGATAAATCCCCAGGACCTGATCAGGTGTACCCTAGAACTTTGTAGGAAACTGGGGAAATGATTGCTGGGCCCCTTGCTGAGATATTTAGGACCATTGCTAGATAGTGGTGCTAGAAAACTGCAGGTTAGCTAAAGTGGTGCCACTATTGAAGAAAGATGGTCAGGAAAAACCAGGGAACTATAGAACCGTAAGCCTGACATCGGTGGTGGGCAAGCTGTTAGAGGGAACCCTGAGGAACAGGATTTACATGTGTTTGGATAGGCAAGGACGGATTAGGGATAGTCAACATGGCTTTGCGATGAGAAATCATGCGTCATGAACTTGATTGAGTTTTTTGAAGAAGTAGCATAGAGTATTGATGAGGGCAGAGCAGTGGACGTGATCTAGATGAACTTCAGTAAGGCGTTCAACAAGGTTCTTTATTATAGACTGGTTAGCAATCATAAAGGGGGGGATCCAAGATGGCGGCGACTGAGCAAGTCTGAGTCTATAGTGCTCCTCCCAAGACTTGGGTAAAGTGGGTCACCCACCCCCACCACACTCACTAAATCATTTATAATAGCTGTTTAATTTAATTAGTTGCTTAGTATTAAATTTAAACAATCTAATATTTAGTAAAAATGACCAAAGGGAAGGAGCCCGCAGCTCTCAGCAAGCAGGAACCCCTCCCCCACCCTCTCCAGCTGCAGCTGAGGCGTCCACAGCTGCCCCAGGGGACTTACCTACAGTGACAAGCCTTGTGGAAATCATCTCCAAACTGGATGCGAAGATCGATGCTTTTATCGAAGAATCCCGAAATCGATGGGACTCACTCTCGGCCGCGCTGCAGAAGCACGACCGAGACATCCAGGAGATTGAGCGCCGAGTTGGAGGGGCGGAGCTAAAGGCCGCAACCTCCGAAACTACAGTGCAATTGGCTGTGGATCAGGTCCGGACTCTCGAACAGCGAGGACAGACCTTAGAGAATCACATTGACGACCTCGACGGTCGTCGAAAAAATATTCGTTTGCTGGGCCTTGCCGAACGGGAAGAGGAAGGCCAGCTTACAGCATTCCTCGAACAGTGGCTGCCACAGCTTTTGGAGGCTGGATCAGGCCAGGTAAGGGTGGAATGGGCCTACTGGATCGCAATACGCGGGCTCGGCTCGAACCAGCGCCCACGCCCGGTCCTGTTCCGGCTACAGAGCTATAGGGAGAGGCAGATACTCCTAGAAGCTTCCAGAAATCTTGGAAAAGACCCCCAAGCTATGATCTATAAAGGATCCAAGATCATGTTATTCCAGGACTTTTCCCCAGTTCTGGTCCGAAAGAGGAAGGCGAAGAAGCGTTTAAGGGACTTAAATATTCAGTACTCCTTACGCTACCCAGCGACGCTACGCTTTAACCATGAAGGATCCGTGTATAACTTCGGATTGCCAGAAAAGGCTAAGGAATTCTTGGACTCTCTTTAGATAAACTGTAAGAGATAATGGATGTTGGTTTGCCTTTCCCCCTGCTTTGGTTTATATCCCCCCCCCCCTTTTTTTCTTTTTTCTTATCTTACTGTTTAATATTATCATGGGGGGTGGGGAGAGGGATTTGATTTTCTCCCCCCTCTCCCCATATATATATATATATATATATATATATGTATATATATATATAGTATGTATGTATGTATGTATGTGTACGTAAATAAGCCGGGGGGTTTGGTTAATGTTGGTGGGGGGAGGTGGTAACCTTATTCTATTTTACCTCTGTCTTTAGGAGTGGGGTTGTTTCTTCCTTGTTGTTTTGTATTATTATATTTAATTATTATTTGTTGAGGTGGTAATTTTATAGTTATATGTTTATATATGGTATTAACATTACCAAATATATCCAGGTGTTGGTATGGGTGGGGGTAGGGTGCTCACTGTTAACTCTAGCTTTGTACTATATCTGAATTCTTCTCATTTTATTGAGGAGCGCCTGGGTCAAGGGTGGGGCATTGGTTGGGAGAGGATATGATGGACTTTTGGAAAGGAAGTGACACCCCCTGGGAACAAGGGGGAAAATCTCCACTTAAATACGTTTTATATTTTTTTTATTATTTAGAAATAGTTTTTTTATTATACTGTTGTGAGTGTATTAGAGAGCCTTTATTTTTGTAAATTTTATATGCTCTATGCTCGGGATGTTCTGGATAGGGTTTCCCCTCCCGAGGGGTCTCGGATTTGCCCGGATGATTATGGTTGATCAGTCGGTTAAGTGGTGCACCTGGAATGTCAAGGGGAATAATTCGCCAGTCAAAAGGAAGAAAATATTATCAAGTCTTAAGAAAGAAAGAGTTGATATAGCTCTCCTACAGGAGACACACCTGTCGGATAAAGAACACTTGAAACTACGACAGGGTGGATTTGATCAGGCATTTTTTTCTTCTTTTAACTCAAAAAGCAGGGGAGTTGTTATTCTTGTTCGGAAGAATTTCCCTTTCAAAATCCTAAAGCAGATAAAAGACGAATCTGGACAATATATTTTGATTAAAGCCCTTATAGATGGAAAGAAATATGGGATTTTAAATTTGTACTGTCCCCCGGCACACCCCTTTAAATTTATAACAGAAGCCTTTTCAAAATTGATGGCTTTTGGTGCCCGTCATACAATTATAGGGGGAGACTTTAATTGTATTGTGGATCCGGAAATAGATAGGATTCCCAAGAGTACTGCAGCAGTATCTCCTAGATCTAGACAATTGGTGGATCTAAACAAAGAATTAGGATTAGTAGATGTATGGAGATGTCTTCATCCACAGGGCAGAGATTTTTCTTTCTACTCCAAGCCACATAAATGTCATACCAGAATTGATATGTTTTTTGCCACCTCGATTTTTTAAAATTCCATATCATCCTGTAAAATAGGTAGTCTAGCAATTTCCGACCACGCTGCTGTATATATGGAAACTAAGGCGAGGAACAATGGGACATCCCCTCGGCATTGGCGTATGGACCCCTTCCTAATAAAAGATAGTAAATTTGTAAAGTACTTCTCTCAAGAATTTAAAACTTTTTTAGAAATTAATTCAGATACGGTTAGCAACCCATCAATGATGTGGGAGACCATCAAAGCTTACACGCGAGGTTTGATCATCTCCTACTCAGCGACCCAGAAAAAATTGAAGGGAGAACAACAGCGTCTGCTTGAAGCTCGCTTAAAAGCAGCTGAAACAGCATACACTGATAGACCTTCTATTATTAAATTGCAAAGGATTACGGCTCTTAGGACAGCTCTAAACACTACGCTTACTCAAACGGCTAAGAGGGAAATATTATTTGCAAAACAAAGGTTATATGAATATGGCGACAAACCGGGTAGATACTTAGTATTTCTTGCAAAGAAAAAAAAAGGCCCCTCAGACTATTACGTCTATCAAGGAAAGTACGGGTATTTTGACTCATGATCATAAAAAGATTAATGCGATCTTTAGAGAATTTTATTCTGAGTTATATAAATCGCAGGATTGTGAAAATAGGACGAGGAGGATGCAGTCATTTTTAAAAAATTTTAACTTTCCGGGCCTAAGTCCGGAACAGGTATCGGTCCTAAATGCTCCTCTAACAGCCCAAGAAATACTTGGTGCAATTAGGCAACTTCAGAGCGGTAAGGCACTGGGCCCAGATGGTTTTCAAGCTGAATTAGATTAGATTAGATTACTTACAGTGTGGAAACAGGCCCTTCGGCCCAACAAGTCCACACCGACCCGCCGAAGCGCAAACCACCCATACCCCTACATTTACCCCTTTAACCTAACACTACGGGCAATTTAGCATGGCCAATTCACCTGACCCGCACATCTTTGGACTGTGGGAGGAAACCGGAGCACCCGGAGGAAACCCACGCAGACACGGCAAGAATGTGCAAACTCCACACAGTCAGTCGCCTGAGTCGGGAATTGAACCCGGGTCTCTGGCGCTGTGAGGCAGCAGTGCTAACCACTGTGCCACCGTGCCGCCCACAATAAAGAATTTACAGAAATATTGGCTGGTCCATATATGGACATGTATAACTATGCATATAGTCAGGGCTGTCTCCCGCCTTCGCTGAAAGAGGCAAATATCTCTCTTATCCTTAAAAAAGGAAAGGATCCAGAAGATTGTACATCATACAGACCAATATCCTCGCTAAATGTAGATTTTAAAATCCTTTCTAAAACGTTAGCATTGAGACTAGAAAGGGTACTGCACATATCATAAAGGAGGATCAGGGTTTATTAAGGGCCGTAGATCATCCAATAATATTAGAAGGATTTTGAATATGATTCAAGCCTGTCATCAGGGAAAGATACCAGGAGTAGTAGTTTCATTAGACGCGGAAAAGGCATTTGATAGGGTTGAATGGTCATATTTGTTTTACACATTGGAAAGGTTTGGCGTTGGACAGGTGTTTACCAAATGGGTCTCAACATTGTATAGTAATCCCAAAGCAGTTGTGGTTACCAATGGATTAGGTTTGGATAGCTTCAGCGTGGGTAGGGGCTGCCGTCAGGGATGTCCTCTCTCGCCATTGTTATTTATGCTAATAATTGAACCACTAGCAGAAGCTATACGAGCTGATCCTAATATAACGGCTCCGAGGATTGGTACAGGTAAACATAAAATTACCCTTTATGCAGATGATGTTCTTCTATTCCTTAGTAATCCTCTGATGTCCGTACCTCGCCTAATCCAAGTTATTAATACATTTAGCGCATTCTCAGGCTATAAAATTAATTTTTCAAAATCGGAGGCTATGCCAATGGGTGGTCTTGTTATGATACCCCACTTAGTGGATGGATCCCTTTTTCCCTTTCGTTGGTCCCTGGAGGGCTTCTTATATTTAGGCATTTTTATTACCCCAGTATTTGGTCAGTTGTATAAGGCTAATTTTGTGCATTTACTGGAAAGGATAAGGCAGGACCTCCAGCGATGGGGAGACCTTCCAATTTCCTGGTTGGGTAGAATAGCACTAATTAAAATGAATGTCCTGCCCCGTCTCCTATATCCTATGAGAATGCTTCCGGTGATGCTGCCGAGGATGGCTCTACGTAAATTATACGGCTGGCTGGGTTCCTTTATCTGGAATCATAGGCGGCCCCTCATTAAGCTGAAGAAGCTACAGCTTCCACAGGCAAGGGGAGGATTGGACTTCCCAGATTTTAGGAAATATCAGTTAAGTTCCCTATGACGTTACATAGCTGATTAGGTCTTGTCTGATCCACAATCAATCTGGTTGGACATCGAGGCCTCTCAAGTAAAATACCCACTTATTAACCTTTTATTTTCAGACAAGAGGAAAATCATTACAGATCACTGTAAAAACCCTGTAATACTAAACACAATTAAGGCTTGGAATATAATGCAGCAAAATGAGGGTAATTCACATAAAACATCCCCCTATGCACCGATAGTGGGAGCATGGGGATTCCAACCGGGGCTTACAGGTGCCACTTTTAAACTCTGGAGATCCAGGGGTATCTCATGTCTATGGGACCTATTTAAAGATGGGGTCCTGATGTCTTTTGAACAGCTGCGTCAGAAATTCGGATTACCTAATGGAGACCTCTTTCGATACTTCCAAATTCGAGACTATATGCAGAAGAAGACTACGTTATTAGAAGATAACCTTTATAAATCAGATAGAGAATGTAGTGTCCTACGACCAGTGGGGGTATCTTCCGTCAGTACTATTTATCATTTACTACATGATGAAGTATCGGGAGATATGCATAATCTGCTTAAAACATGAGATCAGGATTTGGGACTAGAAATCTCGATAGAAACATGGAATGATATTTGGGAAAACGCTAGAAGAATTACTATCTGTAACAGAACCCAGACTATCCAGCTGAAAATACTTCATAGGGCCCATATAGCATTGGTTCGATTGGCAAAATTTAAGGCAGGAGCATCTCCAATGTGTCCCAAATGTAAAATAGAGGTGGGCACTCTTGTACATTGCCTATGGACCTGTCATAAGATCTGTAGATATTGGACTAAAGTAGCAATTCCCCTGACAGAAATTTTAGGAATGGAAATTAAAGTGGACCTTGTATCTCTCCTTTTGGGCTTTTCGAACTTTCCCTCCCTGGACATGTATGGGAAGAGACTACTTTCTATTCTCTCTTTCTGTGCAAGGAAAAATATTTTGCTGAACTGGGTGGCTGAGGGCCTCCCTGGACTTTCAAATTGGCACAGATTAATTATGGAATGTATTCCCCTTGACTTCCTTACAAATATGGTGCACCGAAAGACCGAATTATTTTATAAAATATGGCAGCCCTTCTTGAATTACATAAATACAGATATTTCAGCTATCCTAACAAGGGCTTTTATTTAATTGAGATTACAAACCTGGATGGTCCGGAGCCCCTTAGGAGAGGCATCCCGCACGAATATGGGTTTTAATACATTTGATGTTAACACATTCCGAGCATGTAAGAGACTTAAATATACACTCTGGTTAGTTGTAGGTTAGATTAGCAGACAGTTGAGTTTTGTTTTTTTTCTTTTTCGGTTTTTTTCTTTTGTCAAATTTTGGCTATTGTATATTTGATTTATTGTATATCAATGTTTGTATTTGAGAGTTTTATTTATTTTTGTAAACTTGTAAAAATGTTAAATTTCTAATAAAAATATCTATAAAAAAAAGCAATCATAAAGAATAAGCCATCAGGATACAGTACTCACTTGAAATTAGAAGACATAGGGTGGTGGTGGAGGGTTGCCTTTCAGCCTGGAAGCCTGTGACCAGGGGTGTGCCACAAGGATCAATGCAGATCAATGATTTTCATCATTTAGATAAATGATTTGGATGTAAACATGGCAGGTATAGTTAGTAAGTTTGCAGATGACACCAAAATTGGAGATGCAGTGGACAACAAAGAAGGTTACCTTAGAGTACAACTGGATCTTGATCAGTTGGGCCAGTAGGCCGACGAGTGGGAGATGGAGTTTAAATTTGATAAACATAAGGTACTACATTTTGGAACGGCAATTCAGGGCAGGACTTATACACTTAATGGTAAGGTTCCAGGGAGTGTTGCTGAACAAAGAGACCTGGGAATGCAAACTCACAGTTTCTTGAAAGTAATGTCACAGGGAGCTAGGATAGTGAAGGCGGCATTTGGAATGCTTTCCTTTATTGGTCAGTGCATTGAGTATAGGAGTTCAGAGGTCATGTTGCAGCTGTACAGGACATTGCTTAGGTCACTTTTGGAATATTGCATCCAATTCTGGTCTCCTTCCTATCAGAAGGATGTTGTGAAATGTGAAAGAGTACAGAGAAGATTTACAAGGATGTTGCCAGGTTTGGAGGGTTTGAGCCATAGACAGAAGCTGAATTGGCTGGGGCTGTTCCCTGGAGCATTGGAGGCTGTGGAGTGGCCTTAAAGGTTTATAAAATCACGAAGGGCAACGATAGTATAGACAAGGTCTTTTCCCCAAGGTTAGGGAGTCCGCAACTACAGGGCATAGGATTAGGGTGAGAGGGGAAAGATTTAAAAGGGACCTAAGGGGCAACTTGTATACGCAAACGGTGATTTGAGGATGGAATGAGCTGCCAGAGGAAGTGCTAGTACAATTGCAACATTTAAAAGGCATCTGGATGGTGTATGAATAGGAAAGGTTTACAGGGACATGGTCCAAGTGATGGCAGACAGGACTAGATTTATTTCTGATATCTGGTCGGCATGGGCGAGTTGGACGAAGGGTCTGTTCCCGTGCTGTACATCTCTATGACTCATAGTTCACAAGAGCAGGCTTTAATCAAGGTTTGACTCTGCAGGATGGGGTGATAATGACATTTTTAAAAAAAAATATAATGACCAAAACAGAGGGCAGCCAATTAAAAATTAGTTCTGTGAAAACACTGGTTGTTCCAAGGTTTAGTCAGAACGGGTTCAAATGAGCAGAAACAGATCTTGGCTTGTACATAGCAGGAAAAGAAAATGACACAAAATCTGCAGAGAGATTATGCCATACTAAATTCAAAGAAGAGCTCAGGAAGGATAAACAATGAAGGCAGCTGATTTGTGCTATTGCAGGTTCTTCACATTTGTTAGAGGTAATTACAAAGGTTTCAGGGATGGTGATTTAAGGAGAGAGCTGATAATAACAAACATGTTTCCTCTTTTCCTCCAGAACATTCCAAGAGGCAAGAAAATGGAAGGAGAAAAGATGGCATCATGCCATAATATCTCTGGAATATTAATCCAGAGGCCTAGGCCAATACTCTGGGGGCAGGGATTTAAATCTCACCATCACAGTTGATGGAATTTTAATTCAGTTAGCCAGCCTGGAATTGAAACCGAAAGAATTTAGACTGGCTGACTGCTTCACGGAATATCTATGCCCTGTCTGCAAAGTAGACCGAGCTTCCAGTTGCCTGCCATTTTAACACACCACCACATTCCTTGGTCAACATCTCCATCTCAGGTTTACTGCAGTGTTCCAGCAAAGCTCAGTGCAAGCTGGAAGAACAACAACTCATTTTCCGCTTGGGGACCCTGCAGCCCTCCGGACTCAATAATCAAGGTCAATAATTTTAGAGTCTGAACTCTCCCATGCCAAAGACCTACACACACACACACACACACACACACACACACACACACACACACACACGGCCTTGCTTTCACATAGTCTGCCATTACATACTACCTATTTGTTAGCCAATAATTGGTCTCTGAAATAGCTTAGCAAACCACAGTTTGAATGCAATAAGGAATGGGCAACAAATACTGGCATCCCCATCCCAAAAAAGAACAAATTTATCAGAAAATGTTTATATTAGCATGGCACAACCATCTGAAATACCAAAATCTGAAGCAACCAAAATACTAGTCAAAAGGAAAATTGAAAAACACAAGGAAATTTGCACACAAAGTCCCTAAAAAGCAAAATAATCTGTTTTATTGATGTTGTTTGCAGAATAGAAATTGGTGTGGCATCAAGTCCTTTTTAGATGATAACACGAGGCTTTTATATCCAAGTGAAGAGGCAGGCACAGCTTTAAAGTACAGAGCTTTCTCTGTGCTACACTGAAATGCCAACTTAATTTGGAAGCTTGAGTATGGTTTAAACTCCAGACAACACTGTGTTTAAAATCTGCAAGACAGATTGCTGTGTGTTTAGGTGATGTTTACAATGGACTATTGGACAGCAGTCAGGTTCAGCACAGACAGAAATAGATCAGCACCTCTGTGACAGTCTATCTTCACATGTCAATGACTGGATTTCATGCATCAATTTTACATCAAAAGGAGTACTACAGCCAAAGTGACAAACATTTCTCCATCAAGAATATTTCAGGTTTCATTACAATGCTGGACAGAATATGCAAGATATTTCTATCAGCCAGAAGATACTGGCAATATTTTCACACTTGGATCCCTGAACCTTCATAAACTTCAGTATGGTGTCAAGGGAAGACAGTAGAACAAATAAGGTATATTTTCTGAAGCTGTCATAGACAATGAGCCCGTGTAATGCATCCACAGAATCGATAGGAATCTTTACAGGGTGGAAACAGGCTATTCAGCCCAATAAAGTCCACAGTGACCCGCCAAAGAGCCCACCACAGCGACCCACCCATACCCATCACCCTAATCCTGCATTTTCCATGGCTGACGCACCTAATCGACACATCCCTGAACACTGGTAATTGGCAATGGTAATTTAGCATTGCCAATCCACCTAATTTGCACATCTTTGGACTGTGGAGACCACAGAATCCTGTGGAAACCCACGCAGACACAGGGAGAACGTGCAAAATCCAGAGGGTGGGATCCAGAGTGAAAACTCAAAAATATAGCAGTGAGTTGCCAACAGTTTTGGATTAAATTTAAGTTGTTTTAAGTGAACTTCACAAATCCTGAAAACTTAAAAACTATTAAAATAAAAACACAAAATTCTTTATACTCCACATTGGATTCAATGGTTGATCTGCCAGCTTTAAAGTATTTTTCTCTATATCACATAGTCAATTCATTCCATTCCTGTTTCATATTCTCTGTTCCCCTTCCCCTCTAAATCACATCTGCTCAATCTTCATGTCTAAAGGTCATGCTTCCTCTCCAGCACACAAACTATTGTTCTCATGTCTCACAGAGCAGCTTTTCAACACTGTTCAGCTCATTAGCATGTGCTGTACCCTTTCTGCTTTTTGTTTCCATTCTCTATCCCCTCACTCACTACTTGTTCAGAAATGAAAATACAAGGTAGCCAAGCAGAACTCAATTTCTCAGTCTCTGCAGTTCTGCATGTTCAACAGTTATATTCCTGTCATTCAGTCTTCCCATATGAAGGAAATTAACATCTACAGAAAGAAATCCAGTGATTGTGGAGCTTCATGTTTGCTCATTAAACACTTGCTCTTCTCAAAAGCTTTGCTCACTCCTTCCTGCAGGCTTAATCCGTAACAGAGTTTAGTGTTCCAACTAATATTCCACATTGTGGAACTGAAACTGCAGTAGCCTATTTTCTTGTACTGCAGTCAGATTTTACATCAAATATTCAGCTTCATTCATGCTCGCCTGTCAAGAGTTCAAATATTTTCAAAAACATTCCATTTATGATTGAAGAATTTCATGTACACTTCTGTAAACTGTCATTTTACTGCACTTGGAATTGATAAAAGACCTTCAGAAATGTTCATAAAAACAAATACCAAAAACCTTTCACTAACATTTAGCATTTTGCCTCTGTCTTGATAGGACAAGACTAAGAAAGTACCCAGTCAACTGGACACACTGTAATCTGGCAAAGTCCCAAACATCTGTTGAAGGTCAAATTTCTACAACATGGGACTGGTGAATGGTACTATAGAGTATTCTTTGTATTAAGGAATACTAAACAAAGAACCTTGTTCTAAATTTATGGGTAACATTTGGTCTAAGCATTTTACCTTCATTAATACTCCTGAATAAAAACTATTATTTCTCCAACAAGCAGTTTCTTCTTGATCTTCTTCACATTAAATAAGATACAATTTAGCCCTAAAATTCAATTAATACAAAGAGCTTAGAGTCCAACTGAATAAATATGATGTCTGATTTGAAACAAATCCCTCAAATTAAAATTTTAAATAACTCCAGCCCATGTCCTGATACTTGATTTTAACTGCCATTACTTTGAACAGCCATCCTATTAGCTTCCCCAACAAATCTCCACAATATACTCACCTCCTTGCATTACTGTTTGCTTCCTCCAGTGAACTTGATTGTGTGCAGTTTGTCCTCTGTTGAGGTGAGCTTCAAATCCCTCCCCATATTCTATCTTCCATAAAAGGGAAATTTCCAAGTTGACCTTATTTTCCCATCACTACCAAAATACTTCAACAAAACTGGTCAGTCTTGAAACTGTTGAATGTTATTATCGCTGGGCCCAAATGCTTTGCCTCCAAAGACACAACAAAAACTCTGCCTTTTGTGGCAAGTCACCCAGTGGCAGTCACCTGTAGTCTCAATTGTTGCCTTCAACTTATGATTCAAAATCAATGTGCTGGAATATAAAAGTATTGTGCCCAATGTTACATCTGCAACTTCCCAATTCTCACCCACGTTTTTCTAACTTTAGCTCACAAGAAAACCTTTCTAACCTGTTCTGATGTTGGACTGGGATGGACAAGGTCAGAAGTCACACGACACCAGGTAGTAGTGATTTATTTTAAATCCTGTTTTAACCCATCACCTTAATAATTTATGATCTCTCTATCTTGATTAGTTTGTACAGTTTTGGATTACTTGTTACTTTGGTTAAACCCTTGGCATGAGACTCTTATACCTATCATGTTATTACAGTTATTTGGTTTGTCCCCAGCAACTCATTATTTTTAATTTTTTGTAATTATCACCCTGCCTCAATTAATTGGATTATAGGTCATCTCTTCCCTTGCTATTCAGCTGCTGACACTTGACTCACACTATCTGACACTTTTGAGCACCTGCAGAGACTCATTAACTCCACTCACATAATTTAGAACATAGAATAATACAGCACAGTAGAGGTCCCTTCAGTCCACGATGTTGTGCCACGCATTTATCTAAATCTAAGGTCAACTTTACCTACACACCCCTCAATTTATTGCTGTCCGTGTGCTTGTCCAGCAGCCTCTTAAATGTCCCTAATGTCTCTGACTCAGCTACCACCACAGGCAGTGCATTCCACATACCCTCCACTCTCTGCATAAAGAAACTAACTCCCCTATACCTTCCTCCAATCATCTTAAAATTATGACCCCTCGTGACAACTATTTCTACCCTGAAGAAAAGTCTCTGGTTATCTACTCTATTTATGCCTCTCATTACCTTGTACACCTGTATCACTACTTACAACACCACTGACCTTAGTGTCATTGGCAAACGGACTAACCCACCCTTCCACTTCTTCATCCAAGTCATTTATAAAAACTACAAAGAGCAGAGGCCCAAGAACAGATCCCTGCAGGACACCACTGGTCACTGACCTCCAGGCGGAATACTTTCCATCCACTACCACTCACTGTCTTCTTTTGGCCAGCAAATTCTGTATACAGACAGCCAAATTTCCCTGTATCCCATACTTCCTAACTTTCTGAATGAGTCTACCGTGGGGAACCTTATCAAATGCCTTACTGAAATCCATATACATCACATCCGCTACTTGACCTTCATCAACTTGTCAATAGGGCTTCTGAGGACATGGCCATGCTGACCACCTTTGATGAAACTATGTTTTTCCAAATAGTCATATCTCTCAGAATCCTTTCCAGTACCTTCCTTACCACAGATGTAAGACTGACTGATCTGCAATTCCCAGGGATTTCCCAACACCTTTCTTGAACAGAGGAACAACATTCACCTCCCACGAATCATCCGGTACTACTTCCGTGGAGTAGTATTCCATTTGTGTGGTCTTCTGATCTCTCTGCTTTAGATTCCATGCCTTTGTACCTCACTACACCCCCTGACAAAAGGGCAATGCTTCCAAAGCTTGTGATTTCAAAATAACCTGTTGGGCTGTAGTCTGGAGTTGTGTGACTTCAATTTTGTAAAAATCTCATTCACCTTAGTCCTGCATTCTAAATATGATTTTTAATACCATCGAACTTGTTGAATCACTCCTTACCTTCAAAGCCTTCTGTCTAACTTCTTAAAAATCATGTTATCTTTGGTCAAACACCCTCCATAAAACAAAAGTCTTGCTCAACAGCCATTCACTCCACCAGCCAAAACAGACAGATATTTTGTCATGTCAATACTAATGTACAATTGTAAGACTATTCAATTGTTAAAGTAGATTATCACCTGTCAAATTATTGTTTCCAAATGATAATTCTGTCCTCAAGCATTCAATTAAGTCAACATAATGTAGAAAAACAATCAATTTTCATCAAATAGCATATACTTTAGCAGGCATTTAATGTTGTGTAATTTTGCTGATGGCCTTTTCTCTATGGCTGAGTCCAGCCATTAAAAGATGCTCCATCTAGTGGCTCAGCTAAGAATCAAAAGTCTCCCATCTCAGTCAAGAAAACTAAATTTATCGGGTTAAAAATCACACAACACCATGCTATAGTCCAAGAGGTTTAATTGGAAGCACTAGCTTTCAGAGCACCGCTCCTTCATCAAGCAGTTGTGGAGTACACAATTATAAGACACAGAATTTATCGCAAAAGTTTACAGAGTTATGTACGCGGTAGGTACTCATGCGACTCATCCAACTCATACACTGCAGGCAAGTATGCCCTGAGGCATTGTACATTGGGAAATCAAGCAAAGGCTACGGCAACGGATGAATGGGCACCGCACACCGCACACCTCTATCACTACTTACAACACCACTGACCTTAGTGTCATTGGCAAACGGACTAACCCACCCAGTTGCGGAACACTTCAGCGGTCCAGGACATTCGACCTCGAACCTTCGGGTGACCATTCTCTAAGGCGGACTTCAGGGCAGGAAGCAGCGAAAAGTGGCCGAGCAGAGGCTGATGGCTACATTCCGTACCCATTGGAAGGGCCTCAACCGGGACCGTTGGTTCATGTCCCACTACAGGTGACCACCATTGTACTATACACAAACACACACGCACTTCTATACACACACATATACACAGACACTCACACACACATGCATCCTCTCACAGACTTAGACCACTTTATACACACACACTCTCTCTCTCACAGACACGCACAACCCCCCCACCCCAGACACACACACACTCCTGCAGACACACACACTCCCACGCGCATCCTCTCACAGACTTCCACCCCTTTATACTCACAAACATACACACACTCAATCCCACACACACACAAACCTACATGCACACATACATTTGTGGGGTGAATTTGTACTTGCAGAATTTGTACATTATACTTTGCTCAAAAACTGCATGAATCCATATAAGATTCTGTTAACTCACTTTTTAGATTAGAGTCAGTCCAGATATTATGGCATAGACAGGGAACACAAGGGCTAAACCTTCAACATCTTAACATCTTATCTGGCTGACACCAATTGTTACAGTTAACCTGAGAATGTAACTTTTAAAAAAGGTTTTGTGATTTACAAATGAAAGAAGTGAAACTATCATGTTCATTCTAACAGATGAGACACTCAACAAACAATCAAGATATTTTTCAAAGTATAATTTCAGTTACATCGCACTGTAAGCTTTTGCTATAAATTCTGTGCCTTACAATTGTGTACTCCACAACCACCTGATGAAGGAGCCGCGCTCCAAAAGCTAGTGCTTCCAATTAAACCTGTTGGACTATAATCTGGTGTTGTGTGATTTTTAACTTTGTACACTCGGGTCCAACACCAGCATCTCCAAATCATAAATTTATAGGCAGTGTTTGGTTTCTAACTGGGTCTGTGAAAGTTGACCCAATTCGATTCTTAAGATGATCATTTATCTTTTGTAATAATATCGCGTGTCTTTTATAGTCAAAGATGAGTTTCAGATGTGATGTATTTGAAAATGATTGATCTGTCCAATTTGAGCACAGAAAGATCTGTAACATGATGGATACACATGTATAGTTGGTTCTGAGCAGACGCTTGCAGTTTCCCCACAACCACAAATGTTTCACTAAGATGTCCAACCATGCTTCTAAACTGCTAACTATAAGTTTAACCTGCTCAACCTCTCCACATAAGAGAACACCTACATCCCAGGTATCCATCCCAGGTGATCCTTCTCTGAACCGTCTCCAGTGCAAGTATATACTTCCTCAAGTCATGTTGAGATTACATTGCTATACTTCTGAACTGCAAAAAACTAAGATTCTGAACTGTTTGAACATTGGATTAAAATGAGTTTTACCAAGGATGTGAAAAGATTTCTTGGAAATTCGGTAATCAGCTTCGTGTGGCCTCTGATTCACCTGCTGATTACAGATAGTCAATTGACATCGGAAAGCAACCAAGCAAAGCTTTCAGGAGCCAAGAGATAAATTTTATCCCCTTCATTTCTGGGCATTTAGATGAAACTATGGACTCCTGTACCAAGCAACAAAAGGGAGTCATATGGAAGAAAACCTCAAAACTTCACAAAGATTTATAAGTCTCTCCTCCCCTATCCTCGGTTGATGTACTCAGGAATCTGATAAAACGTCCACTTCTCAGTATTTTAACCACCTTGTAAACTCTGAGAAATTGAAATAGGACCGCAATCCAAAGACTTAGAACCAACTTGATTTCTTCTGAACTGAAGCCTTATATGACAGCTTTTCCCATCTTTCTACAACTGTCAGCAGTTTTAATTCATCAACAAGAAACCTGTTGAACCAAAGCAATTTTGACCGTTGGTCATTTTTTCTGCTGTTTGCTTTTTTCTTCAGCCGTTATTAAAATATCATCTCTGAAGAGTCTTTGCTGTCTTTAGTGATGTGTGCCGGAGAGCGTTCTTGGACTAAACGGCAATACAATTCCCATTCCAGATTACAGTTGAGATATAAAACTGTGTTTTTAAGATTGAGCTTTATTACAAATCATAGAATCATTCAGCTCAGAAGTACTTCATCCAACTGTGATCATAATTTTCTAAGTTTCTTGCTCCTTTTGTCTATTTTCTATGATTCTTCAGATGCTTTTTTCTGTTTTCTACTGCAAAGGCAGATACAAAACAGAGGTTCAAAGTTTCTGCTATTACCACTTTTCGCTATTAATTTCCATGTCTCATCCCCAATGAATGTGATTCTTGCTTTTTATACAGAAGATTTTACTGAACACAAGTTACTTTTTAGCTAACTCTCAAGCTGTACTCCCTGGTTTCCAAAATATCATCTGGTTTATGTTGCTTTCACGATATATTCATTGCATTCCTTATTTCAATGCCTCTAATATCATTTCAGAACAGAAGATCAATTGAAAATCACAACACTTACAAAATCAATTTCAAAAAAGTAAGAAATATGATCAACTTGAGACACAGTTAAATTTGAGTATTGGTTACACAAACCAACAAACACATAAAAATATAGTGTGCATGTGCGCACATATGTGATTTTTGAGGCTCAGCACGGTAGGGTGGATCAGGCAGGGTACAAAGTAGGTTAGCGTAGGGGTTGCAGGGAGGGAACAGCACAGAAGTGGTGGAGAGATGTCAGGCAGGGAAATCTCACAAGCAGCTGGGGGAGTTGGAATTATACAATAGGTGGCAGGCAGGGAGGGTGATATGGGCATAGTCGATGATATGGAATGGCACATAAGAATGAAATGGTCTGGGAATATTGGAATTGAGGAATAAGCTGAGGAAAGGATAGCCACAAAGGGATGGCTTGCTGAGGTAAAGAAGTTGGAATGTTGTTACAAAAAAAAACTTCACCTCAAATATTTAAGAGTGCGTGTTTATATGTGAAACCTTCCATTTCATTTGAACCAGCATAGTTCTTAACTCGGCAATCTTGAAATTACTTGAAGTACACAAAGTACTGAAAGAGCCAAAATGTAATTGTAATACCGCGAAACAAGTGAAACATTTTCACTCAAAATCACATGCTAGTCTTACTCGTTAATTCAATTACCTGCACCATGGATTTTACTTCACACATAGCAGAAGAGTAAAAATCAAAAATGTGCTGTCTTACTGAATTGCCAGTAATGTTAAAAATAAAATTGAACAGCTGTTCGTTAATTCTTGCAAGTATCAAATGCAACTATGCTATTTATCATGATTGGCCCATACTTTCTGGTACAAAAGTTGAACAAAGCAAGTGGGTTAAGATCACCCAATTGCACTAGAAGTGAATTTAAAACATTATTGTGTTAACTATTTCTAATTTACAGTGGAATCAGCAAATACATCCAAAATCATGAATAAACATACATTCACAATATCCAATTCAAAAGGTATAAGGAAGAATAGCAACCAGTGAAACAGTATCCGCTCCACACATTTTCCTTCCCACCTATCCGCTCCACACTTGCCACTGGCCTATCACAATCACCTCCTACCTTCGCTCACCTATCGCCATCACCTACCTTCCCTCTAGCCCCAAGCCCTCCCTTTTTTTCCCTCAGCCCCCTTCCCCTCCCCCTCCCCAATCCTGATGAAGGGTTAAGCCCAAAATATTGACTCTCTTGGTCTTCAGATGTTGCCTGACCTATGGTGCTTTTTCCAGTGCCACACTTTATCAACTCTTAACTTCTCGAGCATCTACAGTCCTCACTATTTCCAAGAGAATCTATAACATCACACAACTAGGAATAAAACCACCAGTCTATAGCTCTGCTCAGAACTCATTTGCTTTTAGCTGCATGCTCTAACTCACATGATATATACTTATAGGGCTTCTGTGGCATTGCACACAATCAGCTGAATGGTCTAAGGTTTAATAAGAATTTAAATGCAACATGATCAAGATCACCCAATTATGATAGATGAATTAGCAAAATTGCTTATATTATGAGAATGAGCTGTATTTTAGAGTCTCATTTTGATAATTAGTAGCATTGATTATTGATATTAATTTCTTGGTGGGTCTAACTGTCGGACACCACCTTCCAAACCCACAACCACTTCCATCTAGAAGGACAAGGGCAGTAGGAACATGGGAACACCACTACCTTCAAGTTTTCTTCCAAGCCACTCACCATCCTGACTTGGAAATATATTGGTGTTCCTTCACTGTTACTAGGTCAAAATCCTGGAATTCTCCCCCTCATGGCATTGTGGGTCAACCCACAACAGGTGGGCTGCAGCAGTTCAAGAAGACAGCTCACTCCCACCTTCTCAAGGGCAACTCGGAACAAGCAAAAAACGCTGGCCAGCCAGCGATGCTCACATCGAACAAAGGAATAAATTTTAAAAATGGTGTGTTGGGAAAATCAAAACTCTACAAGAGGCTGCAGGGAGTGGGAGTAATGAAAGAATCATCTTGAAGAGAAATGTTGTGATATAGGATTCCTCTCAGATAATTACCTGCTGAGGCAAGATGGTAGGGTGCATATGGAGTTTTACAGCCCTAGAAGTGAATAAATATAACTACAGAACTGCTACATCACAGAAGGCAGCCATTCAACACATCATGTCTATACTGATCCTCTTAAAGAGTAATTCAGGTACTGCCATTTCCCCAATCTTACTCCACATCCTTGCACATTCCTCCACTTCAGACATTTAGAGTATACAAAATATTTTAAATATTTTCACATGTTCAAAATAATTGAATGGCAATGTAATTTGTAAATCAATGCAATGACGGCACACATTTAATTTAAGAGGGGTAAGGTTCAAAGGAGATAGGAGGGTCAAGTGATTTTAAAAAAATACAGAGTGGTAGGTGCTTGGAATACGCTGCCATGCAGTGGTGGAGACAGATACGAAAGGGGCATGTAAGGGGCTTTTTGATGAGCACATGAAAAAGCAAGGAATGGAGGGTTATGGACTACGGGCAGAGAGAAGGGATTAGCTTAACTTGGCATCATTTTCGGCACAACATTATGGGCCAAAGGGCCAGTTCCAGAGCTGTACTGTTTTATATTCTGAAGGCTAACGTTACAACACTAATTAAATAGCCCTTCTGAAAAGAGATCAGAGTGGTGCTGGAAAAGCACAGCAGGTCAGGCAGCATCCGAGGAGCAGAAAAATCGACATTTCTGACCTCCTCTCTGACCTATCACCTCCACCTCCACCTCCACCCCAACCCCCACCCCCATTAACCTATTGTACTCTTTGCTACCTTGTCCCCAGCCGCCCCCCCCCCCCCCACCCAATTTATTCTCTCCACCCTGGAGGCTCCCTGCCTCCATTCCTGATGAAGAACTTTTGCCTGAAATGTCAATTTTCCTGCTCCTCGGATGCTGCCTGACCTGCTGTGCTTTTCCAGCACTACTCTGATTTCTAGCATCTGCAGTCCTCACTTTTGCCTAGCCCTTCTGAAAAGCCAACACAGGAATATTAGACCAAATGGCCTCCTTTCACTGCGTGATTCTATCATTTTGAACGACAGTATCTGGAATCAATGGTTTAGGAACAATTTGCATTTGTGTAGCATTTTTAGAATAGTCCAACATTCACAATGTACCTCACAAGAACATGAAATTAAAATATGGTACTGAGCCACTGGAATATAGCTAATTAAAGAGGCAGTTTTAAGAAGCATCTTAAAGGAGCAATAGCAGAAGACATTAAGAAGCTGAACGAGAAAATTCAAGAGCCTAGGAGCCAGACACCTGAAAGCATGATCCCAGTGATGAAGTAATAAAAATCAAAGGAGGACCTGGATATCATTGGGTTGTTGAGATAAAGATGGTTTCAGAGTTAGGGAGGGACAAGCAAGGTTTTGCAAAAAAAAAATGTAGATCTGAAACTTAGGTGTTGTCAACCAATAGCTCATCATAGACTATGAGTCTTAAACATACTAGTGCTAGCCTTTAAGAATATTGGAGGAAGAGGTGTATAAATTGCAGTGGTTTATAAGACAAAATGAAGAAAACAAGCCTTTATGAAATCTCAACTCCACCACAAGAAGATTTCACAATAGCATTCTGTCAATAAACTTGCCTTTTTAAACAATTAAAGCTTTTGTCCGAGATGTACATAATTAAGTGCATAGATGAGCAATCTGAAAAGACTGCTTCAAATGAAGGAAGGTGAATAAACACATTACAGGCTTCTTCTTTTTACCACTCAATTACTGCTTATAAATAGAAACATGTATGATTCAAGAAAAATTCCATAGTTCTAAAACAACAAAATCATTATGAAACTGATGCACATTTTTCAACTTACTAAAATCTTTCATTGCTTAGTAAATTTTGTTGGCACAATTTAATTTTTGTTCCTTTCCATTATAAATTTCTACAACCATATTTATAGCAGGTTTTAGCCATGAATTGATCATTGTGATTACAAATTAAGCCAGCTGGGATCCAGAAACTGCTCAAAATGCTTCTAAATAATATTTTCACTGGCATATTCGTTTCTTTCAGCAACTTGAACTTATATATCTAAACTAAGCATTTAATCAAAAAAAATTTAAATTCCATACAAAAATATGGCTGCATGCATTTGTACATGCAAACAAAAAATTACAATGTACTAATTACAGATCCACTGTATATTTTCTGTGGTTTTTAACATCCAGAGATTTATTAAATTGAAGGAGAGAGCAAGACTAGCAGAGTGCAAGAAGATTCCAAGTGCTTTCTCTTTAGTTAACGTTCAATTGTCAAAATAAAGCATCAGTTTAAACATCACAAATTATCTCAAATGTTGTGTTCCAATGACGAATGCCAATCATCTTGCACCTCAAGAAAGAGAGATTGTACCCCTGAAAAGCCGGAAAGCATACCTTCTTGTTTAAACAAAGCGAACAAGTCGTAATTTATGCAAACAGTCCAGTTTCCCTTCAGTCATCCTATGGTTTATTAGAATGAGAAGACACACCAGCAGGATTAGGATACACAATGTGGAGGTTCTACAGATATCTACCATCACCCCTCCACCACAATATGATTCATCCATTGCCACATTAGCTCACCAATCATACTCTCTTTTTGACAACTTACCATCTTGCTCCCCACCCCTCTTTTACTTCAACAGACTCTGAATAATTGTTCTCTTCAGCCCCTTCTCCATTTAAATGCAGCTCTTTACCACCGTGATACAGAAATGCAGAATCAGTATAAAATGTAAGAAACCTATTAGCTAATTGTGTCCAAAAAAAGTTATCAGGCTGTAAATTCAGTATCCAGAATTGACCAAATTTAATTTTCCTACAGCGATTCATTGGGAAGGCTAACCATCAATTCCATTATCTCTCTGATCATCAAATCAAGCTAAACTAAATTACTCACAATCTTAATAACCAGTTTGCCTCAAACTAATGTCGTAAGGATCAACTGCTTGCCCTGACTTCGACCACTTAATGAAGTACTGAAAACAACAAACTCAATAGATCAAAGTGGGTCAGACTGTTTAGGTCCTTCGATGGTGAGCAGGGTGGAGATAAAGGGGCAGGTGTTGCATCATCTGCAGTTACATGGCAAGATGCTGTGATATGGGGGGTTGGTGTTGGCACAACACTTGCCCCTTCACCTCCTCCTTGCTCACCATCCAAAGGCTTAAACAGTATTTCCAAATGAAGCTTAAACAGTATTTCCAAATGAAGTCCTCCAAACTTGTGTACTGCATTTGACCAGTGGAGTGCCACAAGGATCGTGCTGGGCCCTCCACTTTTTGTCATTTACATAAATGATTTGGATGCGAGCATAAGAGGTACAGTTAGTAAGTTTGCAGATGACACCAAAATTGGAGTGTAGTGGACAACGAAGAGGGTTACCTCAGATTACAACAGGATCTGGACCAGATGAGCCAATGGGCTGAGAAGTGGCAGATGGAGTTTAATTCAGATAAATGCAAGGTGCTGTATTTTGGGAAAGCAAATCTTAGCAGGACTTATACACTTAATGGTAAGGTCCTAGGGAGTGTTGCTTAACAAAGAGACCTTGGAGTGCAGGTTCATAGCTCCTTGAAAGTGGAGTCGCAGGTAGATAGGATAGTGAAGGCGGCGTTTGGTATGCTTTCCTTTATTGATCAGAGTATTGAGTACAAGAGTTGGGAGGTCATGTTGCGGCTGTACAGGACATTGGTTAGGCCACTGTTGGAATATTGCATGCAATTCTGGTCTCCTTCCTATCGGAAAAACGTTGTGAAACTTGAAAGGGTTCAGAAAAGATTTACAAGGATGTCGCCAGGGTTGGAGGATTTGAGCTACAGGGAGGGGCTGAACAGGCTGGGACTGTATTCCTTGGAGTGTCGGAGACTGAGGGGTGACCTTATAGAGGTTTACAAAATTATGAGGGGCATGGATAGGATAAATAGGCGAAGTCTTTTCCCTGGGGTGGGGGAGTCCAGAACTAGAGGGCATAAGTTTAGGGTGAGAGGGGAAAGATATAAAAGAGACCGAAGGGGCAACATTTTCACGCAGAGGGTGGTACGTGTATGGAATGAGCTGCCAGAGGATATGGTGGAGGCTGGTACAATTGCAACATTTAAGAGGCATTTGGATGGGTATACGAATAGGAAGGGATATGGGCCGGGTGCTGGCAGGTGGGACTAGATTGGGTTGTGATATCTGGTCGGCATGGATGGGTTGGACCGAAGGGTCTGTTTCCATGCTGTACATCTCTATGACACTATGATTCTATGCTACACCCAATGTGACCTACTCTACACTGGAGAAACCAAACATAGACTGGATAACTATTCTGCAGAATACGTCCAATCTGTGCGCACACATGACCCCGACCCTTCCCGCAGACAGTTATTTCTACACAACGTCTTGCTCGCATGCCCACGTCATCGAAATGCTGCAGTGCTCCAGTGACTCACAGTATAAATTGAAGGAACAACATCTCATCTTCAGACGAGGCACTTTACAGCCTTCTGGACTTCAACACCTTCAAATTGTGAACCAACTCCCATTTCTTCCCCTTCTTTTAGTTTAACTTATTACATTCTCTGTCACCATGTCCTCTCTCCCCTGCCCCGACCCCAGTGGGATTGTTTTCTCTTTCAAGTCTGGCAGTTAAGACACACAACCTCCGGTTTGGATCAGAGTGGTGCTGGAAAAGCACAGCAGGTCAAGCAGCATCCGAGGAACAGGAAAATCGACGTTTTGGGGCAAAAGCCCTTCATCAGGAATAGAAAACACAACCTCCAGCCCTCCCCTCACTGAGGACAAACGGTCAGTTCTCCGCCAAAGACTCACCTTCATTCCACTCTGCTCCATGTCAACGTATTCCGTAAGGGCCATGACATTGAACTCTTTTATCGTCATCCCCGTGCCTACCTTTTCAACTGTGTCTCCCACTCACCCGCCAAAGACTCCTTCGCCCACCTTCAACAAACCTCTTCCATATCCTGTCCTGTCCTGTCCTCAACCTCTTCATTTTCAACTGCCATCGTAACATCAACCACCTCAATCTCTCCACCCGTCTCACTGACTCCAACCACCTACCCTCGCAACGCACAGCCCTCCACTCCAACACACTGACCTCTATACTGCTGAGATCATATGCCAACTCCCTCCTACCACGCTCTCCACCTCTTATCACCAAGCCATCCACAACCTCATCACCTCAGGCAATCTCCCATCCATACCTCCAATTTCATAGTTCCTCGACTGCACCATCCGGTTCTCTCCCCTACCCAAAATCCACAAACCTGACTACTACAGTCGACTGATTATGTCCATCTGGTCCTGCCCCACTGAACTCATTTCCGCTTATCTCAACTCCATCCTGTCACCCTTGGTCCAGGGACGCCCCCCATATGTTTGAGATACCACCCACATCCTCCACCTCCTCCATGACTTCCAATTCTCAGGGCCCCAATACCCATCTTCACCAAAGACATCTAGTCCCTCTACACCTGTATCCCCCATGAAGCAGCTCCGAAAAGCCCTCCGTTTCTTACTCTACCACTGACCCAACCAATCCCCCTCCATCAACACTCTCATTCAATTGGTGGAACTGGTTCTCACCATTAACAACTTCTCCTTTGAATCCTCCTACTTCCTACAAACCAAAGGGGTGAGTACTTGCATGGGTCCCAGCTGTTCCTGCCTCTTCGTAGGATACATGCAACAGTCCTTCTTCCACAGCTACACCGGCACCATTATTCACCTTTTCCTCCGCTACATCGATGACTCATGCTCCCACAAGGAGCTTGATCAGTTCATCAACTACACCAACACCTTCCACCCTGACCTCAAATTCATCTGGACCATCTCCGACACCTTCCTCCCCTTCCTGGACCTCTCCTTCTCTGGCAACCGACTCAACACTGACATGTACTACAAACCCACCAACTGCCACACCTACCTTGACTACACCTCCCATCTATCGCCTGCCGTGAAAACACAATCTTTACTCCCAATTCCTCCACCTCTGCCATATCTGCTCCCAAAAGGAGCAATTCTACTCTTGGATTTCCCATATGGCTTCCTACTTCAACAACCATAATTTCGCTTCTCCCATGATCAACAAGGTTCTCAATTGCATTTTCTCCATTTCCCGCACCTCTGCCCGCCCCCAACCACAACAAAGATAAAATCAATCTGGTCCTCACATACCACCCCACTAATGTCCAAATCCAGCACATCCTCCTCTGCCATTTTCACCACCTACCAAAAATATATCTCCCCCCCCCCACCCCCCAACCCTATCTGCCTTCCATAGAGACTGTTCCCTCCGTGACTCCCTCATTAGGTCCGCACACCACAACAAACCTCTCTCCACACATGGGATCTTCCCTGGCTGCCACAAGAGGTGCAAAACTGGCACCCACACCTCCTCCTCACCTTCATCCAAGGCCCCAAAGTATCATTCCAAATCCAGCAGAGATTTATTTGCATATCTTCGAACCTCATTTGCTACATCCACTGCTCTGTGTGGTCTCCTCTACTTTGGAGAGACTGAGCGCAAACTCTCAGGAACATCTCTGGTCCATACATACCAACCAAACCACCTTCTGGTGGCCATCCATTTCAACTTCGCCTCCCACTTTTCCAATAACAAGTTCATTCTGGGCCTCCTCCGCTGCCTAAACAAGGCCACCCGCAAACTGGAGGAAGTGCATCTCATCTTTGGCTTCAGGAACCTACAACCACACGACCTCAACATTGAATTCACCTGTTTCCAAATCTCCACACCAACCCCCCAACCTTCCCCAGATCCAACCCTCCAACTCAACACCGCCCTCTTAAACTGAGCTACCTCCCCATCTTCCTTCCCACCTATCCACTCCATTCATCCCACCTCCTACCTGCATCCACCTATCTTTCCACCTGCACCTTCATGCTTCCCCCATTTACTTCTCAGCCCTCTTTCCCCTCCCCCAGTCGTGAAGAAGGGTCCTGCCCAAAACATCGATTCTCCTGCTCCTCAGATACTGCCTAACCTGTTGTGCTTTTCCCAGCGCCACACTTTACCTCCTCACACCATTGTTCTGCCATTCTCACATTCCAATCACTTAATCTGAACTATTAACATCTTTTCTCCACCCAGCACTCTACACCCACCTCGACTACACATCCTCCCAAACTATAGCGTAAATGCTGTTCCCTCCACATTTCACTTCAGCTCTGATGAAGAATCATCTAGACTCAAAACATTAGGTGACTCTCTCTCCATGGCTGCTGTCTGATCCGCTGTGATGTCTAGCATTTCTAGCATGTTTTTAGTACAGATTCCAGCTTCTGCAGTAATTTGGTCCTACATTGAATTAATAAAGTGCTTCTGCATGCCTGTTGCTGCCACATTACATTACTCTCTTGATCTTCTGGCTATCCTAATATCTTCCAAAAACAGGCAAGATCACAGCTTGAAAAGCCAGTGGGAAAATGAACTTCAGTCCAGGAGAAGGCAGACTTCTACTCCATCCCGAAAAAAAAGAAAACAAAACAACTTCGCTTCAGGTGTACTGTGTGCAGTTCTGGTTGTCCTGTTACAGCAAGGATATCAATAAACTGGAAAGAATTTAGACAAGGCGCATCAGAAACTGAGGGGTAACCTCATTAAGGTTTATAGTATTAGGATAGACGAGATGAATGAAAAGGGTCTTTTCCTAGGGTGGGGGAGTTAAAAACTAGGGACATCTTTTTAAGGTGAGAGGAGAAAGATTTAAATAGGAAATGAGTGGCAGCATTTTTACAGAGTGTGGTGAGTGTGTGGAATGAACTGCCAGAGAAAGTGATACATGTAGGTACAGTTATGATATTTAAAAGACATTTGGATAAATTCATGAATAGTCAAAAAGCACGGCAGGTCAGGCAACATCTGAGGAACAGGAGAATCGACATTTTGGGCAGGAATGTGTCTGGGTGTTTGGGTGGGCAGATTGAGGTGGAGGGTTGGAATGGAGGGATGTGGGCCAAGTGCAGTGTTTCATTTGGGAACACAGTCATGGAGATATTTAGCACAGAAACAGACCCTTCGGTCCAACTCGTCCATGCCAACCAGATATCCTATATCAATCCAGTCCCCTTTGCCAGCACTTGGCCCATATCCCTCTTAACCCCTCATATTCATATACTCATCCAGACCCCTTTTAAATATTGTAATCGTACCAGCGTCCGCTACTTCCTCTGGCAGCTCATTCCATACACGTACCACCCTCTGCACAAAATAGTTGCCCCTTAGGCCCCTTTTATATCTTTCCCCTTTCACCTAAAACCTACGCCTTCTAGTCTTGGACTTCCCCCATCCTGGGGAAAAGACCATGCCCATTTACCCAAACATGCCCCTCATGTTTTTATAAACCACTATAACGTCACCCTCAGCCTCCGACACTCCAGGGAAAATAGCCCCAACCTATTCAGCCTCACCCTCCAGTTCAAGCCCTCCAACCGTGACAACATCCATGTAAATCTTTTCTGAACTCTCTCCAGTATCACAACATCCTTCCTATAGGATGGAGGCCAGACATGGTCTGCATGGACTGGTTGGACCAAAAGATCTGTTTCCATGCTGCATGTCTCTATGACTCTATAACAGCAGTGTAAAAGGTGATAAGTTAGCAGTGTCCAGAAACAGAATTCTGAACTTCTGATAGGAATAGCATCATGTGAAAAAAACCTGCAGTCTTTGAACAGCTTCAATTGAAGTAGCTAAGCAGAGACATGGCAGGTGGTGAAAACTGTGTATCTGAAGAACAGCCTTAAAAACCAAGATATCAAATATGCTTAGAGTTCCTGTTGTTGAAATAATCAGTGAAAACACAGCAAAAACTGGATCTGGGAGTGGACAACATGCTTAACATAGCTTCAAATTTATACTTAAAATTACAGCATTAGTGTACCCACTTTTTAAGCAGGGCAGAAAGATACTACGGGTATAGGCATGTAAAGGACGACCACCAATACAGCTGTAGTGAAATACAGTATTATGCCATCAACTGTGGCCATTTTTCAACCTTCACACACTCAAAATCTTCCTCTTTTTCTTCACGGTCAATCTAATCCGTATCTTTGCAAACCTGCTTTGGGCAACCCTTGATTCTTTTTAGATCAACATGGAGATTTTTTCTTCCCTCTTTCCTCCCCTTCCCCAGTGGAGAGCTTGTCACAAAATGTGCTGACAGTACTAGCAGCCAGTCACGAATATTTCATGTCAAACCAAGGAAAATTGATTTGGTTCTCTGTGGGGTAAAAGTAATGGGCGGAAGGAAACTTTTACTGTTGTTTCAGTAGTCCAGTGACTAAGGATGAACTTGTATTTCAGTCTGTATTCCACAGACAGTGTTTTACACGAATTAATATTCACATCATTGATGTTTTCTTCATCTCACAATTTCTCACTCAGCTCCACTCCAAAGCAGAGACTCCTTGTCGAAGTAATTAGTGGTAAGTATAAACCATCTATAACTTCATCCAAGTGATCATCTTTCATGCATCACAGCAATGATGTCCACAAAAATGAGGATTCAATGCTGATAGGAAAGGAGATTGCCATCCAATCTTTTGCCCACTACCAACCCATTTAGAGGTCTGACCGACCACTGCACCATTACTAGCTGAAACTCAATTCAGTGTTGATCACAGGTCAAACCTGGGATCTTCCTCACTTGGACGGCACAGTTACCTATTTGGTAAAAATAGAAAATACTAGAAAAAATATCAGCAAGTCTGGAATCTGTAAAGAGAGAAAAACAATTAACATTGAGTCCAATAGATAGATGTGTGTGTGTGAGTGAGTGAGTGAGTGAGTGAGTGAGTGAGTGAGTGAGTGAGTGAGTGAGAGAGAGAGAGAGAGAGAGAGAGAGAGAGATATGTGACTCCTCCTCTTCTACATCATATTGGACATGAAATATTAACTCTGTTTCTCTCTTTCCATCAATGCTACCAGGCCTGAGTTTTTCCAACATTTTCCACTTTTATTTCAATGTTCAGCATTATCTGTACTTGGGCTTTATTCACCTATCTGATAGGCTTGCTGAACCATTAGGAGCACACGGTGGAATTTTAAGAAGGGAATGATGTTTAACTAGATATGCAAGCTTCACAAATTTGCTGCCAGTTACAAACCACCCATCAGCTTCGAGGAATGCAGCAATATCATCGGTCAAACATTAAATACTTTGACAACTTAGGAATGAAGACAATTGAAGACATGCAACTCTACATCATTCAGTGACACTCCACAAATTGAATGCCACTGGTCTCAGGCAGTTAAAAGATTGTGGGGATGATCTAATGAGTAGAGATCGAGTTTACTAAGCCTGTATTCCCAACATTTCAAACAATGACTGTTTGAGAGTTCACTGTAAAATGACAAATTAGAGGGCTTTGACAAGGTGGGTGCTGAAAGGATAATTTTCCTTGGGTCAAGAGCTCTGGGTCACAGTCACAGAAGAAGGGTTGGCCAATTATGACTGGGACAAGTTAAACCTCTTCATTTAAAGCTCTGGAGATCTTGGAAATTGTCTATCTCAGAGAGCTCTGGATGTTCAGTTGTTGAGTATATTCAAGTCAAAGTTCAACAGATATTTAGACATAATTAACACTTATAGAGAACTTGTAAAGCAATAAAACTTCCCAAACAGGACAAGAACATGAAAAAGTATAATTTGACCCTGATCCAGTTATGAAATTAACAGCTATGGGGAAAGTGAGCTAAGGCGGAGTTCAGGTCCAGTTCTGATGAAAAGTTAAAAAGCAAACTCAGTTTATTTTTACTCAACAGATGCTTTGTTTCTCTTCTTGTTTCAGATTTTCAACATGTGCAGTTTTGTGTGTTTATTTTAGCAAAGTCGAACTTCAATTGTGAATTTATTGATTGGGCACAGCAGGCCCAAAAGCATTAAAGCATAAGCCTGCTCTTATTTCTGATGCTGTTATATTCATTCAACATTCTCAAAAGAGATTTGCATCCTTGGAAAAAATACACGCTGCTTAGTGATCAAAATTTAGAGCACACTTAATTGATATCTCTAAACAGATAGCAAGTAAGAGTTCAGCAATGCATCGAAGGCCAGCATTAAAGGTTTTAATTAGATTTGTCAGGAGTATGGAAAAATGTAGGAAGACAAGGGACTTGGATATAGTAGGAAATTGGTTATTCTTAACAATGGAGCAGCAGAAAGTAGAAGTGATGAGTTGGACAGTTCATCAACCTAAGAAATATTAGGAGTAGGTCAACTGGTACCTCAAACCTGCTCTGCAATGGAATAAAATCATAGCTGATCAGTTTGCAACCTGAACACTACTTTAATGCCTGCACCCAATATCTTCGAATCTCTTTTCAATTAAATATCTCACTCACTCATGAATATTTTTGATGGTTAGTCTCCACAGCTATCTAGGTCTAAAAGGGGAGGCCACTGATTATAATACTATTCCGCTTAGTTCTAGATTCTCCCACGAGGAGGGATATCCTCTATGCATCCACCTGTCAAGTTGCGTCAGAAGCCTGTATGCCTCTGTAAGGTTACAACTCAATTTTCTGGAGTCCAACGAGTGTAGGTACAACCACCTCAACATTTCCTCATTAGATAATCCCTTCATCCCAGGCATTAACCAATGAAACATCTATGATCTGCACCCTATTCAAGTGCCACACTCTTAAGTAAGAGGGTAAAAACTGGACACAGGATTCCAGGTGTAATCTCGCCAAGCTCTGTATGACAGTAGCAAGATTTTATTACGTTTATTACTCCACCCCATGCAATCATGACAAACATTCCATCTGCCTTCCTAATGATTTTCTCTTGTCCCATGTTATGTTTTTGTATTTCATGTGCAAGGACGTCTGTACCCCAGCATTCTATATTTCTTTGTATACTCTGCATGTCCATCACCCTATCGTCATAATTTGGAGGTGCTGGTGTTGAACTGGGATTTATAGCCTGTGTCTTACGATCCTATATAAACATAAATTGTGTCTTACGATTCTATACTTCACAATCACCTGATGAAGGAACAGCGTTCCGAAAGCTAGTGCTTCCAAATAAACCTGTTGGACTATAACGTGGTGTTATGTAATTTTTAACCTATCTTTATATCATCATTACAGTGAAGGGAACAAGCTGAATTTTCAAGTTATAGCAGCTGCAAAGGCAGAGTGGGATGAGATCGGGAAAGATTTGTAAATAAGGAAAAGGAATCCAATAATTCATTGAAGGACAGGAACCGTTAGAGGTCTTCAAGGACAACAGCCACGTCTAAGTATGAAAAATGAATTGAAGCTGTAAATCATTGAGGGCAGGAATCCAGTTAGATGTCAAACTTGGAAGAGTTCCACTAGAGAACACACCAGATGGCCTTCTTCTTTAGAGACTGCAATTTCCCTTCCCACGTGGTTAAAGATGCCCTCCAACGCATCTCATCCACATCCAGCACCTCCGCCCTCAGACCCCACCCCTCCAACCGTAACAAGGACAGAACCCCCCTGGTGTTCACCTTACACCCTACCAACCTTCACATAAACCAAATCATCTGCCGACATTTCTGCCACCTCCAAACGGACCCCACCATCAGGGATATATTTCCCTCCCCACCCCTTTCTGCCTTCCGCAAAGACCATTCCCTCCGTGACTACCTGGTCAGGTCCACGCCCCCCCCAACAACCCACCCTCCCGTCCTGGCACCTTCCCCTGCCACCGCAGGAATTGCAAAACCTGCGCTCACATCTCCTTCCTCACCTCCATCCAAGGCCCGAAAGGAGTCTTCCATATCCAAAGTTTTACCTGCACATCCACCAATATCATTTATTGTATCCGTTGCTTCCCATGCGGTCTCCTCTACATTGGGGAGACTGGACACCTCCTAGCAGAGCGCTTTAGGGAACATCTCTGGGACACCCGCACCAATCAACCACACCGCCCTGTGGCCCAACATTTCAACTCCCCTTCCCACTCTGCCGAGGACATGGAAGTCCTGGGCCTCCTTCACCGCCCGATGCCTGGAGGAAGAAAGCCTCATCTTCCGCCTCGGAACACTTCAAACCCAGGGCATCAATGTGGACTTCACCAGTTTCCTCATTTCTCCTTGCCCCACCCCAGTTCCAAACTTCCAACTCAGCACCATCCCCATGACCTGTCCTACTGGCCTATCTTCTTTTCCACTTATCCACTCCACCTTCCTCCCTGACCTATCACCTTCATCCCCACCCCCACTCACCTATTGTACTCTATGCTACTTTCTCCCACCCCCACCCTCCTCCCATTTATCTCTCCACCCTTCAAGCACTCTGGCTGTATTCCTGGTGAAGGGCTTTTGCCCGAAAAGTCGATTTTCCCGCTCCTTGGATGCTGCCTGAACTGCTGTGCTTTTCCAGCACCACTCTACTCCACAGAGATGAAAGGTGGCAAGGGTTTTAACATTGGTGGGAAATGTTACGAGAGTTTGTGACGAAGTTGCTCCTTTAACAAGGTTATGAAGTCCTCGGCTTTTTTCTCCCCCAGAGAGGTCATAAACGACACTGACTCCGAAAAGTCTTGAGATAAAGGGTTTTTGGGACAAGTTGACACTAACTCAGACAGAGGCTTTCAAGTTTAAAAAAAATTACACAATGAAAGGGGTGTGAGCAGTTCTTCCAGCTCAGCTTTTCTCTGGTTTGTTTTTTTAAGCAGTAGTGTGAACAAAGGCTGCTGGACCCAAAGAATCAGGTCCAGGCTGGTACACTTTCTCTGACTTCTATCCTGTAAGATCTTGAGTTTGATTTTACCTTTTGTGCTAAGGGGTGTTTTTGGGGATTGATGCAAATATTTGGAACAGCATGAAGAAGTAAGATGATGTGTTGGGTTTTCAGATAGGATAAGTTATTCTGTATTCTGTTCTTTGTGGTTCATTCAGTAATCTTGTAAATAAATTTTGTTTTATATAAAAATAAGTGGCTTGATGAGCTGATTCTCTCCTGGAATACCCACTTTACACCTGCTTAAAACAACTAGCAAAATTAGGCTCTGGGCTACCTTCTTGAAATATTCTGAGGGGTCTGATCTGGTCCATAATAAGTTGGAAACAATTTTCTTAATAAATGCAATGGGGAGCTTCAAGCTCAGACAGCGAAGTAACAAATGCATTCAGGCTAACTCAGCAGCAGAGAGAAAGATGGAATTAAGTTGCTTTAATGCAGAGTTTGCGCTAGAAGGTAAGAGAAAGGGTTTCAGTCTTATCACGTTAAGTATAGAAAGGGAATATTTCTATATAAAATACTACTGCATTAGCTGTAAGACAAAATAATAGGGACTAATTGACAAAAATCTCCCACAATAACATATCAACTAATATCTGGACTCTCCTGGTCTTGTTCAAGCCATGTGATTTCTAAATGAGAGGCATGCTCAAAGGATATAGAAAGAAATTTCATGCAGAATGATTAAAGACACTTACATAATTGTCGATATACCTTCAATGACTGTAGAGATACGATGGACCAATGTTTAATGTAGAGTATCAGTTTGCAAAGAGGAAAACTACTTAAAATGAACTGGTTATCGATATATGGAAGAAAATAATAGGGCAACCTATCAGAAAAATATATAAATATATAAAACAGAAAAGTATGGCTAAAGTGGACGTAGGTCCCTTGCATGATGAGAAAGGGAATTAATACTGGGTAATGCTGAAATGGTCAAGGCCTTGAATAAGGATTTTGTGTCAGTCTTCATAGTGGAAGATGTGTCTAACACGCCAAAGAATGATGTTAAGGATATGATGGGAGGTGACGACCTCAATTCAATTGTTATCACTAAAGGGGTAGTGCTGAGCAAATTTGAGGGTCGAAAAGTAGATACGTCCCCTGGTCCTAATGGAATGCATCCCAGGGCACAGAAAGAAATGGCGGAAGTTATAGCAGATGCATTAGCGGTAATTTACCAAAATTCACTGAACTCCTGGCAGGTCCTGGCAGACTGAAAGACAGCAAATGTCACACTGCTATTTAATAAAAGGTGTAGGCAAAAGGCAGGTTACTACAGGCCAGTTAAAATGCTGGCGATTATCATTAAGAAATAGTGAGACATCTGGATGGAAAGGGTTCCATCAGGCAGACACAGCATGGATTCAGGAAGGTAAGGTCATGTTTGACAAATTTACTGGAGCTCTTTGAGGGTGTAACACGTGCAATGGATGGAGGTGGATATTTTGTATACTTGGATTTCCAGAAGGCAGTTGATAAGGTGTAGCATAAAAGATTCATCCATAAGATAAGAATGCATGGAACTGCGGGGATTATCCTAGCATGGATAAAGGACTAGTTAACCAATATAAAGCAGAGAGTTGGGATAAATAGGTGCTTCTCTGGTCAGAGATCAGTGGTGAGCAGGGCACCGCAGGGGTCGATGTTGGGCCTGCAACTATACATGATATATATAAAAATGATTTGGAAGAAGAGATTGCGTGTAACGTATCCAAGTTTGCGGATGACAGTAAATTGAGTGGAATATCAAACTGTGCAGAGAATGTGGAGAGTCTGCAGAGAGATTTAGATAGGTTAAGTGAGTGGACAGGAGTCTGGCAGATGGAGTACAATGTTGGTAAATGTGAGGTTATCAGTATGTCAGAGTATTATTTAAATGGTGAAAGATTGCAGCATGCTGTTGTGCAGAGAGACTTCGGAGTGCTCGTACATGAATTGCTAAAAGTTGATTTGCAGGTGCAATAGGTAATCAGGAAGGCAAACAGAATATTGGCTTTCATTACTAGAGGGATTGAATTTAAGAACAGGGAGGTTCTGCTGCAATTGTACAAGGTGTTGGTGAGGCCACACCTGGAGTATTGTGCTCAGTCTGGTCTCGTTACTTGAGGAAAAATATACTGGCTTTGGAGATGGTGCAGAGGAGGTTCACCAGGTTGATTCCGGAGATGAGAGGGTTATCCTGTGAGGAGAAGTAGAGCTGCCTGGGATGGACTTGTGAGAATTTAGAAGAATGAGAGGAGATCTTATAGAAACATATAAAATTATGAAAGGGATAGCTAAGATAGAGGCACATAAGTTCTTTCTGCTGGTGGTTAGACTAGAACGACGGGACATAGCCTCAAGATTAGGGGGAGTAGATTTTAGGAATTGCTTTTCCCAGAGAGTAGTGAATCTATGGAATTCTCTGCCCAAAGAAGCAATAGAGACAGCTTCGTTAAGAATCATAGAATCCCTATTGTGTGGAAACAAGCTATTTGGCCCAAAAGGTCCACAGCGAACCCCTGAAGAGTGACTCACCCAGACCCATTCCCCTACCCTGTTAATCTACATTTACCCCTAACTAACACACCTAGCCTGCACATCTCTGAACACTATGGGCAATTTAGTATGGCCAACTTACCTAACCCACATATCTTTGGACTGTGGGAGTAAACTGGAGCACCCAGAGGAAACTGACGCAGACATAATGAAAATGTGCAAACTCCACTCAGACAGTTGTCCGAGGCTAAAATTGAACACAGATCCCTGGTGCTGTGAGGTAGCCGTGCTAACCACTGAGTCATCATACCACCCATATTCAAAACACAGTTGCATGGGTTTTTGCATGGTAGGGGAATTAAATGCATATAGGAGGAGCTGAGACGATGGATAGATCAGCCATGATCTTAATGAATGGCGGAGCAGGCACAACGGGCCAAATGGCATGCTTCTGCTTCTCTTTCTATGAAAGAACAGCTTCCCCTGTAGCTTCCATATGCCTAAAAATGCGAGATGACAATTTACTCCTTTGAAGTTTGCATCACACATACACAGGGTAGTTAAAAAGGCATTTAGCACACTTCCCTGCATTGCTCAGTCCCTTCAGTACAGGAGTTGGGAAGTCGGGTTGAGGTTGTACAGGGCACTGGTGAGGCCTCTTCTGGAGTACTGTGTCCCATTCTGGTTGCCCTGTTATAGGAAGGAGATTACTAAACTATAGAGGGTTCAGAAGAGATTTACCAGAATGTTGCTAGTTATGGAAGTTTTGAGTCATAAAGAAAGGCTGAGACTTGTTCCACTGGAGCACATGAAGTTGAGAAGTGACCTTAAACTGGTTTATAAAATCATGAGGGGTATAGACAGTAGGGTTAATGATAGGTGTCTTTCCCTTGGATGGGGGACTTCAAGACGAAGGGGCATATTTTTAAGGCGAGAGGAGAGAGATTTTAAAAAAAAAGAGAGGCAAATTTTTTTTCCCCACAGAAGGTGATTTGCTTGTGGAATGAACTTCTTGAAGTGGTGGATGCAGGCACAATTACAACGTTTAAAAGGCATTTGGATAATTACATGAATAGGAAATGTTTGGAGGGATATGGGCCGGGAGCACATAGCTGGGACCAGTTAAGGTTTGGAATTAGGTTCGGCATGGACTGGATGGACCAAAGGGTCTATATGACTCAATGCACCTTGCATCAAATGTTGTCCTATGTTTAGGCCAGAATACATGTAACAGTGTTGCATAGATAAGACTTTATGCAGAGATTCGATTGTCAAAAGCATGGTGGTATTCCTGGGCATGGAATTCAGCATGCTAACAAGATTTCCACAAATAATTACTACAACTTCTAAGATATGTCTTTATACAGTTGTATTATGAAAAACTGGCTTTCACTAAACAATTTTCAGTGCAACTTAACAGTTAACCCACAGATGCATTAACCATAAGGTCATTCTCTTCAGCATGGTTTTTAACTTGATAGATCAAGTGACAGACTGAGCACACTGCCACTGATATTGATGACTGCATTACAAAATCAAACTGCTGGCTGGTGTAATGAACAACAATTCAACTTTGACTTTAATCTTGACGAAATTTAAGCAGGAAGTTTTAAAAATCCTTTCAATCAAAAAATAATTTAGTTTAAAACCACAGCTGGAATCTATAGGGAGAAGTCAATAAAACCTTGACAGACTTCACTCCATAAACTTCTATTTTGCATTAGAAAAATGGTCCAGTGCAGATGAGGAAGATGGATGTAGTGCCAGAAGGAACAAATTAAATTCCATGCGACATCAACAGCCACACATGATAATAAGGCCATGCTGCATTTCAGGTCCTCAAATAATCCACTATCTAGCCTCTTTGCATCTTCCACACAGTCAAACACATGATCTTTCACAACAACTACTCATATGCACACACAGACATTTGTGGAATCAATGTCTCAAAGTGCTCCAAGGATCATTATAAGACAAATTATAACACCTTGTCACATCATGACAAAGTAGGTCAGGTGACCCAAGCTTTGTTGCAGAGATTTTTTTGTGACCTAAGAAAGACACAGAGGGAAGCATGGTTTTATCCAAGACAGAGTCAATCCTGGACAATGACATTCGGGGTGAAGTCAAGGAAAGTTATAAGGTAAAAGCAATTAAAAAGTTCAAGAGTTATTGGCGAGCCACAACCAAAATATGCATGCAAATAGATTCAGGAAATTCAAATTATACAATGGCCTGGTTGCCCAAATTTGCACAGGATGCACGGGAACCTGATAGTAAATGGGAAAGAGAAAAGAATAGGAGATTGACGAACTTTGGCACAGAGAGAATGTAACACGTTTGAAGACATTATAAAAATGATATAGATAGAATGGAATCAGCTTTGGGCACTGATGAATTATGTGCAGTGAGTAAAACTTGGCAGGGGTTGGGATCCAGACAGAATGTTCAGCAGGGAAAGATGAATTGTCAACATAAAGTGATCACAAGTGAGTCAGGAAGGCATATACATCACAGGCCAGTTAAGGCATAAGCAAGTTTGGCAAGATTGGATGGTATTTATTTTAATGATCAAAGTCTGACAAACAAGGCAGATACGTTGAGGGAACAAATTAAAACACAAGTGTATGACATCATTGCTGTCACAGACACATGGTTAACACTGGGGCAGAATTGGCAGCTCAATACTGTATTCCAGGATACAAATACAGCATCTTCAAGCATGACAGAGGGGGACATGGAAGAGGAGGTGGTGTCACGACATTGATCAGGGCATCAGTGACAGCAAGAAAGAGGAATGACATTTTGAATGGTCCTCAAATGAAGGCATACGGGTATAAATTAAACACTGAAAAAGGGCAATCACAAAGCTGGAACTGTGTTATAGACACCGTATAGTCCAAGGGAAATGGAAAAGCAATATCTGGTCAAATTTCAAGGAAGTGCAAAGGTCATAGGGTAGTGATAGCAACAGACTTCAACTTACCCAACATCAATTGGGTTGTGATTGTGTGAAAGGTTTGCAGTGAATGGAATTCTTAAAAATGCATCCAGGATACCTTTTCAAACTAAGCTCAGGAAGGCCCAACGAGATTTTTTTTTGGGTTGGGAGGGGAGGCTGGAAATCCTAGCAGCAGGGCATGTGGGTGAAGTGCATTTAGCAGACAGTGATCATTACTCTGTCAGATTCAAGATTGTTATGGAAAAGACGAGATAGGCCGAAAATATAAGTTTTCAACTGAGAAGGCTGATTTTAATAAGATCAGCTCTGATTTGGCCACACCGGACTGGAAGCAGATACTTTCAAGTCAATCTGTCTCAGAACAACTGGAAGCAATCAAGGAGGAAATATGAAGAGTACAGGGCCACCATGTACAAATAAAGAATAAGGGAGAGATCATCAAATCCTGTGAACCCTGGATATCAAGGGATATACAGCATTGAAGATAGAGAAAAATGGAGGCTTGCGGCAGATACGGAGAGCTCAAAACAACAGGAGCCAGAAAAAAGTATAGATTCTAAAAGGTGGAACTTAAAAGAAGAGCTAAAAAGGGATATGACAGCATACTGGCAGATAAAATGAAGGAAAATCTTAAGTTAAAAATCATACAACGCCAGCTTATAGTCATGATTTGGAGATGCCGGTATTGGACTGAGGTGTACAAAGTTAACCTTAAGCAAAGGAAATCTTAAGCTGTTCTACACATAAAGGTAAGAGGATAACCGGCGAGAGAGTAGGGCCCATTAATGACCGCAGCAGCAATTTGTACGTGGAGCCAAAGTGATGATCAAGAAGGCACAACAATGGGATGAAGTCTATCCCAAAGTAGGAAATAGTGGCACTTGCAAAAGTCTGCAATTCCACTCCGACCACAGGATGGCTGCCAGACACTTGGAGGACAGTCAATATGGCATCATAATTCAAGAAGGGCCCATGGAATCCAAGGAAATTTTGCAAATTGGATCCATAATCGACAAGGCTGAAAGGGCTGTTTTTACAAGTGGAAATCCTTGACCAGGGTTCCCAGAGGGGTTAGTATTGGGGCCATTGCTGCCTGTCACCCAGCAAGGTGACATCATCAATCCGACGTCCATGAAACATTGTTCTATGGATTCTGGGTATTCCAAAATGGAGGACGGGAAAAAAGTGGCTGTGAGAGCTGCTCCTTTTTTGAGGTATTTCAAGTGTTGGAGGTGACTTCTTCAAACTCCAGGAGCAGCAATTACTACTTATGTGCTGTTGCATTGTTTTGGAACTTTGGGGGAAAAAAAGATTAAAACAACACCACTTAAAAAAAACAGACAAAGGCAGCAACCACACAGAGAAAGAAACCTATACTGCTATCTGACACAGCAGTGAATCTGCACAGTTACATAGAACATAGAAAAATACAGCGCAGTACAGGCCCTTTGGCCCTTGATGTTGTGCCGATCCAAGCCCACCTAACCTACTCTAGCCCACTATCCTCCATATGCCTATCCAATGCCCGTTTAAATGCCCATAAAGAGGGAGAGTCCACCACCCTTACTGGCAGGGCATTCCATGAACTCACGACTCGCTGAGTAAAGAATCTACCCCTAACATCTGTCCTATACCTACCACCCCTTAATTTAAAGCTATGCCCCCTCGTAATAGCTGACTCCATACGTGGAAAAAGGTTCTTATGGTCAACCCTATCTAAACCCCGAATCTTTTACACCTCTATCAAGTCACCCCTAAACCTTCTTTTCTCCAATAAAAACAGCCTTTCCTCATACGATCTTCCTACCATACCAGGCAACATCCTGGTAAACCTCCTCTGCACCCCTTCCAGTGCCTCCACATCCTTCCTATAGTATGGCGACCAAAACTGCACACAATACTCCAGATGCGGCCGCACTAGAGTCTTATACAACTGCAACATGACCTCAGGGCTCCGGAACTCAATTCCTCTACCAATAAAAGCCAGTATGCCATATGCCTTCATTACCGCACTATTTACCTGGGTGGCAACTTTCAGAGATCTGTGTACATGGACACCAAGATCCCTCTGCTCATCCACACTACCAAGTATCCGACCATTAGCCCAGTACCCCATCTTTTTGTTACTCTTATCAAAGTGAATCACCTCACACTTAGCTACATTGAACTGCATTTGCCACCTTTCTGCCCAGTTCTGCAACTTATCTATATCCCGCTGTAATCTGACACATCCTTCCTCACTGTCAACAACTCCACCGACTTTCGTATCATCCGCAAACTTGCTCACCCAACCTTCTAACCCCTCCTCCAGGTTATTTATAAAAATGACAAACAGCAATGGTCCCAAAACAGATCCTTGCGGAACACCGCTCGTAACTGCACTCCAAGATGAACCTTTACCATCAACTACTACCCTCTGTCTTCTTCCAGCCAGCCAATTTCTAATCCAAACCTCCAACTCACCCTCAATGCCATACCTCCGTATTTTTTGAAGTAGCCTACCATGGGGAACCTTATCAAACGCCTTACTAAAATCCATATACACCACATCTACCGCTTTACCCTTGTCTACTTCCTTAGTCACCTTCTCAAAGAATTCAATAATGTTTGTGAGGCACGATCTACCCTTCACAAAACCATGCTGACTATCCTTGACCACATTATTCCTATCCAGATGTTCATAAATCTATCCCTTACAATTCTCTTTGCCCACAACAGAAGTGAGACTCACCGGCCTATAGTTACTAGGGTTATCCCTACTCCCCTTCTTGAACAAGGGAACCACATTTGCTATCCTCCAGTCTTCTGGCATTATTCCTGTAGACAATGAGGACATAAAAAGCAAGGCCAATGGCTCTGCAATCTCCTCCCTTGCTTCCCAGAGAATCCTAGGATAAATGCTATCAGGCCCAGGGGACTTATCTATTTTCACCCTTTCCAGAATTTCCAACACCTCTTCCCGACATACCTCAAAGCCGTCCATTCTAATTAACTGTGACTCAATATTCACATCGGCAACAATGTCCTGTTCCTGAGTGAATACTGACGAAAAGTATTCATTCAGTGTCTCCCCAATCTCTTCAGCCTCCACACGCAACTTCCCACTACTATCCTTGACTGGACCTATTCCTACCCTAGTCATTCTTTTATTCTTGACATACCTATAGAAAGCCTTAGGGTTTTCCCTAATCCTACCAACTAAGGACTTTTCATGTCCCCTCCTTGCTGCTCTTAGTTCTCTCTTCAGATCCTTCCTGGCTACCTTATAACTCTCAATTGCCCCAATTGAACCTTCACGCCTCATCTTTACATAGGCCGCCCTCTTCCATTTCACAAGGGATTCCAATTCCTTATTAAACCACGGCTCCCTCACACGACCCTTTCCTCCTTGTCTGACAGGTACATCCTTATCAATGACACTCAATAGTTGCTCCTTGAACAAGCTCCACATATCAATTACACCCTTGCCTTGAAGCCTACTTTTCCAAGCCACACATCCTAAGTCGTGCCTCACTGCATCATAATTTCCCTGCCCCCAGCTATAACTCTTGCCCTGCAGTGCACACTTATCCCTCTCCATCACTAGAGAAAAAGTCACCGAATTGTGGTCACTGTCCCCAAAGTGCTCACCTACCTCCAATTCTAACACCTGGCCTGGTTCGTTACCCAGAACCAAATCCAGTATGGCCTCACCTCTTGTTGGCCTGTCTACATATTGTGTCAGGAAACCCTCCTGCACACATTGGACAAACATCGACCCATCTAACGAACTCGAGCTATAGCTTTCCCAGTCAATATCTGGAAAGTTAAAGCCCCCATAATAACCACCCTATTACTTTCACTCTTCTCCTGAATCATCCTCGCAATCCTTTCTTCTACGTCTCTAGGACTATTAGGAGGCCTGTAGAAAACTCCTAACAGGGTGAACTCACCTATTCCTAACCTCAGCCCAAACTACCTCAGATTTAGAGTCTTCATCCACCGTCCTTTCCACCGCTGTAATACTATCTTTGACAAGCAATGCCACACCTCCCCCTCTTTTATCCCCACCTCTGACCCTACTAAAACATTTAAACCCTGGAACCTGCAACAGCCAATCCTGTCCCTGTTCTACGCATGTCTCCGTAATAGCCACAACATCGAAATCCCAGGTACCAACCCACGCTGCAAGTTCTGAAAATGTGTTACTGGAAAAGCGCAGGTCAGGCAGCATCCAAGGAATAGGAGAATCGACGTTTCGGGCGTAAGCCCTTCTTCAGGAATGAGGAAAGTGTGTCCAGCAGGCTAAGATAAAAGATAGGGAGGAGGGTCATGGGGGAGGGGCTTTGGAAATGCGATAGGTGGAGGGAGGTCAAGGTGAGGGTGATAGGCCGGAGTGGGGTGGGGACAGAGAGGTCAGGAAGATGATTGCAGATTAAGAAGGCGGTGCGGAGTTCGAGGGATTTGACTGAGACAAGGTGGGGGGAGGGGAAAATGAGGAAACTGGAGAAATCTGATTTCATCCCTTGTGGTTGGAGGGTTCCCAGGCAGAAGATGAGGCGCTCTTCCTCCAACTGTCGTGTTGCCATGGTCTGGTGATGGAGGAGTCCAAGGACCTGCATGTCCTTGGTGGAGTGGGAGGGGGAGTTAAAGTGTTGGGCTACGGGGTGGTTAGGTTGGTTGGTCCGGGTGTCCCAGAGGTGTTCTCTGAAACGTTCCGCAAGTAGGCGGCCTGTCTCCCCAATACAGAGGAGGCCACATCGGGTGCAGTGGATGCAATAGATGATGTGTGTGGAGGTGCAGGTGAATTTGTGGTGGATATGGAAGTGTCCCTTGGGGCCTTGGAGGGAAGTAAGGGGGAGATGTGGGCGCAAGTTTTGCATTTCTTGCGGTTGCAGGGGAAGGTGCCGGGTGTGGACTGACGAGGGAGTCACGGAGGGAGTGGTCTTTTCGGAACGCTGATAGGGGAGGGGAGGAAAATATATCACTGGTGGTGGGGTCCGTTTGGAGGTGGCGGAAATGACGGCGGATGATACGTTGTACATGGAGGTTGGTGGGGTGGTAGGTGAGGACCAGTGGGGTTCTGTCCTGGTGGCGGTTGGAGGGGTGGGGCTCAAGGGTGGAGGAGCGGGAAGTGGAAGAGATGCCGTGGAGGGCCTCGTCGACTACAAGGATGCCTTCCTTGAAGAAGCTCTCTTCCTCCCTCTACAAGACAAGGATGCCTTCCTTGAAGAAGCTCTCTTCCTCCCTCTACAAGGACAAGGATGCCTTCCTTGAAGAAGCTCTCTTCCTCCCTCTACAAGGACAAAGATGCCTTCCTTGAAGAAGCTCTCTTCCTCCCTCTACAAGGCCCGGACCAACCAACCCAACCACCCCATAGCCCAACACTTTAACTCCGCCTCCCACTACACCAAGGACATGCAGGTCCTTGGACTCCTCCATCGCCAGACCATGGCAACACGATGGTTGGAGGAAGAGCGCCTCATCTTCTGCCTGGGAACCCTCCAACCACAAGGGATGAACTCAGATTTCTCCAGTTTCCTCATTTCCCCTCCCCCCACCTTGTCTCAGTCAAATCCCTCGAACTCCGCACCGCTCTGACCTCTCTGCCTCCACCCCACTCCGGCCTATCACCCTCACCTTGACCTCCTTCCACCTATCGCATTTCCAAAGCCCCTCCCCCAAGACCCTCCTCACTACCTTTTATCTTAGCCTGCTGGACACACTTTCCTCATTCCTGAAGAAGGGCTTATGCCCGAAACGTCGATTCTCCTGTTCCTTGGATGCTGCCTGACCTTCTGCGCTTTTTCAGCAACACATTTTCAGCTCTGATCTCCAGCATCTGCAGCCCTCACTTTCTCCACGCTGCAAGTTCACCTACCTTATTTCGTATCCTTCTTGCATTGAAGTATACACACTTCAATTTTACAGGCACCCTCCTTTGACATTGATGCCATGTTCCTAACCTCCCTACACTCCAGGTCCTGCACCCTAAAGCTACAGTCTAGGTTCCTATGCCCCTGCAGAGTTAGTTTAAATTCCCCCCCCAAGAGCACTAGCAAACCTCCCCCCAAGGATACTGGTGCCCCTCAGGTTCAGGTGTAGACCATCCTGTTTATAGAGGTCCCACCTTCCCCAGAAAGAACCCCAGTTATCCAAATACCGGAATCCCTCCCTCCTGCACCATCCCTGTAGCCACGCATTTAACTGTTCTCTCTCCCTATTCCTCGACTCTCTATCACGTAGCACGGGTAACAAATCAGAGACAACAACTCTGTTTGTTCTAACTCTGAGCTTCCAGCCTAGTTCCCTGAAAGCCTGCCTAACATCCTCAGCCCTCCTCCTACCGATGTCGTTGGTGCCAATGTGGACCACGACTTCAGGCTGCTCCCCCTTAAGGACCCGGAAAACACGATCAGAGACGTCACGTACCCTTGCACCTGGGAGGCGACATACCAAACGTGAGTCTCTCTCGCCCCCACAGAACCGCCTATCTGTGCCCCGAACTAGCAAGTCCCCAATAACTATTGCTCTGCTCTTCTCCACCCTTCCCTTCTAAGCAATGGGGACAGGCTCCGTGCCAGAGGCCTGAACCCCATTGCTGCCTTTGCTGTTTGAGTTCAAATACCTCTGGACATCGGAGTGCGTCAAGGAAAAGTTAACAACAGCAAAATTCACAGCTGACTTTGGACGAACCTGTGTGAAGAGAGCTCACAGCCACAGGATCAAACAACTGCATAGTTTTTCAATGTAATTTTGCTGTAAATCAACAATAGCAAGTAGAGTCGGTTCTTTCTTGATAAGATCTGTCTCTTGAATAAATTTTTAAAATATAAACCATAAATATGAAGTGAGCCTGGAGCAGTGTATTTTTCAAACAATACAACGGTGCTATTTTCTCGGTCTGTAGATTGTGAAGGAGCAAAGATGGCCTTTAGTAGAGTGCTCTTCCTGTTGGATGTAGGAGTTTAGGGAGAGTTTCCATGTTACTGATGATTGTTCTGCAGGAGGTGTCTTTGGTTGTGAATCCTATCAGATCATATGGATCGGTTGGAGGAGCAGTTAGAGGGAATAAGGAATTTACAGCGATAGGGGCTGTGATGGATGGCATTAATAGGAAGAGAGAAAAGCCACAGATAGTCAGATAGATGGGATAACTCCAGAAAAGGTAGCAGAGTGAGACAGGTAGTGCAGGAATGTCTTGTGGCTATCCCCAGCTCAAACAAGTTCGCCTTTTTGGAAAATGCAGGGGGTGTTAAGACTCTCGGGAAATGTAGCACAAACAGCCACGTTTCTGATATCGAGAATGGCTTTAATGTAATGAAGGGTACTCTGGTCAGAGGTGCAGACGTCAGATGTTTCTGCAGCTGACAGAGAAAAATCAGAATGGTGTGTTGCCTCCCTGTGCCAGAACAAGTATATCTCAGAAAAGGTGCAGAATGTTCTCAAAGGGGAGAGGGGCCAGCAGGAGGACTTTGTTAAGTGTCTCCAGCAGGAAATAATGAAATAGGCAGGGAAAAAGAAGAGATTCAAAAGGGAGAATTTAGAAAGTTAGGCAGGAATTTAAAAAGGAAGTCCTTGAGGGTAGTAATATCTGGATTACTCCCGGTGCTACAAGCTCGTGAGGATAGGAATACGAGGATACGGCAGACGAATGCATGGCTGCGGAGCTGATGCAGGGGAGAAGGGTTCACATTTTTGGACCATTGGAATCTCTTCTGGGGTAGAAGTGACCTGTACAAGGAGGACGAATTGCACCTGAATTGGAAGGGGCTAATATACTGGCAGGGTGATTTGCGAGAGCTGCTCGGGAGGATTTCAACTAGTAGTAAGGTGGGGTGGGGTGGGGTTGGACCCAGGGAAATAGTCAGCAGAGAGATCAATCGGAGACTGGTACAGAGGGGAAAAGAATCAAGTCAAAGAGTCAGGGTAGACAGGATCAAAGTAGAGGACAAGATAGAACTAATAAATTAAACTATTTATTTCAATGCACGAGGCCTAACAGAGAAGGCAGATGAACTCAGGGCATGGTTAGGAACATGGCATTGGGATATCACAGCAATTACAGAAATGTGGCACAGGGATGTACAGGACTGGCAGCTTAATGTTCCAGGACACAAATGCTACAGGAAGGACAGAAAAGGGAACGAGAGAGGACGAGGTGTAGCATTTCTGATAAGGGATAGCATTACAGCTGTACTTAGGGAGGATATTCCTGGAAATATATACAAGCAAGTTATTTGGGTGGAACTAAGAAACAAGAAAGGGATGAATGGGATTGTATTATCGACCCCTTAACAGTCAGAGGGAAATTGAGAAACAAATCTATAAGGAGATCGTAGTTATCTATATGAATAATAAGGTGGTTATTAACTTTCAGAACGTACACTGGGACTGCCATCGTGATAGGTGTTTAGATGGAGAGGACCTTGTTAAGTGTCTCCAAGAAAATGTTCTGATTCAGTACGTGTATGCACCTACTTGAGAAGCTGTAAAACTTGACCTACTCTTGGCAAATGAGGCAGGGCAGGTGACTTAGATGTTAGTGGGGAAGTACTTTGGGGCCAGCAACCATAATTCAATTAGTTTTAAAATACTGATGGAAAAGGATAGACCAGATCTAAAAGCTGAAGTTCTAAATTGCAGCGAAGGCCAATTTTAACGGTATTCGGCAAGAACTTTCTAAAGTTGATTGTGGGCACATGTTCCCTGGTAAAGGGACAGCAGGAAAATGGAAAGCCTTCAAAAGATGAGAGTCCAGAGACAGCATATTCCTGTTAGGGCGAAAGACAAGGCTGGTAGTTGTAGGGAATGCTCGATCACTGGAGAAATTGACGTTTGGTTAAGAAAAAGGAAGCATATGTCAGATATAGACAGCAGAGACCAAGTGAATCCTTCGAAGAGTATAAAGGCAATAGGAGTATACTTAAGAGGGAAATCAGGAGGGCAAAAAGGGGACATGAGACAGCTTTGGCAAACAGGCTTAAGGAGAATCCAAAGGGATTTTATAAGTGCATTAAGTACAAAAGGATAACAAGGGAGAGAATAGGGCCCCTCACATAACAGCAAGGCAGCCCATGTGAGGAATCACAGGAGATGGGGGAGATACCAAATGAGATTTTTGCATCAATGTTTACTGTGGAGAAGGACATGGAAGATACAGAATGTGGGGAAATAGGTGGTGCCATCTTGAAAAATATCCACTTTACAGAGGTGGTACTGGATATCTTTAAATGCATAAAAGTTGATAAATCACCAGGACATGATCAGGTGTACCCGAGAACTCTGTGGGAAGCTAGGGAAGTGATTGCTGGGTCCCTTGCTGAGATATCTGTATCATTAGTCACAGCTAAGGTGCTGGAAGACTGGAAGTTGGCTAGTGTGGTGTCACTATTCAATAAGGCATTCGACAAGGTTCCTCATGGGAGACTGGTTAGTAAGGTTAGACCTCACGGAATATAGAGAGAACTAGCCATTTGGATACGGAACTGGCTTGAACTGGTAGAAGACAGAGGTTGGTGTTGGAGGGTTGCTTTTCAGACTGCAGGCCTGTGACCAGTGGTGTGCCACAAGGATCGATGCTGGGTCCACGGTTTTTTGTCATTTATATGGATAGTTTGTAAGTTTATAGATGACACCAAAATTGGAGGTGTGGTGGACAGCACAAAAGTTTACCTCAGAGTACAACGGGATCTTGATCAGATGGGCCAATGGACTGAGGCGTTGCAGATGGAGTTTAATTTAGATAAATGTGAGGTGCTGCACTTTGGAGTGCAAGCTCAGAGTCCTTTGACAGTGGAGTCACAGGTTGTGAAGACGACGTTTGGTATGCTTTGCTTTGTTGGACAGAGCATTGAGTATAGGAGTTGGGAAGTCATGTTGCGGCTTTACAGGACATTGGTTAGACCACTTTTGGAATATTGTGTGCAATTCTGGTCTCCCTCTTCTCGGAAAGATACTGTGAAACTTGAAAGGGTTCAGAAAAGATTTACAAGGATGTTGCCAAGGTTGGAGGATGAGCTACAGGGGGAGGCTGAATAGACTGGGACTGTTTTCCCTGGAATGTCAGAGGCTAAGGGGTGACCTTATCGAGGTTTATAAAATCATGAGAGGCATGGAAAGGGTAAATAGACATGGTCTTTTCCCTGGGATGGGGGAGTCCAGAACTAGTGGGCATAGGTTTCGGATGAGGAGAAAAGTTTAAAAGGGACCTCAAGGAGAACCTTTTCACGCAGAGGGTGGTGCGTATATTGAATGATCTGCGAGAGGAAGTGGTGGTGGCTGGTATAATTACAGCATTTAAAAAATATCTGTATAGGTATATGAATAGGAAGGGTTTGGAGAGATATGAGCCAACTGCTGGGAAACTAGGCCGGTGAGTCTCACTAGGCCAGTGAGTCTCACTTCTGTTGTGGGCAAAGTCTTAGAGAGAATTGTTAGGGATAGGATTTATGAACATCTGGATAGGTATAATGTGATTAAGGATAGTCAGCATGGTTTTGTGAAGGGCAGGTCGTGCCTCACAAACCTTATTGGATTCTTTGAGAAAGTAACTAAGGAGGTGGACGAGGGGAAAGTGGTAGATGTGGTGTATATGGATTTTAGTAAGGCGTTTGATAAGGTTCCCCATGGTAGGCTACTTCAAAAAATACGGAGGTATGGCATTGAGGGTGAGTTAGAGGTTTGGATTAGGAATTGGCTGGCTGGAAGAAGACAGAGGGTAGTAGTTGATGGTAAAGGTTCATCTTGGAGTGCCGTCACTAGCGGTGTTCCGCAAGGATCTGTTTTGGGACCATTGCTGTTTGTCATTTTTATAAATGACCTGGAGGAGGGGCTAGAAGGTTGGGTGAGCAAGTTTGCGGATGATACGAAAGTCGGTGGAGTTGATGACAGTGAGGAAGGATGTGGCAGGTTACAGCGGGATATAGATAAGCTGCAGAACTGGGCAGAAAGGTGGCAAATGCAGTTCAATGTAGCTAAGTGTGAGGTGATTCACTTTGATAAGAGTAACAAAAAGATGGGGTACTGGGCTAATGGTCAGATACTTGGTAGTGTGGATGAGCAGAGGGATCTTGGTGTCCATGTACACAGATCTCTGAAAGTTGCCACCCAGGTAAATAGTGCAGTGAAGAAGGAATATGGCATACTGGCTTTTATTGGTAGAGGAATTGAGTTCTGGAGCCCTGAGGTCATGTTGCAGTTGTATAAGATTCTGGTGCGGCCGCATCTGGAGTATTGTGTGCAGTTTTGGTCGCCATACCAAAGGATGTGGAGGCACTGGAAGGGGTGCAGAGGAGGTTTACCAGGATGTTGCCTGGTATGGTAGAAAGATCGTATGAGGAAAGGCTGAGGCACTTGAGGTTGTTTTCATTGGAGAAAAGAAGGTTTAGGGGTGACTTGATAGAGGTGTACAAGATGATTAGGGGTTTAGATAGGATTGACCGTGAGAACCTTTTTCCACGTATGAAGTCAGCTATTACGAGGAGGCATAGCTTTAAATTAAGGGGTAGTAGGTATAGGACAGATGTTAGGGGTAGGTTCTTTACTCAGCAAGTCGTGAGTTCATGGAATGCCCTGCCAGTAGGGGTGTTGGACTCTCCCTCTTTATGGGCACTTAAACGGGCATTGGATAGGCATATGGAGGATAGTGGGTTAGTGTAGGTTAGGTGGACTTGGATCGGCGCAACATCAAGGGCCAAAGGGCCTGTACTGCGCTGTATTCTTCTATGTTCTATGTAAACGGGACTAGATTAGGTTAGGGAATCTGGTAGGCATGGACGAGTTGGACCGAAGGGTTCGTTTCTGTGCTGTACATCTCTATGACTTCGTGTTCTCCTCCACTTGATACTTATGTGCCCCAATTGTTAACATGTGTGGCATCACTTCCAGTTTTCCTTTGTACTGGTTTGTATAGGGGATCTATGTCAAAGTGCTTATTGATGACATTGCAGGTTATCATCAAATGCACAAAATTAGAGCAAACATATCATCTCATTAACAACATAGTCACCGGTTTCAAATTCAACAGAAAAGGAGAAAACAACAATCAACTTCCATTCCTAGATGTCCTGGTAGAACAAAGGACCAATGGAAAATACCTATCCAAAGTACACAGGAACGCCACCCACACGTACCAAATCCTCAACTACAACAGCAATCATCCCAATGTCCACAAAGCTGTGTCAGGGGATTATTTAAACAAGCTACTACACACTGCAACACACCAGAACTGCACAGGAATGAGGAAGAATACCTATACATCGTCTTCCAAAACAACAGATACCCCAATCCGCCGATGCCTTCATCCACCAATGCCTATCCGACAGACAACACCAGAAGGACACTGTACATGCCAATACACTGGTTACCCTACTCGAAATCATGAACATATCAGAAATGACAATGAGACTACTACAACTACTAGGAATAATGGCAACACACCAACCCACAGCCACACTAAACCAACTACTCACAAGAGCGAAAGACTCCATACACAGAACTTATTGGACCAATGTGATATACAAAATTCCATGTAACGATTGCCACAAACAGTACATTGGCCAGACTGGAAGAAAACTAGCAATCTGGATACACGAACACCAACTAGCAGTAGAACAGTTTGACCAGTTATCTCTCATCTCAGAACACGCAAAGAGGACCACCAACTTGACTGAGACAATGCAACCATCCGAGGACAAGCTGAAAAGAGACATGCATGGGAATTCTTCAAGGCCTGGTTTTCAACCCACAGTGCCATCAACAAGCATGTTGACATAGATCCCATATGCAAACCATAGAGAAAAACCAGAAGTGGTACCACCCACCTTAACAAACATAAGTATCAAGTGGAGTAGAACATGAAGTCATAGAGTCATAGGGATGTACAGCACAGAAACACTACAGGCAATGTTTAGCATGGCCTACCCACTTTATCTGCACATCTTTGGACTGTGGGAGGAAACTGGAGCACATTGAGGAAACCACACAGACACAGGGAGAATATGCAAATTCCACACAGACAGTTTCCCAAGGGTGGAATCGAATCCGAGTCCCTGGCGCTGTGAGGCAGCAGTGCTAACCACTGAGCCACCGTGCCATCTGGTTTTCCTCAGGGCAGAGGAGTTTGAGGAGGACATGACATAAAATTGTGAGGAGTATAAATAGGGCAGACTCGAAGAACCTTTTACTATGATGAAGGGATCAATGAGCAGGGACATATTTTAAGGTAAGGGGCAGAAAGTTTATAGGGGATGTGAGGAAAACCTTTTCACCCAGTGGTGGGAATGTAGAACTCATTGCCTGTAAGGGTGATAAAGGCAGAAACCCTCGTAACATTTAAAATCTATTAGGATGTGCACTTGCAATGCTGAGGCATACAAGGCAATGGGGCCAAGTGCTGGAAAATAGGATAAAAAAAAGGTGTTGCTTTTGACCAGGGCAGATGCGATGGCCAAAGGGCCTTTATCTGTGCTGTAGATCTCTATGATTACAGAAGCTTTTTAAGGATAAAGCATCAGAGGACTCATTGATGTACTTGCAAGGACCTGGGGATGCAGCAAGTGTGGATCTAATCAGGAATCCAGAGACATATGTGTTTTGTACTTCTGACAAGCACAAATAACATTTGTATTATGCCTCATCCAATCAACAAATGCTATCTGACCTTGTTGAAATACACAAGAGTTAGATCATTCATGCAATTTTGTTGTTTTTGAAGAGCTTTTAAATCACTCTGTGGTGCTTGTATTGTTGATCACAGCAAACTTTTATTTGTTATTTGTGGAATGACAGTGGCATTTTAAGGCCAGTATTTACAGACAATTTTCAGCAGGTTTCTTGCATCTGCTTTCTTGCATTTGTGCAATCCACAATGGTGAGAGGAAGGCAGCTTCAGAATTTTAATCCAGCCATGTTGAAAAATTGCCAATATATTTCGAGGTCAGAATGATGTCTGACTTGAAACTTGTTCAAAACAATTTGACAAGGAGTCATTTTGTATTTTACTCTGAATTAAAAATCACACAACACCAGGTTATCGTTCAACAGGTTTAATTGGAAGCACTAGCTTTCGGAGCACCGCTCCTTCATCAGGTTGATCAGGTGACCAGCCACTGAATTTACACCTGCAGTTAATCTTGTCCCTGCACCACTCGTCTGTTTAAAAAAAAAACGTTTTGGAATAATGGGCTAAAAACACACATAGTCTTTTGGGGTTCCGAACTGTTGGCGCAACAATTGCCAAAAAGAGAGTCTGACCATCACCTCTTGATGAAAATAAAATACAGCTTAGGATGGAACTCTGCAAGACAATAAAAATTGAGGGAAAATTGAGCACACCCACCTGATGAAGGAGCGGCACTCCGAAAGCTAGTGCTTCCAATTAAACCTGTTGGATTATAACCTGGTGTTGCGTGATTTTTAATTTTGTGCACCCCAGTCCAACACCGGCATCTCCAAATCATGACTCCAGAATTATGTCTCTCTCCAAAAGGTGATCCAGATATTTCCCTCAATTTTTATTGTCTTGCAGATTTCCATCCTAAGCTGCACTTTATTTTCATCAAAAGATGGTGGTCAGACTCTCTTCTTGATAATTGTTGCGCCAACAGTTCAGAACCCCAAAAGACTGTGTGTGTTCCGAGCCCTTTATTCAAAAACGTGGGTTTTTTTTAAAAAGAGGAGTGGGGCAGGGACAAGATTAACTGCAGGTGTAAATTCAGTGACTGGTCAGCAACAACTCTATGCAAAGCTCAACAGATATAATACCAAAAGGTGAGAAAAGAAACTTCAAACAGACTGGACTGTGATCTCTTGTGACAGCATTACAGCTGTGCTGAGGGAGGATACTCCTGGAAATACATCCAGGGAAGTTACTTGGATGGAACTGCAAAATAAGAAAGGGATGATCATTTTATTGAGATTGTATTATAGACCGCCCCCCCAATAGTCAGAGGGAAATTGAGAAACAAACTTGTAAGGAGATCTCAGTTATCTGTAAGAATAATAGGGTAGCTATGGTAGGGGATTTTAACTTTCCAAACATCGACTGGGACTGCCATAGTGTTAAAGGTTTAGATGGAGAGGAATTTCTTAAGTGTGTACAAGACAATTTTCTGATATTATTGTATGTGGATGTACCTACTAGAGAAGGTGCAAAACTTGACCTACTCTTGGGAAATAAGGCAGGGCAGGTGACTGAGGTGTCAGTGGGGGAGCACTTTGGGGCCAGCAACCATAATTCTATTTGTTTTAAAATAGTGATGGAAAAGGATAGACCAAATCTAAAAGTTGAAGTTCTCAATTGGAGAAAGGCCAATTTTGACGGTATTGGGCAAGAACTTTCGAAAGCTGATTGGAGGCAATGTTCGCAGGTAAAGGGATGGCTGGAAAATGGGAAGCCTTCAAAAATGAGGTAACAAGAATCCAGAGAAAGTATATTCCTGTCAGGGTGAAAGGGAAGGCTGGTAGGTCTAGGGAATGCTAGATGACTAAAGAAATTGAGGGTTTTGTTAAGAAAAAGAAGGAAGCATATGTCAGGTATAGACAGGATAGATCGAGTGAATCCTTAGAAGAGTATAAAGAAAGTAGGAGTATACTTAAGAGGGAAATCAGGAGGGCAAAACAGGGACATGAGATAGCATTGGCAAATACAATGAAGGATAATCCAAAGGGTTTTTACAAATATATTAAGGACAAAAGGGTATCCAGGGAGAGAATAGGGCCCCTCAAAGATCAGCAAGGCGGCCTTTGTGTGGAGCCACAGAAAATGGGGGAGACACTAAATGAATATTGCGCATCAGTATTTACTGTGGAAAAGAATATGGAAGATATAGACTGTAGGGAAATAGATAGTGACATCTTGCAAAATGTCCAGATTACAGAGGAGGAAGTACTGGATGCCTTCAAACAGTTTAAGGTGGATAAATCCGCAGGATCTGATCAGGTGTACCCGAGAACTCTGTGGGAAGCTAGAGAACTGATTGTTGGGCCTCTGGCTGAGATATTTGTATCATCAACAGTCACAGGTGAGGTGCCGAAAGACTGGAGGTTGGCAAACATGGTGCCACTGTTTAAGAAGGACAGTAAAGACAAGCCAGGGAACTACAGACCGGTGAGCCTGACCTCGGTGTTGGCAAGTTGTTGGAGGGAATCCTGAGGGACAGGATGTACATGTATTTGGAAAGGCAAGGAGTGATTCGGGATAGTCAACATGGCTTTGTGCGTGGGAAATCATGTCTCACAAACTTGACTGAATTTTTTGAAGAAGTAACAAAGAAGATTGAGGAGGGCAGAGCAGTAGATGTGATCTGTATGGACTTCAGTAAGGTGTTCGAAAAGGTTCCCCATGGGAGACTGATTAGCAAGGTTAGATCTCATGGAATACAGGGAGAACTAGCCATTTGGATACAGAACTGGCTCAAAGGTAGAAGACAGAGGGTGTGGTGGAGGGTTGTTTTTCTACACTGGAGGCCTGTGACCAGTGGAGTGCCACAAGGATCGGTGCTGGGCCCTCCACTTTTTGTCATTTACATAAATGATTTGGATGTGAGCATAAGAGGTACAATTAGTAAGTTTGCAGATGACACCAAAATTGGAGGTGCAGTGGGCAGCGAAGAGGGTTACCTCAGATTACAACAGGATCTGGACCAGATGGGCCAATGGGCTGAGAAGTGGCAGATGGAGTTTAATTCAGATAAATGCAAGGTGCTGCATTTTGGGAAAGCAAATCTTAGCAGGACCTATACACTTAATGGTAAGGTCCTGGGGAGTGTTGCTGAACAAAGAGAGTGCTTAGAGTGCAGGTTCATAGCTCCTTGAAAGTGGAGTCGCAGGTAGATAGGATAGTGAAGAAGGCGTTTGGTATGCTTTCCTTTATTGGTCAGAGTATTGAGTATAGGAGTTGGGAGGTCATGTTGCGGCTGTACAGGAATTGGTTAGGCCACTGTTGGAATATTGCATGCAATTCTGGTCTCCTTCCTATCGGAAAGATGTTGTGAAACTTGAAAGGGTTCAGAAAAGATTTACAAGGATGTTGCCAGGGTTGAAGGATCTGAGCTACAGGGAGAGGCTGAACAAGCTGGGGCTGTTTTCCCTGGAGCATCGGAGGCTGAGGGGTGACCTTATAGAGGTTTACAAAATTATGAGGGCATGGATATGATAAATAGACAAAGTCTTTTCCCTGGTGTGGGGGAGTCCAGAACTAGAGGGCATAGGTTTAGGGTGAGAGGGGAAAGATATAAAAGAGACCTACGGGGCAACATTTTCACATAGAGGGTGGTACGTGTATGGAATAAGCTGCCAGAGGAAGTGGTGGAGGCTGGTACAATTGCAACATTTAAGAGGCATTTGGATGGGTATACGAATAGGAAGGGTTTGGAGGGATATGGGCCAGGTGCTGGCAGGTGGGACTAGATTGGGTTGGGATATCTGGTCGGCATGGACAGGTTGGACCATGCTGTACATCTCTATGACTACAAAGATAATGAGGGGCTGATGACAGGCTGCTCAATAGCAAGCCATCACATGAAGATAATGTCCCAAATTGCAGGTACATTTTGTATTTTTCCCTTTGAGGAGTACACAAAGTCAGTTTCAAACTGATGTGTGCAAATGGAACTAAACGTTGTTGTGCACACTAGCCCAGGTTTAAGTGTCAGCCTGCTGTGAAGATCACAGTCCAAGAACTATTCCCTCATCACCATCGCACTGTAGGTAAAGACCCTTTAACTCCAAGTGCTGGAGGTCAGACAAAATAAAACATGACAACAAAAGAATTGTCTCTCACCCTGAATGCTGGAATTCAATACCGGTCAAAAAAAATCAGATTCACAAAATCGCAACCAATGTTCTAAACTAAGGATTTTGAAATCCAACTGCTAATACTGCTGGTAACGTCCACTGCAACGGCCACAACATTCTAACGTTTGCCCTTCACAAACATTTCATAGGCTGATCTGCATATCTACGTTTTTTGAAAACCTTCCATCTTTTTGGCCTCACCTCTTATTTATAACCTCTATTTAAGTGCTTCACTTATATTTCTGGTGTGTGTAGCAACTGATAAACTCACTTTTGGTTAACTCAGGAAAGGTTGGCTTAATTTTTGCCTTTTTTCAACATAACTTTGTCTGGTCATATCTACAAGGGAAGAAATCCTTTTCAAATTAACCTTAGTGCAACCAACCAAGTGGGTGGGTAAATAAAGGAGAGTCCATATATCTATCTCCTCACTTGGGAGCTTGACAATTTGGAATCTCTCTGTCTGGAAATGTTCTGAACTGAGGCAATTTGCCTAGGATCTGGTTGTGACAAACTGTGACACGCCTGGGATTTGGTCCTAACATAATGGTCATCGTTGTGGTTCTGTTCGCCGAGCTGGAAATTTTTGTTGCAAACGTTTCGTCCCCTGTCTAGGTGACATCCTCAGTGCTTGGGAGTCTCCTGTGAAGCGCTTCTGTGGTGTTTCCTCCGGCATTTATAGTGGCCTGTCCCTGCCAAACTTTGAATAATGGTCATCGTTAAGACATGTATGGCAACAATATTTCTTTGTACTTAACAGCTCATGTTTGCATCATGTCCAGGTCTTGCAACAGACTGCTCCATACTCTCAATAATTGAAAATTGAACCATACTTTGCAAACATTAGCAAACATACGTGTGGAACCTTGCTTCAATGCTTCACCTGAAGTTCACTATTAAAATTTGGGAAATGTGAAAATTAGAACATTTGAAAAACATCAGAAAGTAAAGATTTTGACTGCAATCATTTCAAGTAGCACAGTTGTCTCTTCTAATCATCAGCTGCGCTAATGTCAAGAATGCTAGAAGTCACAAATCACATAAACGTATGAAATAAAAGCAAAAGTTATCAATTCGGTTCCTCAAGCCTGCTCCATCATTCAACAAGATCATGACAAATTTGTTTGGATTTCAAATTCCACATTCTAAACTACCCCGATAACATTTGATTCATGTTCTTATCAGGAATCCATCTACTTCTGCCTTAAACATAAACATATTCTGCCTTAAACACTTTCACATCCTTGTGATGCAGTGTGTTCTGAAGTCAGACAATCCTCTGAGAAAGTTTATCCTCAACTCTGTTCAAAAGGGGTGACCTCAGATTTAAAAACAATGCCACTAGTTCTGGATTAAATCACAAAAGAAGACATATTTTTCACATCCATCTTGTCAAATCATTCAGAATCTTACAGTTAAATTAAGTTCACTCCATGCTCTTCTAAACTCCCAAGTAAAAACAAACTCAGTCTGTCCAACCTGTCCTGACAAGACAACACACTCATTCCAAGTGTCAGTCTGGTACACCTCCCCTGAACTGTGTCTAATATAATTACATCATTCTTTAAATAAAACCAAAACGCACACATTACTCAAAATGATATATCACCAATACTTTCTGTATTAAAACATAACATACTTAATTTTATGTTCATTCCTTCTTGAATATGCATCAGCGTATTTCGCCACCCAAAGTGTAAATGGGGATTTTGGGTTTAATGCCTCATTCCAAGGACAACATCCTGACAGTACAGTACTCTATCAGTATGGCTCTAGAGTGTCAGCAAAGACCATTGTATTCAATTCTTTGGTTCCATTTGCATGGGAACTTGAAACTCTGACTCAGAGGCTAGAGTGCAACCAACTGAACCACAGCAGAAAAAAAGATGAAGTGAGATTTGTAGCTTTTATTAGTTGTTAAGAAACTCTTCAGATTTGAAAATATGCCACAAAACACTGTATTCATGGAATAGAGGCATTGAATAAATACTTTGCACCAGCCTTCACAGCCGAAGACTACTTGCATTCCAAAATGACTAAATATCATAGGGGCAAAAGGAAGTGAAGAAATAAATACACTACCACAGATACAAGAGAGAGAGGGAAACTAATGGGGCTCAACACTTAAGTCCTCCAGTCCTGAGGGGATGCATCCTTGGATATTACAAGAAGTAGCTAGAGAGAGAAAACATACGCATTAGTCATCATCTTCCAAGAATTGGCAAACTTTCTGTGAAACACATTGACTTAAATAGGGGTGAGACAAAAACTTGGTAATCATTGGGCAGTATGCTTAAATTGTTATTAGGAAAATGTGAGAGTCCATTATAAAAGATCAACATCAGAGCATTTGGAAACACATTATTGAATAAAGCAGAGTCAGAATGGCTTCATTAAGGAGAAATCTGGCTTGACAAATTTACTAGAATTCTTTCAGGAGATAACAAGCAGAAGAGACAATGGGGAAGCAGCAGATGTGATATATTTGGATTTTCAGAAAGTGTTTGATAAGCTACCACACAATAAGCAGCAAAATAAACTAAGCGTCCAGGGTGTTGAAGATAGTAATATTAAAACGGACAGAGGATTCGCTAATCAACAGAGGACTGAGTTGCAATAAAAAGGAAATTTTTAGGATGGCAATCTGTAACAAGTGGAGGGCCACTGAGATCAATGATGAGGCCACATGTACAGTGACTTGGATGAGATAAGCAGATGTACGAAAGCTAAATTTGCAGAAGTTGAAAAACTAGGGGGAAAGCAAATGGTGAAGATGACACAGAGTCTGGAGAGCAATATAGACAGGTTAAGTGATTTAGAGACAAAAAAAAACTGCAGATGCTGAAATCCAAAGTAGACAATCAGGAGGCTCGAAGAAAACAGCAAGCCAGGCAGCATCAGGAGGTGGAAAAGTTAACATTTCAGGTATAACCCAGTGATTAGGCAAAAGCAAGGCAAATCAAATACAACATAGGAAAATGTGAGGTTACACACACTGGCATGAAGAATAGAGGGGCTGAATATTATTTAAATGGAGAATCTACAGACAACGATCCAGGAATCCTTGTGCATGTATCACCACAAGTTAAGAACCAACTTCAGCGAGTACTGTACTCGGTTTAACAAATGGAATGCTGTCCTTTATTCGAAATAGAGTGAAGTATAAAAGTAGGGATAGTTTGCTGAAGCTGTCAAAAACAGAATTGCTGGAGATGCTCAGGAGGTCTGGCAGCAACTGTGAAGAGAAAAACAAAGTTAACATTTCAAGAATAGTGACCCTTCTTCAGATCTCCTTAAACGGTCTCAGAACACAAAACATTAACTCTGATATTTCTTCACAGGTGCTGCCAAACTTGTTGAGCTTCTCCAACTTCAGTTTTTGTTTGTTTCAGATCTCCAGCATCCGCAGTTGTTTTTATTAGCTAAAACAATACAAGTTAGACGACAGGTGGAATACTGTGAACATTTTTGGGCCCTAACTGAAGGAAAGATGTACTTGGCACGAGATGGTTCACTATGCTAATACTGGGTATGGATATACTGCCTTATGAAGAGAGATGACCTTTTTGACACATACAAAATTCAGAGTAAATTTGACAGGGTAGATGTGAAAAGGCTACTTCCCCTTGAATGCATGTCTCGGACCCAAGAGCATAATCTCAGAATATAGGGTTGCATATGGTGTGGAATTCCTTCTCTCAGTCGATAGTGAATCTGTGGAATTCTTCACTGCACAGTGCTATGGAGGCTGAGTCATTAAATTTATTCAAGGCTGAGATAAATTTTAAATCAGTAATCAAAGATTATGAAGAAAAGGCACAAAAATGAAGTTGAGGGTTATCAGATCAGATATGATCTCACGGAATGGTGGAACAAAATAGGCTCAATGGCCTGTTTCTAGTCCTACATCTTGTGATCTTATATGCATTCCAACTTGATCAGTCTATGGCTTTAAATCAGTGCTGAATTTTATTGGTCCAGGAATAGCACCAAAAAGCAAACAGTTCCAGCAACTTTCACTGAAGGAGAATTTTAACACCACCTGCAAGTACTGTAGCAAAGAGTGGTCCAATTGAAACTGTGACTGCTGCTTATAGCTATTCCTGCATGAAGATCTTAAGTTATCTCGGGACTGTGACTTGAAAGAATTTCTGGGATTGGTATATTAATTAATTGAAACCTGCATCCCATTCTAAGTAATTAAAGACTTAACAGCAATCTAGGTTTGTTCAATACATCACATCAGTTCTATAACAGTGATCTTTTTCTATAAATTCTGTGTCTTATGATCTTGCCCCACTAGCTACCTGTTGAAGGAGCAACGCTCCAAAAGCTTGTACTTCCAAATAAACCTGTTAGACTATAACGTGGTGTTGTGTGATTTTTTTTTAAACTTGGTCCAACCCAGTCCAACAACAGCACCTCCACATCATGCATGAAGACCTGCTGCCTTGCCAATGACATACTCAGCTGTCCTGCACCATTCTCACATATCCACTGGAGCGTGTCTGTATAATTTTGCAACATCCTTCATTTAATGATGCTTAGGTTGATCTCTTTCATTACTGCCTTCTACTTCACCCTTTAAAAATCTCCAGACTCTGGGCTCTTTTAAACAATCAGACACCGCAGGTCCCATTCTGTGGCTTGTATAGAATCAGTGACAGAATCTAGTCTCAAAATCTTCAGGAAGTCAAGTGTTGGTGTGACTGGCACGACGATTAGGCCCAGTCACATAAACAATCTGGATGGCAGATGAGTATGGGGAGATGGTGCCAGGTAGGTAGGGGAAAAGGAAGGGTGGTGCTGGCTGGGGAAAGGGAAGGGTATGTGGAGTAAAATCCTCAAGGAGTAAGGTATTAGGATAACAAAGTAGGGTGCTAGCTGTGTCGGGTGGCAGATGGATAGTATGCCAAGTGAAAAGGGGTGGGTTGCGAAAGTAGAAGATAGTAAACTAAGTAATGCAGCTTTTAGGATAAGTCAGAGTAGGGGATGAGAAATCGGGTCTGGTGATAGGAGGCAGTTGTGTCAAGTCAGATCCACTGAAGGGGGTCGTGTCAATATCTGGGAGTGGCATAGCTGGTAATGTGAGAGGTAAGTATGGGGTCAGTTTAATTATCTAACTCATGAGTAACTATGCCTTGAACTTTTCCAGAGTATATATTTTCCTTCATTTCATCTGAACTTTCTGAAGTCTCTCATCAAAATAGAGGGTTCCAGGGTAGAGATATTGCCAAGGGTAAAATTCAATTTCCTGTCTGCTACAAAGGGGATCCGCAGGGTTCCTCACGCGCAATTCCCATCCACACTGGAATGATGATTGCATAGCAAGCGGAAATTCTGGGCCAGTAATTATGTTGAGAAATTTAACAAGAAGGCTATTGACGTCACAATTTCTTGCAGCCTCATGTTTGTCCTCTCTCTCAAACTCAAATACAACTCCAATCTTGCCATCTCTCCTCTACTTCCCCAAAAGTAGCCTCTATCTCCGTAGCCTCCATCCCCTTCCTGCTCTTCAATGATATGTATGCAGAGTTAAAGAATTATGGACAAAATTTAGTTTTTGTACCCAGGCTAAAGTATTCTCTTATCTTTCAACACAGTTCCCCCGAAGATGTATTTGATCTTCAGTACTAATGCATAATCTTTTGTCCATTGACATTTGCACTTCAGTTCACTCAAATCCCCACATGGATGAATGTCAAGATACCAAAGGCCTCCTCACCGTATCCATAACCACTCCCACCTTATCTTTTCTTACAGCAGAATTCCAATGAACTCACTGATAATTATGCCCCACTATTGTAAAAACTGTCCCAAAGTATGTTAGATACCACTAAGACCACCAAGTTGACCAACCCAAGGGCCTGTTTCCACACTGTTAGAATCTAATCTAATCTTAAACTTGCCTGACAGATTACTATTCAGGAGAAAAGAAATTCACATGGAATTTTGCCAAAGACAGGTTTGCAGGTTCTGTATATATCTGGCTGCCTTTGCACTTGCAGTTTTATAACAAACTTGGGCAGCTTAACCAGAGGGCTAGCATGAGGCAGACATTCCTTAACTCAAAAATCTTTCAATGCCACTTAGTCTCACATTACCTCCTGCACTGGTTCAAAAAGGAACAGCATTTGGCATAGCTAAAAATGTGCAGCACTTGATTTCCAAGTTCCAAAACTCTCTCGGTCTTTCAACTACATGGCAGTCCAACTTCCATTCCAGTTTATAGTCCCAAAGTAGCAAAACATATGGCCACTTGGACTGTCTCCTCAAAGCAATTTAGGTTGCTGTCAAATTCAACTTATTTACTAAAATGGGAGAAATCCAAGTGGAATATTACAAATTTCAACTTTATATCCCAGATTCATGATCACTCTTGCAGTAAAAAAGAGGTTAATTAGCTGGCTCTTTTGACAACTGAAGTGGTATTACAAGAGAAAAGATGAAATTATATTCCACATTAACCAAGTTCCCAATCATCGTTGTTCCTGATCGCCAATCATCATTCTCTTCCAACTTTGTGAAAAAACATAACTAATACAAATAGTTATGAAATCCTAAGTCATTTTTTTCTTTTATAAATAACCCCATCTACATAACCTCAGTATCGTGAAATGCACACAAAAATGCAAGAAATTAAATCTTGCCAGAGTATTCCCTTGATGTTGCACACATGTAATCAAGGTGAAGTGCAATCTTCAGGCAAAGAAAGCTTCAAAGTTGGGAGGTAATTGGACCATGATGCATTGACACAATTTAGGCCTATACTGAATCATACATTTTGTCTTGTTTTTATACTTGCATTTTATATTTCTATGTACACATTTGTGGGTAGTTTACAACACATTTTCACTGGTCACTCCATAACTGCACCATCCTGCAGAGTAGTCCATCACAATGGTGAGGGTTTTATCATAGTGTGCTAGGTTTAGATCAATGCAAGATTTAAAATATTGTTATTCTGGCTGAAGGATAGTATATCAATAGCAAGTCAGAGGCTAGGAATTCTGTTGTGAGTAACTCACCTCCTGATTCCCCAAACCCTGCACACATTATAAAGGAAGACTCCCTAAATCCCTGGAGTGCAGCTCCAAACTTGACACAACCCAAGAGAAAGCAACCTGCTTAATTTGCAGCACACCCACTCCCAACACCACTGACACTCAGTGACAGGCATATTGTCTATAAGATGCACTCCAGAAATTTATCTATGATCCATTAACAGTACATTCCAAACCCATGACCACTACCAGGACAAAGCCAGCAAATATTGGAGACTATCATTTGCAAGTTGCTCTCCAAGCCATACACCTTCCTGACTAGGAAATATATATATTTTCAGAGTCACTGAGTCAAAATTCTGGAATTCCCTCTGTAACATGTTATGAAGGTTTAGAGGTGTACTGTAGCTTTAAGAGAGAGGAAGCTACAAAGGACTGACTGAAAGCACAGAGTGTCCTGAACAATTTAAAAATGTAACACTTGGTTGAAACAAATAGCTGGAGTTGCGTTGCTATGGAACAAAAACAAATTCAAATTCGATCAGTTTAAATTATGGTCCAGATACCAAAATCCAATCGAATTTGAATTTAATGTTTTTATGACATCAAACCAATGACATAATCTGATGTTTTGGGGTGTAAAACCGGACATTTTGAACAGACAATGAGAGAACAGCAACAAGCGCCAACAAACAAACTGCTGGCCAAATAGCTCTCTGAAAGTACCTGTCTCGAAGAAATTTGTGCAGCAGAACCCCAAAGTCGACCTAGAGGAATCAACAGAGAAAGTTTGACATCCAAAGACTATACCTGGCTTTGAAATTGATTTTGCTGTAAATTTAAGCGGGAATTTATTGGACCAGTATTGTAGAGTGGTAGGTAAAAGATAGGTTTAAGAGAAAGGAGCTGTAAATAGCTGTTGTTTTAATTTTCTCTGTTGGACTTAAAGAATAAAATTGTTCAGTTTTACTTTAAATAGTGACCTCTGGGATAGTTCTTTCTCTCTCGAAAGTTAACAGATTACAGTATGAGGTGAGCTTCTCTGTGTGTCAGGTTTAAATCAGCAGAGGAGTTTACACCATGTCGTAATAAACAGCATTGTGAATTTACCTGTGTCAAATGGACTGCAATGCTTCAAGAAGGCAGTTTCCTGCCATTTTCTTGAGCAACACTTGGGATAGACAATAAATACGGCCAGCGTTCACATCCCATGAATGAATACAAAAATACAAACTATCAGTTGAGCCTGCTCTAGCATTTAATAAGATTATGACTGAACGGAATGGGGCCTCAATTCTACTTTCCCACCAATACCAATAATCTCAAAGTCCCTTGTTAATCAAGAATCTATCTATGCCTGCCTGAAAAATATTCAAGCATCCCACCTCCACTGCACTCTGGGGAAAGTAATTAAACAGGTCCGTGATCCTCAGAGGAAAGAAAATCCTCATCTCTGTCTAAAATGTCTTAGCTTTAAACTGTGCCCCCTAGCACCTGTTTCTCCCACAAGGAGAAACATCTAATAGCATCCATCCTGTCAAGTCCCCTCAAGATCTTATACCTTTTAATAATATCACCTCCTGATCTCTTAAACATCAATGGATACAGGCCCAATCTTCCTCCATAAAGTAATCCGTTCATCCCAGAAATCAGTTCAGTGAACTATATCTGAACTGCTCTCATGCAATGAAATGCTCCCTTAAATAAGGAGACCAAAACAAGACACAGTACTCCACTCCAACTGTAGAAGAACAATCATTCTTGTATATTTCATTCCCCAGTAATAAATATTATTCCATTAGCCTTCCAAATGACATTTTATCTGCGTGCTTATCTTTAATGATTCATGTGTTAAGACACATCGATATACTAGTCGCAAAAATGATCTGGGTGTCACTCTATCATCAATTTCAATAATCTGCTTCGTCGTTCTTCCTGCCAAAGTGAACAAGTACACAGTTTCCCACAAAATACTCCATCCGCCAAACTTTGCCCATTCACTTACCTTACTTGTGTAGAATGATATCTTGTTCAAAACCTAGTCTCCCATCATTGTGTTGTCAGTAGATTTTGTGACCATAAATTCTATCCTTTCATCCAAGTCATTGATATAAATTATAGGTAGTTGAGGCCTCAGCACCATTTCCTGTGACACATCATTCATTACATAGAGTCATAGAGATGTACAGCATGGAAACAGACCCTTCGGTCCAAACCGTCCATGCCGTCCAGATATTCCAACCCAATCTATTCCCACCTGCCAGCACCCGGCCCATATCACTCCAAATCCTTCTTATTCATATATCCAAATCCTTTTTAAATGTTGCAATTGTATCAGCCTCCACCATTTCCTCTGGCAGCTCATTCCATACACTCACCACCCTCTGCATGAAAATGTAGCCCCTTAGGTCTCTTTTATATCTTTCCCCACTCACTCTAAACCTATGCCCTCTAGTTCTGGACTCCACACCCCAGGGAAAAGACATTGTCTATTTATCCTATCCATGCCCTCATAATTTTGAAAACCTCTATAAGGTCACCCCTCAGCCTCCGATGCTCCAGGGAAAACAGCCCCAGCCTGTTCATCCCCATAGCTCAAATCTTCCAACTCTGGCAACATCCTTGTAAATCTTTTCTGAACCCTTTCAAGTTTCACAACATCTTGCCAACCTAAAAATTACTCTTTTATGCCAACTGCCTACATTGTTAGCTAACCAATCCTCTATCCATGCTGATACGTTACCCACAAAACTAGAGGCTCTTATTCTGTGTCATGATCTCTGATGTGCTATCAAAAGTCATCTGGAAAGCCAAGTACACTACACCTCCTGGCTTCACTTGATCCACTTTCCTCATTACTTCCTCAAATAGTCAAACATGATTTCCCTTCTACAAAACCGCAGCAAATCTGACTTAGTGTCAAGATTTTCTGAGGGTCCTTCCATAACCTCTTGAATACTGGATGTGAGCAATTTTCCCATGGCAGATATTAAGCTAAAAGACCAATATTTTCTTGTTTTCAGTCTCTCGCTTTTTCTTGAAAAGTTGTTTCATTCACTTCTTTTTACTGATGATATCTATCCCAAATATAGAGATTTTCACAAAATCAAAGCTTGTGATTCTACTATCTCAGCAGCCACTTCCCCTAAGACCCAAGAACTAGGTCCATTAGGACATGGAAACTCTTCAAACATTAGTGCTGAGGGCATTGGATTTGTCTCAATTAGGAAGATAGAGCCAATCTTGGGTGAAAAACAGACAATGCCTGTAAAGACTGTACAAACAGCAGTAAGATGCCTCAACCGAGAAATGACAGAATTGTTAAATGTATGTTGTAGTGATTTGTATAAAACTTGGAGGTGTACATAAAACACCAGAATGTATTTTACACTTCACTGTCATCAAGCTGACTCTCCCTGCATATGTATAAAATACATAATAATTTAATTCCTGATGTCCATTATCTTATCAAGTTGTATGATAACAGTTTCAATAACTTTCTCAATACATTTTCCCTGGGGATTGCAATTTTTTAAGAAAACCTAAATATCCCCTTTCTCTTTCACCTCTTAATTTACAATTATTTCTTGAATGTTATTTGTTTTTTTCCAGAGTAGAGACAAACACAAAACATCTGTTGGATTTATCTGCCAATCCTTTGTTTTGCATTACTAATTTCCCAGATACTCTTTCACAGGACCAATGTTCACTTCAGTTCTTCTTACCCTTTTCAAATATCTATACAAGCTTATCACCCCTTTCTAAATTCCTCACTTGCTTTCTCCCATATTTAATTTCTCATTCAATCTATCGTCTTTTTTTTTACATTCTGCCACAAATATTCACGGAGTAGCGTATATTTCATTGAATTTTGTACCATCTTGAACTTCTTTAGTGAGCCACAGATAGTGTGTCTTAATTTTACCTGCCCTCTGAAGTGACCCAGCAAGCCATTCAATTATACAGCGATTGGCACATCCCATGAATGATGCGGACATGGGTATAAAAAGAACTTAAAATTTACTAAACAAGAACAACAGACCAGAGTAAAGAAAAAATTAATGACAGATTAAATTTAACACAAGTGTGAAGTGATATATTTCACAGCAATACGAAGAAAAGGCAATACAAAATAAGTGGTGCAATTTTCTAGGTGATGCAGGAGAAACGCTGTGTACATTCAAGAACAGGGCAAAAACTGAGAAGGCAAATTACAAAACATTGCAATGTATGACTTTATTAATGGAGACAAAGAGCAGATTGTGCTTACTAGTACTCATTTTTAGTTCCACAGAGCCACTCATTGGAACTTTGATCTAAATATGGACAAATGAGCTGAATTCTACATGTCATCATCAGTAATCACTTGCTAATGAATATGATTGCCCAACTAGGAAACTCTGTCTCACTGGTCATGGTTTCTGGGGGTTCTTGTGTAGCTAATAAGCCCAATCCTCAAGCTGCATCTCCAACCATACATTTGGCAGGTTTCCAGGAAGTGGAGTTGGTTCTTGGCCTTGTGATCATTGGTATTCCTTTGTCTAGTTCCTTTGTCAGACTTCCTCTTGCTGAGGGTGTTCTTAAAGAAATGTGTCCCTTCATACAGGCGTCTCCTCCAAGTTGGTTTGTTCTGAACAAGAGTTGCTTTCACGTTAATCTATGTTGCATTTCTTGAGGAAAGCCTTCAAGAAGTCTTTGAAGTACTTCCTTTACCCATCTCTCATTTTAATGCCTTCCTTGAGCTCTGTGATGATGACTTCTTTGGCAGTCAGAACTCCCAAGTACCCTAAGCATGTGGCAGGCCCAGTGGAGGTTGTTTCAGATGAGCATGGCCTTGATGCTAGCCCTATTGGTTCCTTCAAGAATTCAGGTGTTAGCACATCTGTCCTCCTAGTTGATGTGCACATTCTGTCCCAAACAGCAGTGATACTTCTCGAAGTTGTATCTCTACGTAGTTCACGTTTCGGAGACATACAGAAGAGAGGGAAGGATGAGTGCCTAAGAAGGATCTTGATACCAGCACAGTTGACACATTCATGGAAGTCACTCACCCTTAGATATCTAAAGATTGGATGGGGTGCTGGATCTCCACATTGTGTCAACCTTAGATGAGAGTTGGCCACTCTGGAAGGGTAAATGTTACATAATGGGAGGATTTCTCTATTGATCTTAATTGAAGAATGGAGTGGAACATGACCTGGGACAGGTTGACAAAGGATTTGAGTCTTCTTGAGGTTCAGGCAGAAATTAATTCTTCAGTATGCTTCTGAAAAGACATAAGTAAAGCTTCAAGATTCTTCTTCAAAAGAGTTGAGATGACATTGTTATCCGCATAATGAAGATCCAAGAGTAATGATGGTGTCATTTTCTTCTTGGATATCAACCAGTTGAGACTGAAAAGTTTTCCATCCATCCTGTAGACAATGTCCATACCACTGGGAAGCTTATTCTTGACAAGAAGAATGGTGGCCATGAAGATGTAAAAAGGGTGAGGGTCATGACACATCTCTGCTGGACTCCTGTCTTGTCCTCAAAGGAGTCTGTCATATTACCACGCAGACTTTTGCCAACTCTTTGTCATGACAGGGACAGGATTTTGTTGAATTTCTCTTCTTACTGCACGAAAACAAACAGCTGTGTCAAAACACCTTTCTACCTCATATTTGCAACACAGTAAAATTAAATCATCGAAGACCCTCAATAATTTGAAGTCAGTGATCATAAAGTCATACTGGAAACAGATCCTTAGGCCCAATTCATCCATACTGACCAGATTTCCTAAACCGAACTAGTCCTATTTGCTGTCATTTGGCCCACATCCCTCTAAACCTTTCCTATTCATGTAACTGTCCAAGTGTCTTTTAAATGTTGTAATTGTACTTGCCTGTACCACATCCTCTGGTAGCTCATTCCATATATGCACTCTGTTGCCTGTCAGGTCCCTTTTAAATCTTTCCTTCTCACCCTAAACCTATGCCCTCTAGTGTTGGACTTCCCTAACCTAGGGAATAGACCTTATCTATGACTTGGAGGTGCCAGTGTTGGACTGAAGTGGACAAAGTTAAAAATCACACAACACCAGGTTATTGTCCAAGACAGACTTCACACCTATTGTTTAAAAAGCTGAGTTATCTTGAGAATGCAATTTAAAAGAGGTTCTGGGATTTACATATCAAAGATCAAGAACCAGCAAATCCCATTCAAAAAGATGAAAATTTTAATCTAAGGTTGTTTACAGTATCACATCTCCATAACACTGGACTTCTTTGGCTATAAATTCTGTGAGCATAATCTTAATCTCCACAACCACCTGATGAAAAGCAGCGCTCCGAAAACTAGTGCTTCCAAATTAACCTGTTGGACTATAATCTGATTTTTAACTTTGTCCACCTTATCTATGCCTGTCATGATTTTATAAACTTCCATAAGGTCACCGCTCAGCCTCCAATGCTCCAGGAAAAAATGCCCAAGCCTGTCCTTATATCTCAAACGTTCCTGTCTAAGTAAAATTCTTGTGATTCTTTTCTGTACCCTTTCCAGTTTAATAGCATTCTTCTTTTAGCAGGGCAACCAGAACTGTACACAGTACTCCAAATGTCTTCCACAGCCGTAATATGACCTCCCCAATGTTTTGACCGCTGAAGGCAAGCATGCCAAATCCCTTCTTCTCCATCCTGTCTATTTGTGATGAAACTTTCAAGGAACTATGCACCTGCACTCCCAGGTCTCTCTGTTTCACAACACTCCCCAGGGCTCACCATTAACTTATTCCTGCTCTGGTTTGTTGTATCAAAATGCAACTCCTCTCATTTATCTAAACTAAAGTCAGTCTACCACTCCTCATTCCATTGTCCTCTTAAGATAGCTTTTTCACTGTCCATCATACCATCAATTTTGGTGTCATCCACAAAACTTACAAATCATGCCTTCCATATTCCCATCCAAATCATTTATATAAATGACGAACAACAGTGGACCCAGCACCAATCCTTGTTGCACACTGCTGGTCACAAGCCTCTCATCTGAAAACCAATGCTCCACCACCACTCTCAGTCTCCTACCAAGCCAATTTTGTATTCAGTTAGCTAGCTTCCCTTGGGTCCCATATGATCTAACCTTGCTAATCAGTGTACAATGCAGAATCTTGTCAAAGGCTTTGCTAAAGTCCATGTAGACAATGTCTACCGCTCTGCCTTCATCTATCTTCTTGGTCACCTTGTCAAGAAACTCAAACAGGTTTGAGGGACATGACTTCCCACAAAGCCATGCTGACTATCGCTAACCTTTCCAGAGATGGGAGTCATAGAGTCTTGGAGTCATACAGCAAGGAAACAGACCTTGGGTCCAACTCATGCATGCCAACCAAACATCACAATCTGACCTAGTTCCCATTTGCCATCATTTAGCCCATTTCCCTCTAAACCCTTCCTATTCATGTTCCCATCCAGATGCCTTTTAAAAATTCTAATTGTACCAGCCTCCACCACTTCCTCTGGCAGGCATTCCATACACGCACCACTCTCTGCATGAAAAAGTTACCTTTCAGGTCCTTCTTAAATCTTTCCCCTCTCACTTTAAACCTATGCCCTCTAATTTTAGGCTTCACTACCCTGGGAAAAAGACTGCGGCTATTCACTCTCATGGTTATGCAAACTTCTAGAAAGTCACCCCTCAGTATTCGACACTCCAGGGAAAAAAGCCCCAGTCTATTCAGCCTCTCCCAATAGCTCAAACTCTCCAGTCCCGGCAACATTCTTGTAGATCTTTTCTGCACCTTCTCGAGTTTAACATCCTCCTTATAGAAGGGCAATGTTTCCAAATCCCAGCGATCAAGTTTCCAAGGAGGATAATTTTATCTTCATGCAATGTGGTGGTGAATACGGTGTCCAGGGTTGAGTAGAAATCTGCTTTGGGCTCATCTATGGCACCAAGAGTCAGGGCATATGCCAGTCTAGATGGAGAGTCATGAGGTAATCATTGATGCAAACAGGGAGCTCTGAGAAAATTCAATTCCATGCATCCTGTAATCACCACTTACTTCCCTCAGTTGCCCTTCACTTACTCTTGGAGTGCCGTGCAGGACAGAGGTATCAATCCTGAAGAATACATTCACAGACAACAAGGGCAGTTCTTTGTTCGAGATTATTCTTTTGCTCGTTATCCATGAGCATTTCTATATTCCAGGTTCTGACAAAGAGCTCGGCTTTGATTTTCAAACTGCATGTAGATGCAGTTTTCCAGCCAAGTTGGTAATGGAACAGTCTATTTTTAGGGCCCCTTTTATAGCCCCTTCCCTATGCAGGGTCAGCAGAGTGAATCCTGAAGGAGATATTCAGTTGTGAAGAAATGTGTGGAGATGATCACCTGTTCTTATTCAAATACAGAAACAACTGCGGCAAATTCCACCATTACATGCAATTCTGAAGGTGGGCTTTCCAAATCTCTCAATCCTGTCTGGGTCATTCCTCACCAGTTGACTCAGGGCTTCTGTCATGTGTGAAGGAAGAATTTGAATTCCTCTAAGTTGCGCTTGTGCAGAACATCTTTTAATGTGGAAATTCTATTGTGCCTCAGCAGACATATGGTTTTTGACAGAAGGTGGGTCAATTTCAATGATAAGGAAACTTCAACAACTGGGAATGTACCTACTATTGCAGCTTCATCTGCTATTGCAAGCATTGAATCCACATGAATATCTTCAGCTGAATCACTTGTGTAAACTTGATTTAAATTGTGCTTTTTCTAGTTCTTCCCTCTGACACTACTGACATGGATGTCCCGACCAGGAGTTCAGAACTCCTGAGAGCATCTCTCTTGGGATCAATGGAAAACTCAAGCCTCAGCAAGGTGGCAATCAATGGAAAGGAAAGGCAGAGGCAAGATACTAACGTCAAGACAGTATTTGATCAAGCACAGCATCAAGAAACCATAACATAACTGAAGCAAATGGTAATTGGTACGAAAATTCTCCAATGGTGAAGATCATACCAGCATAATTAAAGATGGCAATGGTTGTTAGAGGTCAGTCCTCTCACTGAGAACATGACTGCTCAAGTTCCACGTGATAGATATTTTCAAATAAACATATTTTTCAGACACACCTCAAGAGTACTTGAACCTAGGCCTCCTGATCTAGAGATTGGGATGTGACCTCTGTACCTCAACAGCCCTCAAAGTCAGAAAGGAGATCAAGCATATTTGGCAGATATGTAACGTATCTTTTATGACATGCCTCTTACAGCAGCTCAGAATTGAACCAGACTCCTGACATACAGGTGGGGACACTACCATTGTACCACAAGAGCCCTGAAGCAAAACTGGCCAAGTCCGAGTCACAATCATCTTCAGCTGCTTCAATTATCTTCCTTTCACTGATAAATGCGCAGTGCTCAACACCATTTACACCACCTCAGATAGTGAAGCAGCCTGTGTCTGTCAACAAGGCTGAGATGACATTTAGGTTTCTGCGATTAAGTGACAAGTCACATTTGCATATCACAAGTGCCAGGCAAGGTCCATCTCTCAACAGAGACAGTCTAAACACTTCCTTTGACATCCCATGACACAAATCTGTCACACTGATATCGAGGAGATAATCTTTGACCAAAGGTTTGACCAGAAAGTAAACTGGAAAAAACATATAACTAGTGTGTCTACAATACAATAAAAGGTTAAAAATAAAAAGCGTGTTATTGCAATTTCTGACTCCCCACAGCCTGTCCACCATCTATGAGCATCAAGTCAAGAATGATGGTATATTCTCCGCTTGCTTGTATTAGTGCAGCTTTAGTAAGACTAAACATTAACAATCTTTAAGAATCACACCTTCTACTTCTGGCAATTCTGCAGACCATCTAAAAGATGCAATGAAGCAATTCACCACAGGTAGTCTGACAGCACCTTCCAACCCTTGGTAGAGCTCATGGTTTGGAACTTGCAATGAGGAACACAAGAGCAGCAGACAGTGGAGAATACTTTCAACTGCAAACTCCAGTCCAAGTCAGACATTCTACTCATTTGGAACTTGATCATTATTTCTTGAGATTCATCAGCTGGAATTTTAGCTTTCCTCTAAAAAGAACTGTGGAAGTTCACAAAACATGGACTGCAATGATTCAAAAAGATGTCCCAAGGGCAAATACAAATGGTTAACAAATGCTCGTCTTATCAGTGATACTCAGAATCCGAGCATTAATTAAACAGAACAAAAACAAGGCAACAGTCAATGGTCTGACCTGGTCAGGAATCGTGTAGTCAACTCAAGTCAACAACTTTAGGCTAGATGTCAAGGCATCTGAGAAAATGCAGAAGAATATTTTAAGCATGGTACTATGGAGAAGAGACCTCGCTTATGGGAGAGACTACAACAGAGTTTTTCTCCTTACAACAGAGGAGATTTTATGGAGGTGTTCAAAAATCAATCAGTTTGATAAAAACTAAATAAGGATTAATTATTATCAATAATAATAAATACAAGTGCATTAGGGATGATAACCAGAGGATACTATCAAGGTGACTAACGTAAGCATCAAAGACAAAATAACACTCTTTAAAAAGAAACGGAGAGCCATTGCAGTCTGAAAGACATTGCCTGAAAGGGTAGTGGGAGAACATTTAGTGATAACTTGCAAATTAGAAAGGGATAAATATATGAAGGGAAAAAATCTGCAGGACTGGAAAAAAGAAGAAGGAAGTAGGATATGCTGAAGAGCTCTATCAATGAGCCACCACACATATGATGGGTAAAGTGAGCAAATCCTGTGCTGTATAATTCTATTCCCATACGTTTAATCAATTTGAATTACAGATTTTAGATTTCAACTTTGAATTTGTGCAAGTTTCTTTTTGTTGTTTTGTTTTTGTTTGGTAGTATGACCAGTTAGCCACAAGTGTCCAAATAATTTTCCAAATGTTCCCAAGTTATTTGTATCATCGATAGTCATAGGTGAGGTGCCGGAAGACTGGAGGTTGGCTAACGTGGTGCCACTCTTTAAGAAGGGTGGTAAGGACAAGCCAGGGAACTATAGACCAGTAAGCCTGATGTCGGTGGTGGGCAAGTTGTTGGAGGGAATCCTGAGGGACATGTATTTGGAACGGCAAGGACTGATTAGGGATAGTCAACATGGCTTTGTGCATGGGAATCAAGTCTCATTAACTTGATTGAGTTTTTTGAAGAAGTGACAAAGAGGATTGATGAGGGCAGAGCGGTAGACGTGATCTGTATGGACTTCAGTAAGGCATTCAAGAAGGTTTCTCATGGGAGACTGATTAGCAAGGTTAGATCTCATGGAATACAGGGAGAACTAGCCGTCTGGATACAGAACTGGCTCAAAGGTAGAAGACAGAGGGTGGTGGTGGAAGGTTGTTTTTCACACTAGAGGCCTGTGACCAGTAGAGTACCACAAGGATCGATGCTGGATCCTCTACTTTTTGTCATTTACATAAATGATTTGGATGCGAGCATAACAGGTACAGTTAGTAAGTTTGCAGATGACACCAAAATTGGAAGTGTAGTGGACAGCGAAGAGGGTTTCCTCAGATTACAACAGGATCTGGACCAGATGGGCCAATGGACTGAGAAGTGTCAGATGGAGTTTAATTCAAATAAATTCGAGATGCTGTATTTTGGGAAAGCAAATCTTAGCAGGACCTATACACTTAATGGTAAGGTCCTAGGAAGTATTGCTGAACAAAGAGACCTTGGAGTGCAGGTTCATAGCTCCTTGAAAGTGGAGTCGCAAGTCGATAGGATAGTGAAGAAGGCGTTTGGTATGCTTTCCTTTATTGGTCAGAGTATTGAGTACAAGAGTTGGGAGGTCATGTTGCGGCTGTACAGGACATTGGTTAGGCCACTGTTGGAATATTGCATGCAATTCTGGTCTCCTTCCTAGCGGAAAGATGTTGTGAAACTTGAAAGGGTTCAGAAAAGATTTACAAGGATGTTGCCAGGGTTGGAGGTTCTGAGCTATGGGGAGAAGCTGAACAGACTAGGGTAGGAATAGGTCCAGTCAAGGATAGTAGTGGGAAGTTGCGTGTGGAGGCTGAAGAGATCGGGGAGACACTGAATGAATACTTTTCGTCAGTATTCACTCAGGAACAGGACATTGTTGCCAATGTGAATATTGAGTCACAATTAATTAGAATGGACGGCTTTGAAGTATGAAGGGAAGAGGTGTTGGAAATTCTGGAAAGGGTGAAAATAGATAAGTCCCCTGGGCCTGATGGCATTTATCCGAGGATTCTCTGGGAAGCAAGGGAGGAGATTGCAGAGCCATTGGCCTTGATTTTTATGTCCTCGTTGTCTACAGGAATAGTGCCAGTAGACTGGAGGCTAGCAAATGTGGTTCCCTTGTTCAAGAAGGGGAGTAGAGATAACCCTAGTAACTATAGGCCGGTGAATCTCACTTCTGTTGTGGGCAAAGACTTAGAGAGAATTGTAAGGGATAGGATTTATGAACATCTGGATAGGAATAATGTGGTCAAGGATAGTCAGCATGGTTTTGTGAAGGGCAGGTCGTGCCTCACAAACCTTATTGAATTCTTTGAGAAGGTGACTAAGGAGGTAGACGAGGGTAAAGCAGTAGATGTGGTGTATATGGATTTTAGTAAGGCGTTTGATAAGGTTCCCCATGGTAGGCTGCTGCAAAAAGTACGGAGGTATGGCATTGAGGGTGAGTTGGAGGTTTGGATTAGGAATTGGCTGGCTGGAAGAAGACAGAGGGTAGTAGTTGATGGTAAAGGTTCATCTTGGAGTGCAGTTACTAGCGGTGTTCAGAAAGGATCTGTTCTAGGACCATTGCTGTTTGTCATTTTTATAAATGACCTGGAGGAGGGGCTAGAAGGTTGGGTGAGCAAGTTTGCGGATGATACGAAAGTCGGTGGAGTTGTTGACAGTGAGGAAGGATGTGTCAGATTACAGCGGGATATAGATAAGTTGCAGAGCTGGGCTGAAAGGTGGCAAATGGAGTTCAATGTAGCTAAGTGTGAGGTGATTCACTTTGGTAAGAGTAACAAAAAGACGGGGTACTGGGCTAATGGTCGGATACTTGGTAGTGTGGATGAGCAGAGGGACCTTGGTGTCCATGTACACAGATCTTTGAAAGTTGCCACCCAGGTAAATAGTGCAGTGAAGAAGGCATATGGCGTACTGACTTTTATTGGTAGAGGAATTGAGTTCCGGAGCCCTGAGGTCATGTTGCAGTTGTATAAGACTCTGGTGCGGCCGCATCTGGAGTATTCTGTGCAGTTTTGGTTGCCATACTATAGGAAGGATGTGGAGGCACTGGAAGGGGTGCAGAGGAGGTTTACCAGGATGTTGCCTGGTATGGTAGGAAGATCATATGAGGAAAGGCTGAAGCACTTGGGGCTGTTTTCATTGGAGAAAAGAAGGTTTAGGGGTGACTTGATAGAGGTGTACAAGATGACTGGGGTTTAGATAGAGTTGACCATGAGAACCTTTTTCCACGTATGGAGTCAGCTATTATGAGGGGGCATAGCTTTAAATTAAGGGGTGGTAGGTATAGGACAGATGTTAGGGGTAGATTCTTTTCTCAGCGAGTTCTGAGTTCATGGAATTCCCTACCAGTAGCAGTGGTGGACTCTCCCTCTTTATGGGCATTTAAACGGGCATTGGATAGGCATATGGAGGATAGTGAGCTAGTGTAGGTTAGGTGGGCTTGGATCAGCGCGACATCGAGGGCCAAAGGGCCTGTACTGCGCTGTATTTTTCTATGTTCTATGTTCTAGACTGGGGCTGTTTTCCCTGGACCATCAGAGGCAGATGGGTGACCTTATAGAGGTTTACAAAATTATGAGGGGCATGGATAGGGTAAATAGGCAAAGTCTCTTCCCTGGTTCGGGGAGTCCAGTACTAGAGGGCATATGTTTAAGGTGAGTGGAGAAAGATATAAAACAGACCTAAGGGGCAATTTTTTCACGCAGAGGGTGGTGAGTGTATGGAATGAGCTGCCAGAGGAAGTGGTGGAGGCTGGTATAATTGCAATATTTAAGAGACATTTGGATGGGTATATGAATAGGAAGGGTTTGGAGGGATATGGGCTGGATGCTGGCAGGTGGGACTAGATTGGGTTGGGATATCTGGTCAGCATGGACGGGTTGGACCGAAGGGTCTGTTTCCATGCTGTACATCTCTATGACTCTATGCAGTGTATTTAACTATTTGGAATTTTGGTCAGTTTTAAACAAACAATCTGAAACTTCTCCCAAGCATTCAGCAAACAAAATTTCAGCATGTAAATAATTCAATTTGGATCATAAAGTTCTATTCTTAACTAAATTGCAGCTCTCTCACTTTTAAGTCAGAAAATCATATGTTCAAATTTTACTTCAAAATTGACACATCAATTTAATCCTGACAGCAATGCCATCTTTCTGATGAGCCCTCTCAGAAAGGTGTAAAAAAAATCCGATGACACGACGCAGAGATCAGAAATGGCATTCTCCTGTTGATCTGTACATCATTTACCCTCATATACCATGGAGACAGATTATCTGCTTATTCATCTCATCACGTATTGTGGGACTTTTTTTTCTGTGCAAACTGGCTGCTGTGCCTTCTTGAACACATTTCAAAAGCACAGTACTGTGAAATACCATGAAATATCTGAGAATAGGACAGACACTGTAATACCTTCTTTGTTTGAAGTCTGCAATTTCCAGATCTTGGCCATCATGTCAGTTTTAAATCACTGACGGTAGAAACTGTCACAGCTTTTTATGGATTGTACTTTTTTTTTGTGTCCCACTGGATTCAAATTTCATGTTCCAAAAAAATTTACTTTACCTGCTAAAGCATGCAATTGTGCACAGAACACAAATATAACCCAGCTGTTTTTACTTAATCAAAACTTTACACTCCAGAAGTACAATCAGTGGGTGCAGACATAAAGTCTGGGGATCTGGTGAATTTCTAGAATCAATCTAACCTTGTCTTGGTTTTCTATTGAACATTTAAAGTAACAATATCTCTGTTATATTTCAACAATTAGCTGAAAATGGAAGCAGCATACTTTATACAAGACACATGTTATTGCCTGCAAGAAACCTAGTTTTATTTACAAAATAGATATATTATTTTAAATATCAATCAAATCAAACTGACAAATTTAAACATTTGCAAGTGTTTTTCAATAAACAAAAGAATTGCTGATGCTAGAAATCAGAAACAAAAACACAAATTGCTAGAAAATCTAAGCAGGTCTGGCAGCATCTGTGGAGAGAAATCAGTTGAGTCCAATGGACCTTTCTTTGGAACAGGCGTTCTTAAGAACGAGTTCTGTAGAAGGGTCACTGGGCCCAAAACATTAACTCTGATTTTGTCTCCTCAAATGTTGCCAGACCTGCTGAGATTTTCCAGCAATTTCTGCTTTTGTTTTTCAATATTTTATCTCAAAACTACATGGTCTTGATGTGATCTTTTTTCACTCTTAGCTTAAAAAGTGCCTCTTCTTAACAGAATATAAATTATCCCAATAAATATGAACTAAGACAGAACTGTCGCTGAGTTATCTTTCAAAAGTAAAAATTAGCCTACAAGTTCACATCTCAAAAGTAAGTACCGAAAAAAATATTTAACGTTGCAAGGGTGAGGCACCGTGGTCACACTACCCAACATACTACAATCATGTACACACAGATGGCACTTTAAAAAGCGCATCAAAATAGAATAATTAATTAATTTCATTAAAATCCATGCCCTCACTTCCAAAAAAAAGGAGCATTACAGCACTTCGTGGACTGTATTGATTTTAAGACAATTCATTCATACAGTATTCATTTTAAGACACCTGAACAGCAGACTATCCCCATCAATAAAGCAATAAATGTAAACCAGAGCAGGGGCGGGAGGGGGTTAAGGTCTTTTTACAATCAGTACTGTGGATCAATGCAATGTTGAAGGTTAAATTTGTGATTGGTCCAAGTGAATGGACAGACAAAAGAAAACCTGTACTCTCTGACAGCTATCATTTAACCGAATAATTAATGTAAAAAAAATTATAATTGGCTGATTAATTACTGTTATGTTGTATAAAAATGAACAGAACATGATCAATAAGCTGAGACTTAGCCATGCCCAGCCATTATTATGGCTATTCCTAAACAAGAAGGTGGGTATTTTCCAAGAAATTGTTACATCTTGGCAAAATGAATTTCAGTGGTAGAAGAGTTAAACTTTGGAATTGATGCTTTGTGACATATAAGTACAAATGCACTTTAAGATGAAAATCTATTAAATAAGTACACTATCCCACCTCGGGCAACTGTCTATGTGGAGTTTGCACATTCTCCCCGTGTCTGCGTGGGTTTCCTCCGGGTGCTCCAGTTTCCTCCCACAGTCTAAAGATATGCAGGTTAGGTGAATTGGCCATGCTAAATTGCCCGTAGTGTTAGGTGAAGGGGTAAATGTAGGGGAATGGGTCTGGGTGGGTTGCTCTTCGGAGGGTCGGTGTAGACTTGTTGGGCCGAAGGCCCTCTTTCCACACTGTAAGCAATCTAATCTAACCTTAAAAATGTTAATTTACCTGTTTTGCATTTCTCATTCTCAACAGAAAAACATTAGGTAAACATACAAAACTGATTAAAATTAAAACAAAAACCCTAGTTTGGATTTCTCACTGACTCAAAAATGAATGTACTGTTAATGAGATAACTAAGTCAGAAAATTCTTCATTTGAACGCTTACTCATGCAAAATTTGTTGATTTCAGATAAAGTGAAACTCAAGGCAATAGAACTGGCCTCAGTGACCTTGGACAAGATATAAAGAAAGAACAATAAGTACACACAAGTGTGCACAAGAGTAAGGAAGAATGAGCACTATGTACGAATGTAATAGAGAGAGAAACAGAGATCTAAAGTTCAAGACAGGTCAAATCAGCAAAAACAACACAAGAGACTTAGAATACAGTAAATCATGAAAATGAGTATGACCAAAAAAAGCATGAGAAACAGTAAAAATGGGAATGAATGTGAAAGCACAGAAAAGCCAGGAAAGAAGAGTGAGATAATGAAAAGAAGCAAAAGATTGATGGAGGCAATGGAGAAGAGAGAAGTCCAAAACATGCATAAACAGGAAACCAACATGGACAAGAGGAAGAGGGCAAGGAAAGAGGAGACAAACAGATGAAGATTTAACAAGTAAAAGAAATGCAGAGATACAGGTAGAAGAATGATCAAGACATTGAGAAAGTGACAAAATAAACGTGAGAATGACAGAATGAATGAGAGAAAAACAAGTGCAAAAAGTGGAAAAAAAAGGAGAACAGGAAAAAGACAATAGAGTCAAGAGGAATGAGCAATGTTGAAAAGAAGGTTAAAGGAGAGAAGCAAATCAATGTTCATATTCTTGATCACTTATATAATTAATTTTTCTGTCAAGTTTAAATAAGGTTGTGACTGCATCAGGTGTAACATCACATACACAACAAATAGTCTTGCACAATTACAGCCATATGGGCAGAGTACTGGAAAGCTTAATACACCCATCAAACTGCACCTAGCCACACTCCCTGCCATCATTACAGAAAGTAGAAGAATGTGGAAATGCGCAGGTGGAGATGCAGCGAGTAGAAATGAATGTCTTTCAGAACATCTAAAGCACAACTAAAGAGCGGCATTTCAAAGATTTTCAAATACAGTCAAAGAACAATTTGAGTTTTTATATCTGGAGTAACCACCATGTTATTACTCAGATTTATTTAAATCTCCAATCTGGACATGGTTCTGTGTGAACATCACAATGATTTGCCTCTCAGAATACGGAAGAGCTTTTCTTAAAAATGTAAAGATTGCCAGATTACACTATTTGAAAACATCGCAAAAGTGACTTTGGCAAACTCAAATTTTCAGAACATAGAACATTATAGCGCAGTACAGGCTCTTTAGCCCTTGATGTTGCACCGAACTGTGGAACCAATCTGAAGCCCATCTATCCTAAACTATTCAATTTTCGTCCACAAGGTTATCCAATGACCATCTGAATGCCTTTAAAGTTGGCAAGTCTACTTTTGATGCAGGCAGTGCATTCCACGCCCCTACTATAAATGAAGATATTCATATTAAAAATTATACTATACATTTATGATAAAATTAGTGTCCAATACACATCATAATTCAAGCAATGCATCACAAAAATTAAAATATCATCTTTCATAAATGGTTTCAAATCTATTAAAACAATTTGTTCCCCAAATGCATGAAATACATTAAAAGTCTCGGATTGTATGTGTACAGTCACTTTATTCTTGGCTGTAACACCCGAGTTGAACATTCTGAATTTCTTCTAAATTTAATATTGGTGTCTGCCTTCATCAAATAATTGCCACATGAAGTTAATCGACTCGCAAGCTTTCTCCAAATATCTAGTTACTTAGATTGCACGACAGCCAAGTTTGACTTAAATCTCAAATTTTAAAATGTTACGAAGATTCTCCCATGTTCTAATTACCAGTACTCCAACCCTCAAATCCTAACCCAACCTAGTAGCCTCCTAACCTTGCTTCAATTCAGTGCCAAGCAACTGCCTCCTGCCACTGTAAATATAGAATCATGCATACGGTATGTTCTTTCCACAAACATTGTGAGACCTTTTTTTCTGAAGTCAATATAAAAGGTACCCACAGACACTTCTCTCTAAACCATGTTTGTGACCTCATAAAACAATGCAAAATATTATCTTAGATGATCTGACCTTCTCAAATCCATGCTAATGCTTTGCTAAACAATTAATCGACAATTGCAATTTTTCAATCTTGAGTGAACTTCTTGAAATGAATCAACTTTCAAAATTTATAATCAGCGATCTACAATTTCTCCCTTGATTTCTTTCAACATTCCCAGGTGAAACTCATGAGGTCCTAGGGACTGGTCTGAGAGATAGTGACAAAACAAAGTTATGTTATTTTGATTAAATCGAGAAAGAATTTATACAGTTGGAAAACTACAAGAAACTTGACCAATATTTTGTTAGCATGTGTTGGAGGCTATTCAATGCTCATCCACTTCGAAGCAGAAGACAAACATTAAACGTACTTGTTTAATTTCTTAAGTTGTGAAATACAACATCACTATTAAAAACACAAATAAAAATTTACCCTTAAGTTCGTCAAATATCTGGCATATCCACTCAAGGTCAATGCTACTAAAACCAACAAAATGAACAGGCAACAGAAGATTGTATAATACAACCATTTCATATTATGAAAACACACACGCAGTCAGAAATTGTTACAGAGCAGGAGACCAGTCAGACCATCCTGTCTGCTCTCAAAGGATATTTTACATGTTCCAGTTTCTTGCTTTCTCCCCATAACCCTGCATATTGTTCCTTTATATATTACAGTCGTACTCCATTTTAATGTCTCAATTGAACACTGCTCAACCTCACTCTCAGGTGGTACACTGCAGATCTTAATCAATCATTGCATGAAATGATTTTTCCTCATCGCTTTTGCTTCTTTTGCCGAATACTTGAAATTTGTGTCCTCTCATTCTTAATCCATTCACAAGTTGGAACAGTTTCTCCCCATTGTTACGAAGTTGTGTAGAGTACTCATGAAGTGGAAGGCAGAAAGCTAGAAATCGTTTGTAAAAAAAAATAAATGGGGAAAGCATTGCAAGGTCCCTTTAAAAGATGGTGTTTTCTTCAGTACTTAAAATGGATGTCTGAACAGCAATTTAAAGTGCAAGTGCACAGAGAGCACCCAAGTTGAAACATTTTGTATCAAACAGCCAAGCAGCATTTTTACCAAGACAACAAGCCTTTTCAAATTCAGCCAATTAATTCAAACCAAGCCCTTAGATATTGAAAACCTGTCACATTTAAACCTGATGATTTTGAGAACCAGGAACCAATCTGATTGTAAAGAAAGTAATGGATAATCAAGGATATAAAAGATGTGGGCATTTTGAAAACTGGGAGAGAACCGACTGCCATCTGAAGTGAGAGCACACCCGCCACCTGAGAAAAACATCTCGCTCTCACAGAAATCTCTCCACGTTCTCTAAAAAGCACTATCTATTTATAAAGGTACACGCACTCTTAGATAATATTCCTGACACCAGAATTCAACAGAGAGAGGTGTTCAGAACAGAAGAAATTACAGAGGAATCATTCCTGATAGCAAACCAGCACAAGAAAGGCTGGAGAGACAGTGGAATACTCCAGAAGAAACATTCTCTGTGAACTTTGAGAGACTAAGTTTTAGTTTATTTTGTCATATAAGTGGGACTTGTATTTATTCAAACAGCATCCTATTAGAATCTTATTTTATTCAGGAATAGGTAGTTAGAGAGTAGTTGCTCAGTTTGTTAGTTGCTCTGTTAATTTGTTCACAGTTGGAGTTAGATAAATAAATTGTGACTTGTTGATTGTAGAGTGAGCGACAGGCGTTAATTTCATTTAACCACTCCTTTATAATAGATGGCAGTGAGGGGAGTGTGAAATTGCCGCACATCTTTATCAGATTACAAGGCAACGCAAGCTTCTCTGGATGTTTCAGTTTTAACTATCATAGGGGTATCGACCTCCCATTTGTAACAACATCAACTGTGTAGACCTTGCATGATATTCAATAGTGCAACTCCTTCAGAACCTCTCAGTCTTCTCTTCTTCAAAGTAATCAGCATCAACTTTTCCAATCTATTTTTTGAGATTCAAGCTTTTCTACCCCGAAACTACCATCATTTCTCTACTTTCTCCAATGCCTTCACAATCTTGATGTGAAGGCATTGGATGCACACACAGAAATAGACACAATAGTCCAGCTGTGGCCAAACCAGTGTCATATCCAACTGCATGATAATCTCCTTGTGTACGCTATGCCCATTTTAATAAAGGCTAGGATACTGAATTCTGAATCAACTACACTGACAATCTGTCCTGCCACTTTCAGTTACTTATGCACACCTTGATCCTCAGTTTCTAAACACTCTTTAGAGTTACACCCGGTGTTGTTTCTGTATATTCTTCTTACCAAAATGAATCACCTTACATTTTTTTTGCAGTGAGCTTCATCTGCACATATCCACCCATTCTACCAACTTGTCTTTGCCTTTTTGAAGCTTTACACCACTCTTGTATTTACAATACTTCCAAGTTTCAAATCATACAAAACTTTTGACAGTGTATCTGATATACCATGGTCTACATTCACACACATCAGGAAAACGAAGGGTCCTAATGCTGACCCTTGGGGAACTGTAATGCAAATCTTGCACTCCCCCAAAAGTTTAACAGAATGTCACCATTTCCACATTCTACGTACCTGGAAATAAATCTGACCTTGCTAACATTTTAACTAGGAAAACTGACAACAATGCTAATGTTAATTATTTGTTTCTCTGTTCTCCAATGTTCCTTTGCTTTTCTACTCCCCCAAAAGCATCCCTTCAGCACTGCTATTGCTTCCTGTCTGACCATGTTCACATCAAAGTAGCTACTATCCCTTTGATTCCATGAGGTGTAATTTGTTCACAGATTGTTATGCACTGTATCAAATGTCTTTTGAAATCTCGTGGACATTACATCAACAGCATTGCCCTCATCAACACGTTACCTCTTCAAAAGGCTCAACGAAGTCAGTTTTACACAATTTTCCCTTCAGAAAGCCACGCTAGATTTCCTTAATTAATCTGAAACCTTCCCAAAAATGACTTCAGTTAACAACTGGAGAGAAATACAGCTTCCAAATTCAGTCACAGCTGTTCTCTCACATAAAATAACCTCAGATTTCTCAAAATTGTTGCAAACAAAGTTCAAAACCATTCCCCTAAAGAAGAATTTCTAACTTCAGTGAAGTCCCAGCAATGGTCAGATTATACCGAATGTCAGATGTTCTTGCAAACTAATCCTTCACCATTACCACAAACAAGACTCTACTCTGAAGCTCACTTGTAACACTATTATATCAGCAGAATTCCATGACATTAAAATCAGTTTGAAAATCTTACACAGACAACTAAGCATTTCATTATTTTGTTTGAATTTGTTTAGTACAGCTTAGATTTCATGAAATATACAACATTAACTATTTGGACCAACTTGCCTGTGATAGTGTTTATACCCCACACCCCTTTCAATCTGCTTGATCATTTGCCAATTTTTGTGTCCCCTTTCCTTTATCAACATGTCTTTTCCCCTTTTGAAAAATTCTTCTTTGCTTTACTACTTCCTGTGTTAGCATGCTCCATGTTCTACACATTGAACAATGAATTTTTACATTTTCCTGCTAGATTTAGTTTAGGAACATTCTTTCCGCTAAGAGCCAATCTGAGCACTAGTTTTCAATTCTTCCAGATTCTCTTCTCATCTACCCAATCCAACCTATTCAAAATTTTCAATATCTTGCTTGAATCTTCTCAAACACAAACCCATTTAGTCTTTTCCATAATATCATGGTTCGACCATCCCTGAAAATCCTGTTTTATCTTTTCTGCAGCGTTCTTATTGTATGGACACCAGAAATATACCAAGCATGTCCAAACCAGGGTCCTATAAAAGTTTAACAGAATGTCACCATTTCCAAGTTCTATTTACCTGAAGTAAATCTGACCTTGCTAACATTGTAACTTGGAAAACTGACTACAATACTAATGTTAAATATTTGTTCATGTGTTCTCCAATATTCCTTTGCTTTTCTACTCCCTTCAGTTTCTCATTCTAAAATTACTTATCTTCTCAAAATCAATTACCTCTCACATAGCCAAAGTAAATTTACCTAGAATTTATTAGCCACTTAACTTCCCACTTTGAAAATGTTTGATTGTGTGCGCTTTGTTCCTGCACTGGAGTATCATCTGCAGATTTTGATATCCAGTTACTTATTCCTACGTCGAAAAAGAAATTATAAACAATAGTCCAAACATTGATCCTTATCGAAGATCTGACTTCACCCTCTTCCAATTTGAATGACATTTCAAATATATAATTTTTCTAATCTTTAGCAAATTTCTTATCCATTCAGCTTTTCCCCCACACTTAATCACAATCCTCAATGTATACCTTGTCAATAGGCTTACTGAAGCTCCAAATATATGATATCTTTACCAGGCTTTGCTCTTCCTGTTGCCTTTCCATTCAATTTTATCAGGTTAGTTAAACATGAATCAATCTTGCAGATTCCATGTTAATTTTTATGCTGAAACATTTTCTTTTCCTTTCCCGTTGAAATCGTCCAAATAGATGATTGACACCTATCAGAGACTAACAAGACAAATTAACAGTGGCACCTTCACTGCATCCAGAGATATATACGATTTCTTGAAAACAGGAGCCTATTGTCAAGAGCATGAAGTTTGTACTGTTGACAGAAAGAACTGTGTTCATGTATACTACAACTGAAAGTTACTTTTCAAGAGCACATGGTTTTGATCAAAAAAAATGTTTTTGGTTGTAACACGTTACCAAATCTGACTGTGATCCCACACTACATTTATTTTGGCTATCTTTGTCATTTTTATCCTTTATTTTGTCAAAATTTGTTGAACACAACATGCATACTTTTTTTGACCAAAACAAAGAAAATATGGTTTCTGAATTATTTAGCGGGCACAAAAGCTATGTTTCCTAACAGTCATGAATAGTACTTTGGGGGAGGGGAAGAGAAATAGTGGTCAAATCTGTACCAAACCAGCAGCAACATAATCACCAGAAGGCGTAGCTCCAGAAATAGCTCCAGGACAAATGCCATGTTATTTATTCTCGGATAACACTATTGTTGCGATGCCAAACGTATGCAAGTACGAGTATGACAAAACATCATGATCATGCCACGCTCACAGCGTAATTACTACATGTATTTCCAACCTGTCGGCATTTGTTCTCACTCTCGAGGACCACAACATAACGAATACTCTTGCATTTAAATAACCTCACACACAGTTTCTTCTGGGGGTGGTGGGGGATGGTGGGGGTTGCTAACACTGCAATCAGAATCGATGCAATGATTTAATGTTAATTGCAAGTAATAAGTTCCAAACCAAGACTTGGCACTTAACAAAAACACACACAGGAAACTAAGTGTTTGGACAGAATCTTAAGGCAGCTGCAAAGCTGTGAGGTCCACTTTGTGAGAATGGCTGATGCAGACAGACACAGAGATACAGACACGTTGACAGATAGACAGATTCCAACACAGACATCCAGAAAAACCTACAGGTATCAAGACAGTCAGGTCTCCCCTGCACAGAGACATCAAGATAGACAGACTCCCACAAAGACCCTCACAAACATCAAGACTGACAGATCCCCAAACAGACCATCAAAGACAGTCAAATCTCCACAGAAACAACGAATTAGTCAGATTGTCTCACAGACAGACTGAGATCCCCACACAGTCCCTCACAGACAGACAGATCCCCACACAGATCTCCAGAGATAGACAGATCCCCACATGGATCCCCACAGACAGAAAGATCTCTACACAGATCCGCAGAGACAGACAGATCCACAGAGACAGACAGATCCCAACACGGACCCCCAGAGACAGACAGATCCCCACGCGGACATGGAGACACACAGATCACTCAACGGTCATGGAGACACACAGAACCCCACATGGACCTCCAGAGACAGACAGATCCCCACACATACCCTCAGAGACAGCCATATCCCAACATGGACCCTCAGAGACAGACATATCCCCACACGGACATGGAGGCAGAGAGATCCCCCCCACGGATGCCCAGAGACAGACAGATCCTCACACAGACCCTCAGAGACAGATCCCCACACTAACCCCCAAAGACGGACAGATCCCCACACAGACACCCAGAGACAGACAGATCCTCACACAGACCCCCAAAGACAGACAGATCCCCACACAGACCCCCACAGACAGACAGATCCCCACACTGACATGGAGACAGACAGATGCCCACACTGATCCCCAGGGACTGAGGTGAGTGAGGTCGCGGTGGGGGTGGGGGGTCTGTGCCGGGACACTCACCGACAGCTCTCTGTTGGAAGACTCTCTGTAGGAGACGGCTCTGATCACCCCGGCTCGCCAGTGCCATTCATGGATTCTGGACACGTCCAGCTCGCGGCCGCTGTCACCCACACACACAAACCGTTTACCGACCAGCTCCATCCGAGGAACCGGCGCCATCGCCTCCGGTTCCTTCAAACACCGCCGCGGCTCTGTCTAACCTCACCGAGCGGAGAGACGGACAGACACACGCAAACCGCCTCACCGGTCTGACATGTTTCCCCGGGATGACGGTGCTTAACGATCAGATGACAACGGAGTTGATGGTTTGTGTTCACTCAGAGAGCTCCGGGCGCGGGGGGGGGGGGGGGGGGGGTGTTGTTGGCCGGTGACTGGCTCCGTGCAGCCGCCGCTCGAGCTCGAGCCGCCGCCGCCAGCCAGACCCACGCGCGCGCACACACGCACACCCGCGTATCCCTCCGCCGAGAGCTCAGACACCGCCGCCGTCACCGTCCGCCCACCCCCCCTCCTCCAAAGCCACACAGCAAATAGTTCTCTCCTACTACCAGCAGCAATAACAACTCCACATTCCCCCGGCACCCCCCCCAACATTCACAATGACAAGCATGTGGAGGTCACTGCTGTCAGTTCATTCATGACACCCAGCACCCTGCACCCCAGACAGTCACCCCCTGACAATGATTTCTGCCATAATTCATTGAGAACATGTGGAGAACATTAACCAGATGGTTAATATCACAAACACGTCCTTTTGCAAGACGTGTGTTTCCCTTCAATTCTGTAGCTTTCAGCCCACGTCCCCGACCCCTCTATTCAGCCATGTTGATTACATTTCTAGTTTTTGGTGATGGGCTGCTGAAACTGACATATCTGTCTACAATTAACGCCGTCTGTTACAGATTGGTGGCATTCCGTGGTTAAATCTGGTGCAGTATTAAATTACAGCGTAAACCAACCCGTAATCGTGTGTGTATCTAGTGTGGAAGGGAATTTCCCTCAACCTGAGGTCATAGCATGAACAGCAGCTTACTGCAGTGCCAAGTACATTTGCTCAGCTGAAAGCTGACTCTGACCTTAACCTTGCTGCGTGGCTGCTTTATTCTTCGTATGTAACTCGAAGCACATTTCTTTCCTCATGATTACAGCTCTTTGTACTATCATTTCAAACGTGATTCCCAGACCACGCAACAAGAGAACACTCAGCAAAAGGGCTGGAAAATAAAGGCGCCCCTCCTATAACTTGAACTCCAGGGCCAATAAAGTAGCACAACTGATCTGGGGATTGCAACATATAATGAGAGTGGGTATCCCAACTAAACTCTGTGCAAACGTTCATTACAACCGGCCAACATCCAATTACTGGCAAGTATGGAAAACCTTGCATAATGTCACTGCCGTTTTAAATCATTGTAAATGTATAATTTTTCCGAGATGGCTTTCAGTGATCCCAGAATAGATTGCACTGTTGCACGTTTTAAGAAAACGAGATGTACTGTGTATATCACTTCGGTTAAGGCAATACTAGTAAGTTTTTAATTTTTACAGGAAATCTACACAATTTGTCATGAACAATTTACCATATGGTAAACCAAATCATAAATTTGCAAAAAGGAAATCGATTTATCTGATATTTTCCGCTGCTTGGCACTTAATTTAACCGTGTTCTGTATTCCGCCAATTTATTTGATTCAACTATGTCGAGATCAAACAGAATTGCAAAGTTTATGCAAGTATGGACCTAATTAAAATGAACTTGGAATATCTATTTTGTGCTGTGAACACATTGGGAGAAACATCCGACACGAGATTTAAAGTGGACCAGTTTATTACTCAGAGTTAGTTAACCCCGACCGTCTTCCCAAGTAAACCGTCCTTGATATTTTAAAATAAATTTTCCCATTTTTAACATAATACTGTAGGATGAGAGAGATCTCTGGATTCCCAGAGGTTCTCCGAATGTATCGGCAGTTTCAAGTATTTTGTTTACTTTTTCGCTCACGATTTTGCTAGTCCCCAGTAGACCTTGTCGTTAAGCCCTCCCACTTTGTTCCCACGCCCGCACTATTACAATTAACGTTTGATTCCACACCAGTATCCCAGATTATGTTCAATTATCCCCACACTGAGTCCCTGAAGAATTGGACAAGCTCGTTTCACAGGAACTTGAGAAAGCTCCTCACTTTCTGTTAACCAATGAAGTACCGCATTTTGCGAAATATACTAAACCCATTGGCCGTGACCCAGTCGCTGTAACAATTAAATAATGTATAGATCGTTAATGCCTTTGTTCCTGCAGCCTAGACAACCATTGTGCAGTAGAAACAATTATAATTTAAAGTGATTTTTAAATGTTATTTTTGGAACTGTGTGACAATCTGTATCTCTATCCTAGCAACTTAAGTCCCATAAATATGCCATAAAACAAGTTTTGAAAATGTGTTGCTGGAAAAGCGCAGCAGGTCAGGCAGCATCCAAGGAGCAGGAGGATCGATGTTTCGGGCATGAGCTCTTCTTCAGGAATGAGGAAAGTGTGCCAAGCAGGCTAAGATAAAAGGTAGGGAGGAGGGACTTGGGGGAGGGGCATTGGAAATGCAATACGTGGAAGGAGGTTAAGGTGAGGGTGATAAGCCGGAGTGGGGGTGGGGGCGGAGAGGTCAGGAAGAAGATTGCAGGTTAGGAAGGTGGTGCTGAGTTCGAGGGTTGGGACTGAGACAAGGTGGGGGGAGGGGAAATGAGGAAACTGGAGAAATCTGAGTTCATCCCTTGTGGTTGGAAGGTTCCTAGGCGGAAGATGAGGCGCTTTTCCTCCAACCGTCGTGTTGCTATGGGCTGGCGATGGAGGAGTCCAAGGACCTGCATGTCCTTGGTGGAGTGGGAGGGGGAATTGAAGTGTTGAGCCACGGGGTGGTTGGGTTGGTTGGTCCGGGTGTCCCAGAGGTGTTCTCTGAAACGTTCTGCAATTAGGCGGTCTGTCTCCCCAATCTAGAGGAGGCCACATCGGGTGCAGCGGATGCAGTAAATGATGTGTGTGGAGGTGCAGGTGAATTTGTGGCAGATATGGAAGGAACCATTGGGGCCTTGGAGGGAAGTAAGGGGGGAGGTGTGGGCGCAAGTTTTGCATTTCTTGCGGTTGCAGGGGAAGATGCCGGGAGTGGAGGTTGGGTTGGTGGGGGGTGTGGACCTGACGAGGGAGTCACGGAGGGAGTGGTCTTTTTGGAATGCTGATAGGGGAGGGGTGGGAAATATATCCCTGGTGGTGGGGTCCGTTTGGAGGTGGCGTTTGGACGACGGATGATACGATGTATATGGCGGTTGGTGGGGTGGTAGGTGAGGACCAATGGGGTTCTGTCCTGCTGGCGATTGGAAGGGCAGGGCTCAAGGGCGGAGGAGCAGGAAGTGGAGAAGATGTGGTGGAGAGCGTCGTCGACCGCGTCTGAGGGGAAATTGCGGTCTTTGAAGAAGGAGGCCATCTAGGTTGTTCGGTATTGGAACTGGTCCTCCTGGGAGCAGATTTGGCGAAGACGAAGGAATTGGGAGAATGGGATGGCGTTTTTGCAGGGGGCAAGGTGGGAGGAATAGTCTAGGTAGCTGTGGGAGTCGGGTGGTTTATAGTAAATGTCCATGTTGATTCGGTCGCCCGAGATAGAAATGAAGAGGTCTAGGAAGGGGAGGGAGGAGTGTGAGACGGTCTAGGTAAATTTGAGGTCAGGGTGGAAGGTATTGGTAAAGTGGATGAACTGTTCAACCTCCTCGTGGGAGCACGAGGCAGTGCCGATGCAGTCATCGATGTAGCGGAGGAAAAGGTGGGGTGTGATGCCAGTGTAGCTGCGGAAGATGGACTGTTCCACATATCCTACAAAGAGGCAGGCATAGCTGGGGCCCTTGCGGGTGCCCATGGCTACTCCATTGGTTTGGAGGAAGTGGGAGGATTGGAAGGAGAAGTTGTTCAGAGTGAGGACCAGTTCAGTCAGTCGAAGGAGAGTGTCAGTGGAAGGGTATTGGTTGGTACAGCGGGAAAGGAAGAAGCAGAGGGCTTTGAGTCCTTTGTGATGGGGAATGGAGGTGTACAGGGACTGGATGTCCATGGTGAAGTTAAGGCGTTGGAGACCGGAAAAGCGAAAATCATGGAGGAGGTGGAGGGTGTGGGTGGTGTCCCGAATGTAGGTGGGGAGTTCTTGGACTAAGGGGGACAGGACCGTGTCGAGGTATGCAGAGATGAGTTCAGAGGGGCAGGAGCAGGCTCCCACTTCTTCCAAACCAAAGGAGTAGCCATGCGCACCCGCATGGGCCCCAGCTCAGCAAGCAAACCGACTTAAATTAGAACAAATTATTAATATTGATAAAGAATATGTGGTAGTTATTAGCACTGTCTACAACAGCATTCACATTTTCAATCTGGAAATCAGTGTCAACAATCAGTATCAGCATAAAATCACATGAAGTCAAAATCTACAGTGTTTAACTGAACATGAGATAAATTATTAATTCCTTGACAATTAGATATTCAGTCACTCCACTTCAAAGGGAATCAACTGTGAAATAGCACTAACATTGATTACAGCTCAAGTGTATTGGTGGTTTTAACAGATGAATTGATATAAACAAGTATGATATAGTTAAGATTACAAAGATGTGGCTGCAGAATGAACAGGGATGAGAAAGGACAGACAAAAAGCAAACAGAGATGGGGTAACATTACTGTTTAACAAGAAAATTTCACTCTATAGCAAGGAAGGATAATCGTTCTGGTGAAGTAGAATCTGTATGGATGGAGCTCAAACACCAAGGGGCAGAAAAGATAGATGGGGATGAATAGCCTCACATGGTAGTATTGATATTGGGGAAAACACTAAACAGGAAATTAGAAAAGCAACAATAAAGTTGCAGCTGTAAATATGGGTGACTTTAATCTATGTATAAATTGGCAATTCAAATCCGTAACAATACTACCACAGAGGAATTTCTGGAATGTGTACAGGATGATTTTCTAGACCAGTATGTTGAGCAACTAATTAGAGAACAGGCCATCATAAACTGGTGTTGAGGAATGACAAAGGAATCATTGGTAAACTAGTTGTATGAGACCCTTGGGGAAGAGAGACCAGAACATGATAAAAGTCTTCATTAAGATGGAGAGTGACATAGTTGGTTCTGAATCTAAATAAAGTAAACTTTGATGCAATGAGGCACAAATGTCTATGAAAAATTGGGAAACATGACTTAAGGATTGTGACTTTTGAGAAGATTTGTAGCTCAGGTTGAAGTTCAGGTTGTAAGTTTACTCGCTGAGCTGGAAGGTTTGTTCTCCGACATTTCATCACCATACTAGATTAGATTAGATTAGAATCCATACAGTGTGGGAACAGGCCCTTTGGCCCAACCAGTCCACACTGACCCTCAGAAGAGTTACCCACCCAGACCTGTTTTCCCTCTGACTAATGCACCTAACACTATGGGTAATTTACAATGGCCAATTCACCTGACCTGCACATTTTTGGACTGTGGGAGGAAACCGGAGCACCCGGAGGAAAACCACGCAGACACGGGGAGAATGTGCAAACTCCACACAGACAGTCGCCCGAGGCTGGAATCGAACCTGGGACGCTGGTGCTGTGAGGCAGCAGTGCTAACCACTGAGCCACCGTGCCACCCCGTGCCACTAGGTAGCATCATCAGTGAGCCCCAGTGAAGTACTGGTGTTCTGTCCCGCTTTCCATTTGTGTCTTGGTTTCTTTAGGTGGGTGATAACATTTCCAGTTCTTTTTCTCTCTATGGATGGTAGATGGGGTCCAAATCGATGTGTTTATTGAAGGAATTCCAGTTAGAATGCCAGCCCTTTAGCAATTCCCATGACTGTCCCTGTTTCGCTTGTATTAGGATGGATGTGTTGTCCCAGTCAAAATGGTGTCCTTCCTCATCTGTATGTAAGGATACTAGTGAGAGTGGGTCATGATTTTTGGTGACAAGTTGATGTTCATGTATCCTTGTGGCTAGTTTTCTGTCTGTTTGTCCAATGTAGTGTTTGTTACGGTCCTTGCTGGTTGTTATAGGGTCCTTTAGGTTCATTAGCCACTCTTTAAGTGTGTTGGTAGGTTTGTGGACTACCATGGGACAACACATCCATCAAGCTGAACAGAGACATGCACAGGAATTTCGAGAGGCCTGGCATTCTAACCAGAACTCCATCATGTCGATTTGGACCCCGTTAACCATCCTCTGAGAAAAAGGACCAGAAATGATATCACCCACCTTAAGAAACCAAGACTCATAAAAAGAAAGTAGGACATACGACCAGTGTTTCACCAGAGGCTTACTGATGGTATTGGAGGAGAAAGTGAGGACTGCACATGCTGGAGATCAGAGCTGAAAATGTGTTGCTGGAAAAGCGCAGCAGGTCAGGCAGCATCCAAGGAGCAGGAAAATCGACGTTTCGGGCATGAGCCGAAGAAGCAGAAGGGCTCATGCCCGAAACGTCGATTCTCCTGCTCCTTGGATGCTGCCTGACTCACTGATGGTGTTACCTAGTATGGTGATGAAACATCTGAAAACAAACCTTCCAGCTCAGCAAGCAAACGTATAACTTAAGGATATGACAGTCGATAGGCAAAGTAACCAATTAAGGATTGTGTGAAGAAACTGCAACAATTATTCATTCTTATTGGAGCATACCAAAAATGGGAAAAGTGGCACAACCATGGCTAACAGGGGAAATTAGAGATAACTAGGGAAATCCCAGGGTTCGATAATTTATATCCCAGTATAGTTAAGGAAGTGATCCCAGAAATAACGGATGCATGGGTCTTTTTTCAAGGTTTTATAGACTTTGGAATAGTTCCTATGGATTGGAAATTTGTTCATGTAATCCCACTATTTAAAAACAGGAGGTAGAGAGAATTGTAGACCAATTAACCTGACATTGGTAGTGGAGAAAATGTTAGGGCCCATTATAAAAGATTTAACAACAGAGTACTTGGAAAACAATGGCAAGATCAGACAAAGTCAGCATGGATTTATGAGAAGGAAATCATGCTTGATAAATCTACTGGAATGTTTTGTGAATATAACTTGGAGATTTGACAAGAGGGAGCCAGTGGATGTGTTTCACTTGGACATTCAAAAGCATTTCAATAAGGTCCAATGTAAGAAATTATCATGTGAAATTAAAGAGTGTGGGATTGGAGTAGTGTACTGACATAGAGAACTGGTTGACAGACATGGAAACTAAAGTCTTTTTCTAAGTGATGAACAATGACAGAGATCAGTGCTTGGTCACCAGCCTCTCATAATATATATTAATGATTTAGGTGACGGAACAAGATGATTTATCCCAAGTTTGCAGATGATACAAAGCTGGGTGAAAGGGTGAACTGTGAGGAGGGTATAGAGATATTTCAGTGTGATTTGGACAAGTTGAATGAATGCATGGCTGATGAAGTATAATATGAATAAATGTCAGGTTATTTACATTGGCAGCAAAAACAGGAAGACAGATTATTATCTGAATGGTGGTAGATTGAGAAAGGGGGAGGTGCAGTAAGACCTGGGTGTCCTTTTATATCTGTCACTGAAAGTAAACATGCAGGTGCAGCAGCTGGTGAAGAAAGCAAATGATATGTTGAGCACAGGAACAAGGGTTTTGCTGCAATTTTACAGAGCCTTGGTAATACCACACCTGGAGTATTGTGTGCAACTTTGGACTCATTATCTGAGAAAGGACATTCTGGCTGTGGGGGGAGTGCAACAAAGGCTTACCAGACTGATTGCTGGGATGGCAGGTATGATGTATGAAGAGAGACTAGATCAGTTAGGACTTTAGAGTCCAAGGTGGAGGCAGAGTAAGACGCTCCATCCAGAGCTCGTCTGCTCTGCCCATTCTTTGTTTTTATCTATTTGCTTTCAAACTTTTAACTTTAAACTCACATGGAGGAGACTGAAGGTAATTGCTGGCGAGTCCTGGAGGTGAGTCCCAGGCTAGGCTGGCATGGGGGTGGTGGTGAATCAAGGTAAGCCCAATGCAGAGGTGGCGAGACCCAGAGATGGTCCCGAAGGCGAGTCCCAGGCCAGGCCATGCTGGGGTGGTAAGTCCTAAGCAGCTAAAGAGTTTGAAGGCTATGGGGAAAAACAAGAATAGTGTACTGAGTTTTATGATCAGCCATGACCATATTGAATGGTGGAGTTGGCACAAAGGGCCAAATTTTCTTTGCTTTGATGTCTCTGTATTTCAGATCCTGAAATGTTGTGGCCATCACATTATTTCATCAATGCTGTTGTTGCTACAGTGACTTTGCTGTCACTGGATTCATCAACTGGATCTAGACTAGAACAATCTTAATGGTTAGTGTTAGGTTTGGAGTTCATCTTAAAATTTATTTTAAGGTTGTAGCAGAGTGCCTCAATAGAATTGCATTGACAATTTGAATTTAGCATAAGTTTGGAGGTAGGTTTGGATTTAAAACTGGACAGAGGATTAGGTTGGATTTCTTCAATGTCTTTTTTTTGGAAAAGCAATGTTATTTTGATGGGAGATTCTACTGCTTTGGATTTGCTCCTGGGGAAATCTATTTTGAGAGAGGGTTAAAAGGTTTCCAAAACTGCTGATGCAGTATCAGTTGCTGCTCCTTTGTTTTTCACTGAGCTAAAGCAAGACAGGAGCAGGGGCAAAAGCAAAATTGGGAGCTGAAAGCCAAGATGATCACTCCTAGAGAGCGTTGGGTGCCTTCATAGGGAGAAGGGAAAAAGGGTGATCTCTTCCTAAAAAAATATTTTCAGTGACTCAATTTTGCTGCCATTTCTTCATTCCACCATTGTTATTTCTCAGATCTCTGCCTTTAACTACCATTAACTTTTCCCCCAGCACCCATGTTGCGTGTGTGCAGGTGTGAGACACAGTCAAATACACAAGGTGCACGAATCTTTATTTAAATTTCCACCACCAGGAATAAAGGAAACACTTGAGTGGCCAGTGACAAGCAGTGCCCTTCTCATCAAAGGGCAATACTCTGTGAACAAATAGTGAAGGGGAGCAGAGTTGTTGTTTATTATGGAACATATTTTCACTGACCATTTAAAATCATGACTTTACACATTTATTGCTTTGTTCCCACCAAAGCATTTCATCTAATCAATCAATCAATCTCAACTAGCTGTCCCCTGATATCCAAATAATTGCTTTATTTCAGTGAAGTGACGACTTATCCCAGCTTCACTACATAATATTGGATCCAAAATAGTAGTGATTGAGAAAATTGTTACAAAAACATTTTCTTTTATTAATTAACATGATGAAGGGGTGCTGACTGGGCCAGCATTTATTGTCCATCTGAAAATTTCCCTTGAGAAGGTGGTTGAGAGTGTTTACGGCCCATGTGGTGTGCGAGCACCCATAATGTTGGTGTTGAAAGGTTTCCAGAATTTTGACCCAGTGACAGTGAAGCAATGGTGATGCAATTCTGACTCAGATAGTATGGGTTTGTATTATGGAACCTATTGGTGTCCTAGTTGACCATATGTGTAGGAAGTCTGTCCAATTGCAAAAACTTGACTTCCAAGTTTTGAAGCTTGAATAGCATTTGAAGACACTGGCACATCAACAAAGCTGAGAATTGATGTATTGCCATTTAATATCAAGAGGCAATGGTTGGATTCCCTCAAGATGGTCACTGCCTGTGACATGAATGCTACTTGCCACTTAACAATCCAAGCAAGAATGTTGTTCAGATTTTGCTACATTCGGACAAGGAATGCTTCAATGCTGGTGTTATAACTGTCCTGGAACTGCTTGACTAGGGGCACGGCTAGTTCTTGAACACAAGTGTGTAGCATTATTGCTGGAATTTGTCAGGTCCTATTGCGTTGGCAGTATCCAGTGGCTTCAGCTGTTTCTTTATGTCACATGGAGTGAAGACTGGCATCTGTGATGCTAGGAACTTCAGAAGGAGATCAAAATGGATTAGTGACTTGGCACTTTTTGGCTGAAAATGGTCTCAAATGCTTTAGCCTTGTCTTATTTCACTGATGTGCTGGATTCCGCCATCATTGGGGATGGGCCTATTTATGAAGCATCCTCCTCCAGTGAATTATTTAATTGTCCACTCCCATTCATGGCTGAACGTGCAGGATTACAATGATCTGATCTGTTGTGGATTTATTTTAGCTATGTCTATCACATGTTGCTTACATTGCTTGACATGCAACTCATCCTGTGTTGCAGCATAACCACGTTGACAACTTATTTTTGGATGTGCCCGGTGCTGTTCTTCCTTCATTGAAATAGGATTGACCCCATGACTTGTTAATACTGTTAGACTGGAGAATATGCCAGGTTATAAGGTTACAGATTATGCCTGAATAAAATTCTGATGCTGATGGCCTACAGTATCTTTATGGATGCCCAGCCTTGACTTGCTAGACCTGTATAAAATCTATCCCAGTTAGCATGATGGTTGTGCCACACAACAAAAAGTAGGGCATTGTCAATGTGAAGGAAGGGCTTTGTCTCCACAAGGATTGTGAAATAGTCACTTCCAATGTTGCAGTCATGGTCAGATGTAGTTTTGACAGCCTCGTCCTCGTCAATATATCTAAGTATGTTTTCCCTACTTGTTAGTTCCCTCAGCACCTGCTGCAGGACCATTCTTGCAGCTGTGTCTCATGATAATTGATCAGCCTGCTCAGTACTGATGCTCCTAAGCACTCTCGGTGATGGACATTGATGTCTTCTATCGTGGATACATTCTGTGCCCTTAGCTTGGAGAATGTACTGAGGCTGCCATGTTCAACATGATAGATTTCTTATTCATCAATTGATTGGAGGTGGGGGAGTGCAGTTATTGGTAACCTTCCAAAGAATCTTTGCCAATTCAACTTGTCCATCCTGTATGAAAATTAAACTTTCATACTTATGACATTGACTTTCTCACAGGTTTTAGCTATTTCTTGCTTAATACACTGCACTATGGTATAATTACAATTAGCATTGTTACCAGCATTTTTTGGACTCTTGTAGTTCTTATTGTCTATCAACACTATTCTATTTCTGTTGTTCAAAAATAAGGTCCTTACCACAACTGTCCTTATGATTTTTTTCCCTTTACTATTAAATCTAATCTTTCTTCTTTCCATTCTGTGTTTTTTTGCAGGTTGTAAACCCTAGAAGATTTATTTCCCAACTTTGGTTACTTTGTAACCATATCTGTGCCGGGACAATTCGATCTAAACAACTTTTCTTCATTTCCACCACTAAAATGAGTGTTTCTAACTGTGGATGGTTTGTGTATTTAGACAAATTTGTATTTTAACCCTATTCCCTAAATGGACATTACACTATTCTCATTAAACTTTGTGTCCATTCCTACCCCAGCCAGTTCATCTTTACCCACATCAATACAGCATGCTTTTACATTGTCATGACTTTTTCTTTGGATTTTGAAATCTCCCTTCGCCTGAACATCCTGTCTTCAAATTGCAGTGATTATAACCAGATCAGCCAGCTGGATGTCATAGAATAAGTTCCCTGATTGGGGCTGTTAATTTGGTCTAATCAGGGATCCCTGGCTGACATAAAGGATGAATGTTAGGGATATTGAGATGCGGCACAGTGGCTCAGAGGTTAGCACTGCTGCCTCACAGTGCCAGGGACCCGGGTTCAATTCCCGCCTAGGGTAACTGTCTGTGTGGAGTTTGTACATTCTCCCCCTGTCTGCATGGGTTTCCTCCGGGTGCTCCGGTTTCCTCCCACAGTCCAAAGATGTGCAAGTTAGGTGAATTGGCCTGCTAAAATTGCCTGTAATGTGAGGTGCATTTGTCAGGGGTAAATGTCGGGTCGGTGTGGACTTGTTAGGCTGAAGGGCCTGTTTCCACATTGTAGGGAATCTAATCTAATCTAAATGCCTGACTCAGTGAAAGGCAGTGCTATTGATTTGGTAATGGGATGCCCGCCTCTGAGGAGTTAGTTCACTAATCTCTTAGTTTTGAAGCCCTATCCACAGCTTGAGTTATGTGATTACACAGCACATTGATACCAATCTGACTTAAGAGCCAGCAGAATAGTTCCCTCTATCCCAAGTGCTACTGCCAGCTCCCAATTAACAGAAACCCTTTCTTTGCATGTTACCTTCTGAATAGTTTAATTCTCTGGCCTGCTTGAACATATCTAATCCTTACACTAATTGACATAACAATTTAGAGATTATTCCTTTTACAGTTCTGCATTTTAACTTGGAATCTAACTCCTCAAATTGTCAGTGGAGCTTCATTCCAAATTCTATCTATGCCATTCGATGGTAAATGAAGCACAACTGGAATCTCCCCTTCCCCCTCCAGATACATTTCTGGCCATAACATTACAGGAACTCTGTAAACCATTCAACTTCTCAGGCCTGCTGCACCACTCAGTAATACCATGAATAATCTGATTTTGGCCATAACTCCACTCTCCTGATTGCTGTAAATAACCCTTGGATCCCTTGTTGATTAAAAATCTGTGTAACTCAATCTTCAATATATTCAATGATCTAGGCTACACTGATTTCTGAGGAAGAGCATTCCACAGTCAAACAAACTTCTAAAAGGAAAGTTGCCCCTTTATCTTTATCTTAAATGAGTTCCTTTATTTTTAAACAATGGCTCTGAGTTCTAGACTCCTTCACAAGGGGAAACATGCAGCATCCAACTTGTTAAAACTCTGCAGCATCTTCTATATTTCAATCAGGTCACCTCTCATCTTCCTAACCTGCTCAATCTTTCCTTATAAGACAATTGTTTCATGCCAGAAATCAATCAAGTGAACTCTAGCTGAACTATTTGCAATGTAGTTATATCTCTTCTGAAGTACAGACCAAAATTATACAGAGTTATTGAGACTCAAATGCAGTCTCAGTAAGCTGTTGCAACTATGTCATCAGCAAATTCAGCTCACAGGTATTTTGTCCTTTTATTCAAGGCATTACTATAAATTGTAAGTGGTTGAACTCCAGCACTGTGACACTCTACTGGTTGCAGTTTGCCAATATGAAAATGGCCCATTTATTCTGATTCTCTATTTCCTGTTAGCTAACCAATCTTCCATCCTTGCTAATACATTCCATCTGACACCATGAGGAGATGTCTTTGCCTCTGGCCTCTTGAACAACTCTAATTTTAATTCTCACCCATTTGTCACTCAAGGATTGTTGTCATTTCCTAACCTTAATCCGAGAATTCTATCTTTAAATGTCTCTGCCCCTCTATCTTTACCTGTCCTATTTAAGGTATTGTTTAAAAAACTAACTTTCTGACAAACCCTTTGTTTGTTTGCCCTAGTATCTTCTTTTTGTCAGACTTTGCGCTTAACTCGCTTGTGAAGTGTCATTTTCACTTTGTTAAAGGCATTCTGTACATAAAAATTGCAATTGAGAATTTCAAGATTTTGAATGCTGTGTACTTATGAATTTCTTAAATCACAATTTCAAAACTCCCTCCTAAATATTCCTCTTACAAGTTGCAACCTGTGGTTATTGTTGTTTGTCGCCCAAGTATTCAAAGCCATCTTTGAAATAATTACATGGAACGCCAGTCTTCTGTCACCAAAGCACCCTTTATTTACATATGGAGAATTTTTGACACTGAGCTAACTCTGCGTGAACAGGATGTATGACATTCCTGTTCTTTTCTGTCAGTCAGGGCTCCCTGATTGGGGCTGTTAATCTGGTCCAATCAGGGAGCTCATATTCCATGAGGTCTACCTGACTGATCTCATTACAACCACTACAGTTTTCTGTTCACTTCTGCTAACCAACAGTTTATTTGACTTTACAATTTTTCTCTTTTCCTCATTGCTTCTTTTCCTAAATATTAATTTCTCTTTCCTGCTTTTTAACTAGTTTTACATTTCACTTTTTTCTGAACATCAGATTTTTGTGTTCAAATATTTGATTTGATTTTCTTATGTTGCTTTGAGCTCACTTCACTTTCAAATGATTAGATTAGATTAGATTCCCTACAGTGTGGAAACAGGCCCTTCGGCCCAACCAGTCCACACCGACCCTCCAAAGAGTAACCAACCCAGACCCATTTCCCTCTGACTAATACACCTAACAGTCTGGGCAATTTAGCATGGCCAATTCACCTGGCCTGCACATCTTTGGATGTTTGTTCATTTACTTTTCAGTTTAATTTTCTTTTCACTGCTTACCTGTATTGTGTTTGAGTTTATTTTTAATTTATCTCCTGATATCAGCTGATGAAGGAGCAGCACTCTGAAAGCTAGTGCTTCCACCTGTTGGACTATAACCTGGTGTTGTGTGATTTTTAACTTTGTACACCCCTGTCCAACACCGGCATCTCCAAATCATTTTAATTTATTGACCATCAATCGCTTTTAAACAATGATATCCAGTGAATTTACTTCTGGATTCTTTGGAGGGTGGTCCAGAAATTTTGCCATATGTAAAAGCATACACAAATACAAGCTAAAAAAACAGCATTGTACACATATGGGTATAAGGTGGGGTAACGCTCTCCCTCTGCACCCCAACACCACCTACTCACCATAGATATTCTGATTCAGACTTCTCCTGCTCTTTAACAAACATTTATCTAGCCTTTTTTGTTTGTAGTTATTTTAATAATAGATTGAGACAAGAAATTGTGCAGCCTTAGATCAGCAGAGTGTAAACCGTGAACAGGTCACTGGGGCAGGTAAAAGTAATCAGGATGTGGGACTTAGTACAGGCTGTAACATTCTAGGTAGTTAGTAGCTTGTGGAAAGAAGAAGCTTGAAAGCTTCAAGAGAGAACATTGTAATAATTCTATTTTGAGTGGCAAAAGTAGACAACGCTAAGCATCATGGTAATAAGAAAGAACTCCAGGTAGAGACCTGAGAAGACACCAAATTGATAATCATGAGTTGAGATGATAGATTATATCTGGGACTAAGCTGAGCTGACCTCTGGGCTTAGCCTTCATTAGTAACTCATTGTTGATGTAAATAAGACACCAAGGCTGACAGCTGCCGTTAGCAGCAGAACATAATGACTTAACTTCTCCTAACAAACTAATCAGGTGGTATTTTGTCTGAGGTAAGACTTTTTGGAATAAAACAATAACAAATAACATCAATGCACATTGTACTTGACTTCAAAGCACCCCAAATAAGCAGAATAAAGTCAAAAAGCTAACCAACATTTAATACATTTGCAGGAAGGTGGAATTTTGGAGCATGACATTTCTGAGTGTGCAATTTTGTTGAACACCTTGTTATTTGTGAAGCCACTAACAGACATTCTACAGCTTTTCACTGAAACAAGAAATTCAACTCCTCCTCTCGTCAGAATTCACTTCCATGGAGGCACAGAACTCAGCTCAGCAATACATCACATTCAAATGTCAGTTAAATTTTTAATGTTAGTCAAGAACTGAAGAGGTTTTAGTTACACTAATTTTAAAATGTTCTCCCTATAAACATTTGAAAATGAATTATGCCCCAATTGCAATTGCATTGGTCAAGGAATTCAATCAGATGATATGGCATCAATACGGCAAATTAACTGAAAGAAAAAACAGAAGTTGCTGGAAAAGCTCAGCAGGTCTGACAGCATCTGTGAAGAGAAATCTGTTAAAAATCACAGAACACCAGGTTAAAGTCCAACAGGTTTATTTGGAAGTACTAGCTTTTGGAGCGCTGTTCCTTCACCAGGTAGCTCTTGTGCAGGATCATAAGACACAGAATCGAGAGCAAAAGATCACAGTATCATGCATGATCCTGCTCCTACTGATTAAGGAGGGGTTTTTGGGAGCAAAGTAAGTGTGGACCAGGGTGTCCAGGAGGGAATGTTCCGTGTGGAAGGCTAACAAGGGAGGGTAGAGGAATAGGTGACTGGTGATGGCATCTCACTAGAGGTGGCAGAAATGGCAGCTGATGACAAATTAATTCTCTGCATTGTCGATGCCGACACTTCAAGCAGTGTATTGGTCAAAAACCCGCTTACCCAAGTGCTCTGACTGTATGAGACAAAGAAAAGGACTGCAGTTCGAAGTTAGTTTTATTGAAACACTGTCAAATTAAAGAAACAACTCTGACACAACAATTTGAGGTAACTTTTCTCTGAACTAGGCTGGCTGCATGTAAAAACTCAGAACAGCCTGTTCTGATGAATTTCATTGGGCAGCTGGATTCAATTCACTGAGCTCCACTGATGGCTGCACTCAGGGTCGACAACAGTGGGTCTCACACAAAGTCTTCATCAGCCAAGTCTACACTGAGGGAACGGCTACCAGGTGTCCCATTCTATACCCCCTTTATGAGCCTTTCTAGACGATTCTCTGGCTTCAGATAATGGGGTCACAGGGCAGGAGTTCGACCAGGTCATTCTATATATACTCACATCCTTTCTAAGATATGATTACTCCACGGTACTAAGGAGTCTGCCTGAAGCTGGGGAATACACAAACGTAATGTCTCTCTATTGTTCTGGCTGAGTACCTTTTCATACTCTCTCATTGTCCCTCTGTTCATTATGCAATACAGGTCTGGGCTGATCTTGGCTTTGGACCTGTGGTAACCTTGGTCTCTTTGCATTCCATCAGACCTTGCTTGCAGAAGTTGTATTTAATTTAGAGTGTCCAATTTTATGGTAGACCTAATTGCTTAGGTCATTGGCCGCTTGGTCACACCTGTTTACCTTGCTTTTACTGCTGTGTTATATCAATGTAAAAATAGTTCCAAACTCAAAACTGTAAACTCCTCAAAAGAGCAGTTCAGTTACAGCTTGCGTGTTTGGACCCAAATTTGATTTCCATGATTTTTGTATCACAAGATGTAACTTTTGAGAAAGCAGAATATCATAAAAGGGTTCAACAAACAAATAGTCCTTGAGGAATAGATTACCTGAGTCATGCATAGCTGGAAGTGTTTCAGTAATATTACAAGTCAATCGGTACATCTGCAGTCATGAGGGGGAAACTATGCAGTGTTCCAAATTCACATGCTGTCCAAGTGACTCATTGGTGTAAGTATACACATGGAACAAGTCACAGTGTAACAACTATAATCTACAACCCACTCTAAAAGATGAAAGACTCAACAGATATCTAGGTTTGTTCAATATATTGTTTCAGTTGCATGATACTGAGATCTTTTTGCTATAAATTCTGTGTTTTATGATCCGGTTCCACAGCTACCTGATGAAGGAGCAGTACTCCGAAAGCTACTACTTCCAAATAACCTGGTGTTGTGATTTTTAACTTTGTCCACCCCATCCAACACTGGCACCTCCAGATCATTATCAGAAACGGAAAGAAAGGTGATTTTTATCACCTGCCCCTTCACCTCCTCCCTACGCACTAAGAGCCTAAACATTCTTTCCAGCTGAAGCAGCATTCACCTAAATCACCTCCAATCTTGTGTATTGGATTCGCTGCACCGAATGTGGCCGATTCTACATTGAAGGAACAAAATGCAGACTCGATGACCGTTTTGCAGAACACCTCCAGTCTGTGCACGTGTGACCCCAACCTTCCTGGTCATTTTAACACTGTGTCCTGCTCACGTGCCCACATGTCTGAACTCGGCGTGCTGTAGTGTTCTAGTGAATCACACCGCAAACTGGTGGAACAACATCCCATCTTCAGACTAGGCACTTCACAGCCTTCTGGACTTCAACACCTTCAAATTGTGAACCATTTCTTCCCTTCCTTTTAGCTTGTCCTCTCTATGCTCCCCCTATTCAGGGGAACTGTCTATCCTTTCAAGTCTGGCAGTTAGATACACCATCGTTCAGATTGTGAGGATGGCAGAACAATCAACATCTTTTTTCCACCAGTGCCCTACACCCAATATCTGCCCTGCCCCAAACTATTAGCATAAATGCTGTCCCCTCCACACTTCACTTTGGCTCTGGTGAAGAGTCATCTAGACACAAAACATTAGCTTGCTCTCTCTCTATTGATCCTGTCTGACCTGGTGTGATCTCTAGTATTTTATGTTTTCAGTACAGATTCCAACATCTACAGTAATTTGCTCCTGATTTTTATTAACACTGAGGATGCAATGCAACATATTATCTGGGATGTTCAAATTTCTTAGCTATTTTAATCAAATATTTATGCAGCAGTATTCCCATTGGACAATTTAAGTTGAAACAAGAATTTCCTGGCTGTACTTGAATAAATTATTTACAAATGTATTTGTTGTGTTTAAATTTAATTCATGCTTTGGGATAAATGTTAAATGGAGCCACCTATTTTCCAAAAGGGAGCTGTACAGAAGCAAACTGCAGATTAAGCTAGGACAACAAATTCAATTACCCAAAATGCCCTATCATTGAGCAGAGGAAAATTTGATTTATCCTTGATTGTTGAGCTTGTGATCTGTCATGCTGTCATTTAACACATTTCCCTGCTTGACCTCCCATAATTTTTCTGACAAGAAATATAAGATATGCAAAATAAGATAAATTATGCTACAGCTTGAGTAGAGATTAGAGTGGTGCTGGAAAAGCATAGCAGGTCAGGCAGCATCCGAGGAGCAGGAAAATCAACGTTTCCAGCAAAAGTCCTTTATCAGGAATCATTTGTTTCAGACAAAAGCCCTTCTTCATTATTCCTGATGAAGGGCTTTTGCCCAAAATTTGATTTTCCTGCTCCTCAGATGCTGCCTGACCTGCTGTGCTTTTCCAGCACTATTCTAATCTTGACTCTAATCTCCAGCATCTACAGTACCCACTTTCGCCTACAGCTTGAGTTAAGCCATTTGCCTTTCAAATTTGCTCTGCCATTTCATAGTCACCAATAAACATACAGGAGAAAGTGAGGACTGCAGATGCTGGAGATCAGAGTCGAAAAATGTGGTGCTGGAAAAGCACAGCAGGTCAGGCAGCATCCGAGGAGCTGGAGAATCAACGTTTTGGGCATGAGCTCTTCATCAGGAATGAGGGGATGGCCCAAAGGGGCTGAGAGATAAATCGGGGGTGTAGGGCTGGGGGGAAGGTAGCTGGGAATGTGATAGTTGGGATGAAGATGATGGTGGTGAATGGTCGGAGAGGAGGGTGGAGCGGATAGGTAGGAAGGAAGACTGATGGGTGAGACAGTTCAAGAGGGCAGTGCCGAGTTGGAAGGTTGGATCTGGCACAATGTGGGGGGAAAGGAAATGAGGAAACTGGGGAAGTCAGCATTGATCCTGTGTGGTTGGAGTGTTCCAAGGCAGAAGATGAGGCCTTCTTCCTCCAGATGTCAGATGGCTAGAGTTTGGCTTTGGAGGAGGTGGAGTGGAAGGGGGAGTCAAACTGTACGGCCACAGGGCAGTGGGATCATTTAGTGAATGTGTCCCAGAGATGTTTTCTGAAACGTTCCACAAATTGGCATCCTGTCTCCCCCAATGTAAAGGAGACCACATCGAGAGAAACGGACACAGTAGATGATGTGAGAGCAAGTTGCCCGTAGTGTTAGGTAAGGGGTATGGGTGGGTTGCGCTTCGGCGGGGCGGTGTGGACTTGTTGGGCCGAAGGGCCTGTTTCCACACTGTAAGTAATCTAACCTAATCTAATCTAATCTAATCAAGTTAAGTCAAATTTCTGTCGGATGTGGAAGAATCTTTTGGGGCCTTGGACAGAGGAGAAGGTGCAGGTTTTGCACTTCTCACAGTGGCAGGAGAAGGTGCTGGGAGTGGAGAGTGGGTTGGTGGGGTTCATGGACTTAACTAGGGAGTCGCAGAGGATATGGTCTCTGCAGAATGCAGGGAAAATATATATCTGGTGGGGAGGTCTGTTTGTAGGTGGAGGAAATGGTGGAGGATGTTGCGTTGTATCCAGAGGTTGGTGGGATGGAAGGTGAGGACAAGGGGGGTTCTTGTTGTGATTGAAGGGTTGGGGTTCAAAGGCAGAGGTGTGTGAAGCAGAGATGAGCTGGAGGGCATTGCGATTGGAGTGGTGGGGTACACCTTCCACCCTGACTTCCATTTCACCTGGTAAAAACAATGACTGCAGATGCTGGAAACCAGATTCTGGATCAGTGGTGCTGGAAGAGCACAGCAATTCAGGCAGCATCCGAGGACAGGCAAAATCGACGTTTCGGGCAAAAGCCCTTCATCAGGAATAAAGGCAGAGAGCCTGAAGCATGGAGAGATAAGCTAGAGGAGGGTGGGGGTGGGAGAGAGTGGCATAGAGTACAATAGGTCAGTGGGGAAGGAGATGAAGGTGATAGGTCAGGGAGGAGAGGGTGGAGTGGATAGGTGGAAAAGGAGCTGGGCAGGTCGGACAAGTCCGGACAGGTCAGGGGATCGAGTTTCTGGAGGTTAGAAGCTAGGATGAGGTGGGGGAAGGGGAAATGAGGAAACTGTTAAAATCCACATTGATGCCCTGGGGTTGAAGTGTTCCGAGGCGGAAGATGAGGCGTTCTTCCTCCAGGCGTCTGGTGGTGAGGGAGCGGCGGTGGAGGAGGCCCAGCACCTCCATATCCTCGGCAGAGTGGGAGGGGGAGTTGAAATGTTGAGCCACTGGGCGATGTGGTTGATTGGTGCGGGTGTCTCGGAGATGTTCCCTAAAGCGCTCTGCTAGGAGGCGTCCAGTCTCCCCAATGTAGAGGAGACCGCATCGGGAGCAACGGATACAATAGATGATATTAGTGGATGTGCAGGTAAAACTTTGATGGATGTGGAAAGCTCCTTTGGGGCCTTGGATGGAGGTGAGGGAGGAGGTGTGGGCGCAGGTTTTACAGTTCCTGCGGTGGCAGGGGAAAGTGCCAGGATGGGAGGGTGGGTCGTAGGGGGGCGTGGACCTGACCAGGTAGTCACGGAGGGAACGGTCTTTGCGGAAGGCGGAGAGGGGTGGGGAGGGAAATATATCCCTGGTGGTGGGGTCTGTTTGGAGGTGGCGGAAATGTCGGCGGATGATTTGGTTTATGCGAAGGTTGGTAGGGTGGAAGGTGAGCACCAGGGGCGTTCTGTCCTTGTTGCGGTTGGAGGGGTTGGGTCTGAGGGCGGAGGTGCGGGATGTGGATGAGATGCGTTGGAGGGCATCTTTAACCACGTGGGAAGGGAAATTGCGGTCTCTAAAGAAGGAGGCCATCTGGTGTGTTCTATGGTGGAACCGCTCCTCCTGGGAGCAGATACGGCGGAGGCGGAGGAATTGGGAATACGGGATGGCATTTTTGCAAGAGGTAGGGTGGGAAGAGGTGTAATCCAGGTAGCTGTGGGAGTCGGTGGGTTTGTAGAAGATGTCAGTGTCAAGTCGGTCGTCACTGATGGAGATGGAGAGGTCCAGGAAGGGGAGGGAGGTGTCAGAGATGGTCCAGGTAAATTTAAGGTCAGGGTGGAATGTGTTGGTGAAGTTGATGAATTGCTCAACCTCCTCGCGGGAGCACGAGGTGGCGCCAATGCAGTCATCAATGTAGCGGAGGAAGAGGTGGGGAGTGGTGCCGGTGTAATTACGGAAGATCAACTGCTCTACGTAGCCAACAAAGAGACAGGCATAGCTGGGGCCCATACGTGTGCCCATGGCTACCCCTTTGGTCTGGAGGAAGTGGGAGGATTCAAAGGAGAAATTGTTAAGGGTGAGGACCAGTTCGGCCAAACGAATGAGAGTGTCGGTGGAGGGGTACTGTTGGGAACGTCTGGAGAGGAAAAAACGGAGGGCTTGGAGGCCCTGGTCATGGCGGATGGAGGTGTAGAGGGATTGGATATCCATGGTGAAGATGAGGTGTTGGGAGCCGGGGAAACGGAAGTCTTGGAGGAGGTGGAGGGCGTGGGTGGTGTCTCGAACGTATGTGGGGAGTTCCTGGACTAGGGGGGATAGGACAGTGTCGAGGTAGGTAGAGATGAGTTCAGTGGGGCAGGAGCATGCTGAGACAATGGGTCGGCCAGGGTGGTCAGGCTTGTGGATCTTGGGAAGGAGGTAGAACCGGGCAGTGCGGGGTTCCCGGACTATGAGGTTGGAAGCTGTGGGTGGGAGATCTCCTGAGGTGATGAGGTTCTGTATGGTCTGGGAGATGATGGTTTGGTGATGGGGGGTGGGGTCATGGTCAAGGGGGCGGTAGGAAGAGGTGTCCTCGAGTTGGCGTTTGGCTTCAGCGATGTAGAGGTCAGTGCGCCAGACTACCACTGCGCCCCCTTTGTCCGCTGGCTTGATGGTGAGGTCAGGATTGGAGCAGAGGGATTGGAGGGCTGCGCGTTGTGAGGGTGAGAGGTTGGAGTGGGGGAGGGGGGTCGACAGGTTGAGGCGGTTAATGTCCCGGCGGCAGTTGGAAATGAAGAGGTCGAGGGCAGGTAATAGGCCAGCGCGGGGTGTCCAGGTGGATGCAGTGTGTTGGAGGTGGGCGAAGGGGTCCTCCCCTTCGCCCACCTCCAACACACTGCATCCACCTGGACACCCCGCGCTGGCCTATTACCTGCCCTCGACCTCTTCATTTCCAACTGCCGCCGGGACATTAACCGCCTCAACCTGTCGACCCCCCTCCCCCACTCCAACCTCTCACCCTCACAACGCGCAGCCCTCCAATCCCTCTGCTCCAATCCTGACCTCACCATCAAGCCAGCGGACAAAGGGGGCGCAGTGGTAGTCTGGCGCACTGACCTCTACATCGCTGAAGCCAAACGCCAACTCGAGGACACCTCTTCCTACCGCCCCCTTGACCATGACCCCACCCCCCATCACCAAACCATCATCTCCCAGACCATACAGAACCTCATCACCTCAGGAGATCTCCCACCCACAGCTTCCAACCTCATAGTCCGGGAACCCCGCACTGCCCGGTTCTACCTCCTTCCCAAGATCCACAAGCCTGACCACCCTGGCCGACCCATTGTCTCAGCATGCTCCTGCCCCACTGAACTCATCTCTACCTACCTCGACACTGTCCTATCCCCCCTAGTCCAGGAACTCCCCACATACGTTCGAGACACCACCCACGCCCTCCACCTCCTCCAAGACTTCCGTTTCCCCGGCTCCCAACACCTCATCTTCACCATGGATATCCAATCCCTCTACACCTCCATCCGCCATGACCAGGGCCTCCAAGCCCTCCGTTTTTTCCTCTCCAGACGTTCCCAACAGTACCCCTCCACCGACACTCTCATTCGTTTGGCCGAACTGGTCCTCACCCTTAACAATTTCTCCTTTGAATCCTCCCACTTCCTCCAGACCAAAGGGGTAGCCATGGGCACACGTATGGGCCCCAGCTATGCCTGTCTCTTTGTTGGCTACGTAGAGCAGTTGATCTTCCGTAATTACACCGGCACCACTCCCCACCTCTTCCTCCGCTACATTGATGACTGCATTGGCGCCACCTCGTGCTCCCGCGAGGAGGTTGAGCAATTCATCAACTTCACCAACACATTCCACCTTGACCTTAAATTTACCTGGACCATCTCTGACACCTCCCTCCCCTTCCTGGACCTCTCCATCTCCATCAGTGACGACCGACTTGACACTGACATCTTCTACAAACCCACCGACTCCCACAGCTACCTGGATTACACCTCTTCCCACCCTACCTCTTGCAAAAATGCCATCCCGTATTCCCAATTCCTCCGCCTCCGCCGTATCTGCTCCCAGGAGGAGCGGTTCCACCATAGAACACACCAGATGGCCTCCTTCTTTAGAGACCGCAATTTCCCTTCCCACGTGGTTAAAGATGCCCTCCAACGCATCTCATCCACATCCCGCACCTCCGCCCTCAGACCCAACCCCTCCAACCGCAACAAGGACAGAACGCCCCTGGTGCTCACCTTCCACCCTACCAACCTTCGCATAAACCAAATCATCCGCCGACATTTCCGCCACCTCCAAACAGACCCCACCACCAGGGATATATTTCCCTCCCCACCCCTCTCCGCCTTCCGCAAAGACCGTTCCCTCCGTGACTACCTGGTCAGGTCCACGCCCCCCTACGACCCACCCTCCCATCCTGGCACTTTCCCCTGCCACCGCAGGAACTGTAAAACCTGCGCCCACACCTCCTCCCTCACCTCCATCCAAGGCCCCAAAGGAGCTTTCCACATCCATCAAAGTTTTACCTGCACATCCACTAATATCATCTATTGTATCCGTTGCTCCCGATGCGGTCTCCTCTACATTGGGGAGACTGGACGCCTCCTAGCAGAGCGCTTTAGGGAACATCTCCGAGACACCCGCACCAATCAACCACATCGCCCAGTGGCTCAACATTTCAACTCCCCCTCCCACTCTGCCGAGGATATGGAGGTGCTGGGCCTCCTCCACCGCCGCTCCCTCACCACCAGACGCCTGGAGGAAGAACGCCTCATCTTCCGCCTCGGAACACTTCAACCCCAGGGCATCAATGTGGATTTTAACAGTTTCCTCATTTCCCCTTCCCCCACCTCATCCTAGCTTCTAACCTCCAGAAACTCGATCCCCTGACCTGTCCGGACTTGTCCGACCTGCCCAGCTCCTTTTCCACCTATCCACTCCACCCTCTCCTCCCTGACCTATCACCTTCATCTCCTTCCCCACTGACCTATTGTACTCTATGCCACTCTCTCCCACCCCCACCCTCCTCTAGCTTATCTCTCCATGCTTCAGGCTCTCTGCCTTTATTCCTGATGAAGGGCTTTTGCCCGAAACGTCGATTTTGCCTGTCCTCGGATGCTGCCTGAATTGCTGTGCTCTTCCAGCACCACTGATCCAGAATTCCATTTCACCTGGACCATCTCGGACACCTCCCTCCCTTTCCCTGACCTCTCTATCTCCATTTCCAGCAACTAACTCAACATGGACATCTACTTCAAACCCACCGACTCCCACAACTACCTGGATGACACCACCTCCCATCCTGCCGCCTGTAAAAATGCTGTCCCTTATTCCCAATTCCACCACAGAAAATCCCGGATGGCCTCCTACTTCCAAGACCACAACTTACCCTCCCACGTGGTTGACATGCCCTCCAGCGTACCTCCTCCACTTCCCGCACCTATGCCCTTGAACCCCACCTCTTCCAATGCAACAAGGATAGAATCCACCTGTCCTCATCGTCCATCCCACCAACCTCCAAATATAACACATCATCCTCCGCCATTTCTGCCACCTACAAACAAACCCCACTACCAGGGATATCTTTCTCTCCCCAGTCTTATCTACATTCTGCAGAGGCCATTCTCTCTGTGACTCCCTTGTTAGGTCCATGCCCCCGCCCAACCCACCTTCCCCTCCCAGCACCTTCCCTGCCACAGCAAAATGTGCAAAACCTGTGCCCACACCTCCTCCCTCACCTCTGTCCAAGGCCCCAAAGGATCCTTCCACATCTGAAAGAGATTTACCTGTACTTCTGCACAATCATCTACTGTGTCCGTTGCTCTCGATTTGGTCTCTTCTACATTGGGGAGGCAGGATGCCAATTTGTGGAATGTTTTAGAGAACATCTCCAGGACACATGCACTAAACAACCCCACCTCCCTGTGGCTGTACACTTTAACTTCCCCTCCAATTCTGCCAAAGTCATGCAAGTCCTGGGTCTCCTCCACTGCCAAACTCTAGCCACCCCATGCCTGGAAGAAGAATGCCTCATCTTCTGCCTTGGAACTCCCCAACCACATGGGATCGATGTTGATTTCACCACTTCCTTCATTTCCCCTCCAACCCCCCCCCCGCTTTATCCCAGATCCAACTTTCCAACTCGGCACCACCCTCTTGAACAGTCCTACCTGTCCACCTTCCTCCCCATCTATCCACCCACCCCCCCCTCTCCAACCTATTAACACCACTCCCCACCTTCATCTAACTATCGCATGTCCAGCTACCTTCCCCACTCCGCCAGCCCCCTCTCATTTATCTCTCAGCCCCCTTGGGCTTCCCCCTCGTTCCTGATGAAGAGCTCCTGCTCGAAACATCGACTCTCCTGCTCCTCGGATGCTGCCTAACCGGCTGTGCTTTGCAGCACCACGCTTTTCAACACCATTCAACAGACAGTTTAAGACTGGCACTAAACATTTCATTGACTCAAGTTATGGGAGCTGTGTTTTTAAGAACAATGCATCCAGATACAGGAGATGGGTCTGAGAGTAGAGAGATCAACATAGCTTTTCGGGAATTTAGCAGTAAACACTGGACATTACATTTATTTTGGATGGGAGGGAAACAGCGAGTCCCGGTGTGGTAATTTCCTCATTCTTGCCTAACTAACCCTGCAGCTCAAGAGATTGGTTGGGATCAAGAAGATGCATGTTTTTTAAAAATAATTTTTCAATTATTTTTTAAGGGAATTGTTCAGGAATATAATTGGAAAAATAGAGTGCTGACTTCTGATCCCCAAACATCAATTTGTTGTTCTTAAAATGCCATCAGTGCAAAAGCTAAGGCCGAAGCGTTGGTATGAGTATTCACCCAGAAGTGGAAGTGAAAGATTTCTAAGTTACTTATTGTCACATATCTCAAAAGATACAATGAAAAGTATTTTGTTGACACAATCCAGTGCCATTTTGAGTTACAAAAAGAATAAAAAGAAATTACTTAGAATTCACCTTGTGTACAAGGGGCCTTCAAACACAGCTCTGCAAGGTGTCCCGTACCTCACTGAGTCCCCGCTCCAGACACCGATTCACTCCATGTGATTTCAAGAAATGGCTGCAGGCACAGGATACTGCAGGTAATGTTCCATCTGCAACATGTGAAGATTTTCATTGTTGCAAATCAGAAAAGACATACAGACCTTTGCATGTATTCTATGGAGGGAATTAACTGGTTTAATTGCCTTGGGAAAAAATTGTTAATTTCAGCTCAGGCTGTCTCTTGTATAGTCCACATGGGTTGGCCAACTCTCTCAAAACCAATGTGATCAGGTGATATTTGGGACCATTTTATATCTGCTTTTGATCCTTCTGAAAAACCATTTCATTCCATGCAAGTCATAGATACAAAATTGGATGATGGAATTCAAAACACAATTGTCCACATTTTATAACACTGTGACAACTGAAGTTAAAGTATTTAAAATAACAACAGGCATTAAAATTGAAGCAGGAATCTCATACTGGCAAAGTAATTATTTGCTTTGAAGCAGTAGAGCACCAGAAATCAAAGTCATTGCACCACCAGAACTATTTTTTTTAAAACACTAAAATGTGTGGCAACACTGTTTTTGGGAACAAGTACCAACCAGAACATGAGTTGTGTTCTCGGATAAATCTAACATCTAGGGTTTCCATTTCTTATGTACGTATTTATTAATAAAGTAATTCCTTATGTTTCACAATGATGTTAACTACTCTAACAAACATGTTATGGGCTTTCTCCCTAATTTGCGAACAAAATAAAAATTCCTCTGTCACAACAAATTGAAGAAATTTCAGGACGTTTGTATGGGCATGGCACTCATCCACAAATGGAGCAAAGGTTTGCAACACATCAACACCTAATTAATATGGGAGTCCTTGCATCATTTTTGTAACAATTAACAAAAGGCATCTTCACTGTAGGCCAGGGTTATCGGCTGTCTAAGATTGTCCTAGAATGTCCAGGGATTAATAAATAATCACCAAAACGTGACCGTGTGAGACGTGGAAAGATAAATCATAAAAAGCTTTAAAAATGCTGTGTCTTTTTTTGTTTTTTTTCAACATTTTCATGTGTCAGTTATAAAATGTTGGAGTCATAAAGGTTGTTTGACTGGTTAGGGGATTGGAGTAAGAAGTATTTTGACTAAACCTCTGGGAAGATATCCAACCAGTGTTGCCAAATCTTCTATCACCCCATTACCGATTCTGTTTCTATCTCCAGAATATTTTGGAAGTGAATTTACAAGAATGCTCGTAGTTTACAGTTAATGAATTCATATAGATGAGATCCTACGCATCTCCAAAAACATTCACATACAGTGGCAGCTGGGCATGTCCCAGAAATTTCTTTAGATGAAAATATTTCTCAATGCTTAAAAGCAATAATTTGGCACTGATACCGATGATACACATACGGATACTGATCAAACACGTTTACAGCTGCAATTTTCACAAATCATCTTCTGACTGAAGTTTGTGTGAGAAATTTTAGATTATTTATTGGAACTGAGTATCTAATAATTTAATTAATGGCCTTAATAACCTTCAGGGAGAAAGTGAGGACTGCAGATGCTGGAGAGTTAAGAGTCGAAAAGTGTGGCACTGAAAAAATACAGCAGGTCAGGCAGCATCCGAGGAGCAGGAGAGTCGAATTTTCAGGATGATGCCGGGGTTTATGCCTAAAACGTTGAATCTCCTGCTCCTCGGATGTTACCTGACCTGCTACACGTTTCGACTTTAACAACCTAACAGTCCCAGTCTCCAAATCAATTAGTTTGGACATGCATCAGTCCTGTCTTTCAGATGTTGTGGATAGTCATGAATCTCTGAAATAAGGACACAGACCAGTTTCTCTCTCCACATGTGCTACCAGACTAGCTGAGCATTTTTGAAAGCATGAAGTTTTGTGATTAGTTCTTAAAAACATTGGGTAAAGAAAAAGGGTCATGTGATCTGTTTGAAGTCTGCCTGAATTAATCTGGGCGGTTTTAAGTAGGACTTAGATTGTTTTACTAAGAAGAAAGCACCAGGAATTTATGCTTGGAGACGATGACAACTGTCCCTGGGTTTGCAATGAGTATAGTGATTCACAAGAAAATGATCCAAATGTTGGGTTGGAAAGAGCTGTAGTATGAACTATGTATTTTGTATTGGAAGTAAATGGAGTTTAGGTCAAGAATAGCTAAGTTTTATTTTTACGTGGACACAAAATGTGTTTCACCTTGTTATGGGAAGAGGGCAGAGGAAGTAATTATTTTTGCAATCAGGTTATCGGCTTCTCTACAAATCAGTAAGTGTCACAGACTGACAGCAGAAGTTCAGTTTGTCCAGCAGGGTGAAAAGGCTATTTGACTTTGCAAACTACAACAGTTGGATGTGGGGTGGATACAGTTTCATAGAACATAGAACATAGAAGAATACAGTGCAGTACAGGCCCTTCGGCCCTCGATGTTGCGCCGATCCAAGCCCACCTAACCTACACTAGCCCACTATCCTCCATATGCCTATCCAATGCCCGCTTAAATGCCCATAATGAGGGAGAGTCCACCACTGCTACTGGCATGGCATTCCATGAACTCACAACTCGCTGAGTAAAGAACCTACCCCTAACATCTGTCCTATACCTACCCCCCCTTAATTTAAAGCTATGCCCCCTTGTAATAGCTGACTCCATACGTGGAAAAAGATTCTCATTGTCGACCCTATCTAAACCCCTAATCCTCTTTTACACCTCTATCAAGTCACCCCTAAACCTTCTTTTCTCCAATGAAAACAACCCCAAGTGCCTCAGCCTTTCCTCATACGATCTTTCTACCATACCAGGCAACATCCTGGTAAACCTCCTCTGCACCCGTTCCAGTGCCTCCACATCCTTCCTATAGTATGGCGACCAAAACTGCACACAATACTCTACATGTGGCCGCACCAGAGTCTTATACAACTGCAATATGACCTCAGTACTCCGGAACTCAATTCCTCTACCAATAAAAGCCAGTACGCCATATGCCTTCTTTACCGCACTATTTACCTGGGTGGCAACTTTCAAAGATTTGTGTACATGGACACCAAGATCCCTCTGCTCATCCACACTACCAAGTATCCGACCGTTAGCCCAGTACCCCATCTTTTTATTACTCTTACCAAAGTGAATCACCTCACACTTAGCTACATTGAACTCCATTTGCCACCTTTCTGCCCAGTTCTGCAGCTTATCTATATCCTGCTGTAACCTGCCACATCCTTCCTCACTGTCTACAACTCCTCCGACTTTCGTATCATCTGCAAACTTACTCACCCAACCTTCTAACCCCTCCTCCAGGTCATTTATAAAAATGACAAACAGCAATGGTCCCAAAACAGATCCTTGCGGAACACCGCTAGTGACGGCACTCCAAGATGAACCTTTGCCATCAACTACTACCCTCTGTCTTCTTCCAGCCAGCCAACTCCTAATCCAAACCTCCAACTCACCCTCAATGCCATACCTCCGTATTTTTTGCAGTAGTCTACCATGGGGAACCTTATCAAACGCCTTACTAAAATCCATATACACCACATCTACTGCTTTCCCCTCGTCCACCTCCTTAGTCACCTTCTCAAAGAATTCAATAAGGTTTGTGAGGCACGACCTGCCCTTGCCTTGAAGCTTACTTTTCCAGGCCACACATCCTAAGTCATGCCTCACAGCATCATAATTTCCCTGCCCCCATCTATAACTCTTGCCCTGTAGTGCACACTTATCCCTCTCCATCACTAGAGTAAAGGTCACCGAATTGTGGTCACTGTCCCCAAAGTGCTCACCTACCTCTAATTCTAACACCTGGCCTGGTTCATTACCCAGAACCAAATCCAGTATGGCCTCACCTCTTGTTGGCCTATCTACATATTGTGTCAGGAAACCCTCCTGCACACATTGGACAAACACTGACCCATCTAACGAACTTGAGCTATAGCTTTCCCAATTAATATCAGGAAAGTTAAAGTCCCCCATAACAACCACCCTATTACTTTCACTCTTCTCTTGAATCATCCTCGCAATCCTTTCTTCTACATTTCTAGGACTATTAAGAGGCCTGTAAAAAACTCCTAACAGGGTGAGCTCACCTTTCCTATTCCTAACCTCAGCCCAAACTACCTCAGATGGCGAGTCTTCATCCATCGTCCTTTCCACAGCTGTAATACTATCTTTGACAAGCAATGCCACACCTCCCCCTCTTTTACCCCCACCTCTGACCCTACTAAAACATTTAAACCCTGGAACTTGCAACAGCCAATCCTGTCCCTGTTCTACCCATGTCTCCGTAATAGCCACAACATCGAAGTCCCAGGTACCAAGGTAGTCAGAGAGAAGCATTTCTCAGTTTTCTTTGGATTCCAGGAGCCTTATTCTAGCATGGGCATATATGAAGAGTCAGCAGAACAGTCTTTATTGCAAATGGTGGACGAAGGAAACTCTGAAAACTGGAGAAAGCTCCATGAAGACAGTCACTCAGAATTACCAATTGGTGAAATAGGATTACACAAACGCTTTGGATGGTGGGAGCTTAGAACAATATGTCCAGAATTTTCTGTTGTTCTCAAATTTTTCCAGCAGTTGCCTTGTATCATCAAAATCTTTAACCTCTGTTGAAAAAAATAATTTTGAATATAATTTGCAACAAAATTGACATGAGTTGAACTGCAGCTAGTTTAAAATAAACTTACCAATTGTAGCCCTGAAAAATAGTGAATTAAAACAGTGTTCAAAATTATGAGGGCTCTGACAGAGGAAATGGGAATTGTATTCATGAGCAGGAGAGTCAGTAACCAGAGGACACAGGTTTTTGGTCGTTGATAAAAGAACCAAAGGGAAGAGATTTATTTTACACAACAGTTTGTTATGAGTTGGAGTGCACTGCTTGATGGTTGTTGGAAGCAGATTCAATATTAAATTCAAATGTGAATTGGACAAATACTTAACAGGGAAAAATTGCAGAGCTGCGGAGAAAGTGCAGAGGGGTAGAACTAATGAGATAGTGTTTTCAAACAGACAGTATAGGCTACAAGGCTTCCTTTTGTGCTATGCACAAAGAAACTTGATTGGTTCAGTGGGAATTCTGTTGCCACTGAGTCAGAATGGTATGGATTCCAATGGAAACTGAGTTAGTATAATTTATCTGTAAAATTCAGGATAGTGTTGAGGAAGTGCTGACTTAGATTCTGACTTCTGAATGATATCAGGAACTATTCAGACTATTGTCTGAAATAAACTTAGAATTCTTTTCTGAATAACCAGATGAATGTCAATATTAACTGGCAAAGCGAATGTATTATGTTAAGCTTGCTACTGAAAGATCAAATGTCAATGACATCAAATTGAAATGCAACTATATCCCAATTATACTGATTACAAAGGGTAGGATTACTGTAGTTAATAATTTACTTGATTATATTACAATATGTCAAATAAGAATGACTTTACTAAAAAGATACTTTAATGGATCATTGGAATTTTTTGGTATTTGTTAAAGGGAACTTGTTATAAAGCAGGAAAGACTTTTAAGCTGCTGTGCTAACTTGTTACAAAACCTTGACGCAGAGTTTTTCTTGTTGTGCTTTGAAATTATTTCCTCAGCACAAACTGTTATATCTAGGTATGTATGAACTCCTGAAAATCAATTTGGTTAGTTGAGACACAAACTGAAGTAGTGCTGGGCGGGGAAAGAGGGATATGGAGAGACAGCAATACAATGAATTGGGGGATTAGTGAGAGTCTTCTGGGGGAGTAGTGAGGGCATTTGAGAAGTTTCTAAAGATGTTCGTGAACACAGGTTTATATTGAGGAAGAGATTAGAGAGGGAAGAAGAAGGCAATAAACTGTGAGGAGAAGGAGCGTGTTGAGTTGAGATGGAGGTTCAAGTTACTGAGGGTGAGAAGTTGTTCAGTGGAGAGACTGAGTTTTTCCAGTATTTTCTGCTTTTTTTTAACGAAAACAAATGTTTGAGCTAAGATAGCAAATAATGGTAATCTAAAGCATATTGAAGAGATGAATTTTAAAAGGAGAGAAGTGGAGAAGTAGATGCTTTTGGGGAGGCAATTCAAGTATGGAGGATCCAGGCTGCATGTTTGGCCATTAATGATAAAGTAAGGGGAGATAGAATCACATCAGGCCAATTGGAGAATAGGACATTTGGTGTTTCCGGTGCAGGATTAATTAGGCTGCAGAGATAATGTAAATGAAAATATGATTTGAAAAGAAAGGAGAAACTTGCATTTGTATACTGCATTTCAGAACATCTTAAAACATTCTGTAAGTACTGAAGTATTTTGAATTGTGTAATGTTGAAAACGGGCAACGAATTTATGCACAGCAAATTCAAACAGGCAAAAACCAGACAATCTGTTTTTGTGATGTACATGGAACGATAATTCTTGGCTAGAATAATATGGCTTACTTTTCTTTGAAAGTGTGCCATAGGATCTTTTATCTTAAACAGAGAAGACCTAGACTTAATTTCTCATTTGAAAGACTGCACCTCAAACAGTGCAGCACTCCCCAACACCATGTTGGCATGTTTGCTGAAAACTATGAAACAAAATTATGATCCACAACCTTCTGATTCAGCAGTGAAGCTGAGCCACAATTTAGGAATTGAATGTCAAATTTGGCATGTTGGATGAGAACCAATGTTGGAGACCCCCATTAACTCCAGGGTCATGGATTGGATCCACCTTGCTGATTTTGGGTTTCTCCAGAGTACATACTGTCCAGCAGAAAGCCAGGCCTGACACCAGGATTACTTCTAAATTTGGAACAAGTCAACAACAAAAGCCACATGCTGTGGTGTTAACATTTCACAGCATACAGAAAAACCCATACTTCTAGGTCTGTCATGTGCCAAATGCTATCCCCTCCCCCAAGCAAAAGTCAGAATGTTAACCCTCCCTCCCTCAAAAGGGCTTAATTTGTCTTATAATTGTGTACTCCACAACCACCTGATGAAGGAGTAGTGCTTCCAATTAAACCTGTTGGACTATAACCTAGTGTTGTGTTTTTTTTAATAACTTTGTACACCCCAGTCCAACACTGGCATCTCCAAATAATACTGGAAAGGATAACTCTGCTGTCTTTGCTGGCAGTCAACACCAATTGACCTTGTGAATTGATTATATCGGACACTCTATTCCAAGTGGTAATGTTCTTCCAAGAAGAGTCCAACCAAGATCACAAGTTTGCCTGCTCAGGTGGGTGGTGGAGAAAGGGATCCTGTGATGGTTCTTGCCTTTTTCCTGGGGTCATTCTTCATTTGCTGCTGCTTGGGATATCTGGTTGGCACCAGTTAAACTTGCAAAGCAGAGAAGATACAGAGTTTCCTACCTCAATACATAGAAGATGCCAGCCCTCCTTTTGGGAGTAAATAGACTGCCTGCTGCTTGACCCATGGCTGCCCACCCATTATCTTGTTTGACTAAAACTTAAAAGTTGATGGGTAGGAACCAACTTCCCAACATGCTTGTGCTTTTTTTTACCCATTTAATTTTCTCGACCTGTGATTGATTCAACCTGCTTACCAATATTGAAATTTCCCTACTATTCCTTGGTTTTGAATGACTCTTATATGATTTCTGTCATATGAAACTCAAAAATTGGCATTAATCAATTAAGTACAAAATAGCCAATGTTGCTTATCATGGGTAGGCATTTGCGATTTTTGAAAAGATTTGCAGCTCAGATTGAGGTTTAGGTTATAGGTTTGATCACAGGAAGCTTTGTTTTCAGACATTTAGTCACCATACTAGGTGGCATCATCAGTGAGCCTCCGGTGAAGGGCTGGTGTTATGTCCCACTTTCTACTTATGTGTCTTGGTTTTTTAAGGTGGGTGATATAATTTCCAGTTCTTTTTTCTCTCCAAGGATGGTAGATGGGGCCCAAATCGATGAGTTTATTGATGGGGTTCCGGGTTAGAATGCCAGGCCTCTAGGAATTCTCATGCGTGTCTCTGTTTAGCTTGTCCTACGGTGGATGTGTTTCCCAGTCAAAGTGGTGTCTTTCCTTGTCTGTATATCAAGGATACTAGTAATAGTGGTTCAAGTCTTTTGGTGGCTAATTGGTGTTCATGTATCCTGGTGGCTAGTTTCCTGTTTGTCTGATGTAGTGTTTGTTATAGTCCTAGCATGGTGTTTTGTAAATGACATTCGTTTTGCTGGTTTTTTGTATTGAGTCCTTTAGGTTCATTAGCAGCTGTTTAAGTGTGTTGGTAGGTTTGTGGGCTACCATGATGCCAAGGGGTCTGAGTAGTTTGGAAATCATTTGAGATGTCTTTGATGTAAGGTAATGTGGCAAGTGTTTCTGGTCATGCTGTGTCTGCTTGTTTGGGTTTGTTGTTGAGAAATTGGCAGATTGTCTTTATTGGATACCTATTCTTCCTGAATATGCTGTATAGGTATTTTTCTTCAACTGCTCATAGTTCCTGTTTCTACAGTGTATTGTGAGTCACTTAGGTGCCATGGCTTAGTTGGTTAAAGCGCCTGTCTAGTAAACAGGAGATCCTGAGTTCGAATCTCAGTGGTGCCTTCATCTTTGAATTTCAAATGGAGTTTATTTCAGATAAAAGGTCCAATGGAGTATTGCTGAACAAAGAGACCTTGGAGTGCAGGTTCATAGCTCCTTTGAAATTGGAGTCACAGGTAGATAGGATTGTGAAGAAGGCATTTGGTATGTTTCCCTTTATTGGTTTGAGTATAGGAGTTGGGAGGTCATGTTGCAGCTGTACAGGACATTGGTTAGGCCACTGTTGGAATATTGCGTGCAATTCTGGTCTCCTTCTGATCAGAAAGATGTTGTGAAATTTGAAAGGGTTCAGAAAAGATTTACAAGGATGTTGGAGGATTTGAGCTATAGGGAGAGGCTGAACAGGCTTGGGCTGTTTTCCCTGGAGTGTTGGAGGCTGAGGGGTGACCTTGTAGAGGTCTACAAAATTATGAGGGGCATGGATAGGATAAATAGACAAAGTCTTTTCCCTGGGATGGAGGAGTCCAGAACTAGAGGGCATAGATTTAGGGTGAGAGGGGAAAGATATAAAAGAGACCTAAGGGGCAACTTCTTCACTCAGAGGGTGATATGTGTATGGAATGAGCTGCCAGAAGAAGTGGTGGAGGCTAGTGCAATTGCAACATTTAAAAGGCATTTGGATGGGTATATGAATAGGAAGGGTTTGGAGGGCTATTGGCCGGTGGAACTAGATTGGGTTGGGATATCTGGTAGGCATGGATGGGTTGGACTGAAGGGTTTGTTTCCATCCTGTACATCTCTATGACTCTGTGAAATAATGTCCTGATACAGCTCCATTTGTGGGTGTTGGGATGATTGTCTCTGCAATTAAGTACTTGGTCTGTGTGTGTTGTTTTTCTGTAGATGCTGTTTTGAAGTTCTCTAACTGTTTGTTCTGCTGTGACATCTAGGAATTGGAGTCTCTTGTAATTTTCCTCCTCTTTTGTGAATTTTACGCCAGTAAGGTTATTCTTGATGATGGCGTAGATTTCCTCTAATTTGTTACGTTTTGTAATCACAAAGGTGTCATCCATGTAGCGGACCCAAAATTTGGGTTGGAGCTTGGGAAAGGCTGATCGTTCAAGTTTTTGTATTACTGCTTTTGCTAAGAAGCCTGATATTGGTGATCCCATGGGTGTTTCATTGATTTTGTTTGTAGGTCTTGTCATTGAAGGTGGCAGCCATGGGTCAAGCAGCAGGTAGTCAATTTATGCCCAAAGGGAGGGCTGGCATCTTGTATGTATCGAGGGTAGGAAGCTCTATATCCTCTCTGCTTTGCAAGTTTAGAGACGAGGAAGGACACCACTTTGACTGGAACAACACATCCATCATAGGACAAGCTAAACAGAGACACACACAAGAGGTCTGGCATTCTAACCAGAACTCCATCAATAAATACATCAATTTGGACCCCATCTACCATCCTTTGAGAAAGAGAACCAGAAATGATATCACACAGCTTAAGAAACCAAGATACATAAATAGAAAGCAGGACATATCATCAGTGAGCCTTCAGTGAAGCGCTGGTGTTGTTACCGAGTATGTTGACAAAACATCTGAAAACAAACCTTCCAGCTCAGCGAGCAAACTTACAACCTGATAGATAGGGATGCTAAGCACCTGCATTTAATTCTGGGCAAGCTATATGAGGCAAAGACTTAGATAATTTGGGGTTTATACAGTGTCAAGGTAGGAGACCATCAAAGATTTTGAAATGACAAGTGTGAGCGTAAGATTCAATTTCTGAAGGAAACTAAATAATTAAGTATGATATAAGAATTTTTTTCAACCAAAATGCAAGGTTGTCACTTCCTAATAATATGGATCACAGGAGAAAGTAACTTGCCATTTGTAATATAGTTTAAAAAGTTCAGAGAAATTATCTTCACTGGAGTTGGGAATAATGAGGGGAAGGAATCTCATAGAGACCTATAAAATTCTAACAGGATTAGAAAGGATAAACTTGGGAAGGATGTACTGATAAGGATGAGGAGAACCAGGATTCACCACCAAAGGAACAAATTACTGGGATCTATACTGAAAACAACAGTGATCACAGCAGGTTAGATAGCGTCTATGGAGAGAGAGCAAGCAAACATTTCAAGCCCAGATGACCTTTTATGGGAGTCATGTGAAGATGAAGGGTCATCTAGACTCAACATTAGCTTGCTCTCAGATCTCCATGGATGCTGCTTGACCCACTGTGATCTCCAGCCTTTGTTGTTTTCTTCATAGCCTAAGGATATGGCTTGGGCCATTTAGAATTGAGAAGTTTCTTTACCCAGAGTGGCGAGCCTGTGGAATTCTCTGCTCCAGTAAGCGGTTATGGCTAAAACATCAAATATTGCCGAGAAGGATTTCGATGCAGTTTTTCGGACTAAAAGATATGGGGAAAAAGTGGGAACATGGTTTTGGGATGGATCATCATATAATGATGAGCATATTAATTGGCAGTGCAAGCTCAAAGGGCTGAACGATCTATTCCTACTCCTATTTTCTGTTAAATGTTAAATGTTAAATGTAGCTGTTTTGTTTTTGGGCGCTTCAATGCAACTAGATGACATTTAATATTTACGATATGCAGAACATTCCACGTCAGACATAACCATTCGAGGGCAAAGCATTTCGTATTGAAAATTATAGGAGGTGTAATCGAATTAAACTTTTCTTGAAATGACACGTTCCACAATGTGCGCAGGGCTGGGGCATCTTCGGGTGTGGGGTTTGACTTCATTGACATTGAGAGCGAGAGCCTGAGTCCGGCTTCTCTTCTCCAGCCTGCCCCACCTGGCAGTCAGGCAGCATTGCAGGAGGCAGAGGGGCGGGTCAGTTCACAATTGACAGGCCGTCTGCCCAGTCAGAGCCGGACTTTGCAGGCCGTAACCATGGTGATGTGTCGGTTGTCCAATGGGAGGCGGATGGGCCTGGGGCAGTGGGGAGGTTGACGGAGTCCGAGTGAGGGTGGCGGCGGTGAGGAAACGTCAGTGTGCTCGCTCCGATGGTGTCGTGGATCATCTCCAGGACTGTGGTGTAAGTGGAAGCGGCGACAGTTCTGGGGCTGAGTTTCGGTCCGGGGGTCGCGGTATCAACTCCTTCCCAAAGCGGCGTTGGTTAGCTTCGGCCTCCGCTGTACAGCCAGGCCGCTTGAGTAAGGCCCCTGTGTCCGGTCAGCGCATCAGTCGGCGGCGGCCTGACCCTGAGGCAGCCTCGCTGTGTGGATCATTCCTCCAGGAAGATGCTCACTAACACACTGCGGGGGGTGGAGGGGGGGTTTCGGTCTCTCCCAGTCCCAGTAACCGGCCACTAAAGGACCGACGGCTCCAACTTGTCAAGAAGCCCGTCCTAACCCAGCCAGCGAAATGCCAAACTCCTGCGCAACACCTCCATTCAAAATGGCTTTGTGTGTTTCTTTTTGTCGGAGGTTAGTGAATTGTGTTTTTGTTTTGGCATCATGCCATGGGGATATGGAGCTTTTCTTTTACACAAACAAGAAAGCCCAAAAGCGATGGAGACCAGTGATAATTTTCAGTTACTGGCGCTTCGAATAATGTTCTTAAGTTGATAGTATATCAAAATAAACTGAGGAAGTCGGCCGCAGTCTTTGGATTGTTTATAGAATCTACTGGCGAACTACGAGATGCCAATTTATTTCTTACCTGCCTTTTTTTTAGTAGAGTGTTGGATAAGCTTGATGCTTATTCAAGAATGCAGCAAAACGTCCCAAAGTGCTTTGGCTGTATTATTTGGCACTGGCAACAAATGTAATAACTCTTCTGAGGTGGTATCCTTTCGTATAGATGTAGCTGGTACACTAATTTCTAACATTCGTGTATCTTCACTTGAGTTGTGCTTATATCCATTAAAATTTCCCTGAGTTGATTTATCTATCATAGATAGGAATTCCTTTATTTTTCGTTGTGGAGTTATCCCGCGTGATTGTTCTAAATAATGTCAGGAGAAAGTGAGGACTGCAGATGCTGGAGATCAGAGCTGAAAATTGTGTTGCTGGAAAAGCGCAGCAGGTCAGGCAGCATCCAAGGAGCAGGAGAATCGATGTTTTGGGCATAAGCCCTTCAGGAATGAGGAAGGGCTTATGCCCGAAACGTCGATTCTCCTGCTCCTTGGATGCTGCCTGACCTGCTGCGCTTTTCCAGAAACACAATTTTCAGCTCTAAATAATGTCAGCACAAGCAGTCGGTATTAAAAATGTATTTATGAAACTTGAATGCAGCAAAACGTCCCAAAGTGCTTACGAGGCATAATGAATTGTATGGAGTTAAAAATCGAGATAATTAGGAATGTTGACTAAAACTGTGTTGGGAATATTCAAAGATCTTGGATGGAATTTTGAATGATAGGTCTTGGTGATTGATAGCACTGCTGACAGGAACAGTTGAAGGGAGATGGGAGTCAGATGAATGTAGAGTTCTGTAAGAGGGTTTTGGGAGATTATGAAGATAAAATAGTGTGAGATTGAATATATTTAAATTAGCATGTTGGGTAAGGTTGTCAATGGATGCTATTGAACATTGGGATCTGGGTGAACTGGACTTGAATCTGTGACAGGAATAGTTAAGGGGAGGTGATTGACTTGTGGTAATGTCATTAGACTATTAATCCAAAAATCTTTGAGGAGAAAGTGAGGTCTGCAGATGATGGAGATCTGAAGAAGGGCTTATGCCCGAAACGTCGATTCTCCTGTTCCCTGGATGCTGCCTGACCTGCTGCGCTTTTCCAGCAACACATTTTCAGCTATTAATCCAGAAACTCAGGTAATGTTTTGAGGACTTGGGTTCGAATCCTACCATGATGGAATTTTTATTCAATTAAATAAAAATCTGGAATTAAGAAACTACTGAAGAAGCCATCCTTTCAGAATTTGCAAGGGTCACAAAAACCGTTCTGTCTCACTTTAGAGAAGGAAATCTACCAACCTCACCTGGTCTGGCCTAAACATGACTCTAGACACCAATATAGTTGATTCTGAAGTGGCCATCATCATTATCTCTGGATATGCCCTATCCCACTGGCAGGACAGATTTAGCAGAGGTGTCAGCATAGTGGTATACAATTGGGAAGGATTGCCCTAATTATCTGGAATGTTTTCTCTGGACCCCATGAAGTGTCTCAACTTCAAACATGGGCAAGGAAACCTCCTGCTGATTACAACATACTGTCCTCCCCTGGCTGATAAATCCCTCCATGTTGAACAATACTTGGAGGAAGCACGGAGAGTGGCAAGGGTGCAAAAGATACTCTGGGTGTCGCTCAGTAGCAGCAGAACTGGTCAGGTCAGGTCAGGTCCTAGATACTTGACTGGGTCTGTAGTATATGGTGAGGGAACCAACAAGAGGGAAAAGCATACCTGTCTTTTCCAGTCTACCAGCTGCGGATGCATCTGTCCATGACAATATCGGTAAGAGTGACCGCCGCAAAGTCCTTGTGGAGACAAGTCTCGCCCTCACATTGTGAATACCCTCCATCATGTTGAGTGGCACTATCACAGTGCTAAATAAGACAGACTTTGAACAGATTGAGCGAACCTGCACATCTATCAGGCAATGTGGTCCATCAACAGCACAATTGTACTCCAGCACAATCTGTAACCTGATATGCAACCCTATTAACCATCACCATTGAACCAGGATTGATCACCTGACTCAAAGGAGAGTGTGGAAGGGCATGCCATGAGCAGCAGTGGACATACTTAAAAACGAGGTATTAACATGGTGAAGTTTGCATACCAAACAATGTGAGCAGCAAGCTTTGGGCAGAGCTAAGCGATCTCACGACAAATCCGAGGTAAGCTCTGTAGTCCTACCGCATCCGATCTTGGATGGTGGTGGAGGATTAAACAATTCACTGGAGGAGGAGGCTCCAAAATATTGCAAACCTCAATAATAGAAGAGCTCAACAAAGATGCAAAAGATAAAGCTGAAGCATTTATAGCAATCGTCAGTCAGAAATGCCAAGTCCCCATCCCCACCACCTCCAGTCGTCCCCAGTATTAAAGGTTGCAGTCTTCAGCCAATTTGATTTTGCTCCACATGGTATCAAGAATGGATGGAGGCACTGGATACTCCAAAGGCAATATCATCCTGACAGTATAACTGAAGACCTGTGCTCTAGCACTTGCTGTTCCAGTACAGTTTTCAATACTGGTATCTGCCCAACAATGTGGAAAATTGCCCAAATATGTCCTGTCCACAAAAAAAGGACAAATCCAAAGCAGCCATTTACTGCTCCATCAGTCTTCTGTCAATCAATAGTGAAGTCATGGAAGGTGTAATCAGCTTTGGTATCAAGCAGCACCTGCTCAGCAATAACCGACTCAGCGACACTCAGTTCAGATTCCATCAGGGCCACCCAGCTCCTCACCTCATGATAGCCTTGGTTCAAACATGGACCAAGGAGCTGAGAGTGGTGTGGGGTGGGGGTGGGGGTGGTGGTGGCGGTGGTTTTGGGGGGAGAAGAAGAAATGGTCTCTTGAATCGCCTTCTGCACCATGTTGTTGTGGTCAGCTGACATGCACATCTTTGTTGGATTGTGGGAAGAAACCCACGCAGACACAGGGAGCATGTGCAACCTCCAAACAGGCAGTTGCCCAAGACTGGAATTGAAGCTGGGTTCCTGGCGCTGTGAGGCAGCAGTGCTAGTTGGAGATCAATCATCTCAGCTCCAAGACATCTCTGCAGGAATTCCTCAGAAGTGTCGAAGGCCCAATTATGTTAAGTTGCTTCATCAGTGACCTCTCCTCCATCATAAAGGTTGGAAGTGGGTATGTTCATGAATGATTGCATGATCACCATTCGTGACTGCTCAGACCAAGCCATATCCAGGTTTGGTCTGACAAGTAGCAAATACTATTTGTACCACACAAATGCCAGGCAATAAATATCTCCAATAAGACCGTCTAGCCATTACCCATTTTGATTCACTGCAACCCTTATTATCAGCATCCTTCGGGTTACCATTGACCAAAAACTCAACTGGACTCGTTATATCAATGTAGCGGCTAAAAGATAGGTCAGAAACTAGAAATTCTGCAAGTTCACTCACCTGACTTCACAAAACCTGTCCCCCATCTACAAGGCACAAGTCAGCTGTGTGATGGAGTAGTCTCCACTTGTCCAGCAACACTAAGGAAGCTTGGCAAGCATCTCACTTGATTGGCACCACATCCACAAGCTTCTACTCCTTCTACCACCAATGTTCAGTCGTAATAAGGTGTACCATCTAAAAGATGGTCTGCAGAAATTCACCACAGCTCTTTGGACAGCGTGTTGCAAACCTACGACCAATTCCATCTCAAAGGACAACGTGAGATATCTGGGAACACCCTGCAAGTTCCCCCCAAGCCATTCACTGTCCTGACTTGGAAACATATCGTCATTCTTCCATTTGCTGGGTTAAAATCCTGGAATTCCATCTCTCAGGGCATTGTGTCAACCAGTAGCATGTGGACTGCAATGGTTCAAAAAAGGCAACTCGTCACCACCTTCTGAAGGGTAGCTTAGGGGCAGGCAATTAAAAATGCTGGTCAACAGAACTGCCCATGTGCCATGAGTGAATTTAAAATATATATATAAGAATGTGAGTATTGAAATTTGGGTAGTAGCAATAGATAGGATAAATTAATCACATTGGTAATGTTACGGCTAGTCTTTGCATTTGCGATGAAAATGATAGTTTAATGCTCAGCTGAATGGAAGGGATGTGATTAGTGACTGGGGAATAGAGAAAGTTTGGACTGTAATCGTCAGAGTAAACTGGTGTGTCCAGTTGCAAGTGGAATTTGCTCAGAAAATGTAATTGCCTATAGTAATTGTGTATGAGGAGTCTAATCTTGATAAGCTTAAAATAATTAACAAAGAACCAGACGACATGAGAGAAAACACTGCCTGAAAGGAAGAAACTTTTTAATAACTCTCGAGGAATTAGACAAATGCCTCGAGAACCTTTCAGTGTTTGAGCGAATAGCAGATTGGTGAGACTAATAGGATCGTCCTTTTAAAATTTCTGGCACAGCCATATTAGGCCAAACGTCCTCCTGTTATTCAATGAAAAGTGCATGATAACTGTCTCAATACTGGGCAATTATAATCTATTCTATAAATTATTCCTTTATTTCTATCTAGTATGAACAAACTGTGGTAACTTTTTTTCTCTTTGTGCCAACATGGTGAATGAGTATATCTTGTCTCTATTCAATTCCCCTTCCCATTTCCACTCTTGACATGTCATCCCAGTCTCCTCCATTGCTGCAATGAATCAAATTGGAGGTACGGCACCTCATCTCCTGCCTGAGTTCTCCAATTTCAAATAACCTTGCCACCCATTCCCCAACTCCCTTTTCAGGCCCATCTCCTCCCTTCCATCCCTCCAACTGACCCTTCTCTCCGGCTACCAACTGGACTCATTCCTCCTCTTGACCATCTAGGTTGTACCTACCACCTGTATTTACCTATCCACTACATGACCACTCTGACCCTCTTCCCACACCTCCTCTCCTCCCTGAATAGACTGGAGAGAAAACATCTAGAACTCTACAAACTGAAGTGTGGAGTACAATCTTAAACTTAATTACACAGAAGTGATAAAATTTTAGAGTATTTAAAACAGGAGAATGCTTAATCATACCTTTTTAATATACAACTTTTTCAAGGCTTTTGTACGGAGACTAATAGTCTTAATCTTATTTTAGTGATTTCAGGGTGCATTCATTAATGAGCTTATGGGTGAATGTAAAATGATGGATAGAAACCTGAGAATTTTGCATTGCACTGCATGCAGACTCCACTTTCAGGAGCAATGACAATGAACTCTGACTATTCTGTCACCATTATAACACAATCTAGGCTGTTCTAATGATTGTGGGAAGGGGGCCATTTGGCATCTTGTGTTTGTGCTTATGTTGTTCAGGAGCAAGGGGTGAATATTCAGCTGTTGATCTGCAACAAAATGCTGCACGCCATGTATAGTTAGATCTTCTGGTCTTCATAGGGATCATGAGAAGTGTCGTGTTACTTGAGCATAATGTTCCTGAAATGCAGACAGCATATCCTTTGCTTTTAATTGGGAATTTGTTTGTTTGAATTTTACTATTTAATTGAATCCATGGGGAAAATTAAAACAAGCAGTGTGTGAGACAGAACAATAAAACAGTTAAAGGCTGGTGCAGATTGGTCTTAAGAATCCTTCAGAGCTATGTGATGTCCACATTATTTTTAACTCCTGTTATCTGAGTGATTTAGACTATTTGTCAATTTTAAGTATTTTTATTCTGTCTGTCCACATTTGATTTTGTTCACGCTATAATTATACTTGTCAGTGGAGACTGAACTAAAATATAGCGTGGCTAGTTTATGCAGTCTGTTTGTGTTGAAAATGTAGACCAATTAATTTACAGTGGATTCATGAAGATAAGGACTGAGAAGTGTTACTTTAAAATAGGAACAGAATTGTATGTCCACCCTCTTGTCCAGTCACCAGTTGGTCTCTAACACCTGTTTCATTTGCCAATGGTCGTAATTCCCCATTTGAAATCCAATGTTAATGACAGACTAACTTATCATAAGATTTTGTGAAATGCACATCCTGTCTCAACCTCTCTTATGTTTTGTCCATGTATTTTTGCTGCTGAAAATGTAACAGAATTATGGCTTTACAGTAAATGTAGCAGAGTCATCGCTGTTCCCAGGAGGAGACATTCATTTTGTCCTTCTGTGAAATGAACTTGTGTCCTTCGCTGAACAAGTCAGTAGATGTGGTTTCTTCCAGTGTAATGAAAAGGTGTTTATTCCAAGTAAATCTTTGAGCTGAAGTCTGTGTTCGCTTGTGATTTTTTTTTTAATTCTTGGGTTTCCATTATGAATGAACATCAATTTGAAGAATAACTCTGAATTTGATCGCAGTTTTTGCAACTTTATATAATTAATTTCAGGCAGATCTGAAATAATAGTTTTATTAAAAATCTCGTAGTTCTTAAGCATTGTTTCAAATTTTCAGTTGAGAGAGTTAAGTTCTGTAATGTTCTTTTTTTCTCTCTAGCATTGTTGTTGGTTAAACCTCTTTTCCTCAAAGCAGTTATCATTGAATAATGATGCGTCAGCACTTTCATCTGACTTTGGTTGTAGAATCATTGAGATTTACAGCACGGAAACACCCTTTGGTACAACTTGTCCACCCTGACCAGATATCCTAGATGAATCTCATCCCATTTGCAGTTTTTGGCCTATGTCCCCTCTTAAACTCTTCCTAAACCCATCCACATGCCTTTTGAAATGTTGTAATTGTACATGCTTCCCAGGACCTTAGCATTAAGTCCTACCCTGATTTGCTTTTCCAAAATGCAGCACCTCCCATTTATCTAAATAAACTCGATGGTTGCAGCAGCTTGCTCCTGTCTCGGTGCAGCAGTTATCTGTGGATTTAAAGGAGCTCTTTTTTTTCCTCAGACTCCTATGATGTGGACATTTAAAGTACTTTACCTCAGCATTGCAAAACCCTAACCTTGCTTCCACTCTCCATGTTGCCAAATCTAGATTGTTACCAATGCTTCAAAATCCCATTCAGATTGGCCTCCAGTTTTTGTTTATATAAGTACTTCAGAAAGTTAGTACCATTTTTTCATGCTTTCAAAGTTCCATTTGCAAATGCTTGATGGATTCCATGTCTCAGATTCCCTCACTCCAATGTTAAGTCCACATTTTTCCCCACTATTCTCTGCCCATCTGTAGGTGTCATCAATGCTTGTCTTTCTTTGATCTCAAACCTTGTGAATAATTTGAAGTATTATCTCTTTCAGCTTTTGCCTACTGCATGGCCCAATAAAGTTATGATTTTCTGCTATCATCTGGCCTCTGCCTAAGTTTTCTCAGTGTGCATGGGATCACTGTGTTGCATGCTCAGACCCTATTTCCATTATTTTAGTTTTGTGCTATGCGGTTTGGTGAAAAAAAGTTTTAAGATATGGAAATTGAAGGGATCATAATACCTATGTACTACATTTGCTTTAGGGAGGAGATATGTAATGGCAAGAATTGTGCAAATATTTTAAGGAAGAAAACATTTGCAGTTCAATGCCAAAGTATTTTGACCCTCTATATGAAGAGACCAAGAAAGGGTGACAGTGACATCTGCAAGCTGACTTTGTTTTCCTTCAGGAACAACTTGTATTGAAGATTAATTTCCTGTGAGCAATGTGTATTTCCCTGCATTATCTTCTGACTTATCTGGCACAATGTTATGGAAACTTCATATTTAATATTTGATTTGAATTAGCAGATGAATGCATTCAGCCTCATCATGTTTGAACAAGTTTACAGCCAAGTAGTACTTTATTGCAGTTTTAGTAGTCAAAATTCACTCCGCAGCTGTCAGTTTTAAGCAATTGGTTGTTGTTTAGCATAACTTTGCACTATTCTTGATTGGCATAAGTGAAAGGAAGCTGTGTGGGGCCAGATCAAGTTGATTTTTGTTCATGTAGCAGTTGCTGGTTGCTGATTATAATGAAGATTGAAGGGTCACTTGCAGTGATATGACAAATGCTTGAGTTTACCGATTCTCCTGAGAAAGATACTGCTGTAGTGTCGTTAATATTTCAAGTGAATTGAAACAGACGGACTTATGGTAGTTGAACTGGTAATGTAACATTCTTCAAATTCGGGTGGTGACCAGTTTGATTCAGAGTACCCTTGAAAGTTTTTACCAGAGCCACCTGGAACTTAGAGACTTTGTGATTTAAAGGTTTGTTTGTTGTTTCTGATTAAGTTGGCTTTTTTTTTTAAGCAGAAGTGTATTGTCTTAGATCCAAGGAAGAGTGTGGTTTGAATTCTGAAATGCAATGATTGGATAGCTATAAGTATGAAGATTGCAGCATGCAATAGATTGAAACTTGGAAATCATCCCCGCAGAAAGCTGTGGGTCCAAGGAAGTTCCAATCGAATTGCTGTGCTAGTCGAAACCAGTATCTGAAAAGTCAGTGAGCCAGTTTAAAATTAGAGCTGTGGAAGCTGGAAATAATCTGAGCTTCCACAGACTTGTTAGAATAAAGAAAGCAGACTATATTCATAAACTTTTTTGATTGATGAGAGCAGCTGAAACCAGAAATTGAACCTGTTTAAACTTAATGCTATTGTGTGAAACATTCCTGGATACTGTTTTACCAATAGTTGGAACATAAGGAAGGAGGTTGGGGCATCTGCTTTCACATTGACACCAATAATTACTTTTGCTAGAAAGAGGTTTTAGTAAATGTGCTGCTACTGTTTTGAAAAAAAGATCTCATTGCATAATTATGTTCTTAAGGAAATAATGGAACAAGAAAAAGCTTTAAACTTTGTGGTAGAACATGCATCTGTATTCACAGGTCATCACCTTATCTCAAAGCATCTTTTCTTTCATACAAATGTATACAAGTTCCCAAAGTGGTTCCTGGTGTCTGCAGTCTGTTGTTGTTGCCCTGTTCACATGTTACAAAGTATGAAAAATAACTTTGCTTATTATCTTTCCTTGACCCTTGTTGCAAAGTAAGGATAGCAAAGTTCAGTGACATGTGGAAGTTGGAAATGCTGCACATTGCCAAAATCTCAGATTTTCTTCACTGGTAACTGGCAGGTTATATTAAGGTGGACAAGTGGATGTAGTGGACTCAAAAACCTTTGGTAAGGTGGCGTATGAGATTTTCCGACATGTCAATGAAACAAACTGCTGACAGGACAATCTGGGTAGGAGAGTAAGCTGTGACGAGAAGACAGATTGCAAGAGGATCTAGACTACTGAAGTGAGAGGACATGGAGCTATCGATGGAATTTCATATGGAGAAATGTCCATTTTGATAGGAAAACTTAAAATTTTTAGTATATGATTTTCAGAGGAACCTGAGTATCCTAGTACATAAATTGCAAGGATAATGTGCAAAGACAGCTCCAATTGTCAAAGCGTATGATGTGTTTGCCTCAGTATTATGTACGAGTGAGAGAAAATCTTGGTGCATTTATGTAGTGCTTTGGTGAGACTGCATGTTGTGTAGTTTTGGGTGCTTTCCTGAAGGAAAGGAGTACAGTGCAGATTTACCATACCAATTATTGGGAAATTGAGTGGCTGAATCCTTGTGCATATTATGTAACTGGTAGTCAAGGGAGAGAATGAGAAGAGTTCTATGTTAGTTGCAGTTTGTTTTCTTTTCAAAATTCTCACTTGCCTATATTGTTAGGCCACTGCTGAGCATCTTGTATTTAAAATGCGTAATAAATGAACTATTTCTGCATTTAGGGAATGATGCGAGAGATTCAGGTCTTACTGTTGCAAGTTAATGAACACTCGAAATAATGAGCCAGTCTACTTTTTTTCTGCCCTTGGGATTCTGGTATCTCTTTAGCATTATCATAGTTAAATGAGTATATTGTAACAGCATCCTGAATCATTTGGAAGGGGTTTGCATTGCTGTTTTCTAATGGCAGCCACTTATGCTGTGAAGTCAAGGAAAAGCATTTCAGATTTTTGTATCTAAAGCAACCAAGAAAAACCTTGATTGATCTTGAGAAAATCATGAATTTTGTTTTTAATGTAACTGATGACTGCCTAGTCAGGTAAAAATGGCAGATTTACCTTTCGTTAAGACTTAAGGGAGCTAGGTGAGTTTATTTAATAATCCAGTATTATAGTTTCACTGTCACAATTGTATATACTGGTTTATTTATTCACATATATTTGATGAACTGCATTTGAATTCTGTAGAAGTTGAGAGATTTGAGCTCCTCCTTATGAATCGTTAGTCCAGATTTCTGACTTACTGGTCCTGCACTGTGCCACCCCATATTGGCAATGTAGCACTGGTGGCCCAGACATAGGAAGAACATTATTAAGCTGGAGAAGCTCAGAAATGATTTAGGATGTTGCTGGGTCTGGAAGATTTGAGGTACAAGGGGACGATGGACAGGCTGGGATTATTTTCGCTGGAGCACAGGAGTTTGAAAGATGACCTTAAAGTTTATAACGTCATGAGGGGTAGAGATAGGGCAACTACCATTATTCCTTTATCTGCGGTGGGCTATTTCAAGAGTAGTGGACACATTTTTCAGGTGTGAGTAGAAGTTGTTTAAAAAAAAAAGTATGAGGGGCAAATATTTTTCAGAGGGTGGTTCATGTGTGGAATGAACTTCCTGAGGAAGTGGTGGATGTGGGCACAATTGCAATGTTTAAAAGTCATTTGGATGAACAGGAAAGGTTTGGAGGGATATGGGCCAGGAGCAGGCAGGTGACACTAGTTTAGTTGGGGATTATATTCAACATGGACTGTTTGGACCAAAGGGTCTGTTTCCGTGCTATATGACTCTGACTTGTGGCTGGTTGGAGTGATGGTTGATACTAAATCAAGGCACAGAGTTTCTCAATGTTTCAGTTGAAAGCCAGACTTGCTTCTTCCTCAGTGTTGTTGATTACCATTCTATCAACAGTTGGTGATTTTAACTTGAGTTGCAGCATTTTGATATGTTCATCTCCCTCTTTTTTTTTCTGCTTCAACTGATTTGTGAATCACCAAATGCGGATTTCCCATGACTAATATATTGCTTTCGAGAGCCACTTGTGTTTATTGACTTGGATTAAAGAAAATTTTAAAATCAAACTTTGCTAAGTTAAACCAGTTAGCTCCATAAATTTTATGACTAAAATACGAGCCTTTTAAATCTGTTAATTCACCACATCGCAGTTTTAAATTATTGAATAACGTATAAAAATTTATCAAGAATATTTTTCTCATTAAATCATGGTGCAATAACCAGTGTAATGAGTAAATTAAAGTAAGTTACGCCTAACCTGACTCTGTGCTCAAAAAATATCCAGCTTAACTTGTTTAGAGCTTGGTTGAAGTCTAAATAATAAGAATTAGATGAAACACCCAATGGTGGTGACTTCAAACTTGGCTATATTAATTAAGGCATAGAGTACAAAATTATCAAGTTATTGTTAAACACCTCTTCAAATACCGGTTAGGCCCTAAACAGGGTACTGTGTTGCTTATAATTGTGGGTACCCTTGCATGAAGGTGAGTTTATTTTGCATGTGGGGCCAACGTCTAACTGTTTTTTAAACTAATGCCAAAAGAAATACGAGTTGCTCTGAATATAAATTCTATTAAAATTCTGCAATATTTTGAGCCATTTATGCCAATGCTGGCAATTGCTTTGCTAAACTAGTGCAAGAAAGTGGAAGCCATGGTGGAAGCTGTCTCCATATTTGATCTGACTTATTGAAACAAAATTGGATATCCGCTTGCAGTGGGGATTTATACTTGCACTGGAGAAATGCTTGGAAATACATCAATTTTCTGCTGTGAGGATTCTTGCAAGTGCCATCCTGCATCCTCCTACTTGATGGTTTTTTTGATGCTTCATCACAATGAATGTTTGTGAAGTTTTGAGAAATGGAAAGCATAGCGTAGTGATTTGTTTTTTTTTGGCTGTCGGACTGATATATGCTCTTGAGAATTAAAAGCAAGAGGGTCTATGGCTATAGATAAAAATGGCAAATGTTGGAAATATATTTGTCAGCATTTACAGAGAGAAAGAGAGTTTGGTCAAACCCATTGTTTACAAAACATTGCAGGTATTAAACATTGTCTGAATATCTTTCCACAGGTTCTGTTAGACCTGCTGAGCGTTGCCTACATTTTGTGAATTTAGTCCACTGTCATGTCTCCCCCCATCCTTGTTTGGTGTTTCTAAGCCTTTCTCAGGAGTTGCAAATGCAGCCACACAACATGTGCCTCTTTTTTTATTTGTGCATTGCTCGATTCCTGTAAAAAAAAAAAATCATTTTTATCCGAGCTGGTCATAATTTAAAGTTTGTTTCTTTTGTTCTTGCTTATCTGCCATTCTTACTGTTAATTTATTCTGTCCATGTGTTGTTATACATGGCAAATATCCGGTATTTTCAGCTTTGTTCATCCCACAAGATCTGTGGTTCTTGAATGTAATTCATAGTGGGGAGTTTCTGTTATCGGATACTGACATTATGTGTGACTGTTTGTTTGAAGATAACTATGAAGCATCTGCATTGATGTTTTCTTTCAAAACTTGAATCTGCAGTTTTAATTGATGTAGTAATCTGGTTGTGAAATGCATTTATCAGACAAGTTGTGTGAACATATATCCTTACACAGGAGACTTTGTTCCTTTTGTATGGGAGAAAATAACTGAGCAAATGACAAGAGGAAGCGTTCAAGAAACTCTGTTCTGGCAGTATCTGGAGAGAGAAACAGTTAACATTTGAAGTTCATATGACTCTTCAGAAGTTCTCTCTCTCTCTCCACAGGTGTTTCTAGACTTGTTGAGTTTCTCCACTGTGTTTTCGTTCTCACTATCAGCATCCACAATATTTTGCTTTTAAAATAGCTGAGCACCAGGTTCATTTGAATTCGGGCCATTTTTAGCATAATTTGGGTAACAGATTTGGCTGAATTCGGGTCAACTGTGGTGTAATACACAATCATCTGACTGAGTACAGTGTGTGGTTGGAAAAAAAATGATATGTCAAAGGTTGTTGTCTGCAAGTTCCGTGCTAACTTTGATAATGTAAGACTTGTGTATATAAGATTAGAGTTTTAGTTGAAACCAGAGTGAAAGCATGGCTTTGTTCCCATCTGGTTTTTCTGGCAAGTTGCCATATGTCTGCAGACAAGATGTGCGTGCTCAAGCCTACATGTTGGCTTGGGTTTGAAGTGTAGTTCATACTCAGAGTACTTTGGGTTTTTAAAGCCATCTTAGAAATGCGAGTCTTGTGGTTACAGTGTTTATTGATTTGTAGAACAAACATTTCTAGATGTCTTTGCATCCACCAAAGTGTGAAAATGATTGTGAAAGCCGATCTAAATACAGAAGTGTTTAAGATATATCTGTCATGATTCGGAGATGCCGGTGTTGGACTTGGGTGTACAAAGTTAAAAATCACACAACACCAGGTTGTAGTCCAACAGGTTTAAGTGGAAGCACACTAGCTTTCGGAGCGACACTCCTTCATCGGGTGATTGACAATCACCTGATGAAGGAGCGTCACTCCGAAAGCTAGTGTGTTTCCAATTAAACCTGTTGGACTATAACCTGGTGTTGTGTGATTTTTAACTAAGATATATCTGAAGAGCTTGAAGAACAAGCTCCCAACAAGCTTATTTGTTGGGAATGAAGAATCGATTCAGTGTTTGAATACCTTTTGCATGTTGTAATGTTTGGAACAGAAGCAGATGGGCATATATCAAGTCATAAGCAAATCACCTATTATCTCTCTTGTATCATAAAAGTAGCTTATCATTTTCTCACCAATGTGTTGACAAACGGTGAGTGTTGTTTTACTTAGAAGTCCGGTGTAGTGAGCTTGGAGAAAATGTTTTGTATTTCAATGATGGGGGACCATATTCTGTACTTGTGGGGGAAAAAAACCTTTGATTAGTAAGACAGGAATTGATGTTTGTCTTCACTTGGAACATTTTTTAAGCATGTTTTTAGTTCAGTATGTATAATCAAATGCCATGTGCTAAATTGCATTTTTGGTCGTTAATCAAGCAGTTGTTCATTTGATCTCACTCTCTTGTTCATATGTTGTATAATCTTGAGGAGTTAATAATATGCAAAGATGGAGAACAGTGAACGTTTGATCATTTTCTATGCTTTATACCTGTGGAACATTAGATCTCCGCATGGAAATCAGCAAGTTGAAGCAAAATAAATGTCTGCGGCAAGCAGGATTGTATAAGCTGTGGTCTGAAGGCCAAGTGAGGTGTGGAAGCATGTCTGTGAAAGCAAGTTGGGGTAATCTGAAGCATCTAATTTTTCACCCACAGCTAAATCAAATGAAAACCTAGCAGTTGCCACTGTGTGGTGTCTCCAAAGTTCAGTGCAGAGTTACAAACTTTGAAAGTGTATCTGTAAAATTAGATGAGGCAGATGTTAAGTAATGCACGCATTTATTTTAGTCCTTCAACGAATGTGTGTCATTAGCAAGGCAGGTCTTGATTAGCTGCCCTTAATTGCCCTTGAAGGTGGCAGTGAATATGTCAACTGTCAGTGTATGTTGAAGAAAATTTAGCACACAGCAGGGGCCATTGTACTGGAGTGCAGTTGTCTGGGAAGGCTCAAATCCTATCAGGACACTACCTCTGAAGACTAACAGAGGTTCGACCATATCAATCAATCATTTGTCCCTTTTCACAATCGAATTACCACTGCAATCTTGCTGTTTCACTTATTTTGGTCAGAACTGTGAAGTATTGAGATAGCAGTCAGCTCTAAAATTATTGCAGCTGCCCAAAAGCTAGGTTTCTAGTGGACGGCATGGTGGCACAGTGGTTAACACTGCTACCTCACAGTGCCGGAGACCCGGGTTCAATTCCCGCCTCAGGCGACTGACTGTGTGGAGTTTGCACGTTCTCCCCGTGTCTGCGTGGGTTTCCTCCCACAGTCCAAAGATGTGCAGGTCAGGTGAATTGGCCATGCTAAATTGTCCGTCATGTTAGGTAAGGGGTAAATGTAGGGGTATGGGTGGTTTGCGCTTTGGCGGGTCGGTGTGGACTTGTTGGGCCGAAGGGCCTGTTTCCACACTGTAAAGTAATCTAATCTAATCTAATCTAAACATGTATTTATGGTATTTGGGAAGAAGGAGTATAAAACAAGTGTGGAGAAGGAAAATTTCCATATTTGGCAAAATGGGAGATCGGGCTGAATGGATTATCCTCCTGCAAGATGGAAATGAGTGAAACATTAAAATGTGTTTTAAAAACAGTGGTTTCCTGGAAAATGCTGATGTTTTCTCAGTAGTTGTGGATTATTTAGCTGAATTGGCTAGTGTGTGGTTCCAGAATGATGCCAGCAGCATTGTTTCAATCCTGCAGTGGCTGAGGCTGTTCTTGGAAGCCTTGCTGAATCATATTATCCCACACTTGATGTGGAGTAGTCCCTGTGCAGCTATATAACCAATTGTCTCCCTTTAATGGAGAGAGAAGTCTATTATCCTTGAGATACAGCTAATTGCCATTATTAGTGATTTTGTATAACTGAGTTGTATGTAATTTGTATCTTCTAACACTGCTTTCTCTTTTTCAACAGCCTTGTGTTTGGTACCTTATATCCTGCTTACTATTCATACAAAGCTGTGAAAACCAAAAATGTGAAGGAATATGTAAGTACTTTTTCGAATTTGATTTGACAACTCCTTGCACTAATCCTTATGAAATAACATATCTTCACACCTTATTTAAAAGAAACCTGACTACCAAAATGTAAAAGTAAATCTGATCTTTTGGGTCATAGAGAAGTTGGTTCCATGTGAAAGAGCCCAATTTATTGATTGGACATTCTATCCACAATTGGTGTCTTTATGTTGTAGCTTGTATATGAAAGCTAAGCACTGTGGAAGAGAGCAGTAATTTAGAAGTCTATTTGGCAGGATTTTAAGATGTCTGCAATAAATAATCAAAAAGGTGAATAGAATGTTGTAATTTCTGAAGGGATAGAACACAAAATGGTGAAAATTATGCTTTGGTGTTACAAATTGTTATGACAGGAGACAGCCAAATAAAATCAGCCTCACTAACCCTGTATTTGCAACACAGTAAAAGTAAGATACTCAATGACTCTCAAAATTGACCCCAATGGTTTCTAATCAGACTCTCGAATAACCAGTTATTCACAAAGTGTGGATACAGATAACAGACACCAGTTTTCTAGCATTGTGACAGTACTGTGTCTTTAAAGGAGATTTATTCTATGCTGTTTCTTTTGCAGAGAGGTGTAGCTAGAATGTCGTGGGTAATTAACTTCCAGCTCCCAGAGTGTTTGTTTTAGATAGAAGCGTGAGTGGATGGAGTTGGGCTCTCTCAGATCCAGGGTTTGAATCTTTGTCTCAGTTTGGGCTTGGAGTGAGTTGCTGAAGCTGATAGATACAGCTCTCCCTGTACTGCAGCAAAAAGCTTGAGTTCACTCTCTGTCGCTAGATTGTTTCTTTCAGTGTTCCTTTCTCCTGGACTGAAAGGGAGATAGCATGAGAGGAAAACATGTTTTGCTGAATTTGCCTTTGCCAAGGGTATGTTTATGGGATGCTCCAATATTGGAACGATTGATCACTAAAAATTAAACAAATAATTTTATTAAGTATTTCAGTTGAGCTACAAATATGCTAATTCTTCTGCTTTTGTTTGTATTTTGAATTTTGTAGGAATAAAGTGTGTTTTCCTTAAAGCCTGGTGGTGGACTCGTTGAATCACATATGGAACACAGGGCCCCTACACTTGCCTTTAAATAAAATGAAATGTTCGGGGTCTAGTTGATTTCCTTGGTATTTTTTGAGAGGCTTTGGTATGGTCCATAAGTGTAAACAAAAGATTTATTGATTTATTAGTAATATATTGGCTTATCAGAGCAAAGTTAAACCACAGGGTTATCCAATTAATGTCAATGATTTAAACCAGGTCTTTGTTGATTCAAGCCCTCCTATTTTGTCACAAAAATAGAATGACAAGCAGACACAGTTAAGGGATACATCAAATGGGTGGGTGGGGAAATAAATGAAGCAACTGGCCAGTTCACTTAAGTAGAATCCACGATCTGTAATCCCACTGGCACATGATTGTATTTTGCTTAGTTCTTGATGACATCGATGTGTGTAACTATTTTCCGGGAGGCTCCAAGGAATATTCATTTAATTCTTTTAACTGAGATTCTATTACCTGAACTTGCAATAACTTGATAATGAGAGGAAAGCCAGGAAGCAATCGGACTTCCGTCTTGTAGCTTTTGCGGGCATAATCCTCCGACTCCAACACCGATCAGAACCTAACTCAAGTGTTGGTTTTCTGTTGTTTTTCATTCTCTTTGCTAGACTGATTGGTACCATAACTCTGTTTCCTGTTTACTTTTAAACCTCTGCCATCTGTTTCAGCATGATCCATATCCAGGTTTAAAATGTCTGTGCAGCATTCTTTCAACAAGAATCAACATGCAGTTAACTTCCAGGTCTGGCCTTGTAATCAAATAATTGTTCACTTTGTTTTCAAGATACACTTCTGTTCACAGTCCAAAGGTTACCTTCAGCTCTCAATGCACAGCTCCAAATCAAAAATAATTTTTAAAAAAAGTTGTCAAATAATGAAAAATTAACATGGGTTTTAACAGATCATATCTGAAATAATGCATATTAACCTTAGAATCACTCGACTGATGCCAGGGCTAAAGGAATTGATAATAAAAGGAAAGGTGCATGCTATATCTACTTGCGGAAATAATTTTGGTGCGCTCTGATTTGAGGTATATCAGAATTCCCATGTAATGTGTTGAAACTGAGCCATCTCTTGAAATTTCCCAATTGAGAATGTCAAAGTACAAGAAGTAAAAGTTTTGGATGTAGGTTTGCTTGCTGAGCTGGAAGGTTCTTTTTCAGACGTTTCATCACCATACTAGGTAACATCTTCAGTGAGCTTCCAAACGAAGCACTGCTGGTGTTTCCTGCTTTCTATTTATATGTTTGGGTTTCCTTGGGTTCGTGATGTCCTTTCCTGTGGTGATGTCATTTCCTTTTCTTTTTCTCAGGGGGTAGTAAAAGGGATCCAACTGTGTGTTAATATAGTTCTGGTTGGAATGCCAGCGATCACTCATATGCACAGGGACATGAGTTCATGGTCTTCTCTGGAACAACAGTTTCTCAATTAACTATATAGTCATTTTACAGGGAGAAGCATCCAGATAAGGCACCATACATATTAATTGGGAGACCGTTACAATCAATGAGTATCAATAGTAAAGATTAAGCCATCTGGTGTTACACAATGAATAACTGACTTCACATAATGAATACTTTTCACCTAACTGATATTACAAACTGAATGCTACCTCATGGTGTTAAATGGCTGTGCATAATGAATGCTTTTTCACCTTGTTATCCCATTACCCTTGCCTCCAGCATCCCATTGTTAACTATATGTTCTTATCTGATCTGAGTCCTGCTCAGCTGAACCTCTTGTTTCACAAAACTCAGAACGCAACTCTTTCCCTGCCTGCTTATACCCTATACACTTTCTCAATGAGATATGTTGCTTTTAGTTGAATATCAAGCTAAGAAGTTAGTCTCTTCGACTTAGCATTTCACATAGAAAAGAGAGTCTTTTTCTCCACACTGAGAGTGCAGTGTGTCTGCTCTTGATTTTCCTTGACAAAATTTGACAGATGTGATTACTATTCAAAGTTATTTTTTTTTAAATGAACACTTGTGAAATAGGAGAGACAAATTGTTAAAAGTGAGCAAGGTTAAAATTGCAGGTAACTGGCTTGGTAGGAATAATGGTGTGTTTAAAAAGACTGCCAGGTGAACAGCACGGTGGTTGTATCCAGCTTGTTGACTAAAATGTTATTTGGAGTTATGCTGCCAATTCTTCGTTCCGCTTCCTTCCATCCCCTTTGTACTGTCTCAATTGCCTTCAAAACATACAGTTTGCTTTCTCAGACAGACTTCAGACACCTCCTTGCTTGTCATCACTTGAAGAGATTTTGTTTGCTTTAATCTCTCTTGCTAAATATCTCTCCAAGTGACCCTGCTTGTCTCTACTTGACGAGATTTGTTTGATTTAATTTCTCTTGTTATAAATCTCCTCCGGTCTTTTGTATATCCTTGGGTATCAGGTATAGATTGCATAAATGAATGCTACAGAGTTGCACCCATGCGCTCTTGTTGATCAAGCTGTCATAACTCCTCTCAGAAGTTCACGCGATATTGTTCCGTATCCTTTGACCTCAAAGGTCCTTGTCTCTTTCCATAGCCCTGTAGCACCTTGCCTACAGTCTTGTAAAAGTGAGGTGAATTGCTGAAAACATGAGAGAGTACGTAGCCTAATCCCATCTGAGATTTAGAACATTACAGCATAGAACAGCCAACGATGTTGTGCCGACCATTGATCCTCATGTAAGGTAAACCTAATGTACGAACCCTCAAATTTCTGTGACCATATGCATGTCCAGCAGTCTCTTAAATATCCCCAATGACCTCGCTTCCACAACTGCTGCTGGCACTTCCATTCCATGCTCTCTCAACTCTCTGTGTAAAGAACCCACCTCTGACATCCCCTCTATACTTTCCGCCAAACAGCTTAAAACTATGACCCCTCGTGTTAACAGTTTCTGCCCTGGGAAAAAGTCTCTGGCTATCAACTCTATCTATGCCTCTCATTATTCTTGTACATCTCAATTAGATCCCCTCTCTTCTTTTTTTCCAATGAAAACAGTCCAAGCTCAGTCAACCTCTCCGTAAGATAAGCCCTCCATTCCAGGCAGCATGCTGGTAAACCTCCTCTGAATCCTCTCCAAATCATCCACACCTTTCCTATAATAGGGCGACCAGAATTGGTCGCAGTATTCCAAGTGCGGTCTAACCAAAGTTTTCTCGAGCTGCAACAAGATCTCACTGGCTCTTAAACTCAATTCCCCTGTTAATGAAAGCCAAAACACCATATGCTTTCTTCACAACCCTGTCCACTTGGGTGGCAATTTTAAGGGATCTATGTACTTGCACACCAAGATCCTGCTGTTCCTCCACATTGCCAAGAATCCAGTGTGGGTGGCACAGTGGTTAGCACTGCTGCCTCACAGCGCCTGAGACCCGGGTTCAATTCCTGCCTCAGGTGACTGACTGTGTGGAGTTTGCACGTTCTCCCTGTGTCTGCGTGGGTTTCCTCCGGGTGCTCCGGTTTCCTCCCACAGTCCAAAGATGTGCAGGTCAGGTGAATTGGCCATGCTAAATTGCCCGTAGTGTTAGGTAAGGGGTAACTGTAGGGGTATGGGTGGGTTGCGCTTCGGCGGGTCGGTGTGGACTTGTTGGGCCGAAGGGTCTGTTTCCACACTGTAATGTAATGTAATCTAATCTAATTTCCTGTCTTTAATCCGTACTCAGCTTTCAAGTTCGACCTTCCAAACTGCATTTATCCAGGTTGAACTCCATCTGCCACCTCTCAGCCCATCTCTGCATCCTGTCAATGTCACGCTGCAGCCTACAACAGTCCTCTATACTGTCAACGACACCTCCAACCTTTGTGTCGTCTGCAAACTTGCTAACCTATCTTTCAATCTCCTCATCCAAGTCATTAATAAAAATTACAAAGAGTAGAGGCCCAAGAACAGAGCCCTGTGGAACACCACTCACCACTGACTTCCAGGCAGAATATTTTCCTTCCACTACCACTTTCCTTCCAAAGAATTGGGGAAGGTGTTTTATAATGTACTTTGGGCAATAATTTGTGTGCTGACGGGAATTGCAAAGCATGAAAAATTAAAAATGGAATTTGAATAAGCAGAGCAACAAAATTTAGCTTTCTGTTTAATTTTAGCAAACCTAAATCCAAAATTAAACTCAGCGGCAATATAACTATAAGTTTCAGACTAAGCTTGGGATATGAATGCTGGATGTAGCACTGAAAGAACTAAACGAAATGAAAAACAATCAATAAACCTAATGGCTAAAAGTATAATCGAGGCAAGATAGAAATATTCTGATACTTGAAGTAAATGTGATGAGGAAGTGTGTATGAGAATCAAGTCTTGTATTACACAAAACAGACCTCTTGGTCTGACTGACACCAACTCAGTGGTTCTGTTAGGTTCTATCAATGGAAGTGATTGTGTTGGAGAAAGATTCATTTGTAACTGTGGCATTGAGAGGAAGTGAATAATGACACGATTGTTAATGTTGCTTGTGAACGAACAGCAATCAAATCCACAAGTCAAGAAGTGCTCTGTTTATACCACCACTTCAGCAACTGAAAATAACAAGAAATGCTGAAACTACTTAGTTGGTCATCCAGCTACAAAGTAGGGCCTCCCTCCCACCCTCCTCCTCTAACCTAACTTAAAGTCCACAGACTTGCCCCAAAAAGAGAGTCCAGGGAAGTTCCTGTTGAGAGAAGAGAGAGTCTTTATCTCAGGAGTCTTCGACAAGGAGGTTGAGTGAAGTGATTACGTCACAGTTGAAGAGGGTGAAGACATGACTGCCCAGCTGGTTCAGTGTGCTACGTACATGTGGGAGGTCAACAACTCTGGTGTATCTGGATCATATATCTGTGGAAAGTGTGTGCATGTTCAGCTACTGACAGAGCATATCGCAGCACTGAAGAAAGAACTCGAGGACCTTAGGCTCATCCGAGAGAATGAGATCTTTCTGGACAGGACCTTCAGCGAGATTATTACACTGACCATACCAGAAGAGAGCAGAAGAGAGAAGACGATGCGGAAGGCAGAGAGGAGACAAGTCCAAGAGACCGCGGGGGAAGTACCTGTCGGGAACAAGTTGAATCTTTTGGTAACAGTAGAGACAGATGACACTGCCAGTCCACGAGGCGGTCAGGTCTGTCAATCAAAGGTTGGCATGGAGGCAGTGCCGAGGGGTCAGACATCGCACAGAGCCGTGGTGATAGGGGACTCCATAGTGAGAGGAACTGAACAGGGTTTCTGTGGCAACAGGCGGGATTTAAGGATGGTGTGTTGCCTCCCTGGTGCCAGGATTGAGGGTATCGCAGACAGAGTGCAGGAAATCCTCAAGGGCGAAGGTGAAGAGCCAGAGGTGGTGGTACATGTCTGGTGGTACATGTCGGCACAAGTGATGTCGGGAAGAAGAGGAGGAACATACTACAGCGGGACTTCGGAGAACTAGGAAGAAGGCTGAAAAGCAGGACGTCCAGAGTGGTTATCTCCTGTTTACTTCCAGTTCCTCGGACTGGAGAGGCCAGGAACAGGGAGATAATGGACTTGAATGTGTGGCTGGGGAACTGGTGCAGGAAGCAAGGATTTAAATTCTTAGATCACCAGGGTATGCATAAATTATACAAAAGAGACGGTTTGCACCTTAATAGGTTAGGGACCAGCATTCTGGCAGGCAGGTTTGCTACTGCAACACAGCTGCGTTTAAACTAAATAGTGGGGGGGAGGGGACAAACTGGAAGTTTAAGAAGGAAATTGAAGGGAAAGTTAGAACAAGGGAAGTCAAGAAAGACAACGGTATCAATGAAGCAGAAAACTCAAAGAGATCATGCTGTAAGGTTGAGTGAAATAGGGGTTGATAGGAAAGGTGAGGGAAGTAACAAATTAAAAATACTATACATGAATGCACGAAGCATTAGAAGTAAGATGGATGAGCTTGAGGCTCTTTTGGAAATTGGCAGCTACGATATTGTGGGGATAACTGAGTCGTGGCTTCAAGTGGACAGGGCCTGGGAAATGAATATTCAAGGCTATATGTGCTATCGTAAGGACAGACTGACAGGCAGAGGGGGTGGGGTGGCCCTGTTGGTAAGGGATGATATTCAGTCCCTTGCGCGGCGGGACCTAGAATCAGGGGATGTAGAGTCAGTATGGATAGAGCTGAGAAATTCTAAGGGTAGAAAGACCCTCTTGGGAGTTATGTACAGGCCCCCAAACAGTAGTATGGATATAGGGTGTAAGTTGAATAAGGAGCTGAAATTGGCCTGTCGCAAAGATGTTACTACAGTTGTTCAACATGCAGGTAGACTGGGAGATGAAGATGGTATTGGACCTCAAGAAAGAGCGTATGTGGAGTGCCTCTGAGATGGATTCTTAGAACAGCTGGTGCTGGAGCCTACCAGGGAGAAGGCAATTCTGGATCTGGTATTGTGCAACGAACCAGAATTGATCAGGGACCTTGAAGTGAAGGAGCCATTAGGAGGTAGTGACCATAATACAATAAGCTTCAATCTGCAATTTGAAAGGGAGAGGGTACAATCGGTAGTGACAATATTTCAGTTGGATAAAGGGAACTATGGAGCTATGAGGGAGGAGCTGGCCAAAGTTCAATGGTGCAATACCTTAGCAGGGATGACAATGGAGGAACAATGGCAGATATTTCTGTGTATAATGCAGAAGATGCAGGATCAGTTCATTCCAAAAAGGAAGAAAGATCCTATGAAGAGGCAGGGGTGGCCGTGGCTGACGAGGGAAGTTAAGAACATATAAAGTCAAAAGAGAAAAAGTATAGCCTAGCAAAGATAAGTGGGAAAACGGAGGACTGGGAAGCTTTTAAAGAACAACAGAGGATTACTAAGAAGGAAATACGCAGAGAAAAAATGAAGTATGAAGGTAAACTGACCAATAATATAAAGGAGGATAGTAAAAGCTTTTTTAGGTATGTGAAAGGGAAAAAAATGGTTAAGACTAAAATTGGGCCCTTGAAGACAGAAACAGGGGACTATATTACGGGGAACAAAGAAATGGCAGAAGAGTTGAATTGGTACTTCAGATCTGTGTTCACTGGGGAAGACACAAGCAATCTCCCAGAGGTAACAGTGGCTGAAGGACCTGAACTGAAGGGAATTTCTATTTGCCAGGAATTGGTGTTGGAGAGACTGTTAGGTCTGAAGGCTGATAAGACCCCAGGGCCTGATGGTCTACATCCCAGGGTACTGAAGGAGGTGGCTCTAGAAATCGTGGATGCATTGGTGATTATTTTCCAGATTCGATAGATTCACGATCAGTTCCTGCAGATTGGAGGGTGGCTAATGTTGTACCACTTTTTAAGAAAGGAGCGAGAGAGAAAGCAGGAAATTATAGACCAGTTAGTCTGACCTCAGTGGTGGGAAAGATGCTGGAGTCAATTATAAAGAATGAAATTACGACACATCTGGATAGCAGTAACAGGATAGGTCAGAGTCGGCATGGATTTATGAAGGGGAAATCATGCTTGACTAATCTTCTGGAATTTTTTGAGGATTAGATTTAGATTAGATTATATTACATTACAGTGTGGAAACAGGCCCTTCGGCCCAACAAGTCCACACCGACCCGCTGAAGCACAACCCACCCATACCCCTACATTTACCCCTTACCTAACACTACGGGCAATTTAGCATGGCCAATTCACCTGACCTACACATCTTTGGACTGTGGGAGGAAACCGGAGCACCCGGAGGAAACCCACGGGGAGAACGTGCAAACTCCACACAGTCAGTCGCCTGACGCAGGAATTGAACCCGGGTCTCAGGCGCTGTGAGGCAGCAGTGCTAACCACTGTGCCACCGTGCCGCCCACATGGATGTAACTCTGAAGATGGACAAGGGAGATCCAGTGGATGTAGTGTACCTGGACTTTCAGAAAGCCTTTGATAAAGTCCCACATAGAAGGTTAGTGAGCAAAATTAGGGCGCATGGTATTGGGGGCTAAGTACTGACTTGGATTGAAAATTGGTTGGCTGACAGTATACAAAGAGTAGTGATAAACGGCTCCCTTTCGGAATGGCAGGTGGTGACCAGTGGGGTACCACAGGGACCAGTGCTGGGACCGCAGCTTTTTACAATATAAATGATATAGAAGATGGTATTAATAGTAACATTAGCAAATTTGCTGATGATACAAAGCTGTGTGGCAGGGTGAAATGTGAGGAGGATGTTAGGAGATTACAGGGTGACCTGGACAGGTTAGGTGAGTGGACAGATGCATGGCAGATGCAGTTTAATGTGGATAAATGTATGGTTATCCACTTTGGTGGCAAGAACAGGAAGGCAGATTACTACCTAAATGAAGTTAAGTTAGGTAAAGGGGCAGTACAAAGAGATCTGGGTGTTCTTGTACACCAGTCAATGAAGGCAAGCATGCAGGTACAGCAGGTAGTGAAGAAAGCTAATAGCATACTGGCCTTCATTACAAGAGGGATTGAGTATAGAAGCAAAGAGGTTCTTCTGCAGCTGTACAGGGCCCTGGTTAGACCACACCTGGAGTATTGTGTGCAGTTCTGGTCTCCAAATTTGAGGAAAGACATTCTGGCTATTGAGGGAGTGCAGCATAGGTTCACGAGGTCAATTCCTGGAATGGCGGGACGACCTTATGCTGAAAGACTGGAGAGACTGGGCTTGTATACCCTTGAGTTTAGAAGACTGAGAGGGGATCTGATTGAGACGGAAAAGATTATTAAAGGATTGGACACTCTGTAGGCAGGAAACATGTTTCCGCTGATGGTTCGGGACTCACCCAGAGGACACAGCTTAAAAATAAGGGGTAGACCATTTAGGACAGAGATGAGGAGAAACTTCTTCACCCAGAGAGTGGTGGCTGTGTGGAATGCTCTGCCCCAGAAGGCAGTGGAGGCCCAGTCTCTGGATTAGTTTAAGAAAGAGTTGGATAGAGCTGTCAAGATAGTGGAGTCAAGGGTTATGGAGATAAGGCAAGAACAGGATACTGATTGAGGATGATCAGCCATGATCATAATGAATGGTGGTGTAGGCTCGAAGGGCAGAATGGCCTACTCCTGCACCTATTGTCTATTGTCATTGTGGAGAGAGAACAAGAACAGCAAAATAATTAGACATGCAATATACTTGAAGGAAATAAGGAAAAAAGTAGGTGAGAAAGGGATCTAAGGGCAGGTCTTTGAGATGTAATAGGTCAAATCATGAAAAGAAGAGAGCTAAGGAATGGCAATAAATGGTAGTTTGTAGTAGAGCTAGCTCAAATGGAACATGCTCCTTCTGTACTGTAACATGTTGATTCTGTAAAAGCTGCTTTCCTACTATCTTTATTTGTGTTATAGTTCTGTTTAGCTCATGACCTCCAATTTCTCTAACCAACTTTTAAGATGTGATTACATCTGAAGTGTGGATGTCAAACACTGCTCCATCTCACATATGAGAGGAGGCAGTGACTTTTTGTCACTGGACTCCTTATCCAGAACCACAGGCAAATATCCTGGGGAAATAGGTTTACATTCCACCAATACAGATGATGAAGTTTGAATTCAGTGAAAATCTGGAATTTTAATGCAACCATGTAATCATTGTCAATTTGTAAGGGAGTGATTGCTGACATTGGCACCTTCTATAACTCTGTGCGCTTATTGGAAAACAAGTTTCCAAGCACTGATGTCATAATGTACATTTTATATGTGACATCATGCACAAATATATCATTGTGCGTGCATCATTTCAAAGTGAACTTCAGAAGTGGGGAGAAGGATGCCGAATGTGGGCCAGGTGCTGGCAGGTGGGAATAGATTGGGTTGGGATATCTGGTCAGCATGGACAAGTTGGACTGAAGGATCTGTTTCCGTGCTGTACATCTCTAGGACTATATGACATCTTTAGAACCTAGTGGGCGGCACGGTGGCACAGTGGTTAGCACTGCTGCCTCACAGCACCAGAGACCCGGGTTCAATTCCTGCCTCAGGCGACTGACTGTGTGGAGTTTGCACATTCTCCCAGTGTCTGCATGGGTTTCCTCTGAGTGCTCTGGTTTCGTCCCATAGTCCAAAAATGTGCAGGTTAGGTGAATTGGTCATGCTAAATTGCCGTAGTGTTAGGTGAAGGGGTAAATGTAGGGGAATGGGTCTGGGTGGGTTGTGCTTCGGTGAGTCGGTGTGGACTTGTTGGGCCGAAGGGCCTGTTTCCACACTCAGTAATCTAATTTAAACCAAACCTAATCTAAAATTATATCCCTATTAAAAGTATTCAAGACCTAGCCTTCACAGTATTATGGACCAGACCAAAACCCCTTAGAACATTCAGAAGGAGGTCTAGACATAAACTTTTTCTTATTTTAAAAAGGTAAATGTAAGGTCTTGCGCTCCAGGTATAATTTGATTGGTCAAACTACCCGATTTATAACAAAACTCACTTTATTCATCCACTATAGTCAAAATACAGTCAAGAGAAAGAAATAATTGGAATAACTCTTCGAAAGTGTAAAAGAATAGATACAGTAATTATTACTAAGTTACTGCTCTAATATACTAACACTCCATAAACACACCTTTGACAAAAGACACATTTAGAAAACAGATAGCCTCACATGCAACTACAGTGGCCCAGCAGAGAAAAAACAGAGAGAAAATTCTGAGTACAGCAGCCAGCAGAGAGATTCACTACAGTTTCCAACCTTGCTGAGACCCCAAGAACAACTGCTGAAAGCTAAAACTATAAACCCTGGTTCTGTGAAAGCTTGACCACACCCATTCAGACTGCTTTTATTGTTCCAACTCTTAAAAAAACCCAAGGCCTCACAAGCAGTTTACTCTAGTAACTCTGGTAGACTGCTTGCCATCCTGCCTTAAAACTTCTCTTCAAAACAAAAAGCCAGGCAAAATGCATCTCTTAATCATCACAAAGTCTTCTGTGGTAGTGAACTCCCCAGGTTCACCACCCTCCAAATGAAACAATGTGACACCTTAATCCTAAATAATCTTTACACTTTCCTGGGAATGTGATCTCCCTGGTTCTATCTCTATCAAAGGAAAAAAACATCCCAACCTCTCGTCTGGTCAGGCCTGCCGAAATACCACATATTTCCATCAGATCCCCTTTCCTTTCAAACTCCAGGGAATATAAGCCCAATCAAACCAACCTCTCACCATATGACAGCCTTGCATCAACCAAGCAAGCCTTCACAGTATTTTCTCCACAGCAAGCACATGCATTTCCAGGTAGGAAGACCAAAACTTCAGGCAGCAGTCTCACTATAGGCTTGCACAACCACAGCAAGATATCCCAATTTTTCCTCCTACAACAAAAACTAATCTGCCAAGTGCCCGGATTGATTGCAAGTGCCTGCATGCTCACCCCTTGCAAGGACACCTGCACATCTTCCTTTTTTGCATTTCCCTTGTTTATTAAGTATCTTATCAGTTGATAAAGAAAGTCCGCAGCCTTGTGAGAGTGTGCCTCAACAAGTCGCTATTAGTAAACAAACAAAAATAAACATGATTTTTCACACCAGGTTTCATTCCGGGATCAAATTATCCAATGGTAACATCCGCTCAGATCATCAGTCAAATCCAACCCTTTATAAAGCCTAATATCCTGTTTTACCAATTTAAAATTAATCTGCCCAAGGTACATTATGGCTCACTAATAGCCATTTACAGTGGCATGGTCAGCTTGGATTCTGCAGATACATGCCTTTGTTTAAACTTCTGCACTTGCCCAAAAATATATTAGGGCAGAGGAATTGCTTAACTCTTAAATTTCTCAATCTAGCATATAAATATTACTTTTGCAGATTACAGGTTTGACTGTGGAATCTTGCTACCTGTGTGCAACATAACCAAGGAAGAAAGAATGAACTAAAAATTAAAATAGATAATTTAATTCCAGGTCCCACATTTGGCTTAAGTCAGGTGTGCCCATGAAATCCAACTCCATCAGCCCAATGTCATGGGTTTGCTTTCTGCTCCCTGACTGCAATTTGATTTTAATTAATTTTTGGGCTTCTTTAAATGCATGATCAAATCTCTGCTCAACTCAAACATGCACTCTATCCTTTGCCTTTAATTTCATTCCCTTCCAACACCAGTATTGTCCCAGAAAGCAGGGACATTTTTAAAAAATGAGAACAAACCACAAAACAAAAACAAGAATGAATCTTCCTCCATGAATATCTTGAAAAGCAGTCAGAAATGCACAAAATACTGTGCCATGGCAGTAACAGAGGGCCAAAACATATTCCAGTAACTTTCCACGGAGGGACACTTGAATGAACAACTCATTATTGAGAGGAGGCTACAATTGGTTTTTTGCAATGTAACAAGTATGAAAAGAAGGTTGGTCAAAAATCTAGCAGCCTCCAGAAAACAAAATTCAAACCAAACAAGGCTACTGGTTTGACAGGACTGACAACTAAGAGGCTCAAAAATCTATGCAGCTGTCATCACGCAAAATGGTGTGGAAAATAGGTTGAAATGAATGCATGTGAAAAGTACAGTTACATACCTAATGAAGGTATTTTCAAAAAGGTACTTTTTTAAAAAAAATACTACACAACTTCAGATGTCAGCTGGAAGTACAGTGACTCACAAAACAGACTTGCTGCTCAAACCAAAACATCTCCAAAGTTGAAGCAGTTCTGTTGCTCCCAGAGTTTGACAGATTTCACAACATGCACATAACAATATCACACAAAGAAAACAGGATTTACCGAAACAACCAACTGAACAGGCTTGTCATGACTTGCTAACAAAACATGTCAGAAATTGTGGAACATTAACATGATTTCTATTGTCATCAAGTTAAAAGGCCCTCCTGACACTGCAGATTGGCTGGCTTATAGCAGCTCATGTAAACGTCTTCAGGGTTCAGCAGCTAAAATCCTCAGTATTTAAAAACAAATCTAAAAGCTTTTCTTGACCTTCACTAGATCAACTCTAAGGCTAAAACCAGCATCCCTTCATAAAGGGCACGCAAACTCAAGAAGCAGTCCTGAATAAATATTGCTTAACAACTAACATCTGTGGAATTGAAAGCCAACTCAGAATCCAGTGAGTACGTCGTAATCCCAAGAGCCTGCCCATCTGTGATCACATTGTTCTATGTGCCCTGATTCCACTCACTATTTAACAGATACAACATGAGAAAGGACGAAAGAAAAGGTTACCCTGCAAAGGGAACATTTTCCCTTTGGCTCGTTACATTATCAGGGAGTTTTGGGAACTTGTCAACATTTTTGGCAAGGATGCCTCTGACTCAGTATTGCTTGTGAACCACTAATACGAACCACATTATTAGTTTAAGGAAAACAATGCTTTAGCAACTGCGATCATTTCAAATCTCATATTCAAAAACCATAGTGCAATACCTACTTACACCACAATTTTGAATCAGCCCTTGTTATTTTGATTAAACACACGTAGAATCATTCTGGCCAGCTATAGTGGGACATGAAGTCACGCTTGTTTCTTGTTGCCAAAACGTATTAAACTGCTTTCTGATCTGCAAGTCAACATGCTGCATATTTCCAGAACTCATTGTTTGGAACATATTGCTATTGTAATGATAGAGTCAGAGTTCTACAGCACAGAAACAGACCTTTTGCGACAACTCATCTGCACCAACCACATATCCTGAACTAATCTAGTGCCATTTGCCAGCATTTGGCCCAAATTCCTCTCATGCTTCCTCATCATGTGCCCATCCAGATGTCTTTTAAATGCTGTAATTTTATCACCTTCTCTGGCAGCTCATCCCATATATACACCGACCCACTGCGTGAAAAACTTGCCCCTCAGGTCCCTTTTAAATCTTTCCCCTCTCACCTTAAACCTATGTCCTCTAAGTTTAGGACTCCCCAATCCTGGGACAAAGAGCTTCGCTATTCACCCTATCCATGCCTCTTATGATTATATAAACCTCTAAGGTCACTCCTCAGCCTCCAATGCTCCAGGAAAAAAAGTCCCAGCCTATTTAGCCTCTCCCTATACCTGAACCCCTCCAATTCCAGCAAGATGCTTTTAAATCTTTTCTGAACCTTTCCAAGTTTCTGTGCTTTATGACTCTATGGCATCTTTCCTACAATAGGGAGACTAGAATTGAACACTACACTGCTGCAGTTGTGAATCCATGTCATACTGAAAAATATGGACTTGTTTGGGCCAAATTAATGAAATTGATATTTCCCAGAAACATAAGCAAATTGCACACAGGGCTTCAGTAGAGAATTTGTAGCTCAACACATGTTCCTGTAACTGAGATTCAGCAAATGGTAACTGTCAACATTATGTTTAAATTTAGTGCAGAGGAGGCTTGGAGCTCAAATCAACAATACGCTTATGCCAGCAGTAGGCTGGACACAGTCTAGCAGATGGTGAACAGTTGTCATCAGGATTCCAATACACTATCATTCTATGACAATGAAATTTGTACTGCGTTAACTTAGAGTCATAGAGATGTACAGCATGGAAACAGACCCTTCGGTCCAACCCATCCATGCCGACCAGATATGCCAACCCAATCTAGTCCCACCTGCCAGCACCTGGCCCATATCCCTCCAAACCCCTCCTATTCATATACTCATCCAAATGCCTCTTAAATGTTGCAATTGTACCAGCCTCCACCACATCCTCTGGCAGCTCATTCCATACACGCACCACCCTCTGCGTGTAAAAGTTGCCCCTTTGGTCTCTTTTATATCTTTCCCTTCTCACCCGAAACTTATGCCCTCTAGTTCTGGACTCGCCCACCCCAGGAAAAAGACTTTGTCTATTTATCCTATCCATGCCCTTCATGATTTTGTAAACCTATATAAGATCACCCCTCAGCCTCCGACGCTCCAGGGGAAACAGCCCCAACCTGTTCAGCCTCTCCCTATAGCTCAAATCCTCCAACCCTGGCAACATCCTTGTAAATCTTTTCTGAACCCTTTCAAGTTTCACAACACCTTTCCGATAGGAAGCATACCAGAATTGCACGCAATATTCCAGTAGTGGCCTAATCAATGTCCTGTACAGCCGCAACATGACCTCCCAACTTCTGTAATCAATACTCTGACCAATAAAGGAAAGCATACCAAATGCCTCCTTCACTATCCTATCTACCTGCGACTCCACTTTCAAGGAGCTATGAACCTGCACTCCAAGGTCTCTTTGTTCAGCAACACTTCCTTGGACCTTACCATTAAGTGTATAAGTCCTGCTAAGATTTGTTTTCCCAAAATACAGCACCTTGCATTTATCTGAATTAAACTGTATCTGCCACTCCTCAGCCCATTGGCCCATCTGGTCAAGATCCTGTTGTAATCCAAGGTAACCTTTTTTGCTGTCCACTGCACCTCCAATTTTGTTGTCATCTGCAAATTTAATAACTATACCTCTTATGCTCACATCCAATCATGTATATAAATGACAAAAAGTAGTGGACCCAGCACCGATCCTTGTGGCACTCCACTGGTCACAGACCTCCAGTGTGAAAAACAACTCTCCACTACCCCCCTCTACCTTCTACCTTCGAGCCAGTTTTGTATCCAGATGGCTAGTTCTCCCTGTATTCTGTGAGATCTAATCTTGCTCACAAGTCTCCCATGTGAAACCTTGTTGAATGCCTTACTGAAGTCCATTTAGGTCACGTCTGCTGCTCTGCCCTCATCAATCCTCTTTGTTGTTTCTTCAAAAAAACTCAAATCAAATTTGAGACATAATTTCCCACGTGCAAAGCCATGTTGACTATCCCGAATCAGTCCTTGCCTTTCCAAATACATGTAAATCCTGTCCCTCAGGATTTCCTCCACAACTTGCCTACCACCGACATCTGGCTCACTGGTCGAGAGTTCCCTGGCTTGTCCTTACCACCTTTCTTAAATAGTGGCACCACGCAAACTCTGGTGTGTCCACATTTGGAGTAAAGTTCTGGTCACTGCATTATAGGAAGGATGTAGCTTTGGAAAGAGTTCAGAGGAATTTACTAGGATGTTGCCTGGTATGGAGGAAAGTCTTAGAAGGAAAGGCTGAGGGTCTTGAAGCTGTTTTTGTTAGAGAGAAGAATGTTAAGAGGCGATTTAACTGAGACATACAAGATAATCGGAGGGTTAGATAGGTTGGATAGTGAGAGCCTTTTTCCTCAAATGGTGATGGCTAAAACGAGGGGACATAGCTTTAAATTGAGGGATGGTGGATATAGGACAGATGTCAGAGGTAGTTTCCTTACTCAGTAATAGGGGCGTGGAACATACTGCCTGCAACAGCAGTTGACTTGCCAACTTAAAGGGCATTTAAATAGTCATTGGATAGGCATTTGGACAAGAATGGAATAGTGTAGGTTAGATGGGCTTCAGATTGGTTTCACAGGTCGACGCAACATCAAGGGCTGAAGGGCCTATACTGGGCTGTAATATGCAATGTTCACCAACTCTCCAATGTTCCGGCACCTCACCTGTCACTATCAATGATAAAAATATCTCAGCAAGGGCCCAGCAATCACTTCCCTAGCTTCCCACAGCGTTCTAGTGTACAAATCAGGTCCTGGGGCTTACTCCATTTTTGTGTGTTTCAAGACATCCAGCACTTAGTCCTCTGTAATGTGGCCTGATGGCATTCTTTTTCAACCAATGAAGATCACCTGATGTACAAGCTGTGTGTTTGCTATTGCCTCTGCTGCTTTGCAAGCCTCACTTTTAAAAAAACATTTCTTTAGTTTTAGTTTCTTATTGCTCGCTTTGTACATTACTTCCTTAAGACCTCCTTGAATTCTGTTTTCTTTAATACTGTCCAACAAACGGGACATTACAATACTTAATGTAAGGGGTGCACATGTTACAGAATGGAGTGTGCTATGTCAGTCATTTGTCAGGAGCTCACTTGAAAGCACACTACAAATGCATTAAGCAGGCATTCATATCCCCAACTCTTTTTGGGAATTGTCATCACTGAAGACCGTGGAAGTAAGAGTCAGTCAGGGGGTCTCACTTCTGTACGTTGAAGGCAGCCTTCCATAACAGTTCAGGGATTTGGCAAGTCAGGTATCTAGTCAGATTGTTCAAGGTCAGGGGCGTTGTTCCTCTGTAGTCCAAAGAGTGAGTTGCTTTGCTTCACGTGTGAATTCTTTATCTATAAGACACTTCAGCTCTGCATTGAACTTGTTTTCTGTTGGTATTGCTTGCCTGTACAGTAGTGGGTTACCAGGCCATGTGGTGAGCATTTCATATTGAACATTTACAGTTGATCCCCTAAAGCTATAAACTTGGGTCATTTTGAAACATTTTAAAAACAACTACACTCCTCAGACATGAAGTAATTGCAAACTTTGCCTCTGGATCCAAGGTAGTCACATTTATTTGGTTACTGTTTGAGTTTTTCTCCTCATGGCAACCAGAGCACATGAACATGTTTCAACGCAGCTATTTCTCCAGAATTTTCTCCTTTTACTTGAAGTTCAAGATATGTGTCTTCAGTCAATAGTTTTTTAAAGTTGTGTTCAGGATGAATCCAATTACTAATTTGTTATTTTCTTATGCAGACATATCTGAGACAAAGCCCACATCTGCCTGCAAAAAATGCTCCACTGTTTGAAGAACAGACACTTCCTCCCATGACCTGGCCAATATTGTATCCCCACAGTTGATAGATAATCTGTGATTGTCCAATGCAAATTTCTGGAGGTGTTGAAAACCTGAAATAAAACAAAAATGCTGGTGATAATAGGTCAGTAGCATCTGGGAAAGATACTTTAGGTCAACTGTTGAGTTATATCAGTTTAGGCAATTTACATCTACAGGTTAACTGCTTTGTTCCTGTTTCATAGACAAATCGAGGTTCAAAAAATAGGTCAGCTACTTTTGTTGTCTTTGCAGTGTCTAGGGCTGTGTTTGTTGTTTTTGTGAGTGTATATGAAATATAGAAAGCATGCAAACTACATAGGGTATTTGAAAAAAATCTTTTGGAAAGTCTATAAATTGCAAGTAAAATTTAAGTTGCTGCGACCTCTATGTGTCAAAGTGCACTGCAAATGAACACTGCCACAACTGTGTTTATTTTCCACAGTTGCTTTCCTCTTGAGACAAGTTCCTTTATATACATTTAAATCAGGTAATGTGCTCTCACACCCTCTGCTGACTGTTCATGAAAGACTTAAAAGCTATTTTTGTTTTATACAAAGCCATAGGAAAATGTAAAATTATGAAATACTATGCATTGTGAAATATGAAATGCTAAAGTTGAGCACCAGATGTGTAATTGGGGATATTACTGTACCTATGGTCACAACCAATTGGTAATTATTGATCTTAATATATGAATGAGACTTAAAGGTAGTAGATTTATTAAATATTTGTTAATATTTTCCCAACAAACTGTCTATGGATTAGATTAAAACAAGAAGTAACACCAAAATAGTGCTCCTAATCTTGAACATTGCAGGTTTTAAGTTTGGAAAATAAATGACCAACTCCTCTTGCTTTCTCCAAAAGAAAAATGCAGGACCCTCCACTCAAAAATAAAGATGTATTTTGGGGTACGCACTCTCCACTCACTAATGTATTGCACTCGATTCCACCCACATTTGTATTATGTTGATTTGCACAACAATTGCAGTTTCTGTTTCTAACAGTATTACTAGTGCTTCATGTCCAAGCACAATAGTTAGACTTTAGTGTTGATGGCGCTAGAAGGCTGCATCTTCCTGTGCCAGACATGTTTGAGTGGAAGCGTTATCCCTTTTCGAGCAAGTGGACTAATTGGTGCTTTGAAGTCACAGACATTATCAGGATTTCGACTGTGTGTTTGAACAAAAGCAAACAAGATATTCTGTATTTAACTAGTATTTAGTATAATATTCTAGCTTGGAATGTTTGAGTTGCACTGTCCCTGAATAAGAAACAACAAAGGTAAAAATAAACTGAAGACATCAAGTGGTCATGGTAATTACAGTTGAAGGCTGTGTTAAAAACTTCTATCTCTGTCATCTTTCCTTCACGTCTCCGAATCTTGACATAAGCATTGGGCTTGTGGCTTTGTTTAAAATGGCTATTAATCAAATTTTGCATCTATGACATCAATGTCTCCCTTGTTTCCTGGACCAGAGCAAGATGCAGTACTCATGACATAGTTTGACCTGACTTTGACTTCTTATTATGTCGCATAGTACTTGGCTCAATTAAATTTCATCTTCTGCTCTGCCTGTTTGAGTGGGTGCAGACAGTACTGTGGCTATTTCCAATAGTTTCAGTGATACGTAGTTGCCCTGTTAATCAAGTTTGAGGGGCTGCACAGCTATAAGTGCTGTTGACTTTATGAGCAGAATTTCTTTTGTACAACATCCACTATTTCATATTCTGAGAATCAATGCTTTTATTGTGGAGAAATTGCTGTTTTGCCATGTGTTTTTGTTTGCAGCTTGTAGAAACTTTTTATTTTAAAAGTCTCTTTAGCAGATTTGGTTTGGTTTGCTGAGTAAATAAACGTCTTGCGTCTGCTGAAAGTACTACCCCAATTCTAATTCTATCTGACCTCTTGTCTTTTAAAAACTTCACACTTAATATTTAATCCAACTTATGTGCCACTGACTTTCCTCGTTTGGACCATGAGCAAAATAAATCAGGTCATTGTGCTGACTTTCTGAATCTGGATCATTCATCTAAATTAGAACCTCTTGTCGATCCAACAGTGACCCCTGAAATACTCCACTCGAGCCTACTCCACACTCTGATACAATTCTCCAATATGTGCTTGTCATTTCTTAGTCTGTTGTTCATTCTGTGGTTTAACCCTGCATTCCCACAGCTGAACTTGCCCATGAGCCATTTGTGTGGTGTTTTTGTGAAAATGATAATGCATCTACTCCTAGGGATCAATGCGGTCTGATAGTTATTTCCACAGAGAAGCCAATGATGTTAATGAGGCTAGAGCTTCCCTTCTGAATCCATGATTGTTCAATTAACTAGTCAATCACAATATACTCACTTTGAGAAGGCTCTGACTTCAACTGCAATCTGAAGATGTAAACCATTATCACGTTAGTTAGCACATCAATGCAGTACTGAAGGAATGCCAGAGAGATTTGTCTGAGACTTTAAACTGAGGTGCTCTCTGCCTCCTTAAGAGGATGTGAAGGATCCTGTAGCTGTATTCCAAGAGGTGGGGACTTGTCTTTGCTAATGTTACCTTGAAATGAAACAGTACAAGTTGCCAGAGGACCAAAAGCTGCTCTCTGATTTGATCAATGACTGGTGGAGTTTAGCCTGAGGGGCAAGTCGATAAGGGTGGGGTCTTTATACTGACCTTGACCAATACTGGAAAGGAATCTGCACTGTAGCATCATATTGGACAGCCGATTTGCGATACTCAACTGAACGAGCTGGACTCGGGCAGACGATGTGGCACCTTCGCTGTTGGGGTTTTTGTGGAATCTTGACTTTAGACAAATTGTTCGGTATGCTTCATTATCATTTCACCACACTTAAAAAGTATTTTGCTGTGTTATTATTTTCCACTAAACATTTGTAGCATATCAAGGGTGTTGCAGTTAGTTTGACATTGCAGCTGTACAACAATGCTCAGCACAATGCAAGCTAACTTGCCATCAAAACCGATTTCACATTTGACATGTAAATGAATGTACATAACTTAAATAATATACCATATGTGTAATTGCTGCCAGATTCAGATATTTATTGCTTTAAACCTTCCATGGGTCGGTTAGTCATGCCAAAGTCAATGAAATCTTGTAAAGAAGAAATGAAAAATTTGTAAGGGCTACACATACTGAACACTGTTGGAATCTGTAAATGATAATAGTTTGATGTTTTCTGTCCAATGCTTTCTTCCATTTCAACAACACTGTTTAGGAAGAGTCAAACACTCTGAGATGGGGAAGGACCCAAAGGCCCAGTGTGTAAGATTTTGCTGGCTGTTCCAGCTTCTTGCCTCAAAGGCTGGCACTAACCAGGCACTAGTGTTGAACTAGACCATTACTGTAACAGTAGCATGAGAGAAACAGATGGCCAAGTTCATGCAAAGTTCATTTGAAGTCTAATATGGCTTCTTGCAGCAGTAATTTCGACATGGCACGCATGCATTTCACTTGATTCACTTGAGCTCAAAATAATTAGTTGCTAAGAGGGATTCAACTTAGTGCCAATGCAAACTAAAAAGAACTAACTTTGAAATTCCTTGTTCAAGTTGTGGAGTTTTAAGATGTTGGGCCAGGTTTTCTGACGACTGTATAGTTGTTTGTGCAGCATAGTTCACATAGGTCCATGTGGAGTACCAAATGCAGTAGCAGCATCTTCTCTTCTTCTCTCTCTCTTTTGCCCCCCACCAGCCCCAGCTTGACCCCAGTAAATCTTGGTATTGAGATGTATGTTTGAATGTGTTATTTTGAACAAGCCTGCAAGTACCCTGATGCATCTCCGCAGTCTGCAAGCACTCCATTGAATGTTAACTTGTGACTTGCTTTTGGATTGTATGTGCTAATGGAAAATATAGCTATTTAATTCCCCAAATCCTCCTTGCCTGCACATTATTTTACAGCTTGGTAATCTGTGTGTCTTGAATGACTTCTGCAGTTCTTCAACCTAGGCAATAATTGTATGGTAAAAACAATGGATAGGGTAAAGATTGTTTTGCCATTGCTGATGACTACCTCTCTGTCTAAAACAAAAACATAAATTGCTTGACAAATTAACCCTGTTTGGCACCATCTGTCACAAGAAAGCAGAGTTAACGTTTTGTTTCATCAGATGTACGGATGCTGCCAGAGCAGCTGAATTTGTCCAGCAATTTTGTTTCCGATATTCCAGCCTTCACAGTTCTTTGTTTTGTTCCCCTCTGTCCAACTTGTCTTCACTCTTATTGCACACCATTCTTCAGGTTGGAAACTGCCGCTGAAACTAGGTACTAGATTTGTGCACAAGCAGCCATGAGAGACTTAATCTGTTTTCTTCTGACCCGTCTGTTAACTTGAATGCATGTGGATTTTACTCTGTACTTGCCCAAATAGCTCCATTTGAAGTGAATGGTACATGGGGTAGCATGAATCCCTGTTGCACCCCCACCCAAAAGAAAAATAGTTCAGCAATTTGCTGCTACCTTGCTGATTCCAAGTGACCATTCTAATCTTTGTTCTGCGTTTCCTCCTTCCAGGTTCGTTGGATGATGTACTGGATTGTATTTGCCCTTTACACTGTACTTGAAACTTTTGCAGATCTCATGGTGTCTTGGTAAGAATTAAAATTGTGTTGATCTATTTTGAAGTGATATCTGGTTATGTAAAATCTTATGCCTCTTCACAAGACAAAGGGTGCCATGGTGGCTCAGTGCTTAGCACTGCTGTCTCACAGCACCAGGGACCTGGGTTAGATTCCACCTTTGGGCGACGGAGTGGAGTTAGCACATTCTCCCTGTGTCTGTGTCGGTTTTCTCCAAGTAATCTGACGTGCTCCCACAGTCCAAAGATGAAAGTTTAGGTAGATTAGCCATGAGAAATGCCGGGTTAGGGAGGTGTGTCTGGGGGAAGATGGTCTTCAGATGGTCGTGCAGACTTGATGGGTGAAATAGCCTATGTCTGCATTGCAGATATGCTATGATTGTAAGACTGCTGAATTTGCAACTTATTTTTGTTCCAGAAAATGAAAGTTTGATGTCTTAATATTTAGTAAGGGCTTGCACAATTTTGACCAAGCAAAATAAACTTTACTGTTTAAAGCACCAGAATTAATGTGATATAAATATCCATTCACGAGGGATGCCAATACTTTACTCCCTCAAAAGCTGCTTTATCTTGGATTGTCTGAGTGATTGCTCAGACCTTGGTAGTTCAATTCTTTCTCCAAAGACTAAATTCTTTGGGACCCTTGCCTAATCCTGAATTACCTAGAATTTGCTGAAAGCAGTGTTGATGCTGTCGGAAACCATTTCTGAAGCGCGGTCTCCGTTCCACATTGAAACTCTTGTGTTCCCAGCTGTTGATAATACTGAACAGAGAGAGATCCCAGACTGAGAGATCTCGTTTGATCAACCATAAATTAATAAGTTGTTTCTTTAAAGTTTACTGTGGTAGCCAGTCACTGAAAAGATTCACAAAAGGCTAACCATGTAATTTCAACAGTGAAATATAAACTTTTATTATGCAACAGGAAGTGAACTCGTAACTGTGCAAGAATTATTTGAAACAGTCTTCTTGCAAATAGCAGAAAGAGAGATTCAACTGTTTCCCTTAATAACTTTAACGACAATCAAACTTCAGGACATTCCAGTCAGCATATGAAAACCAATTGCTAACCTGTAATTGGTTACATTTTGGCAACCCATTTTCTTTGGATGACGTTATTAAGCAGACAGTGTGAGGATCAATTCCTGTCGTGCAGCATCTGGAGCGGTAAGCAGCTGTTTGGTTAAGTACGGTGTCAGAGCGAGTGTATCAGAAAGTCTCACTTTCTTTTCGAGGATGACCTCTCTCAGTTCACTTATTTCTTAACCTGCTTTCAATAGACAATAGGTGCAGGAGTAGGCCATTCTGCCCTTCAAACCTGCACCACCATTCAATGTGATCATGGCTGATCTTTCTTAATCAGTATCCTGTTCCTGCCTTATCTCCATAACCCTTAATTCCACTATCCTTGAGAGCTCTATCCAACTCTTTCTTAAATGAATCCAGAGATTGGGCCTCCACTGCCCTCTGGGGCAGAACATTCCACACAGCCAACACTCTCCAGGTGAAGAAGTTTCCCCTCATCTCTGTCCTAAATGGTCTACCCTGTATTTTTAAGCTGTGTCCTCTGGTTCGATACTCACCCATCAGTGGAAACATGTTTTCTGCCTCCAGAGTGTCCAATCCTTTAATAATCTTATATGTCTCAATCAGATCCCCTCTCAGTCTTCTAAACTCAAGGGTATACAAGCCCAGTCTCTCCAGTCTTTCAGCGTAAGGTAGTCCCGCCATTCCAGGAATTGACCTCGTGAACCTACGCTGCACTCCCTCAATAGCCAGAATGTCGTTCCTCAAATTTGGAGACCAGAACTGCACACAATTCTCCAGGTGTGGTCTAACCAGGGCCCTGTACAGCTGCAGAAGAACCTCTTTGTTTTTATACTCAATCCCTCTTGTTATGAAGGCCAGATGCTATTAGCTTTCTTCACTACCTGCTGTACCTGCATGCTTGCCTTCATTGACTGATGTACAAGAACACCCAGATCTCTTTGTACTGCCCCTTTACCTAACTTAACTCCAGTTAGGTAGTAATCTGCCTTCCTGTTTTTGCCACCAAAGTGGATAACCATACATTTATCCACATTAAACTGCATCTGCCATGCATCTGACCACTCACCTAACCTGTCCAGGTCACCCTGTAATCTCCTAACATCCTCCTCAAATTTCACCCTGCCACCCAGCTTAGTATCATCAGCAAATTTGCTAATGTTATTACTAATACCATCTTCTATATCATTAATATATATTGTAAAAAGCTGCGGTCCCAGCACCGATCCCTGCGGTACCCCTCTGGTCACTGCCTGCCATTCTGAAATGGAACCGTTTATCACTACTCTTTGTTTCCTGTCAGCCAACCAACTTTCAATCCAAGTTAGTACTTTTGCCCCCAATACCATGCGTCCTAATTTTGCTCGCTCACCTCCTATTAAATTGCTCGTCAACAGCCTGAGAGGATATTTTGATTTCTGACCTCTCAACAGCTTTCTACTCATTGAGCTTGTATCTTACTGATTTCTAAGTCATTCAGGAGCTAATTTTACTTACAGGACTACTAGGAAACTGCTAAACTAACAGCAACTCTGCTGTTAAGGGCAGCAGCTTGTCTCTGAACCTGCATGTTGTTGCCTGTCATCTTGAGGATATATTTGTGTTTCTAGAGTCCTGATGACAGGCAACATCTCTTTAAATTCGTGGAGAGTGCCTTTTCCGAATGAATTGTTCATCTCAAAGATTTAACCACCTAACTAAAATGCATTTAAAGAAATTTCCAGACAGCTCATCACTGTACCAAGAACTAAAATCAAAGTAAAATTGTCTCCTTGTCCTTAACATGAGCTTAAGAAGTACAAATAAACTTTAAGCTATTCAAAACACAATTTTGCATTTGACTGTGTATCATTGATCATCTTCAGCCAGTTAATATCTCCCAGAAAATGCGCTCCCAGAAAAAAATAAAACCAGAGAACCTTCTAAACTTTCATCTACCTCCATGACGATATAACCTGCTCTATAGTTCATCATCTTGAGCATCCCTCATTTTAAGTTTCTTGATTGATTTTTATTAAGAAACTCGGTTTGACAGCTTTGCAGACTTCAACAAATGACTTCGAGTCATAGAGATGTACAGCATGGAAACAGGCCCTTCGGTCCAACTAGTCCATGCTGATCAGATATCCCAACCTAATCTAGTCCCATTAGAGGGTCCATATCCCTCTAAATCCTTCCTATAACCATCCAGATGCTTTTCAAATGTTGCAATTGTACCAGCCTTCACCAGTTCCTCTGGCAGCTCATTCCAGACACACACCGCCCTCTGTGTGAAAACGTTTCTCCTTGGGTCCCTTTTTATATCTGTCCCCTCTCACCTTAAACTTATTCCCTCTAGTTCTGGACTCCTCCACCTCAGGGAAAGAGGAGCTGATGATTGGTGCTTGAAAAAAGACTGGAAAAGGTGTCTATAAGTGAAACAGTGATGACCAGTAGTACCTATTGTAGAATCAAAAGGCATAGTAAGAAGCTGATGTGGTTGAAATCAGTGAATCCAGAAGTTTACACAGAATTCTTTACATGCAGCAGGCCTGTCAACCTGTATGAAGTGTGATGATAAGTGGTGATGCAGCCTCCCCTTCATTTGAAATCAGTCATGAGTAATTTCTTTTTTTTTGGCTGATTAATGTGCTGTGTTTGTTGCAATTTCTGTTGATTAGCCCTTAGTGAAAACATTGGCTGCAGTATTCTTCTTGCTAGCCACCTGCACAGATGTTGGATGCTGTTACTGTCAAAATTTGAGTCATTTTTCAAGAGTTATGTTTATGTAATATTACAGAATTATTTTTGGGACACTCATCTGCAACATAATGGCACCTGTTTCCACATCTACAGTGAGTGCCTGAATTTTCATGAAACCCAGTAAGGTGTTATCGATGTGGCTGTGGTTATTCAGTTTCTTTTATTAATTAACTTTTGTAGCTGCGTCAGTATTTATTGTCCATCTGTAATTGCCCTTGAGAAGGTGGTGAGGTACTTTGTTGAACTACTGCAGTTTATGTGGTATAGGTACACCTACAGGATACAAGGAGGGGGATGTTCCAGCAACCGTGAGGGGGAACCTATTGTATATATCCAAGTTCTGATGGAAATGTGTAGTTAAGGTTCCATTTCTCTGCTGCCGTTGTACTTTTAGGTGGAAATAGTTGTTTAGTTTGGAAGGTATCGATTTAGGAGCCTTTGTGAATTTCTACAGTGTATCTTGTATGTGGTACACCCTGCTGGTACTGAGCATGGATGGTAGAGGAAATGGATGCTTGTGGATGTGATGCCATTTAAGTGGGCTGCTTTGTCCTGGATGATGTCAAGCTTCTTGAGTGTGATTTGAGTTTTACTCATCCAGGCAAGTGGGAAGTACTTCATCACGATACTGACTTGTGTCTTAGTGGTGAACAGGCTTTGGGGAGTCAGGGGGTGAGTCATTATTGCAGGATTTCCAACAATGTAATCAGTGAAAAGTCTGACCCTGTCTCTCTCTCTCTCAAAATACTGGTGGGAGCTGGCACCCAATTTGAGAGTCGAGCTTGTGAGGCGTTCAAATACTTAGATGATTTGCCGAACCTAAGATAGATCGAGAATCCCCAGGGAAACCACTCATGGTGGCCCTCCATCCACTATGTTAACCCTTTACTATCTCCATCACTGATGCAGTAGCAGCAGTGTGTGCTGTCTGCAGAATGCAGTGCAGCAACTCACTAAGACTGGCAAGTTTTGAGAAGATTTGTAGCTCAGGTTGAGGTTCTGGATGTAGGTTTGCTCGCTGAGTTGGAAGGTTCATTTTCAGACGTTTAGTCCCCATACGAGGTAACATCTTCAGTGAGCCTCCAGACGGAGCAAACCTTCATCCATCACCAAGACTGCTTTTACAGCGTTTTCCAAACATGTGATCTCTCTTACCTAGAAGTACATGTGCAGTAGATGCATTGGAGCTCTACCACCTGCAAATTCCCCCTCCAAGCCATTCACTGTCCCAAACTGGAAACATTGCCATTCCTACAGTATTAAAAATCTGGAGCTCCCTTCTGAGTAGCACTGTAACTGTTCATGCCCCACTGTGGATTTGCATTTCAAGAAGACACTTTATCCAGAGCTTTTAGGGATTGCTAATAATAATCACATCCCATGAACAGAAAAAAGGAGCTCAGATGCTGCTGTGTATTTGGGTATTCATCAAGATATTGACAGTTCCATGTGGGCTGGAAACAGCAAGAAATGTTACAAACTTAATTGTTTGCTTATCATCCTGACTTGGGATCTTAATTTGGTCTGTAATCATTGAATTTCAGGTTGTGGATATTTAATTGCTCATGGGAAATTTTTCTGTATTGGTGAGGTTAACCAGCAGACTTGGGATCTAAAAATTGATTCATGGGACCCATTCAAAGAAATTCATTTATTCACAGAAATACATCAAGAGCATAGCTCCCATCGGTTTCCTGGTTTAGAAAAGAGTTTCTAGATGCCTTCTCCATTTTGCTGTAAATAGCAGTTTGTTCCTCCAGAGGTTGTTGCAGTTGTGACTTTGATTGCTTATGGGGTATCCTTGAAGCAGATATTATCAGCAAGGCTGTCTCTTTTCCCTATATACTATATTGCCTGAACTTGTCTGCGGTTCCCTGGCAGTTGAAGTTACTGTGCCCTTTCTCCAGTGAAGTTTATCTTTGTATTCCCCTTGAGTAGAGCTGACTACTGTCCATGTTGTATTCTAAACCATTCTTGCCATGCATGCACAGGGAAGTGATTTGTCATATTCCTAGCATGGCATTAGCTAAAACAGAACAAGCTCTGATACTGTGTGGGAGAATAAGGTTCTTTAATTCCTTGTGTATTGTAATCCTCCTTCATTTATATCTATACATAGGTTCACGATCAAATATTCTGCAGAATAATACAAACCCCTCTATTCACATACTCATTCTGGACTGGCATTCTCCCGATCAGTTATGTGATCAGTTGCATCATCACTTAAATCGTCAACAGTTACTAATATAGATTCTAAATAGTTGAGGCCCAGTGATGCTACATGGAGGCCCACCACCCAGTGTCTTGCAGAAACTGAGCTCAGGCAATATTAATCTTTGTTTTGGGAGAAATATGTCTCTTGAAGAATAATGAGGACTCTCCCAATGTGCTTTTATCTCTCTAAGTTCTCTTGCTAAAAGTTTGCCCTCAATTTGTATTTCAATTTTTGTAACATGCTTTTAGAGTCTGGTGAGGGAATAGGAGACAAAGATGTGTGAAACTGCAATTGCACATCTATATGAAGCAATTTTTGGAAAATATGTTTCCAACTTCGCTATATTTGTCAAACTGCAGCTGTGTTTTGCAAAATTTGAGCAAGCATGGTGTAAGTAATCGAGTAATGAACCAAGATGACTCTACTTTTGTCAGTTTACATCTAAATATCTGCCGTAATTGACCTGAGTTTTATATTTAGCTTGATAATTGTTACTCTTTGTTTGCAGGCTTCCACTGTACTATGAACTTAAAGTGGCATTTGTTATCTGGCTGCTATCCCCATACACTCGCGGTGCAAGTTTACTTTACAGAAAGTTCCTACATCCTCTTCTCTCCTCACGTGAACGGGTAAGTATTTCAATTGCTCTCAAGTCTAATTCTTAATTGATCCACATTCTAACTATACCATGTGAGTGAAAGCAGTTTAAATTGTTAGTTTTTATCAGGACTGGTATTGGTTTGGAGTACATGATGCACAAACTGAAGATGCATCAAAGTGCAATAGAAACATTAATTGCAGTTTTGTGAAATAAAACTTATTTGAGTCTTGTTTGCTTTTCACAGAATTACAGAATTATTACAATGTAGGTGGAGACCACTCTGCCTGTCCTGTCGTGTTTTGTGTTGTCTGGTTCTATCTTACCAGTCAGTTGTGCTCTTAGTAGCAACAAATATTTAACTGAAAATTTGCAATGGAAAACATTTTTAAATTCGAATTGAACTTTGTGAGCTTATCAATTGGCATAATTTGAAATACTGTACATGAGAAAGGGTTTAGCTGTTCTGCAGTGAGAGGTGACTTAATGGAATGGTTGTAGTCTGTTTTTGAGACTATCCTTACGGAAGACAAATACAATGTTATACTTGTCAAGTTTGGGGATGTAAGGTATGGAATGACTGGCTGCAGCTTAAGCAATTTCTCGGGCCCAACAGCTAAATACATCTGAATGCACAAGTCCGATTTATTTGGTTTCCATCCACTCTCCTAAGACCTCTTTAATGTTGTCACATAGAGCTGGGAGATGGAATGAGCCTGAATATATTCGTACATTACTGTTCTAATGGATAGAGAATAAGTATTGAAGGAGTACTACAATGTCAACTGTGGCTTTCTTCAGATGAAATGTTAAAGTTTAGACCCATTTTTCTCCAAAGTGGACATAAAATGTGACACCAACAAAAGTGGAGCATTTTCAACTTGTATCTCTTAGTCTATTGATTAACTGATTACTTGACTAATTGCTGTTTGGACTTGCCTGTTACAGATTGGTTATGTGAAGCTTTGGATTGTTCCTAATTGCAAAGCGAATTGAATAAATTCAAATTCTGCCTTAACATTTCAACAAAAATTTAAGTCTTCTTTTGGTTTTAAAAACTTTCTCACAAAGCTATTAATCAATCTTTATGTAAAAGACAGTGGAGTTTAATTTTTGAACTAATATTTACAGGAAATTGATGACTATATTAGTCAAGCCAAAGATCGAAGCTACGATACTATGGTGAAGTTTGGAAAGCAAGGTCTAAACTTTGCTGCAACTGCTGCTGTAACTGCTGCAGTGAAGGCAAGTATTGTATCCTTGTTGAAAATTGCTGAAGTTGAAGATTTGTATAAAATCAAATTCACACAATATTTTAATATCTGAACATAACATAGTTCTAGATCCTCTTTGGAATTTATCCCATCCTGTTTTCAGGCTGAGTTAAGACCATCCTGTGTTTATCCCGTAAGGTTTATTTTTTAAAGTTCTAAGGTACATGTGCAAGACATGAAAGAGGGAACATTTGTAACATGGATATTAGTTTGCATCAAAGGTCGTACGCAAAAGAGAAAACAGAATGGGATGTTTTTCATTTTTGTGCACACATCCCCTCATAAAGTGCATCACATGCATCATCAGATATTTCAGGTTTACTTCTGCAATGTTAGACTATCTTAAAGTATGCCTTTATTAAGCATCCAAATACTTGGATATACCAAAAGTTGATGCATATATTAAAAACACGGTTTATTTCCGTTGTATTTTAATTCTGCACCAACAGTTTTATCGATTTAACTTTGTTCTTGCCTAGCTTGTAGTTACCCTTCTGTCTTTTATTCTAACTGTGATATTGCTTTCTCTTGCCTGTACTCGCAAACTGTCTTCAGGATTGTTGCTCAGCTTTCTGCTGTTGTACTGGCCCATTCAAGTTGAGGTAATGAGACTATTGGCATAAGTTGTTTGACATGGATAATTGCTGCTGTACTTATTTTTCTAAGATATGGTTGACTGGCACTAATTACCTTTTTTAGCCTTAAATTTGGATGTGTGTCACTGTTGGGAAAATTCCAATAATTGGAATTGTATTGCTGGCTTTTAAAGCTACAAGCAGCGTGTATTCCTCATCAGTAGCCTTGCAACTTCAATGTGTTTTGTCCTTTTGAATATTTCTATACAATCTTTGTGTTTTGGAATTCAAGCAGCTTTAAAAACTTTAAAATGTAAGTTGATCTGAAAATTAAAATGGAGATATTGGGGTGGGTTCTTCTATAATTAACATTGCAAGCAATTGGTTATGGAATGAAAATTGAACAAGTCTTTGTACCAATTGAAGTTTCAGTTAGAAAAAGGTCATCTTCTAATTGCTACATTTGTTAACTTGTCAACATATCCTGACAGTAAAACAAAAAACAACTCCTTGCTGGTCCTTCTGGTTTAGACTTCCATTCTTTGAGGAATTTTGGTATTGGTTTTGACCACCTAATTTTATGCAAAGCACAATTTATAGTTTCCCATTTATAACATGCTAAATTATTTCCAGCTCTTGCTTGTGCTCACTCTGGAGAATACAGTTCTGTCCAGTTGCTTAAATGTCATCGTGTGATTGTGCCAGTTATAGTTAGCTTGTAATGATATGCAGTTTTTTAAATCTCTAAGTGTTGCTTTTAACAGTGTTTATGAAAAAGCAGGATTTTGACAGTTGCGCATGTAAACTAGTTGCTTTCCTTTGGGAGTATTTTTTTCTTGTTATTTATCTTTTTCCTTGGTTTAGTAATGTCCATTGTCACCTGGTTTTGATTATGTATTGATCTTTTTGTTTTTTAAAAAAAAGTAAGACCTTCCAATGTCATTTGTGATGTTGAAATTGCGCTGCAGTTTTAATTCTATGTTGCTAGAAACCTGAAGTAGATTTCTGAGATGAGATGCCCTCTTATTAGGAGGGTAGGGGTAGGGAGGGCGGCATGGTGGCACAGTGGTTAGCACTGCTGCCTCACAGCGCCAGAGACCCGGGTTCAATTCCCGACTCAGGCGACTGACTGTGTGGAGTTTGCATGTTCTCCCCGTGTCTGTGTGGGTTTCCTCCGGGTGCTCCGGTTTCCTCCCACACTCCAAAGATGTGCAGGTCAGGTGAATTGGCCATGCTAAATTGCCCGTAGTGTTAGGTAAGGGGTAAATGTAGGGGAATGGGTGGGTTGTGCTTCGGCGGGTCGGTGTGGACTTGTTAGGCCGAAGGGCCTGTTTCCACACTGTAAGTAATCTAATCTAATCTAATCTAATCTAATATATTTGTAGATCCCTGTTGTTGAAAGAGACCAATGTTTGAAGCACTTAGAAGTTATCCACTTGTTAGAATGAGCATCGTTCATGAGAGAGCTTGAGCATTGTTCCAAGTGGCTACTTGACTATGGTGAGACTCATCTCAATCAGCACACTTTGACTGGTTACTGGATGGCAGTAGAGAGCCTTACATTTTTTAATTGAAGTCTGACCATGATGGTCTCAATGTGTATAGTCCCAGCTGACATTACACATTCTAGATCTGAGATTAAACCTGACCTCTGACTTCGTGCCACACCATTTTGTGCGTGTATCCTTTAAGACAGAAGGAAGACTTTTTAAAATCTCTAACTATAGCACAGCAGTTGTTAAACATTGGATGAATTTGGTGAAAAATGAAGGTTTACCATCTCTAATTTTTGTTGTTCTACGTAGAGTCAAGGCGCAATCACAGAAAGACTGAGAAGTTTGAGTATGCACGATTTAACAGCAATACAAGGTGATGAGCCAGTAGGATACCGTGCCATCGATGGTGCTGTCGATGCCAGAAGGAAGGTGAAACATTTGAAAGATGATGCTAGTAAGTAGTTTAACAAAAACATGACAACCACTTAAATGTAATTGTTGAAGTAGTGAGATATGTAGTGCAGCAGCATATAAACTTTGTGGAAAGTAAACTCTGAAACTGGACTGCAGTTGTCACATGTATGTACCATGCCCGAATTGTTTTGGAAAGTAGAGAGTTTGGGTAAAGAGAAGGGTACCTGGAGTTCACTACACCAGTCTGACATTTTAGAATGTGATTCAGTATCATCATCTTTTAATCTGAGATCTGGGCTTCACTTGAAACCGAAGTGTTAGGCGGCAGTCAAATATCTGAGCTATAATGATTATATTACAGAGCTAGTAATCCTGTGGTTAGGAGATTAGCATTCAAATCTTGCCATGGTAACTGGAATTTATTTCAAGAAAAATCTGGAGTAAGTATCTACAACGAGTAATATTGACCATTGAACAGTTGGATGGTCATAAAAGCCTCATCTGGGTCTCCAGTATTATTGAGGGAAGGAAATCTGTCATCCTTGTATCATCTGGCCTATATATGACTCCAAATGCACAGCAATGCGACTATCTCTTAACTGCTTTCTGACATGCCTTACCAAGGAATTTAGTTGTCAAGAAGGTAACTGACCACTGTCTCTTTGAATCATTCATGGATGGACAATGAACTTTGGCTTACTAGTGACATCCTCATTTAATTTCAGTGATTTCCTGACCTGTGGTGAGTTTGAACAGTAAAATTCACTTTGTAACTTTCATTAATTGTTTCCTGCTCCTGGAGACCACAAATCTCTAGAATGGCAATTAGTATTTCATTGCAGTTGAGCATGCTCCAAAGGATTTGGCTAGGCAAGCATGAATTTTTAAACTTGATTCTCATCTTGATCCGAGGGAGGGAAGGTGGAACTGCTTGCTTTCCCAGCCTTGACATCTGGCAAGTTTGGCAGTCTGCCTGACTTCAGTTGAAACATGTGATTACGGAAATGTGTATGTTTATCTTCAGTTTACAGATTTGCTTCAGCACTACTTTTCCACATTGGTAGAAATCTGAAACTTGCTTTACCCCATGCACTCTGTCGCCAGCTCTTGCAAGGCTGTGCATACTAAGTATTTCAAGATGAATTGACAATCATGTTATTGATATTCATTGGTCTAAAGTGTTTCCCTATTTTGCTTACCAATTGGCAAGTGGCTTTTTGAAATTTGCAAACTATTGTTTGCATATAATGACAAAATGTCACTTTGTACTATGCTAAAAGAGGCCCACACTGTGAAAGCAGGAAATGCATCATGAAACCAGTGTAGTAAAGGGACAAATATATTGTGTTTCTAAATGAGAACTTTTTGCCTTGTTACAACGTGTATCCTGATGATCAGTTGTTTTTGAATGCTTCATAGTATATCTGTTGGATTAACAATAATTTCACTGACATCACAATTTTTGTCAGTTTGGCCTAAATTCAGAATTGAGGGATTATGTGGAGTGTCCAGAGGCTAATTGAAAAGCAGAATAAGCACTGGATTTATGGTTTAGCGTTGGTGCCAAGACCAACCTGCAGTGACTGAACTTGTGGAAATGCATCCTGAATGATCATGCACAGGTGAAACTTCCAGTTTTGCTAAGTTTTCTAAATCAAAATAAATTCAAAATAATCAAGTGAATTATAATTATTACTCAATACAATGGCAAATATAACTAGTGTGTTCAATATAACTAATTACATTGGGCATCTTGTGCCAAGCTCTCTACTTTTGTATCTCCTGCTCATCTGGCACTTGGTGCTGTTTGTAAAAGCATTTAAGGTCTCATGATTACATATTCATCGTTTCTGGAGAGAGGAACATATTTTAATTTCCTGCTGGTGGTGACGAAAATTGTATAATTGATGTTTAATTATATTTATAGATATATAGATGTGCACCATGGGTGTGTTGTGTGTTCTGATGTATTTAGCCTGGGTGGACAGATATTCTGAAACTGCAAAATGTGTTTTTGCAATTCTAGACTAATCCTAGGTTCCAACTGTATGAACCACTTAGTTGTTTTGAGAGCTATGGTATCTGGTTATTGAAGTGTTTGGTGCCCCCATGTGGAGAATAGGTCAACTGTAGAATGATTTTCCTTATTTGGACATTGTTCCTGACGGAATTTAAACAGTGAAGTGAACTTCAATGCCTGCTTTGTCCATTGGCAGACACTCGACTTTCACATCCATAAGCTTGTGCAAGCGCATTTGCAGACTGTGGTTAGTAAATTGTCATTTCATTTCAGACAGGAGTTTTAATTTTGATGATGATATGGATGGTAAGGGGCAGTCAGAGGAAGACCATGATGCTGCTCATTCAGACGATGAGATTGCCAAACAGAAATACCTCCGACGATCACAGAGCCTTAAACTGAAACAGCGAGGCTATCGTAAAGAGGTAAATTCTATCTGCCCTCTACAGCTTTGCATCTTTCTCTTTTAATCTGTCATCCTCATTTTGATTTCTTACAATGTTTTGGGGCATATATTGAAGTGATTTTAATGTTTCAATTTATATCTGAATACAGTTTGAGCTAAAATGACTACAGTTGAAATTTAGGTTCTGTTCAGGATTGAGTATGAATTTGAAAACTGATCAGATGTTTGCTTGCTTATACAACATAGAACTTAATCCCATCAAAATCATAGACTTGTTCTGCTAAAGCATTGATTTTGCCAAACTTGAAGGGTTTTGTTAAGAGCACTTCTTTGCAATGGCATAAATGTTGGTGACAAGGGGGCATAGATTTCAGCTGAGTGAAAATTCATTGGTATGGAATCTGCTTCCAACTTATAAAATAAAAATACTTGGAGTGCAATTCCAACTTACAGAGCAAACAAAGTTAGTAAGGCATTTTCTCTTTTGTTTACCCTGTAATATATTCAGCTGTTCAAAATTAAATAATTAACCTTTCTGTGCTGTTAGGCGAATAACTTCAACTGTATAATTTTATGACCAAAGTCCCTCATGCCTTTTGCTATTTGACTAAATCGCTGCACCCTCTCCAAGGAATGGTTTATCTGTGAATGGGGAAATTGAAAATGAGAAGTGTGAATTGTTTGGAAAAATTCAACATGCCGGATAATTATTAGTATGGACAATAGGCAAGTGTTAATGTGCATTTCATTTAAAAAAATGTATTAAACAAATTTTATTTTGTACAGACCAGGTATGGATCACTGAAACTGAGAACAAAGAAGAGAACCCAATGTACTTATATCACTACAGGATGAAGTGACTATTTTGCTAAAGATTTCTACTGATTGTGACTTAACCTGAATATACGCAGTTTGATATGTTATAAATATTTCAATTTTTCAAAAAAAACTGCAAATCCATGGTTCCTACATAGTCTCTTCTTGACTGATCCCACTGAGTTAACCCTGCAAATGACTGCCGCTTTCCTTGTAAGTGTGTCCTGTGATCAGTGGGCTTGAAAGTAATGAACATTACTGGTAGTTTATTTTTAAAAAAATTAACAGGAAATGTAATCATCATTGATCAACTTAACTTTTTGCCTGAAGTGTAATCTGTAACTATTGGAACAGAACAAAGAAGAATTGGACAACTGAGAAACCAAGACTGATTATTTCAAGGAAAAAATATGAAATACTTGAATCCTATAATACTTCCAGGTCTTAAAAATAACTTGAATTTGAGCTATCTTTAAAGCATCTAAGTCAACAAATATTCCAAATGCACTTTCTTCATAGAAGTGCACACCTGACTCCAACTTAAAATGTTTTCAGGAACGCTTGGTGACTTTGTAGATTAATATTTGGAATGTTAGTATTGTAATATATGTGCATTTTACAAATAACACGCTTCCAAAGTTGTGTATTTTAAGCCAAAATGCGAAATTCTTGGTATTTTCAAATATAAGTGTATGGAACACTAATTGCATGTTTTTATAGTTTTGTAAAGTTTAATGGTGCCTTCACTTCAATAAGGTTGGGATGTGTTTATGCTGTAAATCCTTTAATTTCCTTCATTTTTAAACATGAAATATACCGATGTAATTTTTGAAGCAAGTACTTGGGGAAATTATCATGTGTAGTCTTGAATGTAAAGTATTCTCTGAATTCTGCCATTCGGGTAAATGTTGACACTGTGTAGTAGATGACTATTTATTTACCAGGTCCCCAAAATAGCTGAAGTTTTGGTTGTGTTCTGATGTGTAGAATGCAGCTGAGCTGCAACAGATATACCAATTAGTGCAAGACTTGGAGCTTATATTTTAATAAATTTACTTCTGATAGAACACATTTTTGCCTTTAACTGCTTATTGTGTGTACTTGATGGTCGGTGTTGTTCATCACTCCCAAGTTTTGTCTTGAAATAACTAAAAGGAGACTTTGATTTATTTATTTGGTGATTTTTGCAACCACTGCATGCCTCAAATGTACTTGAGAGCCAGTGAAGCATGTTCGAACTGATGTAATGTTTGGACAGTTGATTTGCACACAGCTTTACAAACAGCAATTCGATAATGTCAGTGCTGTTTTGTGACACTTGACTGAAGGATAAATGCTGGCTTGTACATTGGGGATAACTGATCTGATCTTCAAATCATGGCTATCGGTCTCTGATACACCACTTCAGCACACTGATGGAAACTTGACTTCGAGCATTGTCTGAGAGACAGTGTGGTAATGCCGCAGAAATATATCTGATTGAGATTCACTATATGCCACTGATTGGCCATCACTAACTTGCACTTACACTGACTTTTTAAAGAACACTCTAATTTGATGTTGTGGTTCTGTTCGCCGAGCTGGGAATTTGTGTTGCAGACGTTTCGTCCCCTGTCTAGGTGACATCCTCAGTGCTTGGGAGCCTCCTGTGAAGCGCTTCTGTGATGTTTCCTCAGGCATTTATAGTGATTTGTATCTGCCGCTTCCGGTTGTCAGTTCCAGCTGTCGGTTGCAGTGGCCGGTATATTGGGTCCAGGTCGATGTGCTTATTGATTGAATCTGTGGATGAATGCCATGCCTCTAGGAATTCCCTGGCTGTTCTCTGTTTGGCTTGTCCTATAATGGTAGTGTTGTCCCAGTCGAACTCATGTTGCTTGTCATCTGCGTGTGTGGATACTAAGGATAGCTGGTCGTGTCGTTTCGTGGCTAGTTTCCTTTTCGAACTCTGGCCATCATTCTTGGCACATCCTGATTTAATATTATCGATTACAGTATTTTATGTATGCTGCTTCTGTTATTGAATTTAGAGTTAAAGAATCCCTACAGTGTGGGAGCATACCATTCGGCTCATCGAGTCAAAACTGACTCTCTGAAGAGCATCCCACCCAGAACCACCACCCTCCCCAATCCCTGCATTTCACATAGCTGGCCCAACTAACCTGCACATCCCTGGATATATGGGCAATTTAGCATGATCTATCCACCTAAACTGCGCACGTTTGGGAGGCACCCTGATGAAACCCATGCAAATAGGAGAATATGCCAACTCCATACAGACAGTCACCCAAGGTGGGGATTGAACCCAGGTGTCTGGTGCTGTGAGGCAGCAGTGCTAACCATTGAGCCGCCATGCCACTCCTTTCCACTTTTAAAAAAAAATGGAGAAAAGCTGCAGAATGGTATGGTACAGCAGAATTCTGGGTATCCTGCATGAATTGCAAAGTATTAGCCAGCAGGTGGAACAAGTAATTCAGAAAAGATTGTGATGTCCAAATAGTGAAGCCTTGATCACTACAGTGCTTTGGTGAAACTATGCCTCAAGTACTGTATACAGATTAGGTCACCTTATTTGTTGGATATTCTTACGTTCAGAGCATGTTCACTGGTCTAATTGTATTATGGAGAAAGGTTGGGCAGCTGTGGCTTGTACTCATTGGAGTGCACAAGAAGAAGGTGGGCACTTTGAAACAATGATTCTGATTTAGCTTGACAGGATCGATGCCGAGAGGATGTTTTCCCTTTGGGGGCGCAATTGGAAGATAATTAGTCTCCCATTTAGAGACAGAAATGACATTTAGTCTCTGAGAGTTGTTAGTCTTTGGAATTGTGTTTCCCAGTTAGCATTAGAGGGTGGATCAGTGAATATATTCAAGATTAAGTTGGGCAGATTTTTAATTAGCAAGGGAATTGCGATGTATGGAGAAGAGGTGGCAAGTTGTAGTTAAGGCTGCAATCAGATCAGCCATGAGGGGCCAAATAAAAAGTAAACAGAAAACCCAGTTCCCTTGATACCCTCCCGACCAAAGTTCCCAGGACAGGGGTAATAAGGGGTTAAACTACAGAAGAAAACATTCTCTGCTCTTCCAGAGAGTCCAAAAAATAAATAATAGTGAAGCAGCCCCGGCAGGGGCACTGTATTGAAATCAAACGCAAATGAAAACATGAAGTGGGAATCACAATGCAAGTCAGCTGTATTGGCCAGCAAGGCTAAACCTCCTATAGCAATCCCCCCCCCTGTACAAGTTGGTTGAGTTTTCTCCATTATGTGTTACAACTTTACTCAAATAACCCAAGCATTTTTGGGAAGGGATGCTTTCACATTTGGACCGGGTATAATGGAGAGCTCATTGTTTTCCATTACCAATCCTTGTCCTGTACTTGATATCTGGTGTAACCACACCAGTGGTAATTTTTAACTTGATATCTTTTGGTCTTATTCTTTCTTGCCAGTGGCCTTGAAAAAACCTTGTATTAGCAAGCAGCCATTTATACCAGAGTCCAGAAATGTTCTTCAAAACTGTACATTCACATTCCAGTCCTTTCAAATCTCTCCCTGTGTCAGGACTGAGACATGAGTATTTAAAAGCTTTTATTTATTCAAGACCTGTATTAACTTCTGTTTCATTATACATATATTCACCTGGATCTATTTTTACAATTGTTTCAAAGAGAGTTAGGCTTTCTCTTCTCGGAGTTGTTAGGATTGCCATGAAATTAGGCAGGTTAAATATTGAACAACAGAAAGGAAGTATGTGATAGTGTGGTGATAACTGCCATGTTACACTAATTTGTTGCAGTTGTTGTGAGTATGTTCACCGAGCTGGGAAGTTGGATTGCAGACATTTCATCCCCCTGTCGAGGTGACAATCTTAGTGCTGTGGAGCCTCCTGTGAAGTGTTGCTGGACTGTGTCTTCTGGAATTTATTTGGTTTTGTTCCTGCTGCTTCCAGTTGCTGGTTCTGGTTATTCGTTTCAGTATATTGGGTCTCGGTTGCCGTGTTAGTTGATGGAGTTCATGGATGAGTGCCATGCTTCTAGAAATTCTCTAGGTGTTCTCTGTTTGGCTTTGCCACAAACGAATATCCCCACAACTTCATCTGCAGATACCCCGCAGACAGACAACGTGACAAGGACGTGCAATGACCCAACATGCTAACCACGCTACCTTGTATAAAAAATGTCTCTGAACTGACAGCCAGACGTCTCCGACCACTTGGCTTAATGACAGCCCATAAACCGACAGCCACGCTCAGACAACAACTCACCGCCACAAATTTGACTGGCATAACAATAATAATGGGACAAGCCAAACAGAGGACAGCCAGAGAATTTCCAGAAGCATGGCACTCCTCCATGGTCTCCATCAATAAACCCATTGACCTAGATTCAATATTCCGACCACTGCAATGAGGAACTGGAACCGGAATCGGCAGGAATGAAACCAAGTAAATTCCAACCAACACAGTACACCAGCACTTCACAGGAGGCTCCACAGTGCTGGGGATGTCACCTAGACAGGGAGTGAAATGTCTGCAAACCAACTTCCTAGCTTGGCGAACATACCCATTACCACGGCAACTGACACCTGAGCTACACCTCTTTACACAAACCTTGAACTATAATTGTAACTATGCATTGTTTAGAATGACAGCAAAAGCAGGTCAGTTTTCGTTTATGTTTTTTGATGTCATATCTCAAAACACTGCATAGCAAACACAGCAAATGGGACTAATTAGGTTAGGATGTCTGGTCGGTGTAGACGAATTGGACTGAAGGGTCTGTTTCTATGCTGTACATATCTATGACAGGAAATATTCAGAATGGCTGACCATTCAGCAGCTTTCCAACCCAAAGGGAATGAATGAAGTGTGCTTTTGGGACAGAATTCTCAACAACAGTAGCTGTGTGCAAAAAGGAAATTTCCAATGATTGAAGGAAGAATTGACTGGGAACCTGGAACTGTAGGAGCATTGTTTAAATTGGAAAGGCAGCTGGTACAATTGTGGTCTCGGAGGACAACATACAACAATGTAATTGTCCAGGTGATAAAGGTATGGATTGCAGTATGGGAACAGGAAGTGAAGAGTACAAACTATTTTGTGAAAATAAGGGCTGAGTCCATCAGAATAGCAAGGTTATGCTTTGAGTGGGTGGTTGGGAGACAGTTGGAAATGAAATCAGAGGCACTTTGGTGCTGACATAAACTAAAAAGTATGGCTTAAATTTTTGCTGAATTGCAAACATAGGAATTTTGGCTGATGCAGGACTTAATGTAAGGCAGATTGATAGGATGTGATGGCCAATGGTGTCAGATGTAAAATATAGCAGTCAGTTTAAAGCTAACATTGTACTTCGAGTCATAGAAATGCACAGCACGGAAACAGACCTTTAGTCCAACTCATCCATGCTGACCAGATATCCTAAGCTAATCTAGTCCCATTTCCCAGCACTTGGCCCATATTCCTGTAAACCCTTTCTATTCATATACCCATCCAGCTGCCTTTTAAATGTTGTAATTGTACCAGGCTCTACCACTTCCTCTGGCAGCTCATTCCATACGCGCACCACCCTCTGCATGAAAAAGTTGTTCCTTACATCCCTTTTAAATTTAGGGTGTAGGTTTGCTCGCTGAGCTGTAGGTTTGATATCCAGACGGTTCATTACCTGGCTCGGTAACATCATCAGTGGCGACCTCCAAGTGAAGCGAAGCTATTGTCTCCTGCTTTCTATTTATATCTTTCTCCTGGATGGGGTTCCTGGGGTTTGTGGTGATGTCAGTTCCTGTTCGTTTTCTGAGGGGTTGATAGATGGCATCTAGATCTATCCCACCAACAACCCCACCAACACTCTCAAACAAAAGCTAACAAACTGAAAAGACCCAGTACAACCCATGGACAAAACCAACATCATCTTCAAAATTCCATGCAAGGACTGCCACAAACACTATGTAGGACAAACAGGAAGAAAGTTAGCCACCAGGATACACAAACACCAGCTAGCCACAAAAAGACACGACCCTCTCTCCCTCATAGCCCTACACACGGATGAAAAAAAACCATTTCGACTGGGACAACACGTCTATCCTGGGAGTGGCTAAGCAAAGACATGCCAGAGATTTCCTAGAGGCCCGGCACTCCAACCACAACGCCATAAACAAACACACAGATCTAGATACCATCTATCAATCCCTCAGAAAACGAACAGGAAATTACATCACCACAAACTCCAGGAACCCCATCCAGGACAAACATATAAATAGAAAGCAGGAGACAACAGCTTCGCTTCACTTGGAGGTCGCCACTGATGATGTTACCTAGCCAGGTAATGAAACGTCTGGATATCAAACCTACAGCTCAGCAAGCAAACTTACACCCTAAACCTTAACCTGAGCTACAAACCTTGCAAAAAAGTCCCTTTTAAATCTTTGCCCTTTCACTTTCATCCTTGCAATGGTCATAGTAAAAACTACCATTCAGATGAAATGTCAGGTATGTATGGAGAGCAAAGGCAGAACCAAAAATAAAACCTTTCATTTATGTGCTACCTCATGTGACTGCAGAATTTTGCAAAGTACTTTGCATCTAAAATATGTTTTGACATGTCTCAGTTGTTATTTGGATGAAAACAATTTGCATACAGTTAATGTGCAAGTAAACAGAGTTACATAATGGCCAATATCATGAGAGAACTGCCCTGCTCTTAAGTAGGTTCATGGGTTCTGTTGCACACTGAGGGGGAAGATCATTGCAGTTAACTATCTCACCTCAACACCTCCAACAATGTAGTGTTCCCTCAGTATTGCCTGGAGTGTTGGGCTAGACTATGCATTCCAGTCTGTGGAGTGTTAATTTAACCCACAGTCAAGAAGTTTGATTACCGATTTGAAGTTAACAATAAAGGTGAGTATGTGATATTGAGCAGTAAATTTCTGATTGTGTGCTCATCTGTGTGTCCAATGCCAGTGAATCCAGGAGAATGACTGAAATTTACAGGGGAATAAATAGGTGCTGAGACTGGTGAAAGATTAGAAATAATGTTCTGCAGGAGCACTGCTGTCATTCAAATTTTTCAGATGCTAAATTAGTAAGTGGTGAGGTGATGATGACTGAAACAGAAGATAGCTGCAGAATTGAATGTGTAATTGGATGGGCTAGTTAGTAATATAAAAGCAGACTGCATGAATTTCTTTTGATGTATGAAAGATAGAGAGGCAATAATGGACAATGAATTGCTGGACAATGAAGCTGGAGAAATAATGGGGAGCAAACAAATGGCGGTTGAACTGAATAGGTACTTGGCATCAGTTTTCACAGAGAAAGACACCACTGAGTCATACAGCTGAGAAACAGACCCTTGGGTCCAACTCATCTATGCTGACCAGCAGCATACCAAAACTTTGTGTGTCGAGGCAGATGTCAATGCAGTGGCCGTCACTATGGACAAGTGCTTGGAAGTTGAAAGATCTGAAGGTGGATACATCATCTGGACCAGATGGACTACACTCAAGGGCTCTGAAGGAGGTAGCTGAGGAATTGGTAGTGATCTTTCAGGAATTAATAGAGTTGGGGAGGGTACCAGAAGAATGAAAAATGGCTGAAGGATCCTTAGAATTTGTGCTATACATTAATTCTGAGCCTTTTGCTGGACAAAGCTGCCTTTTTTAAGTTCATAGAATTAGAGGGCAGCATTGTCGGTGGCTGACAAGACAGCGGCTTTTTTAAAGCTAAACTAACAAAGTGATTTTTAATTGAAATACTTTGTGAAATCTGATGAAGCTGCCATCACTAGAGCTTTTTGCCATCTGAAATCTGATCTGAAGATGGGGTCGTTGTTCTGCAACTCCTTACTATTTGAAATTAGAATTTAAATGACTGAGTAAAGTCCAACAATTATGACTTCTACATTTGCTTGTTGACTGACGGGTGTTATTACTCTTTTATTTTTATTAATAGAAAAAAATGATAACTCTCTGCAGAACTGACCTGCCATGTTTGGGGATTAAGGGGATATAGCTGAACATTTATTTAACATCAGGGTCACCAAATCTCAGGGAAGAGAATGAGAGCAGTCACCTCAGCCAGTGAGGAATTGACCCAAGATTTTTGGTATCATACAGCACTGCAAACCAGAGATCCAGCAAACTGAGCCAAACGACCCCAGTTAGACGGAAGGGTCTGTTTCCGTGTTGTCCATCTCAGTGTCTCAATTACTCAATGTTCCGGGTGCAGCGCCTCTTCACGAACAAGATCTCCCGGGGTCTGCGTGTGATACCAGGAGCTACCTCTAGGGCAGCGCAGTCGCGGGGGGTGTGATACCGGGAGCTACCTGTAGGGCGGCGCAGTCCCGGGGTCTGCGTGTGATACCGGGAGCTACCTCTAGGGCAGCGCAGTCGCGGGGGGTGTGATACCGGGAGCTACCTGTAGGGCGGCGCAGTCGCGGGGGGTGTGATACCGGGAGCTGCCTGTAGTGCGGCGCAGTCCCGGGGGAGGGTGATACCGGGAGCTACCTCTAGGGCGGCGCAGTCCCGGGGGAGGGTGATACCGGGAGCTGCCTGTAGGGCGGCGCAGTCCCGGGGTCTGGGTGTGATACTGGGAGCGGCCTGCAGGGAGGCGCTGTCGCGGGGTCTGGGTGTGATACTGGGAGCGGCCTATTGGGCGGCGCTGTCGCGGGGTCTGGGTGTGATACTGGGAGCGGCCTGTAGAGAGGCGCTGTCGCGGGGTCTGGGTGTGATACTGGGAGCGGCCTGTAGAGAGGCGCTGTCGCGGGGTCTGGGTGTGATACTGGGAGGGGCCTATTGGGCGGCGCTGTCGCGGGGTCTGGGTGTGATACTGGGAGCGGCCTATTGGGCGGCGCTGTCGCGGGGTCTGGGTGTGATAGTGGGAGCGGCCTGTAGGGAGGCGCTGTCGCGGGGTCTGGGTGTGATAGTGGGAGCGGCCTATTGGGCGGCGCTGTCGCGGGGTCTGGGTGTGATAGTGGGAGCGGCCTGTAGGGAGGCGCTGTCGCGGGGTCTGGGTGTGATACTGGGAGCGGCCTATTGGGCGGCGCTGTCGCGGGGTCTGGGTGTGATACTGGGAGCGGCCTGTAGGGAGGCGCTGTCGCGGGGTCTGGGTGTGATACTGGGAGCGGCCTGTAGGCAGGCGCTGTCGCGGGGTCTGGGTGTGATACTGGGAGCGGCCTTTTGGGCGGCGCTGTCGCGGGGTCTGGGTGTGATACTGGGAGCGGCCTGTAGGGAGGCGCTGTCGCGGGGTCTGGGTGTGATACTGGGAGCGGCCTGTAGGGAGGCGCTGTCGCGGGGTCTGGGTGTGATACTGGGAGCGGCCTGTAGGGAGGCGCTGTCGCGGGGTCTGGGTGTGATACAGGGAGCGGCCTGTAGGGAGGCGCTATCACGGGGCCTGTCGCCGTCGCTGCCGCCGGGATGGATGTAGATGGCGCGCTGATGTCGGTCGGTGAGTTCGGGCGATACCAGAAGCGGCTGACAGTGACTTTTGTCCTTCTACAGGTGGGTGAGGGCCCGGGGGGCTAGGGGCTGGGGGCTGGGTCGGAGCGGGGAGCATTGAACATTCTGTCGCTCGAGCGGGGACTTCGTTCAAACAAAAGCAGCTCCTGGGAATTCAAACTGTGCATCATCACCCCCTCCCCCCCAGCACCCCCCCCTCCCCCCTCCATCATCACCCCCTCCCCCCCATCATCACCCCCTCCCCCCCATCATCACCCCCTCCCCCCCATCATCACCCCCTCCCCCCTCCACCATCACCCCCTCCCCCCTCCACCATCACCCCCTCCCCCCCATCATCACCCCCTCCCCCCCACCATCACCCCCTCCCCCCATCATCACCCCCTCCCCCCTCCATCATCACCCCCTCCCCTCCACCATCACCCCCTCCCCTCCACCATCACCCCCTCCCCTCCACCATCACCCCCTCCCCCCCATCATCACCCTCTCCCCCCCCATCATCACCCCCTCCCACCATCATCACCCCCTCCCCCCCACCATCACCCCCTCCCCCCTCCATCATCACCCCCTCCCCCCTCCATCATCACCCCCTCCCCCCTCCATCATCACCCCCTCCCCCCTCCATCATCACCCCCTCCCCCCTCCATCATCACCCCCTCCACCCCCATCATCACCCCCTCCCCCCCCTCCACCATCACCCCCTCCCCCTCCATCATCACCCCCTCCCCCTCCACCATCACCCCCTCCCCCTCCACCATCACCCCCTCCCCCTCCACCATCACCCCCTCCCCCTCCATCATCACCCCCTCCCCCTCCATCATCACCCCCTCCCCCCTCCATCATCACCCCCTCCCCCCATCATCACCCCCTCCCCCCCATCATCACCCCCTCCCCCCCATCATCACCCCCTCCCCCCTCCATCATCACCCCCTCCCACTCCATCATCACCTCTCCCCCTCCATCATCACCCCCTCCCCCCTCCATCATCACCCCCTCCCCCCATCATCCCCACCATCATCACCCCCTCCCCCCCTCCATCATCACCCCCCCCTCCACCATCACCCCCTCCCCCCCCCATCATCACCCCCTCCCCCCTCCATCATCACCCCCTCCCCCTCCATCATCACCCCCTCCCCCCTCCATCATCACCCCCTCCCCCCCATCATCCCCCCCTCCCCCCCCCATCATCCCCCCCTCCCCCCCATCATCACCCCCTCCCCCCCATCATCACCCCCTCCCCCCCTCCACCATCACCCCCTACCCCCCATCATCACCCCCTCCCCCTCCACCATCACCCCTCCCCCTCCACCATCACCCCCTCCCCCCCTCCACCATCACCCCCTCCCCCCCATCATCACCCCCTCCCCCCAATCATCACCCCCTCCCCCCTCCACCATCACCCCCTCCCCCCTCCACCATCACCCCCTCCCCCCCATCATCACCCCCTCCCCCCCATCATCACCCCCTCCCCCCGATCATCACCCCCTCCCCCCGATCATCACCCCCTCCCCCCCATCATCACCCCCTCCCCCCATCATCACCCCCTCCCCCATCATCACCCCCTCCCCCCTCCACCATCACCCCCTCCCCCCTCCATCATCACCCCCTCCCCCCTCCATCATCACCCCCTCCCCCCCACCATCACCCCCTCCCCCCATCATCACCCCCTCCCCCCTCCATCATCACCCCCTCCCCTCCACCATCACCCCCTCCCCTCCACCATCACCCCCTCCCCTCCACCATCACCCCCTCCCCCCCAGCACCCCCCCCTCCCCCCTCCATCATCACCCCCTCCCCCCCATCATCACCCCCTCCCCCCCATCATCACCCCCTCCCCCCTCCACCATCACCCCCTCCCCCCTCCACCATCACCCCCTCCCCCCTCCACCATCACCCCCTCCCCCCCATCATCACCCCCTCCCCCCCACCATCACCCCCTCCCCCCATCATCACCCCCTCCCCCCTCCATCATCACCCCCTCCCCTCCACCATCACCCCCTCCCCTCCACCATCACCCCCTCCCCCTCCACCATCACCCCCTCCCCCCCTCCACCATCACCCCCTCCCCCCCATCATCACCCCCTCCCCCCAATCATCACCCCCTCCCCCCTCCACCATCACCCCCTCCCCCCTCCACCATCACCCCCTCCCCCCCATCATCACCCCCTCCCCCCGATCATCACCCCCTCCCCCCGATCATCACCCCCTCCCCCCCATCATCACCCCCTCCCCCCATCATCACCCCCTCCCCCATCATCACCCCCTCCCCCCTCCACCATCACCCCCTCCCCCCTCCATCATCACCCCCTCCCCCCTCCATCATCACCCCCTCCCCCCCATCATCACCCCCTCCCCCCATCATCACCCCCTCCCCCCCATCATCACCCCTCCCCCCATCATCACCCCTCCCCCCCCATCATCACCCCTCCCCCCCATCATCACCCCTCCCCCCCCATCATCACCCCCTCCCCCCCCATCATCACCCCCTCCCCCCCATCATCACCCCTCCCCCCTCCATCATCACCCCCTCCCCCCCCCATCATCACCCCCTCCACCATCACCCCCTCCCCCCTCCATCTTCACCCCCTCCCCCCCATCATCACCCCCTCCCCCCCCATCATCACCCCCTCCACCATCACCCCCTCCCCCTCCACCATCACCCCCTCCCCCCTCCACCATCACCCCCTCCCCCTCCACCATCACCCCCTCCCCCTCCACCATCACCCCCTCCCCCCCATCATCACCCCCTCCCCCTCCACCATCACCCCCTCCCCCTCCATCATCACCCCTCCCCCTCCACCATCAGCCCCTCCCCCTCCATCATCACCCCTCCCCCTCCATCATCACCCCTCCCCCTCCATCATCACCCCTCCCCCTCCATCATCACCCCCTCCCCCTCCATCATCACCCCCTCCCCCTCCATCATCACCCCCCCCTCCATCATCACCCCCTCACCCTCCATCATCACCCCCTCACCCTCCATCATCACCCCTCACCCTCCATCATCACCCCCTCACCCTCCATCATCACCCCCTCACCCTCCATCATCACCCCCCCACCCTCCATCATCACCCCTCCATCATCACCCCTCCCCCTTCCATTATCACCCCCTCCATCATCACCCCCTCCCCCCTCCCCCCTCCATCATCACCCCCTCCCCCCTCCCCCCTCCATCATCACCCCCTCCCCCTCCATCATCACCCCCTCCCCCTCCATCATCACCCCTCCCCCTTCCATCATCACCCCCTCCATCATCACCCCCTCCCCCCTCCATCATCACCCCCCTCCATCATCACCCCCCTCCATCATCACCCCCCTCCATCATCACCCCCCCTCCATCATCACCCCCCCTCCATCATCACCCCCCTCCATCATCACCCCCCTCCATCATCACCCCTCCCCCTCCATCATCACCCCTCCCCCTTCTATCATCACCCCTCCCCCTTCCATCATCACCCCCTCCATCATCACCCCCTCCCCCCTCCATCATCACCCCCCTCCATCATCACCCCCTCTCCCCATCATCACCCCTCCCATCATCACCCCTCCCATCATCACCCCTCCCATCATCACCCCCCCCTCCATCATCACCCCCCTCTATCATCACCCCCCCATCATCACCCCTCCCCCCTCCATCATCACCCCCTCCCCCTCCATCATCACCCCCCCTCCATCATCACCCCCCCTCCATCATCACCCCCCCTCCATCATCACCCCCCCTCCATCATCACCCCCCCTCCATCATCACCCCCCCTACATCATCACCCCCCTCCATCATCACCCCCCATCATCACCCCTCCCCCCTCCATCATCACCCCTTTCCCCCACGCCCCCATACCCCCCCTCCCCCACGCCCCCATACCCCCTCTCCCCCACCCCCACATACCTCCCTCCCCTCCCTCCATACCCCCCTCCCCCCCATACACTCCTCTATGACTCTCAAAAGTGTGTGGTTCATATTATTTTTTTGGAAATACTGGTCATGAGGATAGGAATGGTGGTTGGTGCGTGGCACCTCTCTGCGTGGCAATTTACTATTAGTTCCCTGTAAATTGTTCTGTGCTTTTAATTAAGCCAGTGACACTTGGAAAATGAGCGTGTGTGCACTTCCATCTCTAACAATAGTGTAATGTATTTTGATATTCAGAGCACACTGGGGAGACAGTCACAAATTTAATGTGTCCCCTTATTAACAGTTTATTTAAAAAATGAGTTACTGTATTTCCACACTTTGGCTGCTCATTGTGTATGTTTTGAGAAATTAGGCTTCGAGATGAAATTGATCATCGTCTATTGCAGTTGTCATTTTGAAGAACCTTTAATGGGGAGCTCCAGATTTGCAGACTTTATGCAGACACATCAAATCATTACTCCTGCTACATTTGTTATCTGTCTGTCTGTGGGAGCAGTACAATGACAGAAGTGTGTTGTGTAATCAAATCAGCTGTATTCAAACACTTAATCTCCAAGTATTGCGGGACGGGACAATTAACTAACTTGGCTGTTCACTCTACACATTATAAAAACAAAGCAAACATGTTCTTAGAACATAAAAGCAAAGTACTGTGGAGGCTTGAAATCTGAAATAAAGTAGGAAGTCCTGCAAACATTTGGCAGGTCTGGCAGCATCTGTAGACAGACAAGCTGAAGTTTTAAAGAAGTTGCACTGGGCTTTCCATATAACTGCAATTAGTCATACAGAAGCACTAATTCTTCTGAATGATACTGGGACTCAGACACGTAAATGATGAGTACAGGTTGTCTATTCTTAACTTATTCCCTGGGATACAGCAGGTTGAGGAGTGATCTGGACAAAGTGTTTAAGTATTAAAAGGATTCAGTTGGTTTGGTCCTTGGGGATAAATGGGACACAGTGGGATTTGATCTAAAATGAGAATTGGACTATTTGGGAGTGAAATCAAGATGGAATATTTCACACCCAGGTCACAGCAATCTAAAATAGTCTTTCCCCCAGAAAGTTAAGAACCATTGAAACTAGCTAGACTGAGGTTGATTGCTTTTATTCAGAACCTGGTATCACTAGATGTGAAGCCAAGCTGAGACGATGGATTTAATGGACACAACAAACATGATCTAATTATACATTGGAGCAGAGCTGAATGAAGGACTCCTGTTTTGAAATTTCCCAAATTCCATAGCATTAGAGAAAAAAGCCTGTTTAGTCAGATAGGAGTGTTGAAGGAGCTTATTGAAGTGCATACTATTGGGTTAAGTTATAGAAAGGGAACCCCAGAGAGTTGGCTCAAGGTGACTGAAGGGATACAGGATGCAAAGGAGGCTGGAGGTGGAATGTATGCATGGAGAAGGTCACAAAGCCAGAATGCAATGAAGTTGTAAAGAATGTATGCTGGCATGTGGAGTGCCGAGTGGCCTTCTGTGGTATTGAAATATGAAGTTCATAGGTAGTCAGCAAGGGTGAGAATAGTGGAACTTGATGTAGATAATTTCTCAAGGTTTTCAGCACCAGTGGAAGTGTATAGTGTTGTCGAGGTGGATGGAAACTGTCTTTGGATGAGGTTTGGAGTGCAGATATGGATCCATTGTCTGATTTGTCAGTGTGGGAGGCTTGAGAGGAGATGCAATCAGGGACAAGGAAATAGCTTTGAATGCTAACCTTGCAGTTGGTGGAATTTCTCTGGCACTCCTTCAGCCAGGGGAGTGACTGTGGGACTGAGAGAGGACAAGTAGATGTCTTCACAGTACTGTGCCAACTGACATGTCACTGAGGGGCAGCATAAATGAGAAACATAGCTGTGAATGAAGACTATCAGATCACCACCCAGTCTGAACCAGTCAGCGATGTGGGAAACATCGAGATCTGGTCGAGTTCAGCAGTCAATCATGACCATAATAAAAAGAATAAATAAATAAATAATGAAAGGCATCATGAATTAAATTGCACATGATAGTGTTTTTGACAGTGAACATTTCTTGTTAGAAAGCAAAGGCCAGTGGGATGGAAATCAAAAGGTTGAAAAAGTTTCAGGTGACATAGTGGATAACTGACATGTCCATACCTGAGGTTACAAGGTAGTTGTTAGGTTTGAATGTGAAGGGACGTGCAGCAAAGGCAGGGCACTGAGTTCAGCTCCACATCAATCATGGTCTAACTGAATGCTGCAGCTGACCAAATGGCTCTCATGGCCTTGATTCACATTAAAACTGAAAAGTTGTAGAATATTTAAAAATGGAAATGAGCAGCAAAAGAAAATTGCTTGTAAATTAACGGAGCAGATACAGCTGTGACAACCAATCTAAGGGCTGGACTCTTGAGCCACACTGTACCATCTGATAAATAGCAGTGTTTCTTAATGTAGGAATACGTAGTCATGCAGATGTACAGCACGAAAACAGACCCTTCGGTCCAACTTGTCCAGGCTGACCAGGTATCCGAACCTAATCTAGTCCCATTTACCAGAACTTGGCCCATATCCCTCCATGTTCATATACCCATCCAGGTACCTTTTAAATGTTGTAATTGTACCAGCCTCCACCACTTCCTCTGGCAGCTCATTCCATACAAGCACCACCCTCTGCATGGAAAAAGTTGCTCCTTAGGTCTCTTTTATATCTTTCCCCTCTCACCCTAAACCCATGTCCTGTAGTTCTGGACTCCCCCACCCCAGGGAAAAGACTTTGTCTATTTACGTTATCCATGCCCCTCGTGATTTTATAAACCTCTATAAGGTCACCCTTCGGCCTCGATGCTGCCTCACAACACCATGGACCCAGCTTCAATTCCAGCCTCAGGCGAGTCTCTATATGGAGTTTGCACATTCTTCCCGTGTCTGCATGGGTTTTCTCCCACAGCCCAAAGATGTGCAGGTTAATTGGATTGGCTATGCTAAATTACCCATATTGTCCAGGGATGTGTAGGTTAGATAGATTAGCCATGGGAAATACAGGGATAGAGTAAGGGAATAGGTCAGTGCCGACCCGATGGACTGCTTCCACACTGTAGCAATTCTCTGACTCTATGAACTGCAGCTACTGCAACAGTCCCACACAGTCCCTGGGGTGTCTCCACCTGTTGAAATGGGCCTAACATTAATTGGACAGGACCTGATAACCCAGCTGGAGCCTGTGCCATTGGTACTCCACAACCTATAGCTTGGACAATGTACGGACCTCTGGCTGCACCACCTGTCACGGAAGCCAGGATTTTACCTCTGAGCAAGACCAATCCAAGAACACGTTTCTCCTCCCACTCCTGCTGCTTGGGGATTTTGGCTTGATCTCAGCCACACAGGGTGTGGTTTATTTGTTTGTCAAAAGCCTTTAAAGTTTCAGTTAAGATGTGCCCATCCTAAAGGATAATCTTCACTTTCACATGGGAGTGAGGGGCACTACGGTAATATATTACCATTTAGCTCATTGAGCAGTGATTGGTGATGAATATGAGACCTTATGGACTTTCATGGTTTTTCTCCTAGGTATCCATTTGCCTCATAAAACTTTGAACTTTGAATTGGAAGCATTTGAATGCGTTTGGTGCCTCACTTCCTGTTCAGATATACCTGTGTATGTGGAAATCTGTGAACATAGAATATCTTTAGAGAGATTTTGCTTATATTGATATTTTCATTAATATTCACTGTCAGTTCTCTTAGCCCATTAGAGCTGATTCTTGTGTGCATTTATGCAATTGCACTGTCCAAAGAAATCTATTTGAAGCAGCAAGTAGTTTTGATCTGGAATGTGCAGTCTGGTCCAGTCCAATTTAATCTCTCAGGCTGACTGGGCGGGTCTTCCCCGTCCAGTTTGCCCCCTCTCACTGCCTGGGCGAGTGTTCCCCGTCCAGTTTGCCCCCTCTCACTGACTGGGTGAGTGTTCCCCGTCCAGTTTGCCCCCTCTCACTGACTGGGCAAGTGTTCCCTGTCCAGTTTGCCCCCTCTCACTGACTGGGCGTGTTCCCCGTCCAGTTTACCCCCTCTCACTGACTGGGTGAGTGTTCTCCGTCCAGTTTACCCCCTCTCTCTGACTGGGCAAGTGTTCCCCGTCCAGTTTACTCCCTCTCACTGACTGGGCGAGTGTTCCCCGTCCAGTTTACCCCCTCTCACTGACTGGGCGAGTGTTCCCCGTCCAGTTTACCCCCTCTCACTGACTGGGCGAGTGTTCCCCGTCCAGTTTACCCCCTCTCACTGAATGGGCGAGTGTTCCCCGTCCAGTTTGCCCCCTCTCACTGACTGGGCGAGTGTTCCCCGTCCAGTTTGCCCCCTCTCACTGACTGGGCCAGTGTTCCCCGTCCAGTTTGCCCCGCTCACTGACTGGGCGAGTGTTCCCCGTCCAGTTTGCCCCTCTCACTGACTGGGCCAGTGTTCCCCGTCCAGTTTACCCCCTCTCACTGACTGGGCGAGTGTTCCCCGTCCAGTTTGCCCCCTCTCACTGACTGGGCAAGTGTTCCCCGTCCAGTTTGCCCCTCTCACTGACTGGGCCAGTGTTCCCCGTCCAGTTTGCCCCTCTCACTGACTGGGCCAGTGTTCCCTGTCCAGTTTGCTCTGCTCACTGACTGGGCGAGTGTTCCCCGTCCAGTTTACCCCCTCTCACTGACTGGGCGAGTGTTCCCCGTCCAGTTTACCCCCTCTCACTGACTGGGCGAGTGTTCCCCGTCCAGTTTACCCCCTCTCACTGATTGGGCGAGTGTTACCCGTCCAGTTTATCCCCTCTCACTGACTGGGCGAGTGTTCCCCGTCCAGTTTACCCCCTCTCACTGACTGGGACGGTGTTCTCTGTCCAGTTTACCCCACTCACTGGGGTGATCTGGCTGAACAGCAGAGTGGGTTTGAGGAGTTGACTTCTCATCTCCTGATTCAGTAAGTCTTTTGATTAAAAACCCATACTGAGAGCCTAAGAGTCCTGGGTCATGCTTGGAAGCTGTTGTATTGTTGAGAAATTTGTAAGAGGGAGGGTGTGGGTATAAAATCTCACTTTACTAGTAGCCACTTGAACCTATGCCCCATTTCGGACATTAATTTGTAATGTCTTAATCTAGCAGGTGACTGGCTGGAATGTGGCCTTGAGCTTGGAGATTTAGGAATGATAAGTTTGTCACAGCTGTTGAGGTGTTTCTTCTGGTAAAAGTTGGAAAGATTTTTGGATCTGCTGTTTTTGTTTGCAGTGTGCTCCACATTGAAAAGCTTGTGCCACGTTGACACGGAGGATTGGACAGCTGGCTTTTTGTTGCTGCCAAATTTGAATTAGTGGTTCCTAGACAAGCTGGAGTGAATAATGGGAGGAGAGGCTTTTTCTGGGAGCCTGACTGAAAATTCCAAAAAGCTGTTTCAAGTGTTTAATGAGGTGGAAGGAATAGCCAGGGAGAAATGTTGCATTCTGGCTCCGATTTCTCCCTCCTGATAAACAGATTATCTGGTCATAATATAATTGCTGTTTGAGGGATTTTCTGTGTTCATATTGACTACTATATCTCCTATTCAACTGCACTAGGGAGCTAGGACAAACAGAGTTGTTTTCTCTGGCTTGTTGCCCGTGCCACGTGCTAGTGAGGTGAGGAATAGGGAGAGAAAGGAGTTGAACACGTGGCTACAGGGATGGTGCAGGGGGGAGGGTTTTGGGTGTTTGGATAATTGGAGCTCTTTCTGGGGTAGGTGGGACCTTTAAAAGCAGGATGGTCTTCATCTAAACCAGAGGGGTACCAATATCCTGGGTGGCAAATTCGCTAAAGCTATTAAGGTGGATTTAAACTTATTCAGCAGGGGGATGGGAACCAAAATTGTAGGAGAAAGTGAGGACTGCAGATGCTGGAGATCAGAGCTGAAAATGTGTTGCTGGAAAAGCGCAGCAGGTCAGGCAGCATCCAAGGAGCAGGAGCATCGACGTTTCGGGCATTAGCCCTTCTTCAGGAATGAGGAAAGTGTGCCAAGCAGGCTAAGATAAAAGGTAGGGAGGAGGGACTTGGGGGAGGGGCGTTGGAAATGCGATAGGTGGAAAGAGGTCAAGGTGAGGGTGATAGGCTGGAGTGGGGGTGGGGGCGGAGAGGTCAGGAAGAAGATTGCAGGTTAGGAAGGTGGTGCTGAGTTCGAGGGTTGGGACTGAGACAAGGTGGGGGGGAGGGGAAATGAGGACCAAACTGTAGGACAGGTACAGAAGAGGATGAGAATAGGGAGTTCCAAAATCAAGTATCTGACACTGGCAAGCGAGAACCTGGTTTGAAGTGTACGTACTTCAACACGAGGAGCATCCGAAATAAAGTGGGTGAACTGGCAGCGTGGGTTGGTACCTGGGACTTCAATGTTGTGGCCATTATGGAGACATGGATAGAGCAGGAACAGGAATGGCTGTTGCAGGCTCTGGGATTCAGATGTTTCAGTAAGAACAGAGAAGATGGTAAAAGAAGATGGTGGTGTGGCATTGTTGATCAGGGACAATATTACAGTTGTAGAAAGGACGTTTGGGGACTCGTTAACTGAGGTAGTATGGGCTGAGGTTAGAAACAGGAAAGGAGAAGTCACCATGCTGGGAGTTTTCTATAGGCCTCTGAATAGTCCCAGAGATGTAGAGGAAAGGATAGCAAAGATGATTCTCGATAGGAGTGAGAGGGGCAGGGTAGGTGTCATGGGGGACTTCAACTATCCAAATATTGACTGGGATCACAAGTACTATAGGTGGGTCAGTTTTTGTCCAGTGTATGCAGGAGGGCTACCTGACACAGTATGTAGATAGGCCTACAAGGGGCGAAGCCATTTTAGATTGAGTACTGGGTAACGAGCCTGGCAAGGTGTTAGATTTGGAAGTAGGTGAGCACTTTGGAGACAGCGATCACAATTCTGTCAGGTTTACTTTAGTGATGGAAAGGGATAGGTGTACTCCACCGAGCAAGAGTTACAGCTGGGGGAAGGGAAATTACGGTGCAATTAGGAAAGATTTAGGAAGCGTAGAATGAGGAAGGAAACTGCAGGGGATGAGCACATTAAGAATGTGGAGCTTATTCAAGGAAAAGCTCCTGTGTGTCCTCAATAAGTATGTACCTGTCAGGCAGGGAGGAAGATATAGAATGCGTGAGCTGTGGCTTACTAAGGAAGTGGAATCGCGCTGAAAATGTGTTGCTGGAAAAGCGAGCAGGTCAGGCAGCATCCAAGGAGCAGGAGAATCGACGTTTTGGGCATGAGCCCTTCTTCAGGAATCTATCGACGTTTCGGGCATGAGCCCTTCTTCAGGAATCTATCCTTAAGGAAGTGGAATCCCTGGTCAAGAAGAAGAAGAAGGCTTACGTTAGGACAAAATGTGAAAACTCAGGGTGCTTGAGGGTTACAAGGAAGTCAGGAAAGATCTAAAAAGAGAGCTCAGAAGAGCCAGGAGGAGACATGAGAAGTTGTTGGCGGATAGGATCAGGGTAAACCCTAAGGCTTTCCGTAGGTATGTCAGGAATAAAAGAATGACGAGAGTTAAATTAGGGCCAATCAAGGATAATAGTGGGAAGTTGTGTGTGGAGTCAGAGGAGATAGGGGAAGCACTGAATAAATATTTTTCGACAGTGTTCACTATAGAAAATGAAAATGTTGGCGAGGAAGATACAGAGATAGTTGCATCTAGACTAGAAGAGATTGAGGTTCACAAGGAAGAGGTATTAGAAATATTGCAGAGTGTGAAAATAGACAAGTCCCCTGGGCCAGATGGGATCTATCCTAGGATCCTCTGGGAAGCAAGGGAAGAGATTGCCGAGCCTTTGGCATTGATCTTCAAATCATCATTGTTAATAGGAATAGTGCCTGAGGACTGAAGGATAGCAAATGTGGTTCCCTTGTTCAAAATGGGTAGTAGAGACAACCCTGGTAATTACAGACCAGTGAGTCTCACTTCAGTTGTTGGTAAAGTGTTGGAAAAGGTTATAAGAGATAGGATTTATAACCATCTAGAAAAGAATAATCTGATCAGGGACAGTCAGCACGGTTTTGTGAAGGGTAGGTCGTGCCTAACGAATCTTATTGACTTTTTTGACAAAGTGACCAAACAGGTAGATGAGAGTAAACCGGTTGATGTGGTGTATATGGATTTCAGCAAGGCATTCGATAAGGTTCCCCACAGTAGGCTACTATACACCCCCTCCCACTCCACCAAGGATATGCAGGTCTTTGGACTCCTCCATCGTCAGACCACAACAAAACGACGGTTGGAGGAAGAACGCCTCATCTTCCGGCTAGGAACCCTCCAACCACAAGGGATGAACTCGGATTTCACCAGTTTCCTCATTTCCCCTCCCCCCACCCTGTCTCAGTCAAATCCATCAAATTCAGCACCGCCTTCCTAACCTGAGATCTTCTTCCCGACCTCTCCGCCCCCACCCCAGTCTGACCTATCACCCTCACCTTGACCTCTTTCCACCTATCACATTTCCGACGCCCCTCTCCCAAGTCCCTCCTCCCTACCTTTTATCTTAGCCTGCTGGACAAACTTTCCCCATTCCTGAAGAAGGGGTTATGCCCGAAACGTCGATACTCCTGTTCCCTGGATGCTGCCTGACCTGCTGCGCTTTTCCAGCAACACATTTCCAGTACTATACAAAATGCTGAAGAATGGGATTGTGGGAGACATAGCAGTTTGGATCAGTAATTGGCTTGCTGAAAGAAAACAGAGGATTGTAGTTGATGGAACATGTTCATCTTGGTGTCCAGTTACTAGCACGGGTCAGTGTTGGGTCCACTGCTGTTCGTCATTTTCATAAATGACCTGGATGAGGGCTTAGAAGGGTGCGTTAGTAAAGTAGCGGATGACACTAAGGTCGGTGGAGTTGTGGATAGTGACGAAGGATGTAGTAAGTTGCAGAGAGACATCGATAGGATGCAGAGCTGGGCTGAGAGGTGGCAAATGGAGTTTACTGTGGACAAGTTTGAGGTGATACACTTTGGGCGGAGTAATCGGAATGCAAAGTACTGGGCTAATGGTAAGATTCTTGGTAGTGCAGATGAGCAGAGAGATCTCAGTGCCCATGTATACAGATCCCTGAAAGTTGCCACCCAGATTGACAGGGTTGTTAAGAAGGCATAGTGTTTTGGCCTTTATTAATAGAGGGATTGAGTTCCGAACCAGGAGGTTATGCTGCAGCTGTACAAAGCTCTGGTCCAGCCACACTTGGGTATTGTGTACAGTTCTGGTCACCGTATTATAAGAAGGATGTGGAAGCTTTAGAAAGGGTGCAGAGGAGATTTACTAGGATGTTGCCTGGTATGGAAGGAATGTCTTACGAGGCAAGACTGAGGGCCTTGAGGCTGTTCCCATTAGAGAGAAGGAGGTTGAGAGGTGACTTAATAGAGACATACAAGATAATCAGACGGTTAGATAGGGTGGACAGGGAGAGCCTTTTTCCAAGTATGGGGACGGCAAACACGAGGGGACACAACTTTAAAGTGAGGGGAGATAGGTATAAAACAGATGTCAGAGATAGTTTCTTTACTCAGAGAGTAGTAAGGGTATGGAATGCTTTGCCTGCAACTGTAGTAGATTCGCCAAGTTTAAGTGCATTTCAGTTGTCGTTGGACTGGCATATGGACGTACATGGAATAGTGTAGGTTAGATGGGCTTCAGATTAGTATGACAGGGCGACGCAACATCGAGGGCCTGTACTGCGCTGTTATGTTCTATGTTCTATGCACTTCAAAATTACTTTATTGCTGTGAAATGCTTTAAGAGATCTGAAAGATATGAAAGGTGCAGTATACAGGTAAATGCAAGTTCCTAATTGACTGGTGCCGGTCAGATAGGTTAGTGCTGGGCACACAGGTATGGAAGGATCCTGCAAAAGAGTCAAATGGCACAGAAGCAGACCCTTCAGTTCAACTCGACCGCGCTGACCAAGTATCCCCAAACGAAGCTTATCCCACCTGCCTGCGTTTGGCCCATATCCCTCTAAACCTTTCCGATTCATGTACCTGTCCAAATGTCTTTTAAACATACCTGCATCCACCACTTCCTCTGGCAATTCTTTCCATACACACACCAGATGGTTGTCATAGAGTTGTCAGAAAAGGCTGAAGCATTCTGAGCAATCTGCAGCTAGAGGTGCTGAGCGGATAATCTATCTGAGCCTGTACTTGTGTTTTCATTTAGCAGTTATGATCCACTGAACGCTTCAATCTGGTCCATCATTTATCTCGATAGGAACTGTTCTGGACTTCAACTCCATTTTCCTACTTTCGCTCCAATTTTCTGATAGCTTTCAAAAAGAGATCCCCCGTTCACGGGTCTTGAAAACTTCACTGGGCAGCATTCTGAGGGAAAGGGTTAGAACTTTGTATCACAGTTCGTGTGAAGGTTTACCTCCAGGCTTTGCCATTGAAGGACTAATTTTAAAATTATGGAGTCTGGATTTCCCCGCTGAAGGAAATAGTTTCTTTGCATGTCACTGATGGAAGAACTTTGGCCTTTAAACACCTGAACCTGACCATCCCTCTTCTATCTCTAGGGATACCAACCATATTTAAACAGTTTGTCCATATAATTTAACAAACCAAGGAAAGTGAATTGTTATGACATGAGGTAAACCCCTTTGCTAACCTAAACCCGATACACAGAGAAGCTCACCTTCCGCCGTAATCTGTTAAATTTCAAGAGGCAAAGAACTATTTACAACTCATAGTCATAGGGATGTACAGCACAGAAACAGACCCTTCGGTCCAACACGTCCATGCCAACCAGATATCCCATCTAAATCAAGTCCCATTTGCCAACACCTGCCCCATATCCCTCCAAATCCTTCCTATTCATATTCCCATGCAGATGCCTTTTAACTCCTTTCTCTTAAATCTAATTTTACCTCCCAGTCTTCAATACTGGTCTGATAAAAACACTGATTAAGATTAACAAAACAATTCAAATTTCAAAATCCGCCAGCTGTCGAATTTTCTCTTTGTATCTTCCTCTGTAGATTTTCCGCTGCTTTTTTTTCAAGGATTCTGCTTCCCAGGTCATTCTTATGGACAGGTACCTTTCAGAGAGCTATCCAGCTCGCAGTCTATACTTGTTGGTTTAGTTGGTAGTTCTCCCCCTAAGTGTTCAAAATGTCGGTATTTATAGCCTAAGACATCAGTTCATTTCATTGGTTTGATGTTGTTAAAATACTAAATTCAAATTTGATTGGAATTTGGTATCTGGGAATACTTTAAACTGATTGGCCAAATTCAAGTTTGATTGGATGTTGGTATCTGGGGCATAATTTAAACTGATTGCCTAAATTTGAATTTATTTTTGTATCATGGCATCTCGGCTGCACTATGGGTTTCACAGTCAAATATTACATTTTAAATTCTTTCAGCACGCTCTGTGCTTCTCTAAGTCTGTGCCAGTTTCCTGTCTCTCTTGAAGGTGTATGTGTGTACTGTACCTTTATAACAGGTTGAATCATGCTTTGCCTATCTGAACTTAAACTTTATTGCTGAAATAGTTCGTAAGGAAAAACACTGAATTCTATCACTCATTTCTATTAAATCTCAAGGCTGTGATGGTACACAGGGTGGCTATGCCTGTGATGGGGGAGTGGGCGTTGTTAATAGGTGCTAACAGGGAATGTTAATTATGAACGATAGAATGAGTTGATGTAACCTGTTTGCAGATATATGTGGCCTGCCAGTCGATGCTGATTGTTCTTGTTGGAGCCCAGCCTGAGTACAGTGTAAACACACAGGAAGTAATCAGCACACATGAAGAGTTTATCAAACATGTTGTATTTGAGGAAGATATTACCTCCATTGCAACTGAGGTAAGCAAGCAGTATAACCCATTATCACCTGTTCATGTTTTAATGTTGTACCTTCTGTATGGTGATTTATCAGAAATGTTGGTTCCTATCTCGTGAGAGACATTGGAGTAGACTATTTGATCCATCAATCTTGCTGGATCATGGCTAATCTTCTACCTCAGAGCCACTTTCCACACCATCCTCATATTCTGTGATATTTTAATATCTAGAAATCTGCCTTTAATATTGTCAATCATTAAGTAAGTAGTTCCAAAGATTCTTCATTTTTGAGTTTTTCTAATCTCAGTCCTAACTGTCTTACCTCTTTCTTCTGACAGTGCCAGATCTGGACTTCCCAGTTAGGGAAATATCTACCTTGTCGAACCCCTCTCTCTCCTCCTCACTTACCAGGGATGTAGTCCACAAATGCTCATCCTGATATTCTGCGCAATCACTCATTATTCCTTTCCATTATGTACCAGAGGCTGATTGACTACTGAATGACAACCTACCCTCTTCTGATATCTGATAAATACCGACATACATTGGAGAACCTGTTGCTGTGTTGCACACTCCATGTGGTATCATGGCTGATCATCCTGATGTGTGCCCTATTCCCACTTTTGCCCAGATGTCTTTCGCCCTAAGAACTATGCGTAGCTCCTTGAAACTATTCAATGTTTTGGCCTCAACCACTTTCTGTGGCAGAGAGTTGCACAGGCTCAGCACTCCCTGGGTGAAGATATTTCTCCTCAGTCCTGAATGACTTGCACTGTTTCTTAGACTGTGACCCCTGGTTGTGCACTCTCAACTCATTGGGAACATCCTTCCTGCAGTGTACCCTTGTACTCCCTCCGTAGCTAGAACGTCCTTCCTCAGGTAAAATTGCACACACTACTTCAGAGGAGGTCTCAGCAAGACTTCCCTGCTGCTGTACTCAAATCATCTTCATATAAAGGCCAACATACTATTTACACTTTTTATTGGCTGCTAGACCTGCATGCTTAGGGCACCCAGATCTCATTGCATGATCTCATTTCCCAATCTATGTTTATTCAGATCACTTTGCTACCAAAGAAGATAACTTAATTTGTGCACATTATACATCATCTGCCATGCATGTACTCAGCCACTCAATTTGTCTAAATCACACTGAGGCATCTCTGCATCCTCTTCACAGTTCACTCTCCCACCTAGTTTTGTATCCTTTGCAAACGTGGAGAGTCAAAGCTGAAAATGTGTTGCTGGAAAAGCGCAGCAGGTCAGGCAGCATCCAAGGAACAGGAGAAACGACGTTTCGGGCATAAGCCCTTCTTCAGGAGAGTCATACAGCATGGAAACAGTTCCACACCCATCCTCACTGATTTCAATGTGGCCATTTCAGAGACATGGCTAGAGGAGGGACAGGAATGGTTGTTGCAGATTCCGGGATTTAGATGTTTCAGCAAGAATAGAGATAATGGTAAAAGGTGTGGCGGGGGTGGCATTGTTAATCAAGGGTAATATTACAGCAGCTGAGAGAACGTTTGAGGACTCATCCGCTGAGGTTAAAGACAGGAAAGGAGAGGTCACCCTTTTGGGAGTTTTCTGTAGGCCTCCGAATTGTTCCAGGGACGTGGAGGAAAGGAGAGCAAAGATGATTCTTTTTTTTATATAGGTGTTTTTATTGAAAATTTAACATTTTTACAAGTTTACAAATAAAAAAACCCAAGTATAAACACTGATATACAATTAAATCTTAAATAAATAATAACCAAAATTTATCAAACAAAAAAACCGAAAAAAACCTAAAACTCAACTAACTACTAATCTAACCTACAACTAACCAGAGTGTATAATTAAATCTCTTACATTATTCAAAGAAGAGAAAAAAACCCGACAGATAACACAGAAATTGGGTAGTGAGATACATGCTCGGAATGTATTAACATCAAATCGTAACAAAACCCGTATTCGTGCGGGATTCCTCTCCCAAGGGGCCCTGGACCGGCCAGGTTTGCCATCTCAATTAAATAAAAGCCCTTGTTAGGATGGCCGAAATATCTTTTTATGTAATTCAAGGAGGGCTGCCATATTTTATGGAATAATGCGGTCTTTTGGTGCATCATATTTGTAAGGAAGTCAAGGGGATTACATTCCATGATTAATCTGTGCCAATTCGAAGGTCCAGGGGGGCCCTCAGCCACCCAGTTTACCAAAACACTTTTCTTTGCACAGAAAGAGAGAATATAAAATAATCTCTTCGTGTGCATATCCAGGGAGGGTAAGTTCGAAAAGCCCAAAAGGAGAGATACAGGGTCCACTCTAATTTCCGTTCCTACGATTTCTGTCAGAACACTTGCTACTTAAGTCCAATATCTATGGATCTTATGACATAGAACATAGAACATAGAAGAATACAGCGCAGTACAGGCCCTTTGGCCCTCGATGTTGCGCCGATCCAAGCCCACCTAACCTATACTAACCCACTATCCTCCATATACCTATCCAATGCCCGCTTAAATGCCCATAAAGAGGGAGAGTCCACCACTGCTACTGGCAGGGCATTCCATGAACTTATGACTCGCTGAGTGAAGAACCTACCCCTAACTTCAGTCCTATATCTACCCCCCCTTAATTTAAAGCTATGCTCCCTTGTAATACCCGACTCCATACGCGGGAAAAGGTTCACACTGTCAACCCTATCTAACCCCCTAATCATCTTGTACACCTCAATCAAGTCACCCCTAAACCTTCTTTTCTCTAATGAAAACAGCCCCAAGTGTCTCAGTCTTTCCTCATACGATCTTCCTTCCATACCAGGCAACATCCTGGTAAACCTCCTCTGCACCCGTTCCAGTGCCTCCACATCCTTCCTATAGTATGGCGACCAAAACTGCACACAATATTCCAGATGCGGCCGCACCAGAGTCTTATACAACTGCATCATGACCTCAGGACTCCAGAACTCAATTCCTCTACCAATAAAAGCCAGTACGCCATATGCCTTCCTCACCGCACTATTTACCTGGGTGGCAACTTTCAGAGATCTGTGTACATGGACACCAAGATCCCTCTGCTCATCCGACCATTAGCCCAGTACCCATCTTTTTGTTATTCTTCCCAAAGTGAATCACCTCACACTTAGCTACATTGAATTCCATTTGCCACCTTTCTGCCCAGCTCTGCAGCTTCTCTATATCCTGCTGTAACCTGCCACATCCTTCCTCACTGTCAACAACTCCTCCGACTTTCGTATCATCCGCAAACTTGCTCACCCAACCTTCTAACCCCTCTTCCAGGTCATTTATAAAAATGACAAACAGCAATGGTCCCAAAACAGATCCTTGCGGAACACCGCTAGTGACGGCACTCCATGAAGAAACTTTGCCATCAACTACTACCCTCTGTCTTCTTCCATCCAGCCAATTCCTAACCCAAACCTCCAACTCACCCTCAATGCCATATCTCCGTATTTTCTGCAGTAGCCTACCATGGGGAACCTTATCAAACGCCTTACTAAAATCCATTTCTACCACATCTACCGCTTTCCCCTCATCAACCTCCTTCGTCACCTTTTCAAAGAATTCAATAAGGTTTGTGAGGCACGACCTGCCCTTCACAAAACCATGCTGACTATCCTTGATCACATTATTCCTATCCAGATGTGCATAAATCCTATCCCTTACAATTCTCTCTAAGACTTTGCCCACAACAGAAGTGAGACTCACCGGCCTATAGTTACTAGGGTTATCCCTACTCCCCTTTTTGAACAAGGGAACCACATTTGCTATCCTCCAATCTTCTGGCACTACTCCTGTAGACAAAGAGGACATAAAAATCAAGGCCAATGGCTCTGCAATCTCCTCCCTTGCTTCCCAGAGAATCCTAGGATAAATGCCATCAGGCCCAGGGGACTTATCTATTTTCACCTTTTCCAGGATTTCCAACACCTCTTCTCTACATACCTCAAAGCCATCCATTCTACTTATTTGTGTCTCAGTATTCACATCGACGACAATGCCCTGTTCCTGAGTAAATACTGAAGAAAAGTATTCATTCAGTGTCTCCCCAATCTCTTCCGCCTCCACACGCAACTTCCCACTACTATCCTTGACTGGACCTATTCCTACCCTAGTCATTCTTTTATTCCTAACATACCTATAGAAAGCCTTAGGGTTTTCCCTAATCCTACCGACTAAGGACCTTTCATGTCCCCTCCTTGCTGCTCTTAGCTCTAAAGGGGGCACTCAGGTCCATCAGCAATATATAAGAGTGCCCACCTCTATTTTACATTTGGGACACATTGGAGATGCTCCTACCTTAAAGTTTGCCAATCGGTCCGGTGCTATCTGGGCCCTATGAAGTATCTTCAACTGAATGGCCTGAGTTTTGTTGCAGATGGTGATTCTTCTGGCGTTTCCCCAAATGTCATTCCACGTTTCTATAGAGATTTCCAGTCCCAAATCCTGATCCCATGTTTTAAATAGATTGTCCATATCTCCCGATACTTCATCATGTAATAAATGATAAATAGTACTGACGGAAGATACCTCCATTGGCCATAGCCATGTATGTTCTCTATCTGATTTATAAAGACTATCTAATAACGTAGTCTTCTTCTGTATGTAGTCTCGAATTTGGAAGTATTGAAAGAGGTCTCCATTAGGTAATGCAAATTTCTGACGCAGCTGTTTAAAAGACATCAGGACCCCTTCTTTAAACAGATCCCCTAAACATAAGATACCCCTGGATCTCCAGAGTTTGAAAGTGACATATGTAAACCCCGGTTGGAATCCCCATGCTCCCACTATCGGAGCATAGGGGGATGTTTTATGTGAGTTGCCCTCATTTTGCTGCATTATATTCCAAGCTTCAATTGTGTTTAGTATTATAGAGTTTTTACATTGATCCGTGATGATTTTCCTCTTGTCTGAAAATGAGAGATTAATAAGTGGGTATTTTACTTGAGAAGCCTCGATGTCCAGCCAGATTGATTGTGGGTCAGACAAGACCCAATCAGTTATGTAACATCATAGGGAACTTAACTGATATTTCCTAAAATCTGGGAAGTCCAATCCTCCCCTTGCCTGTAGCTTCAGCTTAATGAGGGGCCGTCTATGATTCCAGATAGAGGAACCCAACCAGCCATATAATTTACGTAGTGCCAGCCTCGGCAGCATGACCGGAAGCATTCTCATAGGGTATAGGAGACGGGGCAGGACATTCATTTTAATTACTGCTATTCTACCCAGCCAGGAAATTGGAAGGTCTCCCCATCGCTGGAGGTCCTGCCTTATCTTTTCCTGTAAATGCACAAAGTTAGCCTTGTATACTGATCAAATACTGGGGGTAATAAAAATGCCTAAATATAAGAAACCCTCCAGGGACCACTGAAAGGGAAAGTGGGATCCGTCCAATAAGTGTGATATACGAACAAGGCCACCCATTGGCATAGCCTCCGATTTTGAGAAATTAATTTTATCGCCTGAAAATACACTAAATGTATTAATAACTTGGATTAAGCGACATCAAAGGATTACTGAGAAATAGAAGAACATCATCTGCATAAAGGGTAGTTTTATGTTTACCTGTACCAATCCTCGGGGCCGTTATATTAAGGTCAGCCTGTATAGCTTCTGCTAGTGGCTCGATTATTAGCATAAATAGCAAAGGCGAGAGAGGACATCCCTGACGGCAGCCCCTATCCACACTGAAGCTATCAGAGCCTAATCCATTGGTAATCGCAACTGCTTTGGGATTACTATACAGTGTTGAGACCCGTTTGGTAAACACCTGTCCAATGCCAAACCTTTCCAATGTGTAAAACAAATATGACCATTCAACCCTGTCGAATGCCTTTTCCGCGTCTAATGAGACTACTACACCTGGTATCTTTCTCTGATGGCAGGCTTGAATCACATTCAAAACCCTTCTAATATTATTAGATGATCTATGGCCCTTAATAAACCCGGTCTGATCCTCCTTTATAATACGTGGCAGTACCCTTTCTAGCCTCAATGCTAACGTTTTAGAGAGGATTTTAAAATCTACATTTAGCGAGGATATTGGTCTGTGTGACGTACAATCTTCTGGGTCCTTTCCTTTTTTGAGGATGAGAGATATTCGCCTCTTTCAGTGAAGGTGGGAGACAACCCTGACTGTATGAATAGTTATACATGTCCATAAGTGGACCAGTCAATATTCCTGTAAATTCTTTGTAGAATTCAGCTTGAAAGCCATCTGGGCCCGGTGCCTTACCGCTCTGAAGTTGTCTGATTGCGTCAAGTATTTCTTGGATTGTTTGGGGAACATTCAGGACCGATACCTGTTCCGGAGTTAGGTCCGGAAAGGTCAGGTTTTTAAAAAATGACTGCATCCTCCTAGTCCTGTCTTCACAATCCTGCGATTTATATAAATCAGAATAACATTTTCTAAAGATTGCGTTAATCCTTTTATGATCCTGAGTCAGAATACCCGTACTTTCCTTGATAGACGTGATAGTTTGAGGGGCCTTCTTTTTCTTTACGAGAAATGCTAAGTATCTACCCGGTTTGTCGCTAAATTCATATAACCTTTGTTTTGCAAATAATATTTCCCTCTTAGCCGTTTGGGTAAGCGTGGTGTTTAGAGCTGTCCTAAGGGCCGTAATCCTTTGTAATTTGATCATAGAAGGTCTGTCAGCGTATGCTGTTTCAGCCGCTTTTAAGCGAGCTTCGAGCAGACGCTGTTGTTCTCCCTTTAATTTTTTCTGGGTCGCTGAGTATGAGATGATCAAACCTTGCGTGTAAGCTTTGATGGTCTCCCACATCATTGATGGGTTGCTAGCTGTACCTGAATTAATTTCTAAAAAAGTTTTAAATTCTTGAGAGAAGTACTTTACAAATTTACTATCTTTCATCAGAAAGGGGTCCATACGCCAATGCCGAGGGGATGTCCCATTGTTCCTCGCCTTGATTTCCATATATACAGCAGCGTGATAGGAAATTACTATACTGCCTATTTTACAGGATGATATGGAATTTTAAAAAATCGAGGTGGCAAAAAACATCGATTCTGGTATGACATTTATGTGGCTTGGAGTAAAAAGAAAAATCTCTGCACTGTGGATGAAGGCATCTCCATACATCTACTAATCCTAATTCTTTGTTCCAATCCACCAGTTTTCTAGATCTGGGAGATATTCCTGCAGTACTCTTGGGAATCCTATCTATTTCCGGGTCCATAATACAATTAAAATTTCCCCCTATAATTGTATGACGAGCACCAAGAGCCATCAATTTTGAGAAGGCTTCCGTTATAAATTTAAAAGGATGTGCTGGGGGGCAATACAAATTTAAGATCCCATATTCCTCTCCATTTATAAGCGCTTTAATCAGAATATATCATCCAGATTTGTCTTTTATCTGATTTAGGATTTTGAAAGGGAAATTCTTCCGAATAAGAATAACAACTCCCCTGCTTTTTGAGCTGAAAGAAGAAAAAAAGGCCTGATCAAATCCACCCTGTCGTAATTTCAAGTGTTCTTTATCCAATAAGTGTGTCTCCTGTAGGAGGGTTATATCGACCCTTTCTTTCTTGAGGTTTGATAATATTTTCTTTCTTTTGACTGGTGAATTACTCCCCTTGACATTCCAGGTGCACCACTTAACCAACTGATCAACCATAATCATCCAGGCAAATCCGAGACCCCTCGGGAGGGGAAACCCTATCCAGAACATCCCGAGCATAGAGCATATAAAATTTACAAAAATAAAGGCTCTTTAATACATTCACATTGATATAATAAAAAACTATTTCTAAATAAAAAAAACGTATTTAAATGGAGATTTTCCCCCTTTTTCACAGGGGGTATCACTTCCTTTCCAACAGTCCATCGTATCCTCTCCCAACCAGTGCCCCACCCTTGACCCAGGAGCTCCTTGATAGGATGAAGAAAATTCAAATTTACTACAGAGCTAGAGTTAACAGTGAGCCCCCCACCCACATCAACACCAACACCTGGATATATTTGGTAATGTTAATACCATGTATAAACATATATAACTATAAAATTACAGCCTCAACAAGTAATAATTAAACATAATAATACAAAGTAACAGGGGAAAACAACCCTGTTCCTAAAGACAGAAATAAAACTGGATAAGGTAACCACCTCCCCCCACCAACATTAACTAGCCCCCCCCGGCCTATATATATATATAAAAAAAGGGGAGAAAATCATTAAGGAGAGAACAAATAAATAAATCCCTCTCCCCACCCTCCGAAGATAATATTAAACAGTCAGGTAAAAAAAGGGATTAATATAAAAAAAAGGGGATGTAAACCGGAGTGGCGGGGGGGGGGGAGAGCAAATCAAATAATTCTTACAATTTATCTAAGAGAGTCCAAAAATTCCTTGACCTTTTCCGGCGATCCGAAGTTATACACGGACCCTTCATGGTTAAAGCGTAGCATCGCTGGGTAGCGCAAGGAGTACTGAATATTTAAGTCCCTTAAACACTACTTCACTTCATCAAACGCCTTCCTCTTTCGGATCAGAGCTGGGGAAAAGTCCTGGAAAAACGTAATCTTGGATCCTTTATAAATCATGGTTTGGCGATCTTTCCCAAGATTTCTGGAAGCTTCTAAGAGCATCTGCCTCCTTATAGCTCTGCAGCCGGAACAGGATTGGGTGGGGGCGCTGGTTCGAGCCGGGCCCATGCTCTGTAACCCGGTAGGCTCATTCCACCCTTACCTGGCCTGATTCAGCCTCCAGATTTAAAAGCTGTGGAAGCCACTGCTCGAGGAACGCTGTAAGCTGGTCTTCCTCTTCCTGTTCGGGAAGACCCAGCAAACGAATATTTTTTCGACGACCTCGAAAATGTGATTCTCCAAGGTCCGGACTCGCTGTTCAAGAGACCGGACTCGATCCACGGCCGATTCTGCTATAGTTTCGGGGGTCGCGGCCTTTAGTTCCACTCCTCCGACTTGGCGCTCAATTTCCTTGATGTCTTGATCGTGCTTTTGAACCGCGGCCGAGAGTGAGTCCCATCGGCTCCGGGATTCTTCAATGAAGGCACGATCTTCGCATCGAGTTTTGAGATTATTTCCGCGAGGCTCGCCACCGTAGGTAAGTCCCCGGGGCGGCTGCGGACGCCTCTGCTGCAGTTGGAGAGGGTGGGGGAGGGGTTCCTGCCTGCTGAGAGCTGCGGGCTCCCTTCCCTTTAGTCATTTTTACTGGAGATTAAATTGTTTAAATGCAGTACTAAGCAACTAATTACACTAAAAACTATTTTGAATGATTTGGTGTGGTGGGGTGGGTGACCCACTTTGCCCAAGGCTTGGGAGGAGCACTATAGACTCAGACTTGCTGGGTCGCTGCCATCTAGGATCCCAAAGATGATTCTTGATGGGATTGAGAGTAACGGGGTAGTTATTATGAGGAACTTTAACTTCCCCAATATTGACTGGGATACTATAGTTCAAGTAGTTTAGATGGGTCAGTTTTTGTTCAATGTGTGCAGAAAGGTTTTCTGACACAGTATGTAGACAGGCCAACAAGGGGAGATGCCATATTGGATTTGGTACTGGGGAATGAACCGGGCCAGGTGTTAGAGATGAGTTATTTGGCGATAGTGACCATAATTCGGTTATGTTTACAATAAAAATGGGCAGGGATAGGTATATACTGCAGGGAAAGAGGTATAACTGGGGAAAAGGCAATTATGATACGATTAGGCAAGATTTAGGATGCATAGGATGGGGAAGGAAACTGCAGGGTATGGGCACACTTGAAATGTGGAGCTCATTCAAAGAACAGCTACTGTGGGACCTTGATAAGTATATACCCATCAGGCAAGGAGGTTGTTGTCAAGAGAAGGAGCCATGGTTCACTAAAGAAGTTGAAGCTCTTGTCAAGAGGAAGAAGACGACTTAAGTGAGGATGAGGCGTGAAGGCTCGGTTAGGAGGCTTGAGAGTTAAAAGTTAGCCAGAAAAGATCTAAAGAGAGGGGTAGGAAGAACCAGGAGGGGACATGAGAAGTTGTTGGCAGATAGGATCAAGGAAAACCCTAAGGCCATCTATCGGTATATCAGAAATAAAAGAATGACTGGAGTAAGGTTAGGGCCAATCGAAGATAGTAGTGGTAAGTTGTGTGTGGAATCTGAGGACATAGGGGAAGTGCTTAATGAATATTTTTCATCAGTATTCACTTTGGAAAAGGGCAATATTAGTGAGAATACGGAGATTATGAGCTACAAGATTAGATGGGATTGAGGTTGACAAAGAGGAGGTTTTAGCAATTTTGGAAGATTTGAAAATAGATCAGACCCCTGGGCCGGATGGGATTTATCCTCTGCTTCTCTGGGAAGCCAGGGACGACATGGCCAGGCCTTCGGCTTCGATCTTTATGCTATCATTGTCGACAGGAGTAGTGACAGAAGACTAAAGGATAGTAAATGTTGTTCCTTTGATTAAGGAGGGGATTCGCAACAATGCTGGTAGTTACAGGCCAGTGAGCCTTACTTCGGTTGTGGGTGTGGTGGTGGAAAAGGTTCTCAGAGCCAGGATTTATAATCATCTGGAAAGGAGTAATTTGATTAGAGATAGTCAGCACGGCTTTGTGAAGGGTAGGTCGTGTCTCACTGACGTTATTGAGTTCTTCGAGAAGGTGACAAAACAGGTGGATGGAGTTAAGGCGGTTGATGTGGTGTATATGGACTTCAGTAAGGCATTTAATAAGGTTCCACACAATAGGCTATTGCACAAAATACAGAGTTTCGGGAATGAAGGTGATTTAACGGTTTGGATCAGAACTTGGCTTGCTGAAAGAAGACAGAGGGTGGTGGTTGATGGGAAATCTTCATCCTGGAGCTCAGTTACTAGTCATGTGTTGCAAGGATCTGTTGTGGGGCCACTGCTGTTTGTCATTTTTATAAATGATCCGGATGTGGGTGTAGAAGGATGGGTTAGTAAATTTGCAGATGACACTAAGGTAGGCAGAGTTGTGGATCGTGCAGGAGGATGTTGTGGGTTGCAGAGGGACATAGATAAGATGCAGAGCTGGGCTAAGAAGTGGCAAATGGAGTTTAATGCAGAAAAGTGTGAGGTGGTTCACTTTGGAAGAAATAACAGGAATGCAGAGTACTGTGCTAATGGTAAAGTTCTTGGCAGTGTAGATGAACAGAGAGATCTCGGTGTCCAGATGCATAACTCCTTGAAAGCTGTCACCCAGGTTGATAGGGTTGTTAAGAAGGTATGTGGTGTATTGGCATTTATTGGTAGGGGATTGTGTTTCGAAGCTGTGAGGCCATGCTTCAGCTGTAGAAGACACTGGTAAGGCCGCACCTGGAGTATTGCATGCAGTTCTGGTCACCGCATTATAGGAAGGATGTGGAAGCTTTGGAAGTGTTCAGAGGAGATTTACTAGGATGTTGCCTGGTATGGAAGCAAGGTCTTAATGAGGAAAGGCTGAGGGAACTGAGGCTGTTTTAGTTGGAGAGAAGAAGGTTGACAGGTGACTTGATCAAGACATATAAGATAATTAGAGGGTTAGATAGGGTGGACTGTTAGATGCTTTTTCCTCGGATGGTGATGACTAACACGAGGGAACATAGCTTTAAATTGAGGGATGATAGATTTAGGGGAAGCTTCTTCACTCAGAGTCGTCGAGGCGTGGAATAGTCTGCCTGCAACAGTCATAGACTTGCTGACGTTAAGGGCATTTAAATGGGCATTGGACATACCTATGGATAATGATGGAATGGTGTAGGTAGGTAGATGGACATCAGATTATTTTCATAGGTTGGCGCAACATTGAGGGCTGAAGGGCCTGCATTGTGCTATAACATTCTACGTTCGATATGTTTCCCAAACTAAACATTTGCCTGCATTTTGCCCATGTCCCTCTAAACCTTTCATGTTCATGTACCTATTGAAATATCTTTTAAATATTATAATTGTACCCGCATCTTCCTTTGGCAGTTCATTCCACATATACATCATACTCCAGGGGGAAAAAGTCCCGGAGTGTGGTGCTGCAAAAACACAGCAGGTCAGGCAGCATCCGAGGAGCAGGTGAGTCGATGTCTCGGGCATAAGTCCTTCATCAGGAATGAGGCTTGTGGGTCGGGGCTGAGAGATAAATGACCTATTTGTTCGGTTCTTAGACTGTGAGCAGATCTGGGCATCACACCTTGGGCCGGATATTTTAGCTCTGGAGGGAGTTCAATGCAAGTTTACAAGGATGATATCTGGAATTAGGGGTTAAATTGCGAGGAGAGATTAAACAAATTAGGCCTTTACTCTCTGGAACCTGGAAGGTTAAGGGTTGATCAAATTGATTTCTTCAGGATGTTAACAGAGAAAGACAAATAGATAAAGATAAACTATTTCCAGTGGTTGGCGATTCTATAAATAGGGAATGTAGTTTGAGAATTAGGGCCAAGCTATTCTGGAGAGATATTAGCAAGCACTTCTACACTCAACAAGTAGTGGAAGCTTGGAAGTCCTCCTCAAATGGTGATTGATGCTAATTCAATTATTAAATTTAAATCTGAGATAGACAGTTTTTTTTTTAAGTTAGGGTAGCAAGGGATGTGAGCTCAAGCCAGGCATATGGTGTTAGGCCACTGGTCAGCCATGTGTTATTGAATGGTGGGACAGTCTTGAGGGGCTGAATGGCCTACTCCTGTAACTGTGTTCCTAATCTTTTTCTTCTGTTTGACAATCAATTCTCTATTTAGTCAGTACACTACCCCCAATTGCACATGCTTTAATTTTACATGCTCACCTCTTTTATGTGAAACCACACCCACTTGTTCTCTCTGATAACTCTACTACTTACATCCTCCAAAAATTCCATTAGATTTTTCAAGTATGATTTCCTGTTTGTAAATCCATGCTGACTCTGTCCAATTCTATACTGTTACCCAAGTAGACTGCTGTTTAATCTTCTAAAATAGACTCTTATCATTTTCCATCAGACCGTAAGAGCATAATTTAGGCTGTTTGGCTCATCGAGTCTTCTCCACCATTTAGTCATTGCTGATAGTTTATCAACCCCATTTTATCGCTTTTTTCTTGTAACCTTTGATCCCTTGGCAATCAGGAACTTATCTATGTCTGTTTTAAATATACTCAATGACCTGGCCTCTGGAGCTTTCTGTTGCAATGAATTCCCCAGATTCACCACTCTCTGACTGAAGAAGTTTCTCCTTACCTCCGTTCTAAAGGGTCTTCCCTTTACTGTAAGGATGTGCTCTCGGGTTCTCATCTCTCCTGTCAATGGAAACATTTTCTCAATGTCCATTCTGTTCAGGCCATTCAGTATTCTGTAAGTTTCAATCATATCTGCCCTCATCCTTCTAAACTCCATCGAGTGTAGTCCAAGAGCCCTCACAAGTTCCTCATATGTTAAGCTTTTCATTCCTGGGATCATTCGTGTGAACCTCCTCTGGACCTGCTCCAGGACCGGTATATCCTTCCTGAGGTATGGGGCCCAAAACTGCTCACGATACTCTAAATTTGGTCTGATGAGAACTTTATAAAGTCTCAGAAGTATATCCTGCTTTTATATTCTCATCCTCTCGAGATGAATGACAACATTGCATTTGCCATTCAAACAACCGACTCAACCTGCAAGTTTACCTTGAGAGAAACCTGGATTAGAACTCCCAAGTCCCTTTGCACTCCAGATTTCTGAATTTTCTCCCCATTTAGAAAATAGTCCATGCCTCTATCCTTCCTACCAAAATGCATGACCTCACATTTTCCCATGTTATGTTCCATCTGCCACTTCTTTGCTCACTCTCCTATCCTGTCCAAGTCTTGCTGCAGGCCCCTGCCTCCTCAATGCTACCTACCCCTCTACCTATCTTTATATCATATGCAAACTTAGCCAGAATGCCCTTAATTCCTTCATCCAGATCATTAATGTATAAAGTGAAAAATTGTGCTCCCAGTAGTCACTGGCTTCCATCCTGAGAAGGACTTTTTTATCCCCACTCTGTCATCTGCCAGACAGCCAATCCTCTATTCGTACTAGTGCCTTGCCTGTGAAGCCATGGGCCCTTGTCTTACTCTGCAGCCTCCTGTACGGCACCTTTTCAAACGCCTTGTGGAGGTCCAAATAGATAACATCCATTGGCTCTCATTGGTCTGACCTGCTCATCACTTCCTCAAAGAATTCTAACAGATTTGTCAGGCAAGTCAGACAAATTTGCCAGATTTGGTGACTTTGCACTATTTTGCAATGCATTTCCAAGTATTCAGAAGCTCATCCTTCACAATGGATTGCATTATCTTAGCAATGACTGAGGTCAGACCAATCAATCTCTAATTTCCCATCTTTTGTCTTACTCCCTTCTTAAACAGGGGAGTTACATTCAGAATTTTCCATCCTCTCAGACCCTCCCTGACTCCAGCGTTTCTTGGAAGATCACTACTAAAGCCTCTATTATTTTTTCAGCTGTCTCCTTCAGAACTCTGGGATGTAGTTCAACTGGTCCACTTTCAGACCTTTCAGTTCTTCTAGCACCTTCTCCTTGGTGATGGTTGCTGTACTCATCTCTGCTCCTCCTATTCTCTCTTGAATTTTTGGGATATTACTCGTGTCTTCCACTGTGAAGACTGACACAAAGTCCTTATTCAGTTTCTCAATACTTTCCCAGTGTCATTTTCCAGTGGTCTAGTGTCCACTTTTGCCTCTCTTTTGCCCTTTATTTATCTAAAGAAACTCTTGCAGTCTTTTTCTAATATTATTGGCTAGCTTACTGTCATGTTTAACCTTCTCCCTCCTTATTTCTTTATTTGTTGTCCGTTGTCAGTCTTTGTAAGCTTCCCAATCCTCTGGCTTCCCATTGCCCTTTGCTACATTATATGCTTTCTCTTTTGCTTTTATGCTGTCCCTGATTTCCCTGGTTAACCGTGGTTGCCTCATCCTCCCTTTAGTATGCTTCTTTTTCCTTGGAATGTATTTTTGCTGTAATTCCTGAATTACTCCCAGAAACTCCTGCCATTGCTGTTCCACTGCCTTCTCTGCTAGGCTCCTCTCTCATGTCCCTGTAGTTGCCTTTATTCGACTGTAATACTGTTAGATCTGATTCCACGCTGTAGGGATAGCTCCCTCTTACTGATATCAGACTGTCAGTTTGTAATTCCCTGTTTTCTCTGCACTTTTTTTAAAGTAGTGTGGTTATATTAGCTACCCTCCAACCCATGTTCTAGAGTCTATAGAATTTCGAAGGATGGCCACCAATGCACCCACTATTTCTAGGGCCACGTAGGTATTCTGTGATGTGGATTATTGGACTCTGATAATTTGTCACCTTTGAATCCTGTCAATTCCCCAGCACCATTTCCCTGTAAATACTGTCAGACCTCCTCTCTGAGTGGATCATGTGTTTCCCAACAGTTTTCAGATTTTATTCGTGACCTCCTTTGTGAAGATCAAATGGTCATATGTATTTAATTAGTTCTGAAGGAGGGTCACTGGACCTGAAACATTAACTCTATTTTCTCTTCACAGATACTGCATGACCTGCTGAGTTTCTGCAGCAAATTGTCTTTGTTTCACATTTCCAACATCCACAGTTCTTTGCTGTGTGTTTACTTCTCTGCTTCCTGTTGATTAACCAATCCACTATCCATGCTCACACATCGCTTCCCCACCAAATTGCTTAAAATTTTCTCTGACATAATTTTTTTATACAGCACATTATGACATGCTTTTATCCCTTCTTCAGAGTCTTCTGTCTAGTGCTGCCAGACCTGCTGAGTTTCTCCAGCAATTTCTGTTTATCCAACAGGAAGTAGAGCCAAGGTGAATGGGTCATTTTCAAGTTGGCAAACAATAACTAGTGGAATTCTGCATAGATCAGTGCTGAGGGTACTTATTAATAAAAGACAAGATCAGTACAGTAGTCAGAAATGATCATGACTTGGAAAATCAAGATGTAGAATCAGATTGGATGGAGATGAGAAATAGCAAGGGAACAAAATCACTAGTAAGTGTGGTTGATTGGTCTTCCGACAGTAAGGCAGAGAACAATTCGAGAAATGATAAGAATTATTAAGAAAAAGACTGCAGTAATTCTGGGTAATCTTAATAGACTTTGGACAAATCAAATTGACAAAGATAGCCTTGAGGATGAGTTGAGAGAGTGAATATAGAACAGTTTAGAGTCATAGAGAAGTACAGCATGCAAACAGACCCTTCGGTCCAATCCGTCCATGCCGACCAGATATCCCAACCCAATCTAGTCCCCCTGCCAGCACCCGGCCCATATCCCTCCAAACCCTTCCTATTCATATACCCATCCAAATGCCTCTTACTCTGTTCTGAAAATCATTATCGAATCACAGAATCTCTACAGTGTGGAAGCAGACCATTCAGCCCATCAAGTTCATACCAACCCTCTGAAGAGCATCCCTCCCAGACCCACTCCCATACTCTAACCCTGTATTTTCCACGGCTAATCCACATCCCTGAACACTACGGGCAATTTAGCATGGCCAATTGTGATGAAGCTGCTCCTTTAACAAGGTTATGCTGTCCTTGGTTTTTTTGTTCAGAGGTCGTGAAAGATACAGACTCTGAAAAGTCCAAGTTTGAAGGGTTTTAGGGCCAGTTTAATTGTAGCGAACAGATGCAGCCTCAGGTTTCCAATTTTTTAAAAGAAATACTTGTACAATGAAAGGGAAGTGGTCAGTTCTCCCAGCTCAGCTTTTCTTTGGTTTGATTTGGTTTTGGCAATCTGGCTTTTCACTGAAAGCAGTCAAGCAGTTTGAGGCTGCTGAGCCAAGAAACAGCTACATGGACGAGGGTATTTCATGCTACCACCCCCCCCCTCTCCTGTAAGACCCTGTGTTTGATTTTACTTTTTGTGCTAAGGGGTGTTGATGGGGATTGTTGTAAGTATTTGGAACAACATCATTAATTTGGGATAATCTGTTGGGTTTTCGGATAGATTAAGATATTCTGTATTCTGTTTTCTTTTGTTTGTGTTTCATTCAGTAATCTTCCAAATAAATTCTGTTTTGTTTGAAATTAAGTGGTTTGACCAGTTGCATCACTCCTGGAATATCTGCTTTCCACCTTCTTAAAACAACTTGCAAAAGTAGGGTCTGGGGTACTTTCTTGAAGTGTTTTCAGGGTGCTGGCCTGGTCCATAACACCGTCCACCTAACCTGCACATCTTTGAACTGGGAGGAAACCCACAGACACTGGGGAATGTAATGTTTTTGATCTGCTAACATGTAATAAGACAGGATTAATTAATTCACAGTAAAGCTGATGATTCAAATAGGTGCAGACAGATAGGAAAACAGGTTGTGATAAAGGACACAGTTTATAAAATGGATGTAGTTTGGTTAAGTGAGTGGGTGAAAAGTTTGCAGATGGATTTATTATATAAGGTTGTCTGCTTCAATGGGAAGAATAGAAAACCAGAATGTTGTTTAAATGGAGAATAACTGCACAATGCTGTATGGAGAATAACTGCACAATGCTGTAGGATGGGGGATTTGGTGTATTTGTACCACAAAAAGCTAAGGTAATGATGCAGCAAGTAATTAGGAAGGCAACTGGAATGTTAGTTTTTTTTGTTATGGGAATTAAATTTAAAATTGTGGAAATCTCATGTTGGGCGTTGGTGAGACCTCGCGTTATGTGCAGTTTTGGTTTCCTTAATTCAAGAAGGATGCACTTGCAGTTGAAGCATTTGAGAGAAGGTTCTCTGAGCTGATTCATAGAGATCTCCAGCACAGAAATAGGCCCTTCGTCTTATCATTTCTGCACCAATCATAAGCATTCATTGAATTGTTCTAATCCCATTTTCCAACACTTGGCCCACGGCCTTGTCTGCCTTGGCATTGCAAGTGCACATCTAAATATTTGTCAAAGGTTACTTAACACCCAAAAGTGGCCAAGACAACTTAAATACAATCCAACTTGCTAAACGTTTCAGGTTTTCTGTTGACAAAAATAAGTTTTAGCTGGTTTGAGTCTATCTCATGCATCCAACATTCAATGTGGCATTTTCTTCGATTTTGCTCTTCTCTTCAGACTGGAAGCTGTTCCCTGCTTTATACTTTCCTTCCCTCTACTACAGTCATTTTCAGATTTACTGATGAACTGGTGACTTTATTTTCATGAAGAATAACTTTCAGATCTTTTTACATGTCAATAGTGGCACTTAATCAGGCAGGAAGCATACAAAGTGAACTTGGCTGGCTCCTTGTTCTTCGTTGGACTACTCATTGGTAACATTTTGTTTGGGCCCTTGTCTGACCGCTTTGGCAGGAAACCAATCTTCCTCACAGGTAAGGCTGAATGCCAATATTAAATTTGTTCTGAGATTTTTCTTTAACCCTGTAGGGAGTATGAAAGAAAGCTATTTTTACCTGTGCTGTTCCATCAATTTCATTAAATGTAAGAACTGTGATTTCGACAACTTGCATTTCTAAAACATGTTTAACATAATGTGCCCCAGTGTGCTTCACAGAAGTGTTATCAATCAACATATGACAGGAAGGCAGACTAGGAGATCCGAGTTCAGATGGTTGGAAAGCAGGTTAGGTCTAGAGGTAACAAAAGCATGAATGAATTAATGTTTTGGTAGCAGATGAGCTGAAATGCGTGAAGACAGAGAGTGTTGCACATAAGGAAATGTGCCTGTTTGATCTGAGGTCTTTTGCTATCTGCCAACAAAACCAGAAAAGGGGATTTTGATTATGGGGCACAGATGTCAAAATAGTTTTATTTGCAGTAAACATGTAAAACAACCTGTTTTTGGCCCCAGAAATCAATATCTTGCATATTATTGAGATGCAATGTCAGACATAACATGCTATACTCATTAGTTTACTCCATTGTTCACTTCACACATGCATATCTATCTTACTGCAATGTTCCAACTGGATGAAAGAGAGTAAGCGTGGGATGGAGAGCTCTTGTGGTGCAGTAGTCGTGTTCCTACCACTGTCAAAAGTTTGGGTTCAAGTCCCATCTACCCCAAACAAATGTCATAACACATCTGAACAGATTTATTAAAAATATTTACGGGCTGTGATGTGAAGATGCACTGGCATTTATGTTGAGTGACCAAGATGATCATTCACCTCTGTGCTGATAGTTCACTTCTGTACTTGGCATAAAAGTCAACCCTTGAAAAATCCCTCCAAAAACACAGCAACTTGAATACTGACACTTATAGTAATATGTTCTTATGCATTTTCTTCCATTGCTTGATTTTAGTGAGTTAGGGAGGATCGAAATCTGTCCTGGATTTGTATGTGGATTCTAGAATTTGTATGTGGATATATGCAAGGTGTGATGAGTTTGCAGACATAATCACTGAGTATTTAAGGATGAAGGCAAGAGTTCAAAGGGCGGTTGCATTCCTTACGAATTTCAAAAAGTTGCAGATTCTTTAATCTCAGTTCACGATGATATGTAAACTTGGCTCTAGGTGTTTAAAAGAAATACCCTCTTAATTTACTATATTTTTGTAGGCAATGCATGTTTGTCAACAGAATAGTCTGGTTACTGTCAAGTTTAAAACATCTCGGGGTTTATAAATGATTGCATTATATTTTAACTGGCTAAAGTTGCAAGGGGGTTCTTTGTTGATTTAAAATCAGAAATTTAAATTATTGCATGTGTTGATGAGCCCTAACTAAACTAGTCTTTCGGCATGATATACAAGCAGCTGGTAAGTTTTACCATTAAACTCGATTGGCAGCAAATTGTAGGCCTTTGAAATGTGCAGCGCAGACGTTTCTTAGCATCTTTGCTTCTAGAATTGACATTTACTCAGTGGACTGAGGTAGGGATTACAAGTCACATTGTACTATGGAGAGTCTCTGAAAGCTCTTCCCTTTGTTATTTTCCATATATCTGCACCACCAGTAATTATGTTGTCCTTCTCCTGTGTAATTCTAGATGGAAAGGACAAGCTTGCATTTATAAAGTACATTTCACATCCTCAGGAATTCCTGGAAAATATAACAGCCAGTTAATTTTCATTTTGCAATTTAGCCAGTTCTCATATTTAGGTAAACGCAGCTATTTTATTCATGTTCTTAATTGTAAATAATCCAGCTGTTAGCTTAAGTCTGAAAGAAATGATATGACTGGAGAGACCTTGGAGTGCAGGTTCATAGCTCCTTGAAAGTGGAGTCGCAGGTAGATAGGATAGTGAAGAAGTCGCTTAGTATGCTTTCCTATATTGGTCAGGGTATTGAGTACAGGAGTTGGGAATATTGCATGCAAATCTGGTCTCCTTTCTATCGGAAGGATGTTGTGAAACTTAAAAGGGTTCAGAAAAGATTTACAAGAATGTTGCCAGGGTTGGAGGTTTTGAGCTATTGGAAGAGGCTGAACAGGCTGGGGCTGTTTTCCCTGGAGCTACAGAGGCTGAGGGGTGACCTTTATAGAGGTTTGTAAAATCGTGAGGGGCATGGAATAGAGTTGATAGACCAAGTCTTCTCCCTGGGGTGGGGGAGTCCAGAACTAGAGAGCATAGGTTTAGGGTGAGAGGGGAAAGATATCAAAAATACCTAAGGGGCAATGTTTTCACGCGGAGGCTGGTACGTGTATGGAATGGGTTGCTAGAGGAAGTGGTGGAGGCTAGTACGATGGCAACATTTAAAAGATATCTGGATGGGTATATGAATAGGAAGGGTTTGGAGAGATATGGGCTGGGTGCTGGCAGGTGGGACTAGATTGGGTTGGAATATCTGGTTGGACGGAAGGGTCTGTTTCAATGCTGTACATCTCTTTGGCTGGGTTTGGTAGGAAAGCTTGCTAAAGGCATTCTGTTAAACTCCATCTCCACCACTCCCTTCTCCAGACATAGGATAAATATTGTGGCACATGTGGTTTCTGCTTCATCTGAAATTTGGATGTCTTAATGAAAATCTGTCTTTCCGCCATGAACTTAAGTTGGGAGCGAATTTAAACCATGACATAAGAACCAAATGCTGTAACTATCTTTTATTTAGGATATGAGCAGATATGCATGAATGACAAATTTGGTCATTATTAATTTTGCAAAAAGGTTGCCATGGTTCCTCTGATGAATTGGTGTTCGCTGGTTAATTTATAGATGTTTCAACCGAAAGAACACAGCATACCTTCAAGAGGGTAGAATAATATATCTGGGTAATGTTGAGTTAGTTATAGCCAGTGCTCCCTTTACAGGATGTCAGAAGTAGATGGCAGTTGATAATAAATCCTTTCCCCATGACTCAGATGAACTACTCACAATGTTCAAGTCTTGGTTAAGCTATTCCATCCTTTACGAGAACATGCAGGGAAAAGATGGACTGCGCACAGGTAACACAATCCCCTATAGCTAGTTCAGAAATTGGTCTGTTTGCATAACTATGGGCTACTTGATTTTTGAATGACCTGGTGTCATCAATGAAATGCTTCAAGCTGTCAACTTTTTTATTCCTTTCAGGCTTGTTCCTTGATGTGGTCTTTGGATTTATTACAGCAGTTGCTCCAAACTATGAAGTCTTTGCAGTTACACGACTTCTTGTTGGACTTGTGAATGGTGGGATGTCCCTGGTGGCTTTTGTACTTACACAGGAATTTGTGGGAAAATCCTATTGGGCTTTGACAGGTAGGTAGCCTTGTAGCAAGATCGATATCTTCATCATTTTGCTTCTTATTATCTTCCTTTTCATGCTATACTTAACTAGCAGGGGAGAGACCAGGATCATTATTCATCAGCTCCAGGATTAGGCAAGTTGTTTGTTCTGGTTCATTTCAGTCTTACACTCCTATCTCTCTGATGCTTTACCTTTAGTTTCATTTTTTTTTCCTTGGCTGGTGTGCAGACTGATATTGTACCTGTAGCTATTAACATGAAGTGATTTGCAATGCTGCAGTTGGACACTCTGAATAATTTTTTTTGTTAACCATGTAGAGAGCAGTAAGTGAGGACTGCAGATGCTGGAGATCAGAGCTGAAAATGTGTTGCTGGAAAAGCGCAGCAGGTCAGGCAACATCCAAGGAACAGGAGAATCGACGTTTCGGGCATAAGCCCTTCTTCAGATTCCTGAAGAAGGGCTTATGCCCGAAACGTCGATTCTCCTGTTCCTTGGATGCTGCCTGACCTGCGCTTTCCAGCAACACATTTTCAGCATGTAGAGAGCAGTGTCCCTTTAATCTTCCTTATTTCTGCACTTGATGGTGAGAGGGACTGTGGGATGCAGACCATTCCATTTCATTCCTGATGAAGGGCTTTTGCCTGCTCCTCTGATGCTGCCTGACCTGCTGTGCTTTTCCAGCACCACTCTAATCTAGATTGTGGGATGTAGGTTAGATGGATCATTATATACCTATGTTATCTCATATATAGTAAGGCCATGTCATAAAACTGTAAACAAGATTGTATTCAATATAGAATGTTCTAAACTGTCTTTATTTCTAAAAATGGGCATTCCTGAGGCTATAATAGCTGTCAAGTGTCAGGGGACCTTTGGACTTTTTGCAAAGCTGTTGATTGAATGACTGTGGATGGTCATAGCATCACTGAATCCTGCACTGATCCTGATTTACAACTTTGGCTTTTGAATTAACCTAGACCACACTACAGTATTCAAAGATTTTCTTCACTGGGACTGGAATGCATATTTTTCCCAAGATCCAAGCACTAAATTTTGAATTATTCTTTTCTTTTTCACTTGTAAAGCCAAATTATCGTCTGGTGAATGTGTGAGAATGCTGAGTAAGTGATATACAATCATCCTTTTAGGATGAAGGCTTGAATAAATAATCTTTTCTATTTAAATACACAAAAGCTTGCTGCTGATACCAGTAAAGAACCAATTGCTACATGTTTTTTTTAAAGCAGTACATAAGCGTCATAATGCACTTCCTGAGTGTGGTAGAGGCAGGTTTGATCTCTGTTTTCACAAGGAAATTGGACATACACTCGAAGAGAGTAAATATTTTAAGGGTAAGGGGAAAGAATAGAGTAGTGGGATTAGCTGAGTTGTTCTTGCATAGAACATGACGAGGTGATTGACACCAGTTAATGTGCAGTACCTTTCTCTAATTCTTTGATTTATTGTATTTTATTTCTTTTAATTTAGGATCGCTCACCAATTTAGTGTTTGCAGTTGGAATTGTTGCTTTCTCTGTTATTGGCTATTACATCAGGAATTGGCGTACTCTTGCTGCTGTAGCCAATTGTCCTGGAGTGCTGTTTTTCCTTCTTTTCATGTAAGTTCGTTCTTAAATTCCTAAGAAATCTAATGGATGTTGCTTATAGTGCAGAATGTTTTTTTTATTCATTCACAGGATAAGGACATCTCTGCCTGGGCCAGCATTTATTGCCCGTCCCTAATTGCCCATAGGGCAGTTAAGAGTCCACCACATGATCATGAATAAATTGGATACAAGCACAATTGGAGTAAATTTAATTATAATGACAAATATACGTGCACAGTTCAGCTTAAACTCCTTTTTAATTGTGACATTTCTCACCTTGAGTTCTTGAGGAAATTATTAATGTTATCCTTGTTGAGCTTGTGCTGGTTTCAGTTGAAATAATTGTTTCATGCTTTACAAACCTTTGTATTAATAGGGCATAGTCATTGAGAGGTTTACCCACAGTATTAGATGTCAGAGCCAACATTGATAATAAAAGCAGATGTGGAGATTTGTAGTGTGTACTTTAGGACTACTAGATTTCACAATATTTCCTAACTTTAGTCAGCTCTTGTAAGATTGGGTCTGAAACACATTTGTGAATGTGATGAGAAAACAGTGATGAACTGTATGTGAGCAGAATTGTGGTAGAAAAGGCCAGAATACTGAATACTTGCTTTGAGGCTGACACCATCTGTAACCCTAACTCAGTTGGCTCGTTGAGTTCCTCCCTTCATCTTCCCGCAACAGGAATTAGCACCTTTGAGGATATTCGGAGGTTGGGAATTATTCAAAGATAAATGAGGCAATAAGAAAAGAGTTAAGATAAAGAAAGATGAGAGGAAACATCAAGCAAAAAATGCAAGTGAAATATTTCATGAAAATTGAAGTAGTAGATAATTTTGAAAAATGAGTTATGCCATTTGAGAATAGACAATAACAAATCTGTACATGATTACAATGTGACACTAGCACTTGCTAAGTGCTACTTGTAGAGAGGAGAAAGTGAGGACTGCAGATGCTGGAGATCAGAGTCAGAAAGTGTGGTGCTGGAAAAGCACAGCAGCTCAGGCAGCATCTGAGAAGCAGGAGATTCCTGATGAAGAGCTTATGCTCGAAACATCAACTCTTCCCCTCAAACGCTGCCTGACTGCTTTTCCAGCACCACCACTTTTGACCCTGCTACTTGTAGAGAGTTTAGTTCTTCCTGCATGTTTCACCATTCAGTTCGGCCATGGTCGACTTTCTTAAGTTAAATAAAATTCAGGCCATTTGGTCCAACTGCATGGATGTAATGGCACTAGAGGGAGTAGAGAGTAGGTTCACCAAGATGTTGCCTGGGATGGAGAAATTGAGAATAAAGGGGACTAGACAGGCTGAGATTGTTTTCTTTAGAGCAGAGAAGACTAAGGGGGCATAAGATTATGAGGAATATGGACAGGGTGAAGGGACAGTGGCTGTTTACTTTGGTTGAAGGGTCAATCACAAGAGGGCATAGTTTTAGGATAAGGGGCAGGGGATTCAGAAGGGATTTGGGGAAAAAATGGTGGGAATCTGGAATACACTGCCTAAGAAGGTAGTGGAGGCCTGAAACCTTACAACCTTAAAAGAAAATTTGGATGAATACTTCAAATATCACAACATTCATGGATATGAGACAAGTGCAGGAAACTGGGATTAGTGCACTTCGAGTGGTAATGTCTCTGCAAACCTCAATAGGCCGAAGGGCCTTTTCTCAGCTTTATGAATCTAGTCTGTGTTAGTGGTGATATTCTGTATGATCTTTATCTTCACTTCCTTGTGAATAAATGTCCCTTGGCATAATCCCTGAGCAGCTTGCTCTAATTTAAGGTTATGCATTCTTTTTCTGAACCTTACCAGAGGAAATAGTTTCTCCTTAGCCTGTCAAATTCCTTAATTAGTTAATTAACACCCCAAACAGATAAGTCCTTCATTTTCTATAATCAAGGGAATGCAAGTTTGGTCAACGCAACCTGCCTGTATAATTTAATCCCAGTAACTCACTTAGAATCTGTGGTCACTCATAATGTGAGTTATTTACAATTGCTAGAAACACATTCACAGGCAATTCATTCTGTTCAGACTCTAAATATGTTCAAGCCTAGCACCATTTTTAAATTACCAGAGAGCTTGGAGAGTCTTTAGTTCCCATTGCTTTCATCATAGTGACACCATGACCAATGGGAGTCGACATTCCAACCAATTTTCTCCTTTTCTCCTGTAGTATAAGTTGTTTTGATGGTTTGAAAATTGTCTTTCTTTCCTTAGTCCTGATGAGTGCAATACAAAATGTTTTGGCAATATGTCTCTTCCTGCAGCAATAATCATATTCTGTAGTAGCAAGTGACTGTTGTTCATACCTTTGTCATTTGTAAATGAGAGTAAAAATTTCCAGGCTTTTCTTTTGGCTGTTGATGCTGACAGCAATGCAATTCATTTCCTATTTGCTTATTTCTGTCTCATTTTACACTTTTCGCTTTTTGTTGCAAGAGTTTTTACCTCAGCCAAAAAAAGCTCCAGTGAAGAAAATTGTCAAATGCCTTTTGAAAGTCAAAATACCTGATGGTCCATAATTTTGATACATTCTCAATTAAGTATATGTAACTTGGCAAGCAGTTAACCCATTTTGGATGTATCCTTGCTGCATGGAGGTTGAAGCGCTTAATTTATAAAAAATTTGTTATGTTCCATAACATACATAGATGTCAAATTAACAGACCTTTTAATTCCCAAGTTCCTGTTCAGAACTTGTATTAAAAGTATGAATAGTGTTTGGTCGTCTTTAAATATATATTTAATGAGTTGTGACGTATTACTGAGAACTCCTCAAGCCTATCGCAACATTCATTTAGTTCATGGCTGACCTGTACCTTTGTTTACCCTCTTCGGATCCATTATCCTTAATTCCCTTACCTAACAAAGTCCGTCTATCTCAATGTTGAAATTTTGAACCAGTTTCAACTAGATTTTCCATTAGTTTCTCAACCTGGGGGTGTTAATAAAGGAGATTTGGCCAGCAGCAAGTAGCTGGTTTGCGAGGTAGTGTTGACAATCAGCAAGATATTCTCCCTGCCAACAGCTTTGTGATTGGCTCCCATTTAGCTGGTGTGAATGATCAGTCAGAAGCCATCTCCCCTCCAGGTAGGAAAGAGCTGTCCTTTCTCGGCTGTAAAAAAACTCCTCAAGCCTGAAGAAGGCAAATTTATTTTCCATCTTCAGCTGCTATAAACTGAGGCCTTTAACATATAAGACAAAGCTTTCATAGCCGTGAGCCAGTCGCCTTGTGCCTCTTGCAACTAAGTGAAAGGGCCTGGTGAAGGATGATGGAAGAACAGCAGGTCCTGACAAGTCAAAAGTATAATTTCAGTGAACCCTATGTAGAGGGATCAATTGCTTTCCCAGTTTTTCACATCTCCCATTACACCCATGTTTCTTTCAATGTATCTGTGTGTGTGTGTGTGTGTGTGTGTGTGTGTGTGTGTGTGTGTGTGTGTGTGTGTGGAGGGGCTGTTTTATAAAGGGATCATTTGAGTTATGATGTCACCAGTTCATAATTGTTTATGGGCAGCTAGGATCTAATATTTGTAATCTAATATTTGTATTTATTGTAATTATGTAATTATTGTAATGGTAATTATTTTAAGAAAACATTATCTGTGCTTTCTGTCAATCTGGGTTGAAAAGGACAAGGAAATTGGGGAATTTTATGAACTTTGATACAATCTTTAACTTTTTTTCTTTAACAAGAACAGTTGGGGCTTGGCTTCCAGCACATTACCCTAGGGAGGTGTCACAGTCCTGATGTCACCCCTGAATAGCCAAGCTCTAATTTTAAAATCACACTGCATTGTTACAGGACTCCATTGTTAAGTGGAAAAAAAATATTGAGACCAAGGGAGTGGGCGCAGCTCTCAATGAATGCTTTGCCTTTATTTTCACAAAGATTGTGAGAAACACTAGGTGGAGCACTTACTGCATCACCACAGAAGCAGTGTCAGTCCCAGAACATGAGAGATGCTGATAATTGTCTTTCTAAGTCATTTTGTCAATTGCAATTTGACAGTTTGCACCTAAATTAAGTTTTAGGTGCAAACTGAAGACTGTTAGAAGGGAGTAAAAGAAAACAGAATTATGTTAGGATTGATTATTTCTCAAATGAATCTGAAATATGTTGACAAATTGTTTTTTAATAGAATGTTTTGAAGATGTTGTCAAAAAGACTTTGAGAAGCATCAGAATGTATGGGCCTACTCCATCTTGCAATATTTATTAATGTGTACTATTTTCTATAAGATTATTCTTTCATTGCTGGTCTATCCTGGGAGGCTCCTGTTCACTCTTAATGGTTCTTGTACCTGCTAGAAGGGCCTTCATTAAGCACATTTTTCACTATTTTGAATGATAAGTACATTTAAAAGTTGCTTTATGTTGGTGCTCAAAACAGTGACTCGCATTAAGAGCGCCATCAAGTGAGTCAGTTAATCTGTTGAAGAACTGGGATTTTCAGAACACCGTTGCTCCTGCTTGACAACTGAAAGGACATTTGGGTCAGTTGTGTATATGTTCAGCTCCTGCAGTGTGGGCTGAGTGTACGTTTACAGCTGCTCCTGATGCCTTTTTGGTTTGCAGCAGGAGTTGGAATGTTTCACAAAAGGAATGGGTGAAGTAGACATTGCAGCTGAGGAGAAGGATTGTGAAATCTTGGCTAGTGTAAACAGAGTGACAATTTGGCATCCTCAGAAGTGAATATGTAACCAGGCCTAGATGAAATATATCTGCAAATGCAAAGGGGAGAAATAAAGGAGATGCTGACTGTCATTTTCCAATCCTCTCTGGCTGCAGGCATAGCCCTGGAGGACTACTAATATGGGACAGTAATTTAAAATGGGAAGAAGGGATAGCCTGAGTAATTGTAGGTCAGTCAGCCTTACCTTGGCAATGGAAACAAAGGTATTGGAAAATATTTTGACTGTATGAATCGCCATTTAGAAAGGCATGGATAAATTGAACATCAGCCCGGATTTATTAAGGTAAGAGTATGTTTGACCACCTTGATTGAATTATTTGATCAATGATGGAAGCATGTTTAATGTGATGTTCATGGATTTTTAATAGGGCTCTTGGCAAAGACCCACATAGAACACTGATCAGAAAAAAAACAGCTCATTGAATCCAAAGAAAGTGGCAAGTTGGATTGAAATAAACACTAAAATGCTGGAGAAACTCTGCAGGTCTGACAGTGTCTGTGGAGAGAGAGTTAAAAATTGTACAACACCAGGCTATAGTCCAATAGATTTATTTGGAAGCACTAGCTTTCGGAGCACCGCTCCTTCTTCGGGTGGTTATAGAGATTAAGATTGTGATTACACAATTTATAGCCAAAGGAGTCCAGTGTCATGGAGATGATGTGATACATTAAACAATTTTAGATTAAATCTTCCATCTTTTAGAATGGGATATGCTGGCTTCTGTTATTTGATATGTAACACCTTTACACGTGGGGAGACCTCCCACCATGTACGCAGTGAGTTCCAATGTGACTCGGCCAATGTGGTCTATCTCATACGCTGCAGGCAAGGATCACCTGAGGCATGGCACATTGGCGAAATCGTACTATGCGTACGGATGAATAGACCACACAACAATCACCAGGCAGTAGTGTTCCAGGGCATTCAGCCTCGAACCTTCGGGTGACCATCCTCCAAGGCTGACTTTAGGACAGGCAACAACGCAGAGTAGCTGAGCCGAGGTTGATAGCAAAGTTCGGTACCCATGGGAATGGCCTCAGCTGGGACCTTGGGTTCATGTCACATTACAGGTGACCCCACTGCATTATTTTCTCTCTCCCACTCTCCCACTCACACACACACCCATGCAATCTCTCTCTCTCTTAAGCACACACACCCCTTGTACTCACACCCAGACACACACCCTCTCACAGACGCACAGGCTGTCACACACTCTCTCTCACTCAACCAAGCTTATACACACACTTTATCACGTCCGTGCACACTCACTCTGCCACTCCTACACGTGCACACATATAAGTTTATGGGGTGAATTTATTGTTGCAGAATTACATTTTATTTTGCTCAAAAACTGCATGAATTCATGTAAAACTCTGTAAAGCTATGCTGAGTGTTTGTCAGTCTGACTCAACATTGGCACACAGACAGACTACATACCTAGTGCTAGAAAAAGCTGAGCTATCTTGGGAATGTAATTTAAAAGACATTCTGGGATTTATATATCAAAGGACAGAAACCAGCATATCCCATTGTAAAAGATGAAAGATTTAATCTAAGATTATTTACTGGATAGGTTTGCTTGCTGAGCTGGAAGGTTTGTTTTCAGATGTTTCATCATCATATTAGGTAACATCATCAGTGAGCCTCTGGATGAAGCACTGGTGGTATGGCCCGCTTTCTATTTGTGTTTAGGTTTTCTTGGGTTGGTGATGTCATTTCCCGTTCTTTTTCTCAAGGGGAGATAAATGGGTTCCAAGTCACTGTGTTTGTTGACAGAGTTCCGATTGGAATGCCAAGCTTCTAGGAACTCGTGCATGTCTCTATTTGGCTTGTCCAAGGATGGATGTGTTATACCAGTCAAAGTTGTCCTTCCTCATTTGTATTTAAGGATACTAGTGAGAGAGGGTAGTGTCTTTTTGTGGCTAGTTAATGTTCATGTTTCCTGGTGGCTAGTTTTCTGCCTGTTTGTCCAATGTAGTGTTTGTTACAGTTCTTGCACGGTATTTTGCAAATTACGTTCGTTTTGCTTGTTGTCTGTGTAGGGTCTTTCACGTTCATTAGCTGCTGTTTTATTGTGTTGGTGTGTTTGTGGGCTACATGATACCAAGGGGTCTGAGTAGTCTGGCAGTCGTTTCCGAGATGTCTTTGGTTAGGGTTTCTGGACGTGTTTTGCCTGCTTGTTTGGGTTTGTTGCTGAGAAATTGGCGGACTGTGTTCATTGGGTACCTGTTCTTTTTGAATACACGGTTTAGGTGATTATCCTCTGCTCTTCACAGTTCCTCTGTGCTGCAGTGTGTGGTGGCTCATTGGAATAATGTTCTGATGCAGCTTCGTTTGTGGGTGTTGGGATGATTGCTTCTGTATTTCAATATTTGGTCCATGTGTGTTGTTTTTCTGTAGACGCTGGTTTGAATTTCCCCGTTGGCTGTTCACTCTACTGTGACATCTAGGAATGGCAGTTTGTTGTTGTTTTCCTCCTCTTTAGTGAATTTTATGCCAGTAATGGTATTATTGATGGTCTTAAATGTTTCCTCTAATTTGTTTAGTTTGGTGATGACAAAGGTGTCATCCACATGGCGGACCAAAAGTTTGGATTGGCTGGCTGGCAGAGCTATTTGTTCGAGTCTCTGCATTACTATATCTGCTACGAACCGAGCTATTGGAGATCCCATGGGTGTTCTGTTAGTTTGTCTGTAAGTTTTATTGTTGAAGTTGAAGTGGGTGGTAAGGCATAGGTCCACTAGTTTGGCAATATTGTCCTTGCTGATGAAGTTGGTGGTGTTTGGTGTATGTGTTATTGGTTCTTCTAATAATGTAGTCAGTGTTTCCTTTGCCAGGTTGATGTTGATGGATGTGAACAAGGCTGTTACATCAAAGGAAACCATTATTTCATCCTCTTTTATCTTGGTGTCTTTGGTCTTCAGAAATTCTTGGGTGGAGTGGATGACGTGGTATGAGTCTTCTAGTAAGTGTTTTAAGTCTTTGGTGTAGCTCCGTGACCAGTCTATAAGTTGGTGTTCAAGGTAGCGAGACTATGGGTCTGGAGGGAGCTTCTGGTTTGTGCATTTTGGATAATCTGTAGAAGCATTGTGTGTTGGATCTGTCTGGTTTCATTTTTTGGAAATCAGTTATTTATTTCTTCAGATTTCTGAAGTTCTTTGAGTAGAGCTGTGATTCGGTTCTCTAGTTGTGGGGTTGAGTCTATTGCCACTTGTTGGTAAGTGTTGGTATCTGCAAGTAGTAGTGTGTTTGCTTTCTCAGTGCAGTCTCTGATTCAAAATGACTGTCAATTGCCGTTTGTCTGCAGGTAGGATAACAATGTTTTTATCGTTCTAGTGCTTTCCTTTCTTGTGTACTGAGTGTGTTTCCTTCCTTTTTCCTGCTTCATGGTGGTGCGACTGTCTGATGGTTTGCTGGGTTTATTTTGTGAGCTGGTTGTCTTTCAGTGTGGGGAACAGCCAGTGATCTGGGAACTTCAAACCAGCATCTTCAGGAAAACAACAGACACTGACCAAATGCCAAACTACAAAAGCAATCATCCCAACACCCACAAACATTATTGCAATGAGCCATAACACACACTGCAGCACAGAGAAACGCCGAAGAGCAGAGGAAAATCACCTATACAATCTATTCATAAAGAATGGGCAGCCAATGAACACAGTCCACCGATTTCTCAGCAACGAACCCAAACAAGCAGACAAAACACGTCCAGAAACCCTAAACACACACTCCTACATTATTTACAAACTACCTTATAAGAACTGTAACAAACATTGGACGAACAGACAGAAAACTAGCCACAAAAAGACATGACCCACTCTCACTCGTATCCTTACATACAGATGAGGAGGGACTCCACTTTGACCAGGTCAACACATCCATCCTAGGACAAGCCAAACAGAGACATGCATGAGAATTCCTAGAAGTATGGCATTCCAACTGGAATTCTGTCAGCACACAACTTGACTTGGATCCCATTTACCACCCCTTGAGAAGAAGAATTGGAAATGATGTCACAGCAGGAAATGACATCACCAACCCCAGGAAACCTAAGCACACAACTAGAAAGTGGGCCAAACCACCAGTGCTTCATCCGGAGTCTCATTGATGATATTGCCTAGTATGGTGACGAAATGCCTGAAAATGAACCTTCCAGCTTAGCGAGCTAACCTACATCCAGAACCTCAACCTGAGATACAGATCTTTTCAAAACTTGCTAAGATTGTTTACTGTATCACATCTCCGTGACACTGGACTCCTTTGATTATAAATTTGGTGATCATGATCTTATTCTCCACAACCACCTGATTAAGGAACGGCACTCCAAAAGCTAATGCTTCCAAATAAACCTGTCAGACTATAACCTGGTGATGTGCGATTTTTAACTTTGTCCACCCCAGTCCAACACTGGCACCTCTAAGTTGTGAAGAGAGAGAGAGACAGTTAACGGTTTGAGTCTAATGAATTATCTTCAGAATTGAACTTCTCTGTCAGACTCAAAGTGTAAAGTGTTAACTTTGTTTCATATTTTCAGCACCTGCAGCATTTTGCTTTTTAAACCAAGTTGGATTTGGAATTGGCTTAGTCGCTGATTGTATTACAGAATAGTTATTTAGACTTAAGTGCAGGCCATATTGCTAAGAAGTGTTCAGTTGGTGGTTAAGTTGACTCTGGCTGAGAGTGAACAAAACTGCAAAGTGCAGGTAGATTGCAGTGGACCGGTATTTTGCACAGAAAAGTGGCAAATGGAATTTGATAGTCATAGACATAGAGTCATAGTCATAGAGATGTACAGCATGGAAACAGACCCTTCAGTCCAACCCGTCCATGCCAACCAGATATCCTAACCCAATCTAGTTCCACCTACCAGCACTCGGCCCATATCCCTCCAAACCCTTCCTATTCATATACCCATCCAAATGCCTCTTAAATGTTGCAATTGTACCAGCCTCCACCACATCCTGTGGCAGCTCATTCCATACCTGTACAACCCTCTGCGTGAGGTCTCTTTTACATCTTTCCCCTCACCCTAAACCTATGCCCTCTGGTTCTGGACTCCCCAACCCCAGGGAAAAGACTTTGTCTATTTATCCTATCCATGCCCCTCATAATTTTGTAAACCTCCATAAGGTCACCACTCGGCCTCCGACGCTCCAGGGAAAACAGCCCCAGCCTGTAAGGCCTCTCCCTGTAGCTCAGATCTGTAAATCTTTTCTGAACACTTTCAAATTTCGCAACATCTTTCCGATAGGAAGGAGACCAGAATTGCATACAATATTCCAACAGTGGCCCAGCCAATGTCCTGTACAGCCACAACATGACCTCCCAATTCCTGTACTCAATACTCTGACCAATAAAGGAAAGCATACCAAATGCCATCTTCACTATCTTATCTACCTGCGACTCCACTTTCAAGGAGCTATGAACCTGCACTCCAAAGTCTCTTTGTTCAGCAACACGGGCGGCACGGTGGCCCAGTGGTTAGCACTGCTGCCTCACAGCGCCTGTAGACCCGGGTTCAATTCCCGACTCAGGCGACTGACTGTGTGGCGTTTGCACATTCTCCCCGTGTCTGCGTGGGTTTCCTCCGGGTGCTCCGGTTTCCTCCCACAGTCCAAAGATGTGCGGGTCAGGTGAATTGGCCATGCTAAATTGCCCGTAGTGTTAGGTTAAAGGGGTAAAGGTAGGGGTATGGGTGGGTTGCGCTTCGGCGGGTCGGTGTGGACTTGTTGGGCCGAAGGGCCTGTTTCCACACTGTAAGTAATCTAATCTAATCTAATCTAATCTAATCTAAACTCCCTAGGACCTTACCATTAAGTGTAATAAGTCCTGCTAAGATTTGCTTTCCCAAAATGCAGCACCTCGCATTTATCTGAATTAAACTCCATCTGTCACTTCTCAGCCCATTGGCCTATCTGGTCCAGATCCTGTTGTAATCTGAGGTAACCCTCTTCGCTGTCCACTATACCTCCAATTTTGGTGTCATCTGCAAACTTACTAACTGTACCTCTTATGCTCGCATCCAAATCATTTACCTAGATGACAAAAAGTAGAGGGCCCAGCACCGATCCTTGTGGCACTCCACTGGTCACAGGCCTCCAGTGTGAAAAACAACCCTCCCACCACCATCCTCTGTCTTCTGCCTTTGAGCCAGTTCTGTATCCAAATGGCTAGTTCTCCCTGTATTCCATGAGATCTAACCTTGCTGATCAGTCTCCCCGGGGAACCTTGTCGAACGCCTTACTGAAGTCCATACAATCACATCTACTGCTCTGCCCTCATCAATCTTCTTTGTTACTTCTTCAAAAAACTCAATCAAGTTTGTGAGACATGATTTCCCACGCACAAAGCCATGTTGATTATCCCAAATCAGTCCTTGCCTTTCCAAATACATGTACATCTTGTCCCTCAGGATTCCCTCCAACAACTTGCCCACCACCGAGGTCAGCCTCACCTGTCTATAGTTCCCTGGCTTGTCTTTACGGCCCTTCTTAAACAGTGGCACCACGTTTGCCAACCTCCAGTCTTCCGGCATCTCATCTGTGACTATCGATTGTACAAATACCTCAACAAGAGGCCCAACAATCACTTCTCTAGCTTCCCACAGAGTTCTCAGGTACACCTGATCAGGCCCTGGGGATCTGGAAAAGTATGAGCTGTGCATTTGGGGAAGACAAACAAGGCAAAGTAGTTATTAATAAATGGTAGGATATAGAGAAGTGTGGGAGGACAGAGTTACTTCATGGTGCATATCCCTCAGTTGTTGAAGTTGGCTACACAAGGTGGTAAAGAAGGCATAATTGATCATTTTCTTTATTGATCAAATGAGATAGGAGCTTATGCTTGAGCTGTCTAGAACTCTGGTTGAACTGCTGCTAGGTTAATGTGTACAGTTCTGCTCACTGTATCACAGGAAAGATGTGATCACATAGGAGAGGGTACTCAGATTTTAAGAGAATGTTGCCCAGACTGGTTAGTTTTAAGGCATGAGAAAAGTTTGGATAGGGTGGGGTTCATCTCGTTAGAACAGAAGAGGAGAGATTAACTGAAGTATGCACAATAATTGGTTGCCTAGATCAAGTGGATAGGAAGAACTTAATTCTGTTGAGAGAGGCAGAAATGTAAGATCAATCCAGAAGGATTAGGCAGGATTGAGCAGGAGGTTTTTCACCCAGATCTAGTGCCGAGTCTGGAACTTGCATGTCGAATGGTTGCTGGAGGCAGAAACTGCTTGCATTTAAAAAAAAGTAGACAGTTATATACTTCAAGTGTCATAACGTATAGGGCTACAGATCTGGAATGTGGCATTAAGCCAAATCGTTCATTTTTGACTGGCATATTCATGATTGGCCAAATAGCTACCTCCTGGGCCATAAACGTTCTGTGTCAATGGATCCTATTGAATTAGTTAATCATCTTAAACCTCTCAATCAGAATATCACTTAATCTTCTAAGTGTTCTTTATCTGCCCAAATAAAAAATTCCTCATTAGTTGGTAAAACAAAAGTATCTCCATTTACTAAATGCCTGTACTATTGGGACGTCCCAAGGTACTTTGAAATAATGAATTACTTTTGAATAGTGTTTATTGCTATATGATCAAACAAAAGAGACAATTATATTCATTAAGATCTGACAAACAGCAATAAAATAAATATTGAGCTAATTTATTTCTTGATGTTAGTTTAAGGATAAATGTTTGCCTGGGGCATGTTACTTTACAAGGTGACATAATTGTAACACAAAAAAAGGAATCCCTTCCAATGTGAGTCGGTTGACTATTCTAAAAGATGTATTGCAAGGATTCAGTGATTCCTGTCGTTCTTCAGTTCCACCCTCTGGTTTTCATTGCTTCTATTTGATGACTGTGCTTTCATTTACCAAAATCCCTAAACCTCACAACTACTTCCTTTAGGATCTTCCATGAGACCGACCTCTTTCATTAACTTTCGATTACCTCCCTTCATATTTCCATACGTGATGTCTCAAAAAATGATAACCTTCATAAGTACCTTGGGATATTTTAACTGGGTTAGAGGTGTCATATGATTGCAAGGTGTTATTGATTTTATTAAAACAGTGAAGTCGATCATTAGATTACAAATCTTTATAGTAAGCACCACCATCAGCAGCACTCAGGTAAGATATGTTTGGGTAAGAAAAACTGCAATTTGGTGATCTATTTGGAGGATTATTACTTTTAGACTGCTTTATACATCAGGTTCAACGTGATGGTTTTATGATTTGATATTTGCAATTTTCACTTTTTTGATTGTAGAGTAGCAGCTCTAACTGGCAAAAATTTTACTGAATTGAGTTTGTTTCAAAATTCCAATTTGCTGTTACAGCCCAATTCCAGAATCCCCAAGGTGGTTATATTCGCATGGAAAGACTGAGGAAGCAGAGGAGGTGCTACAATATATTGCACAAAGGAATGGGAATGAGAAGATCTTTGTGCAACTAAAACCTTGTGCTGGAACGTTAAAAACTGGTCAGACATCGCATGGAGTGATGGACCTGGTGAAGTATCCAAAATTACGCTGGAGAACTGCCATTTTGATGTATGTGTGGTAAGTGATCAGAAAAAAAGACTTAATGTCGAGATTTGCGGACTCTTTGTGCACTGCGTTGGTCTGAATCATCTGGAAGACCCTTTCAACATGAAAGTACTATGATCTACTGTTCTCAGGAGTATCATTTATCAGCCTGCAGTTCTACCGACTGGCTGACTTAATTTTCTCTTGCAGTGTTATAAAAATAAAGATTGGACTATTTCTTAGTAATCTTCAATCGAATGCAGTGAGATTTCACACTGATAATAGTACTAAATTAATTAACTGGTCTTGTGTCCTGTTTGAAATTTATTGTGTGAAGGACTAGTAAGCAAATTGGACTTTGTAATTTGAAGCTTATTGCAACCATTGGAGGAAATAATGCAGGAACCATTCCCTTCTGCTACAACAGCACTCGCACTCTACCTGTTTCTGATTTCACGTTGTATGTTACCTTTCTATCCTTCTACACTTTTGACTCCCTGTCTTTGGCGCTTTCCTTTCAACATATGAGTAAACAAGGAATGAGAGTTGGCCACTCGGCCCTTCAAGCCTGCTCCTCCATTCAATAAGATCATGGCTGATCTGATTTTCACCTGCATATCCCCAATCATTTCATCCTGACAGTAATCAAGAATCCATCTCCCTCTGGCTTAAAATTATTTAAAGATTCTCTCTTCTGCCTTTTGAGGAAGGGTGTTCCATAGACTCAGCTGTCCGAGGGAAAAAAAATGTTCCCTTATCTCTGTTTTAAATGGGTGACCCCTTATTTTTAACTACAACCCCAAGTTCTAGGTTTTCCCCTCGAACTGGAAACATGTTTTCAACATCCAGTCAGGTCTCCTTAAGATCTTAAATGTTTCGATTCTTCTAAACTTCATAGGATACAGGCCTAGCTGTCCAGCTTTCATTACAAGGCACTCTGCTCTTTCCAGGTATTAGTATAGTAAACTTTTTTTGAACTGCTTCCAATGTATTAACATCCTTCTGTAAGTACAGTGACCTGTACTGGATGCAGTACTCCAGAAGTGGTCTTGCTAATGCCTTCTGGAATATAATCTCCCTACTCTTGCATTCAATTCCCCTTGCAATAAAATGTAACATTCTGTCAGCTTCTCTGATTTACTTGCTGCACCTGCATACTACCCTTCTGTGATTCGTGCACTAAGACACTGAGACCTCTACATCTCAGAGCTCTGCAATCTCTCACCATGTAAATAATACCTTTTTATTCTTTCTGCCAAAATGAACAATTTCCCACATTGTACTCCATTTGCCAGATCTTTGTCCACTCACATAATCCATATATCCCTTTGTAGGCTCCTAATGCCCTCTTTCACAGCTCCTTTTGTTTCTTACTTTTATGCATCAGCAAATTTAGTTACCATACCTTTGCTTCCTTCATCCCAATTGTTGATATAAATTGTGAAGAGTTGAGGTCCTTGTGGTGCCCCACTCATGACGTCCTACCAATCTGTAAGATTAATTTATTCAGATTGGAGTGTTGTACTGAGGCAAGAAGTGATTGCAGAACTGCATTTAAAACAATTTACCAAATGGCTCGTTTGCACTGTCTTCTAATGTGGTTTCCTACTTTGTCAGACTCCTTTGCTTTAAACGTACCACAGACAATGCTCCTTCTCAGGATCTGATCACTCGTATAACTTGCACAGAATCACTCACTCACCTTCAGTATTTTCTCTCCTATATCAGTCTTGTTTTTCACCTCAGTGTTAACAATTCACTCTTGTTTGCTCGCATTATTCTATCTGCCCAACCCCCCCCCCCCTGCTGCTGTCGTATAGGCCTTCTTTCACCTTTTATGTTCAGGAAGTTCACACACACATGCACAAAACATTCTCCCCCACCAACTGCCATCTAGACTGTACTCTGGTAGGCTTTATCAAGCCTACCCTGCCATTGGGTAAGATCAACACTGATCAACCAGCAGCGTTCACTGCCTTTACTTTCCCAAGTAATCATGGACTCCCTTGTAGATCACAAACTTTCAACTCAGCCTTGAAACCCCCAGTGAGCTACCCTCAATCGTTATCTACAGCAGACAAGTCCAAGGATTAATGACCCTCTGAGGGAATAGATTCCTTCTAATCTCCTTATTTTTAATTTGTGCCCTCCAGTTATGGATTAGCCCATGAAAGACAACATCCTCTTAATATCTAATTCTGTTAAACCCCCTTAGGGTCTTATGTGTTTTAATAACATTGCCTGTCATTATTTTTTAAACTCCAAAAAGAATAGGAAACCAGCTCAATACTTGCTTATGTCAACCTGTGCATCCCAGGAATCAATCTCATGAATCTTCTGTATAAGTATGTTCCTCTTTTCATAAATAGGCCATATTCTAAGAAAGTGTCCTGCGTTTACTCTATAAACCTGTCATCAAGCCCACTGCTGACAGTTTGATATATCTAAGTTAAAATTAAAATTGCACCTGTTTATTCCAGCATCATTCTTACATTATTATCTCTACACTATCTTTATTAATAGTCAATGTTTATTAAAAGGGCTGCTCTATCTTGTTTTCCTTGCTTCTTCTCCTTCCAAAATGTCAAATACCCTTTCAATATTCGGTTTCCAGCCTCTGTTATCTTGCAGCTACACCTCTGTTAAAACTAACGTATATTTGTTTATTCCACTTTCTGCTATACCTGTCTTTCACCTCCCCCATTCTCTGCCCCAACCCTTTCCCCAAGCCAGGATCTGAAGAGTCTGTTCCCTGTAGATTAGTTATCTGAAGCCAGCTCTTACCATTTTGATGGATGCTGGCTGGTAGTTACATCTATTATTTACTTTTTTTCTACTTTCAGCCTGGGTTAGAAATGTAGAAGTGTTCATAGGATATAGAACAGTACAGCACAGTACAGCCCTTCAGCCCAGGATGTTAGGCCAAGCATTTATTTTAATCTAAGATCGACCTAACCAATGCACCCCTCAATTTACTGCCATCCGTGTATTTGTCCAGCAGCCACTTAAATGTCCCTAATGTCTCTGACTCTACTACCACTACTGGCAGTGCATTCCACGCACCCATACCAAGAACCGATCTCTGACATCTCCCCTGTACCTTCCTCCAATTACCTTAAAATCATGACCCCTCATGACAGCCATTTCTGCCCTGGCGAAAAGTCTCTGGCTATCTACTCTATCTATGCCTCACATTACTTTGTACACCTCTGTCAAGTCACCTCTCTTCCTTCTTCTCTCCAGTATGAAAAGCCCAAGCTCACTCAACCTCTCTTCATAAGACAGACCCTCCAGTCCAGGCAGCATCCTGGTAAACCTCCTCTGCACCCTCTCGAAAGAATCTACATCCTTCTTATAATAAGAAGAGCAGAATTGGACACACTATTCCAAATGTGGTCTAACCGGTGTTTTATAGAGCTACAGCAAAACCTCGCGGTTCTTAAACTCGATCCCCCTGTTAATGAAAGCCAAAACAGGTAACAACTCTATCAACTTGGGTGGCAACTTTGAGGGATCCATGTACATGGATCCAGAGATCACACTGTTCCTCCACACTGCCAAGAATCCTGTCTTTAACCCTATATTCAGCATTCATATTCGACCTTCCAAAATGAATCATTTCATATTTATCCAGATTGAACTCTATCTGTCATTTCTGACCCCAGCTCTGCATCATGTCAATATCATGTTGGCACCTGCAACAGCCCTCGACACTATCTACAACACCACTGACCTTTGTATCATCGGTAAACTGACTAGCCCACCCTTCCACTACTTCATCCAAACCATTTATAAAAACTACCTAGAGTAGAGGCCCAAGAACAGATCCCTGCAGCACACCACTGGTCAACGACCTCCAGGCGGAATACTTTCCATCCACTACGACTCACTGTTCTTTCGGCCAGTCAATTCTGTATCCAGACAGCCAAATTTCCCTGTATCCCATACCGTCTGACTTTCTGAATGAGCCTACCCTGGGGAACCTTATCAAATGCCTTATTAAAATCCATATACATCACATCCACTGCTTGACCTTCGTCAACATTTCTCATCCCATCTTCAAAGAACTAAATAATGCTTGTGAGGCATGACCTGCCCCTCACAAAGCCATGCTGACTATCTTTAATCAAACTACTTTTTTCCAAATAGTCATAAATCCAATATCTCAGAATCCTTTCCAGTACCTTGCTTACCACAGTATAAGACTGATTGGTTGGTCTGTAGTTCCCAGGAATTTCCGTATTCCCTTTCTTGAACAGAGGAACAACTTTCACCTTCCTCCAATCATCTGATACTGCTCCCGTGGAGAGTGAGGATGCAAAGATCATCATCAGAGGTGCAGCAATCTCATTCCTTGCTTCCAGTAGTAAACTTGGATATATCTGGTCTGGCCCTAAGGACTTGTCTATCTTGAAGCTTCCCAGAATTTCCAGCACATCCACTTCCTTAATATCAATCTGTCACGGTGTTCTCACTATCAACAAGGTTCCTCTGTCTCGTGAATACTGATGCAAAAAACTCATTTAGCGTTTCCCCTATCTCTTCAGTCTCCAGGCACAGGTTTCCTTCACTATCCCTATGGCTGATTATCCCTACCCTCTCTCTGATCATTCTCTTATTCCTCATGTACGTGTAGAATGCCTTTGGGTTTTCCCTAATCATTCCTGCCAAGGCTTTTTTGTGCCCCCTCCTGGCTCTCCTCAGTCCATTTTTGAGTTCTTTCCTAGCTATCCTGTAATCCTGTAAAGCTGTGCCAGATCCTTGCTTCCTCAACCTTAAGTAAACTTCTTTCTTCCTTTTGGCGAGAAGATCCTCTGCTCTTGTCATCCAAGGTTCCTTCACCTTACCATTCCTTGTCTATCTCAGTGGGACAAAGTTATTCAATACTTGCAATAGCCTCCACATTTCTGTCGTGCATTTCCTGTAGAACAGTTGTTTCCAACTTATACTCCACAGCTCCTGTCTAATAGCAGCATAATGTCCCCTCCCCTAATTAAATGCCTCCCCATACTGTCTGTTTATATTCCTAACCATGGCTATGGTAAAGGTGAGGCAGTTGTGGTCACTGTCACCGAAATGCTCTCCTACAGAGAGATCTGACACCTGGCCTATCTTGTTGCCTTGCACCAAATCCAATATGGCCTCCCCTCTAGTCGACCTATCTACATATTGAGTCAGGAATCCCTCCTATGCACACCTGACAAAATCAGTTCCGTCCAGACCATCTGCACTAGGGAGGTCCCAATCAATATTGGGGAAGTTGAACTCACCCAAATAACAACTCTGTTATATCTACACCTTTCCAAGATCTGCTGTCCGATCTGTTCTTCCTTGTCTCTGCTGCTTTTTTGACAGGGGTGTGGTTGGGGTTGGTCCATCAGAAACACCCATTAAAGTCACTGTTCATGTTATTGATTAGGAAAAAAAATAATTGGCCTCTGTCTGTTCTTTGAATAGGTATGTTTGCAGCCTTGTTTATTATGGCTTAACTTTGAATGCGGGGGATTTGAAAGGCAATCGCTACCTGAACATTGCTCTGTATGGCCTTGTGGAAGTACCAGCGTTCCCCCTCTGCCTCTATTTCATTGACAAATCCTGGTAAGGATTAAATCCTCATCTAGTCTCTGGATGACTAATTGTGGTCTTAGATATAAGTTGGAGGTGATAAATTGCACACTTTCAACAAATCCTGTACAGTCTTGGCAAATATTTGCTGTTTATCCTCTGATGGGTAAAAGCAAGGCTCAGTAGGCTTGAACTCCTTCTGTTTACTCACTCAACTGAATTTTGACAGGGCGGAATCTGAAAGCTTGGTATAGGTGTACAATCCTTTATCCAAAATGCTTGGGACCAGCTGGTTTTCAGAATTCAGAATTTTTCAAATTTCAGAATAAGCGACAATTTGATGGTGAAATGTTTGAAAATCTTACCGAAGAGCAAACTCTGAATACCATGGGCCCTGAGACACAACTGAGGCCTGCCAGTGTTGGCCCCACCCCTGCCTCCAAAAGGCATCTGAGTGACACAAATTGAGTGGGTGTGGAGTTGGGTTAACTGTTTGCATGCCAAACAGCCTTGTTAATGAGAAAAATACTTCACGAAAAGACCTTCGGATTTCAGATAAAGGGTTTGTCTACCTGTATTTATTTGAAAGCCAGCACAGTTCACAATCACAAGGCGATATGAAAGGAGAATGATCTCTGAGTGTTTACATCAACTGTTGTATGAAAATAAAACGCAGGCTAAGCATCTACCATCTTGTAAGATAGGTATAGGCCATGTGGTGATGAGTAGTAATTTTCCAGGGCAGGTTTTGTAATAAAGCCCATGTTATTATCCAGAATCAACTGGACATCTATTGGTGCTGATTAAATTTACGTCTGCACGGTTCAGCTCAAAATGTGAGCTGTCCATTACATTTCTGGAAGTGTACGCTGTTAACAGGTACTTTGCCTAATGGTCCAACAACCATATGTTTAGAGCATGGAAACAGGCCTTTCAGCCCGTCTCGTCCTATCAGTGTTTACTTTACCTAATGCGATTTAAGATGGATGACATAAAGGATTGCTGTACTGTCAGAGGTGACATCTTTCCAGAAAAATATTAAACTAATCTCTTAATGTATGTAGAAGATTCCACTGCAGGGCACTTGTCTTCCTGGCTAATATTTATCCTCTTGACCATCATCTCTGAAGACATATTGTCTGATGATTATCCCATTTCTGTTTGTGGGAGCTTGCTATGTGAAAATTGGCTGCAATGTATTCTACAACAATGATTAATCTCCCAAATTGCTTAAATGGCTGTAAAATTCTGTAAGGAAACCGTAAATTAAAAAAAATGTCATTTGCTTCACTCCACTCTTGAACTTGTAGATTTTCGTTATCTGCAAACCTATACAAATTGGCATCGACAAGGTATTTGGCCGTAGAAGCCATCATAATTGAATACGTTCTCCAATTGTCCTGGTAATGAAGACCTAAATGTAACAGTTAAAAATCACACAACACCAGGTTATAGTCCAACAGGTTTATTTGGAAGCGCTGGCTTCCGGAGTGTTGCTTCTTCATCAGACACAGAACCTATTGCAAAAGATTGCAGTGTCATGCAACGGAAATGATGTGCTGAACAAAGCTAGAATGCTGTTCAATTTTCCATCTTTTAGAATGTGTTGCAGGTTTTAGGTCATTAATATGTAAATCCCAGAACTACCTTTAAGTCGCATTCTTGAGATAATGTAAGGTTTTATTAAAAAAAAGTGACATCTCCGCTCAGACAATGTATTGAAGGTGTGAGGTTAGACTCTGTATTCCAATCTTTAGTCAGACTGGTTCTGCTTCCAAAGTAGAATTTATAAAATATTGCATTATTGACTCCCTGCAGATTGTGTGTCTTTTGAGCAAAAAATAACGTATCTGCAAATATAATTTTGTAAGTGCAAATTCACTCTATAGACTTATATATATGTGTGTGTGTGTTCATGAGATAGTGTGAATGTGTGTATCTTGAAGTATCACTGTTGAACTATTGATACCATATTTGATTTATATTTGTATGTGACTAAGTGATTTACTAGTTATGTTACAATTAGAACCATAATAATTTCTTCCAGCTCCTCTAAGTGAGAGGAATGTGTTGCTTATTCAGTGTTTAACATTAAAATTAACAGATTGCCAAATGCAATTACCCCAGTAAAACATTCACCCCCTAGAGGACTCAACAATCCTGCAACTCTGGCCGTTGTCCATTTCTACTCTGCCTCAGTTTTGAAGGCAGTGCAGCCATTTGGGTCAGGTCTCCAGAAACAACTTTGCTACTCCCTTCTAAAACCCTTCTTGTGCACAATATTGTTACAAAGTAATTGTGGTTCAAAATACTTCAATGTTCGTGAAATGGTTAGGAATTTTGCAAGATTATTAAAATGGGTGGTTTAGATATGTTCTTGCTTTCCTCAAAGTTTGCATTTCTTTGCCGTACTTTTTCAGTTATGGATCTGTGAAGACTTAGAGTGTTAGAAAGTGTTGTATAATTGGAAGTTGTCAGTGTAGTTTGTTGCGTTTTACTTGATTCATGTCAGCAGCTTGGAAACCTAAGAGGTGTTGCTGGTCCGGTATTTGGAATTGTATTGTAATATTCTGGGTTGTTTTCAATCATTAAAGTGCAATGCTGAGGAGTGTTTAAAATTCTAAAATAAACAGCTGTATAGCTACTGGTCAGGAAGCCTTTCTAAATTTAGGTTGAAGTCTTAGTACAGCAATGATCTTCAGTGCCACATGGTGGAGCTCCTAAACTATTAGATGCATAAACTGATCTGAGGAGTTTTGATAATGTCCAGTTGCAATGAACAAAGCATAACTGATTTCTGCATTGTATAACTATGTATCACATTATTAAGATATTGGGGAAATCTTTATTTGTAACAGTCTGTATATTTACCGTCTTGATGAAGCAGTGAAGGTGCTGTTACCGCGTTCTCTGAAGCTGTTGGGTTTAATTTGCCCCCACGCTGGAATGACACTGATTTTTTGCTGTTTGCTTGCTTGCTGTCAGATTGAGGGAAGATGGATAGTGAGCGGAACCAGGTTTGCTGGTTGCATATGTGGTCACTCCAGCTTGGAGAGCAGGGTGATTCTCATCCAGACCCTTGGTCAAAGGCTCAAAGGATAAAGAGGGCTGGCGAGGGCCAATACAGGACAGATGTGTCAATCATGAGTGCAGAAATGGTGACAATCTCACCGGCCCCACAGCCAACTGTACAACCTCATCCTCACTCTCCTGCTTACTGCTCTCTAATACTGTGGTCAACCAGAGAGATATGATTGCTTGGCAGCTGCTGTCAATGAATGAGTGTGTTGTGAGGATAGTATCAAATTGAAAGAAAAACACTGTGCAAAGATGCATGGTAATATGCAATATTGGGAAAGCTTTCTTAAAAAAAAAGCAAAAAAAAAAACAGGGTGGCGTGGTGGCTCAGTGGTTAGCACTGCTGCCTCACAGCTCCAAGGTCTCAGGTTCAATTCCAGCCTGTGTGGAGTTTGCACATTCTCCCCATGGGTTTCCTCCAGGTGTTCCGGTTTCCTCCCACAGTCCAAAGATGTGTAGGTCAGGTGAATTGGCCATGTTAAATTGCCCATAGTGTTAGGTGCATTAGTTGGAGGGAAATGGGTCTGGGTGAGTTACTCTTCGGAGGGTCGGTGTGGACTGGTTGGGCAAAAGGGCCTGTTTCCACACTGTAGGGAATTTAATCTAATCTAAAAAAATCTAAAAAAAAAACAAACTGAAGGGGTAAGCTTGCAAGTAACATTGAAACTGATTGTAAAAATGTCTTCAAATATAGAACATTGAAGAGAAAGTCCAAAGTGAAAATTGGCCCCTTAGAGAATGAGACTCAAGAAATAATGGGGAACAAGGAAATGGCAGAAATGTTGAATAAATACTTTGCATTGGTCTTCAAGATATTAAGATATTAATAGCATTCCAAAATGCCAAAAAATCAAAAGGTGGAGAAGAATTGCATACAATAACTACCATGCAAGAAATAGTGCTAGGCAAAGTCATGGAGTTAATGTTCCCTGGACTTGATGGGCTGTATCCTAGGATATTAATGAAAGTAGCTGCAGAGATAGTGGATGATTGGTAATGATCTCCCAGGAATCCTCAGATTCTGAAAAAGTCCCAGAGGATTGGGAAAATGACAATGTAGCACCTTTTCATAAAAAGGAAGGAGACAAAAAACAGGTAACTAAAAGCCAGTTAGCTTAAGGTCTGCCATTGGAACAATGTTAGAGTCTATTATAAATGATGTAATAAAATAGCATTTAAAAATATATCATATAATCAAGCATAGGCAGCAAGGCTTCATGAAGGGGACATCATGGGATGCAAATTTATCAGAATTCTGTGAAGAGGTAACAATCAGGATAGATCAAGAGGAAATGTTAATGTATTATATTTGGATTTATGGAAGGCATTTTTTGTGGTATTGTGTGTTAGGCTACTTAATCAGAAAAGAACCCTTGGTGTTGAGTTTGTATATTAACATGAATAGAGTTAATTCATGTAAGACAGAGGTGGGATAAGGGAGGCATTTTCAAGAAAGTGGTTGTTATAGACCCCTCAAAATATTTTTAAATGGTTGCCCAGACCCTAATCGTATTTTCAAGGTAGATGTGAAGTGTGTGTTCCAGGTGTGATGTGACTGGTCAAACTACTCAACATTAAACAGAACACAATTTATTTAGACACACTGTAGTAAAAATACAAACAATAGAAGGAGGAATTCAGAATAACTTAACTATTGGAAAACTTAACCAAATAATAAATACAATACCTATTCCAAATTAACTAAGAAACAACATTGAGAGATTTCAGAGAAAGTAGCAGCTCGGAATTCTTCACTGAAGCTTGCAATCCTTCGGACCCAAACAGCTTCTAACTGCTGCAACTAAAGAAAACTAGAAAGAATGGTCTGAGAGCTGGCCACTTCTCTTTCATTGTTACAACTTTTTTAAAAAAAATCCTGAATTGTTGACTTATGCCATCTCTCGTAGTGACTTTGGCACCTCTGCCTTTACAGCCTTTCTCTCAAAAAATCCAGGACAAAATAACCTTTTTAAAGTGAAAGCATTGTCTCACACCTGTAACTAGTGGAGTGCCACAGGGATCAGAGCTGGGGCAACAATTACTTAGAATTCGTACTAAAGACTTGGATGATGGAAGTGAATGTATTACCACCATGTTTGCAGATGGCACAAAAATAGTTGGGATGGTAATTTGTGAAGATGACACACAGTTTACAGAGGGGAAGAGATGAGTCAAGTAGGTGGGCAAAAACTTGGCAGATGGAATATAATGTAGAAAAATGTGGATTTATGCACTTTGGCAGTAGGAATAGAGGAACTGAATACTATTTGAATGGAGGGAAGACTGCTGAAATCTTCAGCACAATGGCATTTGCAGGTCCTCATGTATAATTCACAAATGTAGATTTGGCATATAGGTTCATTAGATAATGTGGAAGACCAACAGAACATTGGCATTTCTTTCAAAGAGAATAGCGTATAAAAGTAGGGTACTCTGGGTGACATCATACAAGGCTGTTCACATCTAAGGAAAGACATACTGGATTTGGAAATGTTCTAAAGAAGGTTTGCTAGACTGAGCCAGGTATAGAGGAATTTTCATATGAGGAGAGGTTGAACAGGTTGGCTCTGTACTCATTTGAGGTCTGCAAATGAGAGGGGACCTTATGGCAACATGCAGGATTGGTAAGGGACTTAAGAGTAGATCCTGAAAGATTCTTTCATCTTGTTGGAAAGTCTAGAACCTGAGGGCACTATCTCAAGGTCATCCATTAAGACCGAGATGATGAGTTTTTTTAACTGAAGCTAGTGAATCTGTGGAATTCTTTACCACAAGAGGATTAGTCCCTGTGCCGGTGCTCGTGAGGCTAGAAATAGGAAGATAATACATTTGAATGAATGGCTAAAGAGCTGGTGTCAGAGGGAAGGTTTCACAAATCTGGATCATTGGGATCTCTTCCAGGCAGGTGGGACCTGACAAGAAGGATGGGTTGCTTCTAAACTGGAAGGGCACCAAATCCTCAGGAGGTTTGTCAGTGCCATTCGGGAGAGTTTAATCTCATGTGACAGGGGGTTAGGAACCAGAACAGTAGGTCAGTGTATTGAGTGATTGAGGAGAAGGTGGACATTAGATGAATAAGTTTTAAGAGGAAGCATAAGCAGGGCTAGTTTAATGAACATGGCAGAACTGGCAGTTTGAAGTGTATTTATTTTAATACAAGGAGTATAACAGGTAAAGCAGATGAGCTTTGAGCCTGGATTAGTTTGTGGACTGCATTGTGGTAGCCATTACAGAAACATGGTTGCAATAAGGACAGGACTGGCAGCTCAAAGTTCCAAGGTTCAGATGTTTCAGGCTTTTTAGGGAAGAATATAAAAGGGATGGGGGAGTTTCATCACTGATTAAGGAGAATGTCATAGCTGTACGAAGAGAGGATAGGACATCATGGAGGGCTTGTCCAGCATGGCCATTTGGGTAGAACTTAGGAATAAGAAAGGTGCAGTTGCTATGATGGGGTTACACTATAGGCCTCCCAATAGCCAGAGGAGGTAAAGGAACAGGTATGTTAACAAATCATAGGATGATATCAAAACAACAGTTGCTTTTGTGGGTGATGTTAACTTCCCCAATATTGACTAGGGACTCCCTTAGTGCCAGGGGCTTCAATGGTAGACCAGCAGGAGGCTGGAAGAAAAATGTGGTGCTGGAAAAACACAGCAGGCCAGGCAGCATCCGAGGAGCAGGAGAATCAACGTTTCGGGCATAAGCCCTTCTTCATTCCTGAAGAAGGGTTTATGCGCGAAATGTCGATTCTCCTGCTCCTTGGATGCTGCATGGCCTGCTGTGTTTTTCCAGGACCACATTTTTCAACAATCTGGGTTGATGGCCTCCTTCTTCAAAGACCCAACCCAGATGGCCTCCTTCTTCAAAGACCGCAATTTCCCTCCAGACGTGATCGACGATGCCCTCCACCGCATCTCCTCCACTTCCCGCTCCTCCGCACTTGAGCCCCGCCCCTCCAACTGCCACCAGCACAGAACCCCACTGGTCCTCACCTACCACACCACCAACCTCCATATACAGTGTATCATCCGCCGTCATTTCCGCCACCTCCAAATGGACCCCACCACCAGGGATATATTTCCCTCCCCTCCCCTCCCCTATCAGCATTCCGTAAAGACCACTCCCTCCGTGACTCCCTCGTCAGGTCCACACCCCCCACCAACCCAACCTCCACTCCCAGCACCTTCGCCTGCAACCGCAAGAAATGGAAAACTTGCGCCCACACCTCCCCCCTCACTTCCCTCCAAGGCCCCAAGGGATCCTTCCATATCCGCCACAAATTCACCTGCACCTCCACACACTTCATTTATTGCATCCGCTGCACCCAATGTGGCCTCCTCTGTATTGGGGAGACAGGCCGCCTACTTGCGAAACGTTTCAGAAAACACCTCTGGGACACCCGGGCCAACCAACCCAACCACCCCGTGGCTCAACACTTCAACTCCCCCTTCCACTCCACCAAGGACATGCAGGTCCTTGGACTCCTCCATCGCCAGACCATAGCAACACGACGGTTGGAGGAAGAGCGCCTCATCTTCCGCCTAGGAACCTGTCCAACCACAAGGGATGAACTCAGATTTCTCCAGTTTCCTCATTTCCCCTCCCCCCACCTTGTCTCAGTCAAATCCCTTAAACTCAGCACCGCCTTCCTCACCTGCAATCTTCTTCCTGACCTCTCCGCTCCGGTCTATCACCCTCACCTTGACCTCCTTCCACCTATCGCATTTCCAACACCCCTCCCCCAAGTCCCTCCTCCCTACCTTTGATCTTAGCCTGCTGGACACACTTTCCTCATTCCTGAAGAAGGGCTCATGCCCGAAACGTCGATTCTCCTGCTCCTTGGATGCTGCCTGACCTGCGCTTTTCCAGCAACACATTTTCAGCTCTGATCTCCAGCATCTGCAGTCCTCACTTTCTCCTTGAAGGGCCAGGAGCCAATGTATCTCAGTAACTACAGGGATGGTGGCTGAGAGAGAAATGTGGGCAGAAAAATTCACAGTTTTATAAAAATAATGAGAATAAATTGATAGTAAGAGCATTTTGTAGAGTATACTCAATGGAATGAGTACTCCGAAATACTTTTGTGTGTAAAGCACTCAGTACATAAGAGAGAGGGGGGTTGGTTTAGCTCAGTTGGCTAGATGGCTAGTTTGCAATACAGAGTGATCCAAATAGTATGGGTTCAATTCCTGCACCAGCTGAAGTTACCATGAAGGACTCTCCTCAACCTTGCCTGAGGTGTGGTGTCCCTCAGGTTGAACCACCACCAATTGTGTCTCTTTGTAATGAGCGAGCACCTGATGGTCTGGTAGGACTATGGTGACTTCATCTTATTTTACGTAAGAGGTTACGTATGATTTTGCTTTCCCTTTTCAAAGAATAACTCTGTCTGAAACACTTAAGGTAGAAAAAGAAGAATTGTATTTACATAAAGTACCTTTCAATGTCTCAGGATATCCCAAAACATTTTACAGGTAATTACATACTTCTGAAATGTTTAACAATAGAAATGTTGCAGCCAGTTTGTGTACATGGAGCTCCCCGAAACAACTCCCAGATAGTCTGCTACAGAGGGATGAATATTGGCCAGAGTGTAGGGCAGAATTTCCCTGCACCCCTTTGAAAGAATGTAATGGGATCTTTTCATTGAGACGGGCACATGATGCCTTTGTTTAACATCTCATTGAAAGATGACACCTTTGACTGTGCAGCATTCCATTGTGTGTCAGCCTGGAATTGGATTCCAAGTCTCTGGAGTAGGACCTGAGCCCATGATTCTTTGCCAGAGGTGAAACTGCTACCTCGTGAGCACGTCACTGATTTTAACAATCTAAAGGTTAGAATACTTGGTCTAAGGTTCAGACAGATCTGGTTGGTTTTGTGTTGTATCATGTGGCATTATTTGAACCAATTGTGGTTTGTATTCTGGTACCAAGAACAGGTACACAAGAGCAGTTTCCAGTTTAAATGCTTTATGGAACTCTGCAAACATGAGCACAAAAACAGAAATTGCTATAAAAGCTCAGCAGGTTTGGCAACATCTGGAGTGAAATAAACATGAACGTTTCGGATCCGGTGACCTTCCTCATGGCCTGAAACGTTAACTCTGATTTCTCTTCTCAGATGCTGCTAGACCTGAGCTTTTTGAACAATTTCTGTTTTTGGTTCTGATTTACAGTGTCCACAGTTCGTTTGTTTTTGTATTCTGTAAACCTGGGCATGGCTTGCCATTCCAGGAGTTTCTCCATGTAATGTGATTGGATGCCTTATTTTATTATGACACCTAATTCTGTCCTCTCCAACCAAAATCCAAGGTCAGGAAGACGGAAGACAATGACAGCATTCCTGTTATTTGCAGGGCTTGCCTGCATAAGTACCATGTTCTTGCCTAGGCATTTGGGTAAGAAGATCTTTTAAAACAAAATCTCTGTAGTTTAATGCTTATGATAAATATAACATTAAATTGACCTGTTTTTCTTTGGATCATTGCCAATGGATTATTCTTGGTGTACCTTCCTGATCTTTAAGGTATTTTTGTACAACGTTGGAAGGTTAATATATCTGAAACAAACACAAAGTATTGGAGAAACTCAGTGGGTTTGGCAGCATCTGTGGAGAGAATAACAGTGAACGTTTCGAGTCCACTGAACCCTTGTCAAAACTGAAAGCATTTGGCAAGTAGTGGTCTATGTGCTGATAATGAGTGAGATTGGAGTTGGGGGGGGGGTTATTTAGGTGAAGAATGAGTTGATTTGTTGGAAATGGTGCAGAGAGAGAGAGAAATGGAGAAGCAGCCTAAAGGATAGTTGATGGTAAGCCAGGAGAGAGAGAAAAGTGCTGAATCAGTGTAAATAGAGCAACCCATAAAGAACAGAGCCTGGGATGTGGGGTTGGGGTAACAAAAATGGAGGGAGATATTCTAGCTCTGAAATTGTTAAACTCAGTATTGAGTGCTGAGGCCTTTAAAGAACATGGGTGGAAGGTAGAGGTGTTGTTCCTCCAGCTTGCATTGAGCTTTACCAGAGTACTGCAGCAGGCCTGAGACAAATGTTGGCATGGGGACACTTGTTTTGAAATGGCAGGCAACTGGAAACTCATTTTTACAAAATAGCAGAGATGTTTCACAAAGCAGTCACCCAGTCTGCCCAGTGTAGAGGAGACCACTGTTTCCATGCTGTCATGTGTCAAACATAAGAACAAGAGCGAAGCATTTGGCTTTTGAGCCAATGGGGTGTTCAGTGATACTACGACCCATTTGTGACCTAACTCCATATGACCTTTTTTTAACCCATTCAGTGATCGTGAGTTTTGAGAAGATTTGTAACTCAGGTTGAGGTTCTGGATGTAGGTTTGCTCGCTGAGCTGCAAGGTTAATTTTCAGACGCTCCGTCACCATACTAGGTGACATCTTCAGTGAGCCTCCGGTTGAAGCTTCGTCCAGAGGCTCACTGAAGATGTTACCTAGTATGGTGAAGAAATGTCGGATAATGAACCTTCCAGCTCAGCGAGCAAACCTACATCCAGGACCATTCAGTGATTGCAACCCATTTGTGACCAAACTCCATATAACCTGTTTTAACCCATTCAGTGATACTGTGACTCATTTGTGACTTAACTCCATATAAGCTGTTTTTAACCCATAATCTAAATATATGTTTCTTTCTTAGCAGGCTTTGACATGGGATTCTTGCTGAATGTCACTTCATTAGCACTGTGTGGAAAGTTAGCTGTCAGTGCTGCCTTTAATATTGTCTATGTCTTTACTGCAGAGCTTTACCCAACTGTGATCAGGTAAATATAATTCTATTATGGTGACAACACAAGTTTAGCATATTTTCTGTTGTTATTTGAAAAGAGAAACTTTCATTTATATAGCTTCTTTCATCTATGACTGATATCTCAGAGTGTCGAGATTGTTGTTTTGCTAAAACTGAAATTTAAACAACTTCCACCCCAAGCACACTGATTCCACTGGGAACCCTTTCCAGCTGATGCTGCAAAGTGCATTTCACTTTCTTGCTGAGGAATTGTTCAGTTAACCAGGCTCACCTGAGGAAATGGGACGAGTTGCATAACTGATAGTTGTAAAAGTGGCTGACCAAGTTGATGATCTGGTTCTCAAGTATTTTTGCCTCGTTTCCTATGAGCAGTTTTCGAGCAATAATTTCTGTAAGACCGGTTTCACTGAGCGATTTAGAGTCATACAGATGTACAGCATGGAAACAGGCTCTTCGGTCCAACACGTCCATGCCGGCCAGCACCCGGCCCATATCCCTCCAAACCCTTCCTATTCATATACCCATCCAAATGTCTCTTAAATGTTGCAATTTTACCAGCCTCCACCACTTCATGTGGCAGCTCATTCCATACACGTTCCACCCTCTGTGTGAAAAGGTTGCCCCTTAGGTCTCTTTATATCCTTCCCCTCTCACCCCAAACCTATGCCTTCTAGTTCGGGACTCCCCGACCCCAGGGAAAAGACTTCATCTATTTATCCTATTCACGCCCCTCATAATTTTGTAAACCTCTATGAGGTCACCCCTCAGCCTCAGACGCTCCAGGGAAAACAGCCCCAGCCTGTTCAGATTCTCCCTATAGCTCAAATCCTCCAATCCTGGCAACATCCTAGTAAATCTTTTCTGAACCCTTTCAAGTTTCATAACATCTTTCCAATAGGAAGGAGACCAGAATTGCCCGCAATGTCCTGTACCGCCACAACATGACCTCCCAACTCTTGTATTCAATACTCTGACCAATAAAGGAAAGCATACCAAACGCCACCTTCACTATCCTATCTACCTGTGACTCCACTTTCAAGGAGCTATGAACCTGCACTCCAAGGTCTCTTTGTTCAGCAGCACTCTCTAGAACTTTACCATTAAGTGTATAAGTCCTGCTAAGGTTTGCTTTCCCAAAATGCAGCACCTCGCATAGTTCCCTGGCTTGTCCTCATACCACCCTTCTTAAACAGTGGCACCACTTTAGCCAACCTCCAGTTTTCCAGCACCTCACCTGTGACTATTGATGATACAGATATCTCAGCAAGAGGCCCAGCAATCACTTCTCTAGCTTCCCACAGAGTTCTAGGGAACACCTAATCAGCTTATGGGGATTTGTCCACCTTTACCCATTTCAAAACATCCTGCACTTCCTCCTATGGACATTCTGCAAGATATCACCATGTATTTCCCTACAGTCTATATCTTCCATATCCTTTTCCACAGTAAATACTGATGCAAAATGCTCATTTAATATCTCCCCCATTTTCTGCGGCTCCCCATAATGGCCGGCTTTCTGTTCTTTGAAGGGCCCTATTCTCTCCCTAGTTACCCTTTTGTCCTTAATGTATTTGTAAAAACTTCTTTTTCAAAATCCGATTCATCCAGATTGTTACATTCCAATTGCCCTTTGGTTGACCTACCCATCTTTATAGTTTCTTGATTTTGTTTGTGGGAAGGACTTGATGAAATAATAAAATGATGCCAGATTGAGAGTGCAGTAATGCAGGAGGTGTCAGTACAAGTATTGTAAGTACATTGAGTCCTTGAAGAGGGAATGTAAGAGTTTGTATGGTGGGACACATTCTCATTTTGAATTCCTGAATTTCTACTTTACAATTTAATGTGTTTGCTGTTTGAGATAGTTGAGTTCACTTCTAGTTCACTTTAGAAGTTAATGTCTAGATGTCTGAAATATGACCCAGGTATCCGTTTGTAGTAAGAAACATGAATTACTGATCAGATTTCTATCGTGAAATCCTAAAGATGCAAAATTGATGTCTTGCCTCTAGGTTGTAAGTGTTTGGCCTCTGGAGAGGGCAGTGCCATCTGATTTATAATTGAACCGTGAGCAGTTATAGAGTTGAGTTTTTAAACCTGCTCTGATCTGATATGGTTTCTTTCACACAGGAATGCTGGATTGGGAATCTGCTCAATGTCATGCAGAGTTGGTGGGATTCTGGCACCATTTGTTCCCGCGCTGGTTAGTTTCAACTTTTCTATATATGTAGAAGCCTCCTTGAACCTGCATGGTGGTACTTCAGGGTGCTCACTCATTCATATGAAACTCCTTTTAACATAAGTAGACTCATGCTATTGTGCCCAGTCCTGGCTCCCATACTTTCAGGATGATGTCATGGCTATAAAGATGGTGCAGAAGAGACATACTAGAATGCCACCAGAGATGCAACATTTCAGAAAATTGGAAAATCTATAAAGAAGTTGGCACTGAATTGATTGAAGTGTGATTTGATGAAAGTGTTGGACTTTAGTAGTGTAGATAAGGAAAAATTGTTTCCACCACTGAAGTATTGATAATAAGGAAACACTGACAAACAAAAGAAAAGGGATCATTAAGTGCGTTCTCCAGAGAGTGGTTGTCTTCCACACTCTGCTGAAATGTGAAACCAGATCCCATAGTAAATTTCAAAAGAGGATTGGCTAAATACTGACAAAGGAAAAACATGCAAGGTTACAAGAGAAAGGGAGTGGGATAAATTGGCTGGCTCTTTCAAAAAGTGCAGGCATAATGGACCAATTAGCTTCCTGTAAGTTTCTGTGAAATCAAAGTAGCAAATATGTGCTTTGTGTTCATATTCATATATGACATCGACCTTGCATGAGGTGCATCACCTGATGTAGTTTTCCTGTTTACTGGAGATCTGTTAAAATTAGGGCAAGTTAATTGTTGTGAAGTCTCAAATGGTTTGAATTACTTGCTAACTGGAGGGAACTTTTGGCCCTTGTTATACTGAACATTTGAGAGCAGATTTAGTTTATTGTGATCATTTCCACTCAATGTTTAATTCTTTTTAAAGAAGTGCACAGTTTCCTGACTATGTTGTTCATTAATTAGGCTACCATCTCTGAAGGCCCTTTCCCCTCTCAACGATGTGTCCCTGACTAGTATTGTGTGGCAGGAAGCTTCAATTATTTGGATTGTGGATTTCATTCTTACTGGAAAAAAACTATTTATTTGTGATCTCTGGCTTAATTCATTTTGTAAAGATCTTTGTTACACCAATATTTCATTGTTGCACTGTTTGAAAAATGTCCTGTTTAAAGCATTAGCATCAGAAGTACTTCTATTTATATCTCTCAAAGTGATCTGGTAACCAATATTGTTCAGCTATGACCTTCGTCTTGAAGCAGATGAGAACTTTGTGTTAAAGCAGTAAATATCCATCTGGTATGGGAACAAGCTAGGGCAAAGATTTCCACAAAGTTTTGTTCACAATAATCTGGACAGCAGAGGTGAAGATCATGTTGCCCGTTTACAGACCAGTCCAAACTGGGTGGAAACTAGTTACTATAATTGGTTTTAAATAGATATATACTATGACATTATTCCATGGCTGGTGGGTCTTGAACCTGGACCTCCTGGCCCAGAAGTTGGTGCATTACCACTCAGCACAAGACCCTGAACTGGATTCTATAAATATTTTCAATCAAACATTTTGGACTGTGTTATGACACACCTCCATGGCAAGTGGAATTTGTATCTGACCTTCTGGCCCAGAGATGGAGCCACTACCAGTGCATTGCAAAACCATTAGATTTCTTGGTTGGACATGCTGTGACACACGTATGGGCTGGGGCAATTGAGTCATGAATTTAGACCTTGTGGCCTAGTGGGGAGGGACACATCACAAGGACCTCACCTTTCTTCAATTAGTATCAGCAGGTCTTAATCATAACAAGAGCTTGCTTGTGTCCTCACGCAGCACACAGCATTTGCCGTGTTAACACATTGTAGATGCCCACATTTAGGTTCTAATGTCATACAACATTAAAAACATCTGTACTTGTCCAGTTATCTTGATTCAGGGACTGTTTAAGAAAGGTGACAGGCTTACCACAAAATAATGGACCAAGTTACATAACATCTATTGTCAGGAAATTTCTACAGTTTGTAATTGAAGCTAGAGTGACTGAACATCCAAACATTTTCAGCTGATCAGAGAAAGCCAACTGTTTATAAAGGGTAGGTCATGCTAACGAATTTGATTGAATTATTTGAAGAAATTGCCAAAGTAGTGGAAATTCTTGCTTGTGGATGTCAGGTTTGCAAGGAACATTTGTTAAAGTCTCTCCTCAGAACGTACAAGCTAGAGTGAAAGCTCATGGAATTGGAAGTAAATTATTGACCTGATTAGCTATTGCCAGAGAAATTTAGCCCAATGGATTAGAGACCACAAACAAGAATCGTGGTGAAATTGACAAGTGGTTTATTAAACAAAGCAAATTGACCAGGCTGACACAGAGTCTAGATTAGAGTGTTGGGGGAAACGCACAGCAAGTCAGGCAGCATCCGAGGTCAGAGGTAGTTTCTTTACTCAGAGGGTAGTAGGGGTCTGGAACACCTTGCCTGTAACAGTAGTAGACTCGCCAACTTTAAGGGCATTTAAATGATCATTGGATAAACAAATGGATGATAATGGAATAGTATAGGATAGATAGGCTTCAGATTGGTTTCACAGGTCAGCGCAATATCGTACCAATCGCAACATTGTACTGCGCTGTAATGTTCTATGTTCTATTTGGCTGAGCATCTGGAGACAGAGTAGGGATAATGGCAAGCTACTGTCATTACAGTCTCTTGACTCGTGGCATTCTGCAGCGATCTATGTTGGGGTCTCAAACATTTGTATTAGTTAATGATTTAGATGTTGGGAAATGTACAGAAATTGTAAGCAATCTTGGTGAAAGTGTAAAATTGCAAAGGAATTGATAGATTAGGTAAAGGATTAAATGTGAAACAAATGTGAGGTCACCAACTTTGGACCTAAAGAGAGTTGAATGAGAAACACTTGTTGGCTGTCATACACTACTCATTAAGATGTCATGATCAGATGGAGAAAATAATGTTAAAAAGTTGAAGGTTTATATCTGGAACATTAGGATACGAGGGGATAGAAGTCATGTTTCAATTGTACAGTAACCTGGGGCAGACAATGTCTGGATTGCTGTGACGTGAGAACGAGGAGCAGGAGTAGATCAGATGGCCAGTTGAAACATTTAAAATAGGGGCAGGCAGGGCTAGACCATTTGGTCCTTTCATTCTGCTCCCCCATTCAGTATGATCATGACTAATCATCCTACTTCGTACCCTGCCCCTATTTTTACCCCATACTCTTTGATCCCTTTATCCAATAAGAACTGTATTTACGTCCTTTTTGAAAACATTCAGTATTTTGGCCAAAAGCACTTTCTGTGGCAGAGTTTCCACAGGTTCACCTCTCCTGAATAAATTTTCTCCTCATCTCAGCTTTAAATGGACTACCCTGTACCCTTAAACTATAACCCCTGGTTCTGGACTCATCAGACATTGAGGGAATTCTTCCTGCGTTTACTCTGTCTGGTACTGTTAGTTTTGTAGGTTTCTATGAGATCCCTCTCCCATCCCATTCTCCTAAACTCCAGTGAATCCAGTCTCTCTTTATGCATCACTCCAGCCATCCCAGGAATCAGTCTGGTAATTGCAAGTGCAAGCATGGCTGATCTTCTGCCTAGTCTTCATTTAGCCACCTCCTTCCCATTATCCCTTTATTCCTTGGGAGATCAACAATCTATCACAGCCTTGAATATATCATCAATTATGGAGTATTAAGGGAAGCAAAATATTGCAGCATGTACAGGATGAATAGCCATGGCCTTTTTTCAGGGTAGGAGAGTCCAAAACTAGAGGGCATTGGTTTAGGGTGAGAGGGAAAGATTTAAAACGGACATTAAGGGTAACATTTTCATGCAGAGGGTGGTGCATGTAGGGAATGAGCCACCAGAGGAGGTGGTGCCGGCTGGTACAATTACAACATTTAAAAGGCATTGGATGGGTATATGAATAGGAAGGATGTAGAGGTGTATGGACCAAATGCTGGCAAATGGGGCCAGATTAATTTTGGACATCTGGTTGGTTTGGATGTGTTAGACCTCAGGATCTGTTTCCGTGCTGTTTAACTCTGATCCTGAGATGCTGGAAATTTGAAATAAAAACAAAATGTCGAAGAAACTCCACAAGCCTGGCAGCATCTGGGGAGAGGGAAGCAGTTAGCGTTTCAAGTCTGTGTTGATCTGTTTGGACTTGAAGCATTAACTTTTGTTTCTCACTGCACAGATACTACCTGAGCTGTTGGATATCTCCAGCACTTTGTTTTTATTGATATAATAATCCTCTGGATGGAAAATTCCAAATATTCACACCTCTCTCAGTGAATATGTTTCATCTCAACTGTGTCCTGAATGACTGAGCTCTCATCCTGAGACTGTTCCCCCATGCTTTCGATTCCCCAGCCAGACTAAAATAACCCCACAGTGCACTCCGTCAAGCCTGTTCAGATTTTAGATCACCCCTCATTCTTCCTTATCCTTGTACTCTGATCTCTTATGAATACAGATCAATATGTCAGTTACTTTGCTACTTACCTGCAGTAGCTGCTCATTTTCTCTTCTGTTCCTTCCATGTCATCATACTCCACTCCCCAGATACAGGTTTCCATGCAATTGCAAGGAGACATTGCACTTGCTGTGTTACCTTATCCCCTCTCAATATCCAAAGTCCCAAACTCTCCTGATTGTAACAATGATTTACTTTACGGCTGACAGTTCAGAACACGTATTGCTATTCATTGTGATTTCCTCTGTATTGGGGAAACCACGTGCAGACTGATTAATTGCTTTCCCTGACTTCCATCCCAATTCCTTATCCACGCACCTACTCCTAGTTCCCACTCTACTCCAGAGAGCCCAGTCAAAATCCTGCCGAAAGGATGGTAGATGTTTGAAATCCTCCTCTTCAAATAGCAGTTAGTGCTAGATCCCTTGACTGTTGGACAGTAAGGATGGAGATAAGATGTTTGCTTGCAGATCACCTGTGATCTTGCTGAATGGTAGTTCAGAATGTTCCTATTTTCTTGTCTTTCCTTAGCCTTATTGGTTCAAGCATGTATTGAGGTGAGCATTCTTGTGTTGCAGAAGTCGTTGAATCCATCAATGCCATTTATAGTGTTTGGAATTGCTGGGATGTCAGCAGGATTCCTGGGTCTCCTGCTTCCAGAAACATTAAATAAACCAATTGCAGAGTCAATAGAAGATCTTCACACTCCAACCTACCAGAAGCTTGAAGATAAAAGGAAAAAAGTGAGTTCCATTTTGGTTTGCATTTCTATTTGTTGTAACTTTGGTTCCACATTTCTTTTCTCACTGCCTCGGGATCTAATCGATTGACCATCTTCTTCTCAACACAGTACGAAAGATTGTGGAATTTCAAATGCAAGACCACTCAGCAATTATTGTGATGGTTTAAGAAATGCTATGCTGGAAGTTGGCCTTTCCCATCAAGCCAATGTTACCCCAAATCATCAAATGGTTTTCACTCTGTGTCCATTTTTAAGCAATTTTGAGATGGTTAAAATTTGTAGTTGCAGGAACAATACTAAGGTCTGTTTTATAAATTTTCAAATGCCAAAAAAATTTAGATTCCAAATCTTGTGTACCAATTACACAGGACAGTTTAATCATAGTGGACTTGATGAGTATTATAAATGCATATTCTTAGTGGTAACTTGTTTTTTAAACTATATAACTAAAGCTGTACAGGTAACTATTGTTAAAGGACAATTATATTCTAAACAAAAACAGAAATTGCTGGAGAAATTCAGGTTTGCCAGCAGCTGTGGAGAGAAAGCAGAGGTAATGTTTTGGGTCCAGTGACCCTTCCTCTGAAGAAGGAGGTGTTGGTGTTTTGAAAAGCATTAAGGTAGACAAGCCATAGGACCTGATGAGATCTATCCCAAAATGCTGAGAAAAGCAGGTGAGGAAATTGCTGAGGCCTTGTCCCTTGTGTGAAATCTTTGTATCCCCTTTAGTCACAGGAGAGGTCCTAGAGTTGTTCCTTTGTTGTCTAAGTTGTTCCTTTGTTTAAGAAGGGCAGCAGGGATAATTTGCGAAATTGTGGGCTGGTAAGCCTTATGTCAGTGGTAAAAAAATTATTGAAGAAGGTTCTTGGGGATAGGATTTACTCGCATTTGGAAGAATATGGACTTATTTGAGTTACGCAGCATGGCTTTGTGCGGGGAAGGACGTGTCTCATGCTTATTTGAATCTTTTTGAGGAAGTGACAAAGGTGATTGAGGGCAGGGCAGTAGATGGTGTCTATATGGACTTTAGCAAGGCCTTTAACAAGGTCCCTCATGGCAGGCTAATACAAAAGGTAAAGTCACATGTGATCTGTGTAAGCTGGTAAGATTGATACAGAACTGGCTGAGTTATCAAAGACAGAATAGTGGTGGAAAGTTGTTTTTTGTGAATGGAAGTCTGTGACCAGTGGTGTTCCACAGGGATCAGTGCTGAGACTCCTGTTGTTTGAGGAACATGTAGGTGGCCTAATTGGTAAGGCTGCAGACAATGCAAAGATTGGGGGAGCTGGGGATAGTGAGGAGGATTGCTGGAGGACATAGCAGGATATAGGTAGGCTGGACGCCTGGGTGGAGAAATGGCAGATGGAGTTTAATCCTGAGGTAATGCATTTTGGATGAATCAATGCAAGAAGGAATTATATAATAAATGGTAGAATCCTTAGAAGCATTAACATATGGAGGGATCTGGACAAGCAGGTCCACAGTTCCCTGAAATTGGCAACACAAATGGATAAAAGTGGTCATGGAGGTATATAACATGCTTACCTTCATTGGTTGGGGCATAGAGTCTAAAAATTGGCAAGTCATGTTGCAGCTGTATAGAACTTTAGTTAGGCCACATTTGGAATATTGCGTGCAGTATTCTGGTTGCCACACTAGCAGAAGGATGTGGAAGCTTTGTAGCAGGTACAGAAAGAACGTACCAGGACATTGCCTGATTTGGAGGATATTAGATATGAGGAGAGATTGGACAAACTTTGTTTGGTTGTTTTCATTTGAGTGTTGAAAGATGAGTTGTGACCTAATAAAAGTTTACAGAATTGAGAGGCATGGATAGAATGGAGAAACAATCTTTTTCCCAGGATAGAAATGTCAATTACTAGGTGAGGTCTAAGGTAAAAGGGGGTAAGTTTAAAGGAAATGTAAGAGGCAAGTTTTTTATAAAGAGGATGGTTAATGCCTGGAATGCGCTGCCAGAGGAAGTGGTGGAGGTGGATACAATAGCAATGTTTGAGGCATCTTGACAGATATACAGTACCTGCTCCACGCCATATCTGCGGGCAGTACTTTCCAAGGCCAACCGCAGATGCCCGAAACCGTGGATAGTTGCAAACCCTTTCATTTAAATGGGAAATTTACCTCACCGGCAGCCCCCTTGTGCCTGGTTCTAGAATGTTCCATGTAATATTTTTGGGCCGTGGCAAACTGGATAACTGAAACCGCAGTTGATTCTGCAGATACTGCAGTCGCCCTGTACTAATAGACAGGGAATAGAGAGACATGGACCACTGAGAGGCAAAAGGGTTTAGTTTAGAAAGGCATCATGTGTTGGCGAAGGGCCTGTTCCTGTGGTATTCTGTTTTTCATTTGTTGATTGCATTGGTTCAAGGAAGAATTTATTTTTGCTGTTGTACAAAAAATTGAGATCTGAAATGTAGTGGTTTTGAACACAATTTGAGCTCTGATCAGTTATGTACAAAGCGTAAAATCTGTTTAATATTTTATTACAGTTGTGAAATGTTTGAAAAATACATGTAAAACTTTCTTCACATTAATTACAAAGAGACCTTGGAGTGCAGGTTCACAGCTCCTTGAAAGTGGAGTCGCAGGTAGATAGGATAGTGAAGAAGGCGTTTGGTATGCTTTCCTTTACTGGTCAGAGTATTGAGTACAGTAGTTGGGAGGTCATGTTGCAGCTGTACAGGACATTGGTTAGGCCACTGTTGGAATATTGCAATTCTGCTCTCCTTCCCATCGGAATGATTGTTGTGAAACTTGAGAGGGTCCAGAAAAGATTTACAAGGATGTTGCCAGGCCTGGAGGGTTTGAGCCATAACGAGAGGCTGAACAGGCTGGGGCTGTTTTCCTTGGTGCATTGGGGGCTGAAGGGTGACCTTATAGAGGTTTGTAAAATTATGAGGGGCATGGATAGGGTAAATAGACAAAGTCTTTTCCCTGGAGTTGGGGAGTCTAGAACTAGAGGGCATAGGTTTAGAGTGAGAAAGATATCAAAGGGACCTAAGGAGCAACTTTTTCCCACAGAGGGTGGTGTGTGTATGGAATAAGCTATCAGAGGAAGTGGTGGAGGCTGGTACAATTGCAGCATTTAAAAGGGATCTGGTTGGAGAAAAGGAATAGGAAGGGTTTAGAGGGATGTGGGCTGGGTGCCAGCAAATGGGACTACGTTAAGTTAGATTATCTGGTCAGCATGGATGAGTTGGACTGAAGGGTCTGCTTCTGTGCTGTGCATGTCTTTGACTCTATAATTGAAATCTGAATTTTTGCGGTTTTCTCTTCAGTGTCAAAAGTCAGTTGTTTCCTGACATTGAAGTTAAAATTCAGTCTAAGTATTCATGCTATTGTACATTCGGTATCAGCATTCCCATTCTACAGCATGTATCCTGACTCTCGTAAGTTCTGTTGACCTGTCACAGCCCTATGATTGTTGATGTCCCATGGCTCCCAGTCCAGCAATGCCTTAATTTAAAATGTCATCCCTGTGTTTGGATCTCTCAGTAGATTTGCCCTTCAGTTATCTATATCGTCCAGCTCTCCTTTGAGATGTCTAAACTCTTCCAGTTGTGGCTATTTGCATTTCTGTGATTTACTTTGCCTCCCTACTGATAGTCTTACCCTCACCTGTTTGTGACTTGAGCTTCAGAAATCTTTCCCTAACCCCCTCTAACCTCTCTAAAATCTTCCTTAAAGCCTATCTGTTGATTTCCTGGATCGATTTACACCAGTTGGCTGGACTGCTGGTTTGCAATTCAGAGTGATGGCAGCAGTGTTCGTTCAATTCCTGCACCGCCTGAGGTTACCAGGACCAATTCTACTTCTCAGTCTCTCCCCTTGTCTGAAGTGTGGTGAGCCTTGGGTCAAACCAGTTGTTTCTCTCTTTTGAGAGAGCAGCCCTATCATCTGGTAAAATGATAGTGGTTACCTATGTCACGGGGGGGGGGTTTGCATCGTATTTGTTTGTTAACATTTCTGTGATGCATCTATGGACATTTTATTGCATTGAAGATGCTATATAAATGCAAGTTATTGTAGCAAAGCAGTCATTTTAAGGGTTAGAATGGTGCTGGAAAAGCACAGCAGTTCAGGCAGCATCTGCCATTTTAAGGGGCCTATTTGGTTAGTGATTGAATTGTTTATATGTTTTCCATTAATTTAACAGGGGGTTGGATCACAGAACGTCACTCAGTCATGAAGATGAGAGGCTTAGCAAAGCAGAACTTAGACTGGAAGGACAATCTACCGGACGTAAGAAAAATGTATTCAGATGAGGACCATGAATTGCAAGGAGAAATTTTACAAGATTCTGCAGGAGGTTATATAAACAATTCAGAGACTTTGAATTGGTATGTTTTAAATGAGCTGGATCTTCAAGATGCCAACATGCTAAGTGGTTAAGGAAAGACTTATTTAAGCTGAAGAAATACCTCAGTTACTCACTTCCCAACATTAGTTGGGTAACAGGAACTATGAATTGCCATTGTTTACATTTCAGCTTGTACAGTTTTGCAAGTATTTTTGCCTTTGAGTCCTGCTGTCGCAAGCACAAAGCTGCTGCATTATCTGAGGAGTATCATCACTTTCAAAAGATTTTGGTGTTAGAATTTATTCACAAGACCTTTGGGGTAAATTATGAGTTTTAACATAAAATATAACTTTGAAGCTTGGGAAGCTTTAAGCTCCAGTTTCTTTTTAATGCACCTTGCATTGTAATGGAGAGCCTTATAATGATTTGTATGTATTGGACATGCTTTAAGCTCTCTGAAGTCTCTCTGTTTAGACACCTGTCACTTCTAACACGATCACCTTTTAAGGATCTACATTTTTTCCATTTACAGATATTCCGAAATGCTTCAGCTTTGCTCTCCTGTATTAAGGAGCCCAACAATGCTACAGTTTTCAGTTAATAGAAAAATGTCTCTGGTTAGAATTACTTAATATTGTAGGTGCAATATGTATCTAGGCATTTTATCACTCCTTTGCTGTTGCAGTCTCAAATGTCCCTTCAAGTGAATTGGATTGTGGTGTCCAATTCTGATGCCTTATTGTTCCAAGATTTGCGAGAAAACCAAAAGATAAATCTTTAAACCTTGAATTATTGTAAGTTCAGATGAAATCTTCCAGAATAATTTATCTCACAAACCGTCCGTTTTGGATAGCTATTTGATAGCTTTCCATATGCGTCCATTTAGGTTTGATTTATATTTTAATAGCATTGCTAATGGTTCTCATATAATGTGCAATATTTATCATTTAAGTGTGTATTGCGTTTATTCTGCAGCATTTAACTGCAGTTGAATGACACCGCCCAGCAACAGGTTGCCAACTGACTTCAGTGTTGCCTGTCATTTGTCCAAAGACATTTTGGATCCTCTGCTCATATTCTGTTTGGCAGGTAGACAAAATGTAGGATTGGTCTGCAACATCTGTTAAAGAGAAAGGAAAGCTACTTTATTCTTGTATGTTTTGCATTTCTGTTTCTCTTTGGGAGATGTGCAGAACCTAGTGACCAAATTGCCCATGTTCCAACTCTGTCACGTACTTCTAGTGACCCAGCTCCATAACTGGAAGGTGGATCCAGCGATCTAACTGACTCTGGAAGGTGGATGTGTGAACCCATTGTGGAAGATGAATATAGAAATAATATGCTCTTTGACTGTGGCAGATGGATCCAGTGACTCGACTTTCCACTCTGGCAGCTTGAACTGTGACTGCATTAACCCCAGATAGTCTGCAGCTTGATCATCCAGTTGGTTTCAAGGGAAGCTAAGGATTTCTGCTCCGTTGCAGTTGAGGCCTGGTACTGTCATGCTTTTGCCTGTCAGGTATCTTTAGATATTTCAAAGGATCATTAGTTTGTTCAAAACAGTATTCAGTTATTGCAAATAAATTGAGTGTTTTGCATTTTGCAAAGGTTTAATCAGAAATAGTTAGTTTGTAAAATTAACCCTACCCAAGCTCCATGCCTGGATGGATGGATTTGATCATCTGGGCTACAAATGCCTTGTCAATGATGAAAGTTCATAGTTTCATTTTGCACTCTGTATTGACTTGAATGCACGTCTACTTGTTGTTGAAAGCTACGTAACTCAATTTCACTGATAACACAGTATCTATGCCCTAAGCTCCTTGCTCGTTATGTCTTTTCCATTGCATAATGCTTTTTTTTTAAAGCACAGGGAAGACTTTTATTTCACAGGGCAAACACTGTGAAATTTCTGTAGCAAGAACCTTTCTTACCTATCAGACCCTTTTGTTAAAAAGTCGCAAGGACCTTGAAAACAGAGAACAAGAACATACAAAAGATGTTGAGACAAGGTTTAAAAAATGTGTTCAGCGAAGTGAGACTGGAATATCTCAGTATGAACTAATATCTCTAATCCCAGCTAGAGTAACAGTAGTAGGTGACATTAATGGTGGGAAAATGGTCCATGATTACTGAAGCTGATTACTATCCTGTGACCCCTATTGAAAAGTGCCTCAGTGGGCTCTGGACCTGAGAGGAATCAGGCTTGGCTATCTCCCCTCTCAGGACTTTCTGACTGATGCTCAGCTGTGAGAGCTTCATTGTGAGGGTTGCTTCCTTGAGATCTCATTGGGTAGTGAGCTGGGATGCTGCTAGACTTGATAACACTTCACCCCAAGAGTTAGCCCTTTTTGGGCCTGGAGCAATAGTAAAGAAATTGGTGTCAAAGCAAGGCAGTTTACGAGATGGACTAAGATGTCAAGTTTGGGAGATGTAGGGCAATTCAAATAGGAGATGATAGGCATACTGACTGGGGTTTACTTAATTAAATGTAATATTGTAGATATCTACTTCAATAGTTTTAAGTTAATGTTGCCATTATAAATGTATTAGTGAATTTATTACTGGCAATTATGTTTGTTACAATATCTGTGTGGAGCTGAAAACGAAACAGAAACCTTTGTCCGTGGAAGCCGGATACTTCGCTGAACCTATTTGTAATTTTTAAGTTAGACCATATGAAGAACAGCCATTTGTTGAGCAAAGAACATTCCACACCGTCAGTGGTTTGTGACATGCAGCTATGTGGAATCAGTAACTCAGCATTTATACTGTACTGGACTTTGTCCCTAAAATGTGGCTTGTCACTTTATGTACCCTGCCTGGCGTCTGTGTGCTGGTGAAAGAGAGACATTCACCATCCCCAACCAACAACCCGAGCTTGCCTTGTCAGGAGCTTTTTAACTAGCTGGTTGGGTATAAAACTGGCATAGTCGAGGAACCACCACTCATGGATCCACCCTTCATTGTCAAGCTGAAAATCTCACTGTCACTAAGTTAAACGATCAGTTTCATATCTTCCTCGTTCAAACCTATTATGCTTTTGTTTAACCAGTTCTCAAATGTGACATCTCCACGTATCGATTATGAGAGCTTGCTGACAGTTGACCAGAATGCATTGTATCTCATTTTTATATACTGAAAACCTGCCACATGTGTAACTGTACCATGAAATGTGACATCAAATATAATAGGAAATTTTCCCTGAGCTGCTGTTTACTTATTTTCTCATTCTTCATTGTGTCAATATTTTCAAAGTGAGAGGACAGACCTGTTATTAATTTGAAATGTCCGACTTGTATATCGTGATAAATGCACAAACTGGATTTATTTGGAAAAGAGCTGCAGATTTTGTAGTTTAGATTACTGTTGAGCATCTTGACTCTTGGTGGAACTGCTCTCATCCAGACAAGTAGAAAATATTCCATCATGCTTCTGACTTGTAGGTGGTGGACAGGCTTTGAGGAGTCAGGAGGTGAGATGCTCATCAAGGATTCCTACCTTCTGACCTGCTCTTGTAGCCATTGTATTTATATGGCTGGGCCAGTTCAGTTTCTGATTAATGGTAACACCCAGGATGTTGATTCTGCAGCAGAATTCCATTGAATGTTGAGAGGCAATGGTCAGATTCTCTCTTGTTAGAGATGGTCATTAGCTGGCTCTTGTGTGCAGTGAATGTTACTTGACATTTATCAGCTCAAGCCTGAACATTGTCAAGGTCTTACTGCATTTAGGCATGCACTATCTCAATATCTGAGGAGTTGCAAACAATGTCAAAAATTGTTCAGTCATCAGTGAACGTCAGTGACCTTATGGAAGGCAGTTCATTGATGAAATGGAAAAGGATGGTTGGACCAAGGATTCTAACCTGAGGAACTCATGCACAGCTGCCCTGTAGCTATGATGATTGTCTTTGAACAACTGCAACATCTTCCCTAGTGCTAGGTATGACTCTAGTCTTTGCTGAGCTTGCTGGAGCTGCATGATTACATGCTTGGACAAGTGCTGCTTTAATGCCAGGGGCAGTCCCTCACTTCACCTTTGGAATTCTCTCATGTAATGTTCTAGTTTATTGCAGGTGTAGGAGCATGACAGCTGAAATACAGGATCATGTGAAATTTGTTTTTGAAGGCATCCTTCAATCTGCAACTGTCTGTCTCTCTTCCTTCTCCCAGCACCCTGAAAACAACAACCAGTCACCAGGATCTTGGTGTTCCTTCAATTCTGGCCTTTTGCTGCTTTCTGTTTTCATCACTCGCTCATTTATGGCCATGTCCAACCCCCTCAGTCCTGTCTTTTAGATTTCACTTTTTAAACTCTCTCTTCTTTTAAGATGTTCCTTAAAACTTACCTCTTTGTCTAAGCTTTTAATAATCTCTTTTTTTTAATCTCTTAGGTGTCCCCACCAACAGCTATTCACCCTCCAAGCTAGATTATTATCCACTCTTTTGTCTGTCCAACTGTCCCTCTCTATCTGTGGGCTCTATCCCCACTTATAGTTCACTCCTAACCCCCTGCCCCCATCCTATCTTCTGCATATAAACCAACATTTTCCTAGCTACTAACAGTTATGAGGAAAGGTCACTAGACGTGAAGTATTAACTCTGATTTCTCTCCATAGATGCTACCAGACCTGTTGAGCTTTTCCAGCAATTTGTGTTTTTCTTTCTTTACAGCATCCGCAGTTCTTTATGTTTTTATTGTAAATATACGGATGGATATGTCGAGGAATTGGAGGGGAGATGGATTAATCACACAGTCTTACAGCACTTACGAGTTTCTTGGTCAAACAAAACATGCTGGTTCTTTGAAAGATTTGCTCAGATAGGCTTATTCTGCCACTCTCCTCATCCTGCAACTTCCTTTTCAATTATATATGCTGTCCTTTCTCAAAGTTACTTGTGATTCTACCAATTTTCAAAGTAGTTGATTCTAGGTCTTCATAACCAGCTGCGTAAAAAATCATGGCTAAGATATGATGCAGGAAGCAAGGAAGAATTAAAAGACTGAAAGCACACAAAGAAATTTTGAGGAGGGTAGGTGTAATTGACACCAGAGCAAAAGACACAGGGAGAATTCTGACGATGATGTAGAAAATATGTGAAGCGAAGGGGGAATGAAGAGTAAGGAGAAATACAGGTGCTTGGGGGAGGGCGAGAGTGAATGAATGAAGGCAAGAGAAAAGTGAACGAAGAAACAGAATTGTCAAAATATATTCCCACGTAGTGTTTAGTATTTACAACTTCTAACAAATTTAACATGTGAGAAAAAGTGAAGAATTTCAATTTATGCAGAAAGAATGATTGACTTGGATTGTTTTTGTTCCTAACACCGCAAAGTGTTTCACAGTGATTTAATCCCTTTGGAAGTGCACTCACTTCTGTGTTTGTCCCTAGCATTGCTCAAACAGTACGTCATGGTCCATCACACAATGGCAGAGAAAAGATGGGTGGTGAGGTACCTTTTTAAATTGAGAGTGTGATGCTGGAAAAGCACACCAGGTGAAGCAGCATCCGGGGAGCAGGAGAATCAACGTTACGGGCATAAGCCCTTCATCAGGAATGAGGCTTGTGGGCCAGGATCTGAGAACTAAATGGGAGCGGGGTGGTGCTAGCTGGGAATGTGATATGTAGATGAAGGTGGGGGTGGAAGTGATCGGTCGGAGGAGAGGGTGGACCGAATGGGTGGGAAGGAAGGAAGATGGACAGATAAGACTGCTCAACAGGGCGGTGCCGAGTTGGAGGGTTGGGGCTGGGAGAAGGTGGGGGGGTGGGAAAATAAAGAAACTGGTAAAACCAACATTGATCCCGTATGGTTGGAGGGTCCCAAGGCGGAAGATGAGGCATCCTTCTTCCAGGTGTCTAGTGGTAAGCGTTTGGTGATGGAGGAGGCTCAGGACCTATATGTCCTTGGTGGAGTGGGAGGGGGAGTTGAAGTGTTCAGCCACAGGGTGGTGTGTTTTGTTGGGTGTCCCAGAGGTGTTCTCTGAAATGATCCGCAAGTTGGTGTCCTGTCTCCCCGATGTAGAGGAGACTACATCAGGTGCAACGGATACAGTAGATAACATGCGTGGAAGTACAGATAAATTTCTGTCAGATGTGGAAAGATCCTTTGGGATCTTTGATAGAGATGTGGGGGAATGTGTGGGTGCAGGTTTTGCACTTCCTGTGATGACAGGGGAAGGTGCTGGGGATTGGCTGGTGGGGGAGAGGGTGGATCTGACGAAGGAGTTGCAGAGGGAGAGGTCTCTCTGAAATACAGGTAGGGATGGAATCTGCTTGCAGACGGAGGATATGGTGGAGGATGATGCAATGTATCTGGAGGTTGGTGGGGTGGAAGCTGTGGACCAGAGGGGTTCTGTCCCTGTTGCGAGTGGAGGGGTGGGGTTCGAGGCCAGAGGTGTGGGAAGTGGAGGAGATGCGCTTGAGGGCATTGGCGACCACGTGGGAGGGGAAATTGCGGTCTTTTGAAGAAGGAGGCATCTGCGATGTTCTGTGGTGGAATTGGTCCTCCTGGGAACAGATTCTGCGAAGGTACAGGAATTTGGAATAAGGGATAGCATTTTTAAAGGAGGCAGGGTGGGAGGAGGTGTAGTCCACATAGCTGTAGGAGTCAGTGGGTTTGTAGTAATTGTTTGTGTTGAGTCGGTCGCCAGAGATGGAGAGGTCCAAGATGGTCCAGGTGAATTTGAGGTCAAGGTGGAAGGTGTTTGTGAAATTTGTGGAGCACAAGGTGACGTTGATACAGTCATCAATGTAGCGGAGGAAAAGGTGGGGAATGGTGCCGGTGTAGCTGTGGAAGATGGGCTGTTCCATGTACCGGACAAAGAGGCAGGCATAGCTGGCCCATACGGGTGTCCATGGCTACCCCTTTGGTTTGAAGGAAGTGGGAGGATTGGAAGGAGAAGCTGTGAGGGTGAGGACTAGTTGAGCGAGGCGAATGAGTGTCAGTGGAAGGGTACTGTTTGGGTCTGTGTGAGAGGAAGAAATGGAGGGATTGGAGGCCTTGGATGTGTTGAGGAATTGGATGTCCACAGTGAAGATAAGGCATTGGAGGCCCGGGAAATGGAAGTCTTGGAGGAGAAGTGTGTGGGTGGTTTTCTGAACATAGGTGGGGAATTCCTGGACTACGGGGAACAGTATAGTGTCAAGGTATGCAGAGAGGAGTTCAGTGGGGCAGACGCAGGCTGAGACAATGGGTCGATCAGGGCAGTCAGCTTTGTGAATCTTGGGGAGGAGGTAGAAATGGACGGTGTGGCGTTTGCAGACCATGAGGTTGGAGGCTGTGGATGGGAGATCCTCAGAAGTGATGAGTTTGTGGATGGTCTGGGAGATGATGGTTTGGTGTTGGGGGTGGGGTCATGGTCGAGGGGGCTGTAGGAGGTGGTGTCTGTGAATTGGCACCTGGCTTGAGTGGTGTAGAGGTTGGTGCACCAAACTACTGCTATGCCCCCCACCTTGTCTGCTGGTTTGATGGTGATGCTGCGGTTGGAGAGGAGGGAGTAGAGGGCTGTGTGTTGTGAGAGTGAGAGGTTGGAGTGAGTGAGACGGGGTTTATGTCACGGCGGCAGTTGGAAATGAAGAGATCAAGAGCGGGTGACAGATTGGCAAGGGTGACCAGCTAGATGGAATGTTTTGGAGGTGGGAGAAGGGGTCCTTGGAAGATGGGTGGGAGACTTGATGGAAAAAGTGAGCTCAGATAGCTGAGGTGGCAGAAAAAATATTCAAGATTGCAATGTGTGTCAAACTCATTCGTCTGGGAGCATAATGGGATGAAGGTGAGGCCATTGCTGAGGACTGATCGTTCTTCCTCAATAAGAGAGCGGTCTAGGGGAATGGTAAAAACACAGCAGGGCTCAGAGCTAGGATCTGGTTTGAGGCTGGAGCTGGGAGTGGGGATGATGTGAGTGTGGTCATGGGGTTGGGAGTGACGTCACGAACAGAAGAGATGCTCACCATGGGGGCAGAAGAGGGGTCCCCAGTGGTACCTTAGGGGGCAGAAGTGACGTAATATATGACTTCGGCAATGCTGCTGGTTGAGTTCTGGTGTGCGGCGTTATTGGGTGCAGAAGTGATGTTGGTGATGTCACCTTTTTAAACCATTACAGTCCATATGCTGTAGGAATGCTCACAGTGCTGTTACAGATGAAATATCAGGATTTTGACACTGGGAAGAAATGGTGAATGCAGTTCCAAGTTAAGAAAGTGTGTAACTTGGAGGGGAAACATCTGAGGTAGTGGTGTTCCCATGCATTTGCTGTCCCATCTTCTATGTGGCAAATGTTGCATGCTGAAAAATACTGTCCAAGGAGCCTTTATCAGTGATAGGTGGCACAGTGCTCTCTCTGTACTGCATTGCTGTATCAGTTTTATTTTTGTGCTATAACTCTGGAGTAGGATTTGAACCGTGAACCTTGTAATTCAAAGGCAAATGCGCTACCAACTGGGCCTGGCTGTCAGTAAGTGCCAAACCAGAAGGCTGCTTTGTTAATAAAGCTGTCAGTAGGAGAAGGGAGACTGTTAAGATAAAAGATAAAAAGGCTAATTGAGAATGGTGGTCAGGAACATGTTCCCACAATGATTAACAGAGTAGATCCACAGGAAAGACAATGATGGAATGATTTAAGAAGTTGAAGCATGTTGTGATATATTGACTTTAGTGCTTCTTTACAAAGGCGAACTAGTGATGAACAGTGATATCTTGTGTTGTGATCTTGAAGCTACCAATGGATCTGCAAAGGAAGTATGTATAGAGCAAGTACCTTATCAGATAATATGAAAAGCATTCTTCTGAGGGGTTAATCAGAATTTACAGTAGACCCAGAGAAATTTTCGAAGATTTTTGAAAGAAGAGTGTCATAACAGATAAGCGTAAATTCAGCGGACTGTGAAAAGGTCATTCAGGAACGTGACAAAGTGCCAGTGCTGACAATAGATTATCGTAGAAGGTGCCTGCATTCAAGAAAGTGACAACTGGAGGTTACTGATGGATGATAAAAGAACTGCCAAAGTATGACTGCACCTTGGAGCCAACTGGTGAGCTTCTTTAGTTTTTATCTTTCATTGCAGAAAAAAGAACCCAATTGGTCTGGCAAGATTGATGGAAAAAACTGGATTTGTGAGACATGGAAATGAATAACAAGGATACAAAGCAACAAGGCACACTGACACTGATGAATTTCAATGACATTGAATCTGTTTTAAGAGATTTCTTTTGTCACCTACATCCTCTAAATACAGCACTCTTATGCTTCATTCTATTTCTGATCTGAAGTGACTAAGATGTCTTGTTTATTGTAAATGACTACTTGTCTTAGAACTATTACATTTTCCTTGTGAATAGTTGTGTTCCCATCTACCATGTTGTTGCGAATGCAATTATTCCACTACTGATGCTTAGTAGCAGCAGTGTGTTCTATCTACAAGACGTGCTGCAGAAATTCACCAAAGATCCTGGGGAACACTTTCAAACTCATGACACATTCCATGTAGAAGGGCAAGGGCAGCAGATACTTCGGAGCACCATTATCTGTGAGTTCCCCTCCATGCCAATCACCATTCTGACTGGGAAATATATTGCTGTTCCTTCACTGTCACTGGGTCAAAACCCTGGAAATCCCTCCCTAAGAGCATTTTGGGTCTACTTACAGCTCACGGACTTCAACAATTCAAGGATGGAGCTCACCACCACCTTTTCGAGGTTGCAACTAAGTATGGGCATTAAATAAAAGCTGAAAGAACTGAAATGCTGGAAATCAGAAACAGAAATTGTTAGAAAAACTCAACAGGTCTGGCAGCATCTGTGGAATGAAATCGGAGTCAATGTTCTGGGTCCAGTGGTCCTTCCTCAGAATGGGCAATGAATGCTGCCCCAGCCAGCAACACTCTTCCCACATGTGATTTAAAAAAAAAGTGAATGGGATATCCAGATGTGTGATCTTCTTAGTGAATGGCAACCTTAGTGACTGTCCTCTTAGTTGTTGCCAATTTCCTTAATTTATTTTGAGATTGAACTTAATTTGAAGAAGATGGATAGCCTAACTAGGTGGTCATTTTGTCTCAATTGAAAGCTCCATTACATCTGTCAGAATGTTGTGGGATTCGTCATTACTGAGGGAGTGTTATCCTTCAGAATAGATTTTAAAATGAGCTATTAGTTAATCTTCAGATGGATGTAAAACATTATTGCCACTGGAATTCTCCTGTTGTCCTGACTAATAAGACAAATGCAACTTCAATTATCCCACCTTTCCCTGTCTGATAGACTGATTATTCATTTCATTGCATTTATGTGACCTTACTTTACACAATTTGGTTGCAATGGCTTTTGATACAGTGACATGAAATGGACCTCACAGGTGCTTAATTGGCGGTTGATCTCTTTGGAATGTCTTCAAGGTATAATGTTCTTATGTTTTTTTTTCTGTTATCTTTAGTAAATCCTGTTTCCATGTAAATACTTGTGAAGTGAACAAGGAAGCATGAGAACAACAGATGCAAATGTATTACTATAATTCTGGTCTCCACACAGAACCTGTGTTGGTCAAACATTAATGGTTTCTGGTTTGTCTCCATGGATGGCTTTGGTGTGAGAAGGGTCAGTGAGCAATTTGTGGCATATAATGCTGTGCACTGATGCCACAATAAAAAAGAAAAATAGTTTTGCAACTAGATAATGTCTTTCATGAGCATGGATGTCCCAGTATGCTTTACCTTCGATGAAATACTTTAGAATGTGGACTGTTGTAATGTAGGACAGCAAACTCTAACCACCAGCAATGTGAAAATAATGAATGAAGTTTGATTTTGTGACTTTGCTTGAGGAATAAATGTTACCCAGAGCATACCTGTTGTTTTTTGAAATAATGCTACATCTTTTGCATCCAATTGCAATGGCAGACAGGATTCTGTTTTAACATCTCATTTGAAAGATGGCATCTCTGATGCTGTAGATATCCACCCATAATGCACTAGATATTTAAGGCTAGGTTTTTGTGCTAAACTTCTGGAGTGGGGCTTGAACTTTTTTTCATTATTCATTTGTGCGATGTGGACATCTCTGGCTGACCAGCATTTGTTGCCCTTGAGAAGGAAGTGGTGAGCTGCCTTCTTGAATCACTGCAGGTTGAACCACAATGTCCATAGGGAGGGAATTCCAGGATTTTATTTATTGCGCAAACCTAGGATTTTGACCCAGTAACAGTGAAGGAATGACAATATATTTCCAAGTCAGAATGGTGAGTGACTTGGAGGGGAACTTGCAGGTTGTGGTGTTCACCTGTTATCTCCTGCTGTTGTCCTTCGAGATGGAAGTGGTTGTGGGTTTGGCAAAGACATTCTGTGAATTTCTGCAATGCATCTTGTAGCTAGTATACACTGCTGTTACTGAGTGATGGTGGTGGTAGGAGTGGATGTTTGTGGATGTGATGCCAGTCATAGGTGCTGCTTAGTCCTGGATGGTGTCAAGTTTCTTGATTGTTGACGCTGCACCCATCCAGGCAAGTGGGGAAAATCCAACACACTCCTAACTTGTGCCTTGGAGATAGTGGACAGGCTTTGGGGAGTCAGGAGGTGAGTTACATAGAGTAATAGAGATGTACAACATGGAAACAGACCTTTCATTCTAACTCATCCATGCCAACCAGATATCCCAAATAAATCTAGTCCCATTCGCCAGCACTTGGCCCATATCCCTCAACACTTCCTATTCATATACCCATCCAGATGCCTTTTAAATGTTGTAATTGTAACAGCCTCTACCACTTCCTCTGGTAGCTCATTCCATGAATGCACCACCCTCTGTGTGAAAATGTTATCCCTTAGATCCTTATTAAATCTTTCACCTCTCACCTAAAGCCTGTGACGTCTAGTTTGGACTCCCCCCCACCCTGGGGAAAAGACCTTGTCTATTTACCCTATCCATGCACCTCGTGATTTTATAAACCTCTATAAAGTCATTCCTCAACCTCTGACCCTCCAAAGAAAGTATTTCCAGCCTATTCAGCCTCTCCCTATAGCTCAAATCCTCCAACCCTGGCAACATCCTTGTAAATCTTTTCTGAACCCTTTCACTATTGCAGTCCCGGTTTATGTTTGGAAAATTACGATCTCCTATCTTAACCACCCTATTATTGTTACAGATAACAGAGATCTCCTTACAAATTTGTTTCTCAATTTCCCGTTGACTTTTGGGGAGATCTATAGTACAATCCCAGTAAGGTGATCATCCCCTTCTTATTTTTCAGTATTACCCAAATAACTTCCCTGAATGTATTTCCAGGAATATCCTTCCTAAGTACAGCCGTAATGTCATTCCTAATCATAAACACCACACCCCCTCCTCTCTGCCGCCCCCCACCCCCCCCCCCCCCCCTCCCACCCCACATGTAACCTTCCTGTAGCATCTGTATCCTGAAACATGAACATAGAACATAAGACAATACAGGCTGTTTGGCCCTTGATGTTGCACCGACCTGTGAACTAATCTAAGCTCATCCCCTACACTATCCCATCATCATCCATATGCTTATCCAAGGAATGTTTAAATGCCCCTAATGTGGCTGAGTTAACTATGCCCTTACCACTCTCTGAGTAAAGAACCTGCCTCTGATATCTGTCTTAAATCTATCACCCCTCAATTTGCAGCTATGCCCCTTGTACAAGCTGACGTCATCATCCTAGAAAAAAGACTCTCGCTGTTCACTTTAATCTTCTGATCATCTTGTATGTCTCTATTAAATTCCCTCTTAGCCGCCTTCTGTCCAATGAGAACAGACCCAAAAGTCTTTTCCTCATAAGACCTTCTCTCCAGACCTGGCAACATCCTGGTAAATCTCCTCTGTACCTTTTCCAATGCTTCCACATCCTTCAGTGTAATGGGGCGACCAGAACTGTACACAATATTCCTAGTGAGGCTGTGACTCGGAACTTAATCCCTCTACCAATAAAACCAAACACACAGTATGTCGTCTTAATAGTACTATCAACCTGAGTGGCAACTTCCAGGGATCTATATACATGGGCATCAAGATCTCTCTGCACATCCACACTACCAAGTGTCTTTCCATTGATCCAGTATTCTGCCTTCCTGTTATTCTTACCAAAGTGAATCACCTCACATTTATCTGCATTGAACTCCATTTGCCACCTCTCAGTCCAATTCTGCAGTTTATCCAAGTCCCCCTGCAATATTCTCCCAAACTGTTCACTACTCCACAGACTTTAGTGTCATCTGCAAACTTACTAATGATGATAAAAATGCCAAACAGCAGTGGTCCCAAAACAGATCCTTGTGGCACACCAGTAGTAACCGGACTCCAGGCTGAATATTTTCCATCAACCAACCCTCGCTGCCTTCTTGCAGAAAGCCAGTTTCTAATCCAAACTACTAAATCACCCTCAATCCCATGACACCGCATTTTCTCCAAAAGCCTGCCATGTGGAACCTTTTTGAAGGCTTTACTGAAATCCTTGTACACCATGTCAACTGCCCTCCCCTCATCTACATGCTTGGTCACCTTTTCAAAAACCTTAGTGAGGTTTGTGTGAGACAACCTGCCCTTGATGAAACCATGTTGACTATCTACAATCAAATTGCTTGCTAGATGATTATAAATCCTATCTCTTATAATCCTCTCCAAAACCTTTCCTACAACAGAAGAAAGCCTGATTTGTCTATAATTATCTGGGTCATTTCTGCTGCCCTTCTTGAACAAGGGCACAACATTTGCAATCCTCCAGTCCTCTGGTGCTAAACCTGTAGACAATGATGACTCAAAGATCATGGTCAAAGGCTCTGCCATCTCCTCCCTAGCTTCCCAGAAAATCCTTGGATAAATCCCATCCGGCCCCGGGGACTTACTTTCTTTCATACCTTCTAGAATTGATAACACTACCTCCTTACTAACCTTAATCCTTTCTAGTCTAATAGCCCGTGCCTCAGTCGTCTTCTCCACAATATTCTCCTTTTCCGGAGTGAAAACTGGTGAGAAATATTCATTTAACACCTCTCCGATCTCCACAGGATCCACACACAACTTCCTACTTCTGTCTTTGACTGGCCGTATTCCTATCCTAGTCAGCATTTTATTCCTCACTTATCCGCAGAAACCTTTAGGGTTCTCCTTTATTCTACCTGCTAAAGACTGCTCATGTCCCCTCCTTGCTGCTCTTAACTCTCTCTTTAAATCCTTCATAGCTAATTGCCTCATCTGAACCATCTCGCTTCAATGTCACATAAGCCTTCCTCTTCCGTTTAACAAGAGGTACAATTTCTTTAGTAAACCACGGTTCCCTTACCTTATCACTTCCTCTCTGTCTTACAGGGACATACCTATCAAGGACACATAATATCTGTACCTTAAACCAGCTCCACATTTTGATTATTCCCATCCCCACGTTTTGCTACCCCATTTTGTACCTCCTAAGTCTTGCCTAATCACATTATAATTGCCCTTCCCCCATCGATAACTCTTTCCCTGTGGTACGTACCTATCCCTTTCTATTGCTAAACTAAAAGTAACCGAATTATGGTCACTCTCTCCAAAGTGCTCACCTACCACTAAATCAAGCACCTGGCCTGGTTCATTACCAAGCACCAGATCTGGTGTGGCCTCCCCTCTTGTCGGCCCTTCGACATACTGTGTCAGGAAACTCTCCTGCTCACGTTGGACAAAAACTGATCCATCTAACGTACTAGCATTTCCCGTCAATGTTGGGGAAATTAAAGTCCCCCCCATAAAGATTTGCCTAACTATAGCTGGAGGGCAAAGTTTCCTGGAAATCTCTCAGTGAAAAGAAACCAGACTGGAAATAAAATTTCAGGAGCTAAGAATGATTTTATTTGGACTGATTCCAGGAGAAATGAATGTCTCCTTAAGACAATATGAAGTGTAATGGATAGTGAGTTTTTTTTTGGTTGTGTTAAAAGGTCTGTGTGTAGTAGTTTAATGTATACATTGCTGACAATGTTTGTATTTGGTTGAGTGTTTTTAGTCTTTAGTCCTGCCATGCATTCAGCTATTTAACTGGAAGGTTCAATTTCTTCTTGCATGTAATTGTTTACGGGGTCACAATAGTATGAAGTGATATTTCCAGTGCAATTGGATTACACCAAGAAAAATAGTCACCATGTCATCTAGATTTTTCCAAATTGACACAATTTCATTGAATTTTTTCAGCAGTAATACAGAGGAGTTTCAACTCAGCAAACATCAGCATCTTGTTTTAAAAAAATTAAATATTGAAGCCAGGGATAGTAGGAAAATGTTCTATCACGTTTAAAAAAGGTTCCAGCTCTGTTTTCAAATTTATCATTCTCTGAGATGTTATATTAGTTTTTGACACAAATGTAAAGCTGTCGTCAAGTCTCTAACTGAGTCATAGTATGATTGACAGGAGCAGGCAGGGACTTACTTCAACAGAGAATTGAAGGATGGCTTCCAATCCTGTGGGTAGCTCTGTCATTTCATACAGATGTCATCTTCACTAACATCCAGACATTATATATTGACAGGAGGCAGTAGCCTAATCCCCTCGGCCTTTATTGCATAATAATTGAGAGGTGGGATTGAAACTGTCAACTGTTAAAAAAAAAAGCTGCTTAACATTTTTTTTATAGTTATCAATGTGTACCCTTTCCTGTTGAAATGCTTACATAGTGCTTAGGAGCAAGAGTGGGCTGCTTGACTCTGTGCACCTGTTACACCAATCAGTATTCACCATTAATGGCACTGTATGCCCCCAGATATATGTGATCAGAAATCATTCGTTTGTTCATAGACTCCCTACAGTGTAGGAGCAGGCCATTTGACCCATCGAGTCCACACCAATCCTCCAAAGAGCATTCCCCCCCCCCCCCCCATCTCCGACAAGAGAGAATCTAACTACTGCCCCAAGTCCCTGGTACTGTGAGGCAGTAGTGCTGAGCACTGAGCCACCACGCTACTCCAAAACTCCAAACACCATCCACCATCTACAAGGCACAAGTCAGGAGTGTGATAGGACACCTGGATGGACGCAGCTGCAATAACACTGAGAACAAAGTAGCCCATTTAATTGGCACTACAGCCACAAGCATCCCCACTCTCTCCACCACCGATGTTCAGTTGCAACAGTGTGTACCATCTACAAGATGCGCTGCAGAAATTCACCACAGCTTCTTTGACAATACTTTCCAAACCCATGACCACTTCCATCTAGAAGATCAAGGGCAGTAGATAAATGGAAGCCCCACCATCTATAAGTTCCCCTCCAAGCCACTCACCATCCTGATATATTGTCGTTCCTTCAATGTCACTGAGTCAAAATCCTGGAGTTCCCTCTAAGGCATTGTGGGGCAACCAAGTGCACGTGGACAGCAGCAGTTCAAGAAGGCAGCTCACCACCACCTTCTCTAGGGCCGCTAGGGACAGTCAATAAAGGCTGGCAAGCCAGTGTCTCCATGTCCTGTGAGTGAATGAAAATAAATCACATTTTTCAACCCACATGATGCAGGCCATCTTGTTCAGGAGAATCGGCAGCACTTAAACGTTGCTGAGAGGAGACCAGAAGTTGAATCTTTTCATCTTGCATTCATCAGAAACTCATCTCTTGTGACTGTGATTGTTTGAAGTTTCTCCCTCACTTTCATCTCTTGATTTTCCAGTGTCTTTGGGAAGTTTTTGTAATCAGTAAGGCAATCAAGGCCATGGGGGCAAAGGCAGGGAAGTGGAATCGAAGGTTATTCGATCAGCCATGAATGGCTTAGAAGACCCAATGGGCTGAATGGCCTACTTCCACTTCTTTGTCTCATGGTCTAAGTTATTAAAGTCTTTTCTGGTGAAGAAACCATAATACACACACTGAAAATAAATATTGAAAAGCACTGGAAATGCTCAGAAGATCTCAGCAGCCCCTTTGGAGGGAGAAACAGTAAACAGTTTACATTTCATCACAAGTGGAAGAAGAGCTTGATCAATTTATAAACAAATACGGAGCCTGTAAACATTAGGTAGGAGGGGAAGTTAGCACATTGTTGGCAGCTGGGGGTAAATGACAGAAAAGAAATTTGTGCTGAATCCCTGATTCTTTCCACTTTTGATGAAAGGACATTGACCTGAAACATTAATTTGGTTTCTCTCTCTCCACAGATACCATCGGACCTGCTGTGTTTCTCCTGCTCTTTCTGTTTCTGTTTCAGATTCCCGGCATCTGGTTTTGTCAATACTTGTCAAGCCGAATCATGGATAAGTGGTTTCATAGCGTGCACCCGTCTACAGAAGAAAATATTGCTGAAATGTAATGCTGAAATGGAATGGGTTGGTTAACACTAAGTGTACAGTCAACTGGCAATTTGTTGCAGTCGTGAAGTCACCTGCTTTCAGTGTATGTTTCATACGGACTACAATACCGAAGCAAGCCCACACATCAGTGCAGCTTGCTTAAATATTTATGATGTTTGAATGGATTTTGTTTTATGAATTTTTCTGATTAGAACCATATAATCATGCTGAGTGATTCTGCGTGTACTGTTTACTGTTCCTGATTTTATGTTTAAGTGACTTGCATAACAAGTGATGAATGTTTTTTTGCACTCTTTTTCAGAAAGTGTATTAAAATTCGATTCAAAGACACCAAACATTTGTTATGTTGTACGGTGATACACTAATTAAATGGGCAAGATCTGTGCTTAGCTGATCTAGAATGCTAATTCCATCTCATAGAAGACCATTCTTGAGATTGCACATACAAAGAAACCATCAATAAGCTCAAGAATAAAGCTGGCCAAACAACTCAATGTTGGCTTAGGTAATGACAGCGAACAAAACCAATCTGACCTAGTCAACCCTACACAGTTCTCTTCATTACTATCTGGGCTTTTGTGTCAAAATTCAGTGAGCAGCACCACAGAAGATTCGAGCCTGACACAGTCAAACTCATTGCACTGCACCTTACAATGGCTTCTAGGCAGAACTAGATAGATTCTTAGACAGGGAATCAGAGTTTATTTGGTGCAAATGGAAATGAAGAATTTAAAATGCAAAGAGATCAGCCACAATCATATTGAATGGCAGAGCAGGCTGGAAGGGTCAACTTCGCTCCTAATGTCCTCCTGTTCAAATGGAAGAACAATACAAGATACAGTAAACTTTTAATTAACTAGCACCTGTAGAGACCAGGGGGGTGCCAGCTGATCAAATATCCTGGGTAATCAAGAGTTTCACATAATCAAAGTAAAAGGGCACATTAAATAATAGAAATGTAATGCCAGGGTATATGCATCATTATTATACTTTATTTACAGCATACATCATTTAAATAATAATGGAACTTTGCCTCCTATAAAAATTATTCCACTTGCACCCTCAACTGACTACTTGGACATTGCGTTAGATCATGGTATTTGAGGAGAAATTGGCCAATGGAAGCCAACTGCATGATGAAAAGTTTTACAATGATGAACTTTAATGGCAGATGTTCTGATTGGATTTTGTTTCAATCAACAACTAAACTTCTTAGACTATTTGGCCATTCATCTTAGTCATATGGCCATTCATCTGAACAACAAGCATATTTACAATGAGGTAATTAAATTTAAAAAACTATAATAATTGGATAGAATAGCACAGTAAATTTCAAAGTATTTGATATACATATATATAATTTTTGCTAGTTTTTTGAGAGTGCCAGTACATAAGGTGCCGGTTAAAACAAAGTTTGCTGTATTTTTAGCAAGTTGGATATGTGCTTTAAGTTGGCATACTCAAGCAGCATTGTTGGAGATGCCACCTTTTAGATAAACCAAGAACCTATCTGGTGGATGTAACAAATTCCATTTCCTTTGTACCTTCACCAATAACTATTCCTCTATCGATATCTGGAGCCAAGGTGAAAGGGTGGCTGCTGGGCTTGGATCTTTAGTTAGCTCGAGGGTGCTGCAGTAAATATCTCAGTTCAGGAATCTCAGGGGCTGATGAATGAAACAATGTTCTTATTATATTCCTCCATCATCGGCTCTGGTTATTGTGTGTGAGGCCTCATTACATTCACACGAGTACACCCACTGTAAATGATAGTTTATACGGAGTGTTTTGAAATAGAGGCACACACTTCACAAGCTAGGCTCTGTGAAAATCTTGAATGTAGGTTCATTTTGCAACTAGTGGGTGACGGTATATACTTTAAGACTGATGTCAGTAAGCAGATGGTTTTGCACGATATACTGGGTCAGCCTCAGGCAAATAGCTGCTTAGCTGTGATAAGAACATTTTTTTGGAAATCTAAGAAGCTTTAAGTCAAATATTAATATGTTGATACCAGTGCTACACAGCAACATAGGAAGAAGAGGAGGCCATTCAGCCTCCCCAGCATGTCCTATTATTGTATGTAATCATAGCTGATTTGTAGCTTAGTTTTTTTGACTTTGTTGCATTCCCTAGACATCGTTGCTCAACACAAGTTTATTAATTTCGGTCTTGAAGGTACTAATGATCCTCTCACTACACCACAACCGTATAAACTCACTGAGACTCCTTCGATAATGCCTTCCAACCCTGCGATCTCACCAGCTTGAAGGACAAGGGCAGCAGATACATGAGAACACTACCACCAATTGCAAGTTCCCCTTCAAGCCACTCCCCATCCTAACTTGGAAATATATCGCCATTCCTTTATTGTCGCTGCGTCAAAACCCTGAAACTTGCATTGTGGGTAAACCTACAGCATGTGGACTGCAGCAGTTCAAGAAGGCAGTTCACCACCATCTTCTCAAGGGTAACTAGTGATGGGCAATAAATATAGACCAGCCAGTGACGCCCACATCTTGTGAACATAGGAAACATCGAACCATGAGAAGGCCATTCAGCCCCTCAAGCCTGTTTCACCACCATTCAGTGTGATCATGGTCGATTGGACATAACTCCATGTACCACAGTGGTTAGCACTGCTGCCTCACAGCGCCAGAGACCCGGGTTCAGTTCCCGCCTCAGGCGACTGACTGTGTGGAGTTTGCACGTTCTCCCCGTGTCTGCGTGGGTTTCCTCCGGGTGCTCCGGTTTCCTCCCACAGTCTAAAGATGTGCAGGGCCGGGTGAATTGGCCATGCTAAATTGCCCGTAGTGTTAGGTAAGGGGTAAAAATGTAGGGGGATGGGTGGGTTTCGCTTTGGCGGGGCGGTGTGGACTTGTTGGGCCGAAGGGCCTGTTTCCACACTGTAATCTAATCTAATCTAATCTACCTGCCTTTAGTCGTTATTACTTCCCTTAATATCTTTGCTTGACAGAAAATGATCTATCCTAGATTTAAAATTAACAACTTCCAGCATCCCCTGCCGTTTGTGGTAGAGAGTTTGAAATACACCTTTATGTGCAGAATTGCTTCCTAACATATCTCCTAAACAGTCTGGTCATAATTCTCGGGCTATACCCACCAGGTCTAGAATCCCCAACCAGTGGAAAGAATTTAACATTATCTACCCCATCGTTTACTGTTAATATCCTGAAGAGTTCAATCAGACTATCCCTTAACCTTCTAAATTCTAGAGAAAACACATAGCAGATTTGTATAATCTCTCATAATTTAATCCCTGAAGTCCAGATATCATTCTTGTAAATTTACATTGTACTCCCTCCAAGGCCAAAACTATCGAATGCCTTCTGGAAGTCCATGCAAATAGATAACGTAGACATGGACCCCTCTCCACTACCTTAGTCACCTCTTCAAAAGGTGGCCAGGCATGACCTACCTGTCATGAATCCATGCTGGCTCTTCCTGATTAACTGACTTTTTCAAGGTGTTCAGTTCCCCAATCTTGATCATAGAATCCAACAATTCTACTCACCCAAGGGAACTCTGAAAGATTATAGTCAGGGCATCTACAATGTAGGGCGGCACGGTGGCACAGTGGTTAGCACTGCTGCCTCACAGCGCCAGAGACCCGGGTTCAATTCCCGACTCAGGCGATTGACTGTGTGGAGTTTGCACGTTCTCCCTGTGTCTGCGTGGGTTTCCTCCGGGTGCTCCGGTTTCCTCCCACAGTCACAAAGATGTGCACATCAGGTGAATTGGCCAGGCTAAATTGCCTGTAGTGTTAGGTAAAGGGGTAAATGTAGGGGAATGGGTGGGTTACGCTTTGGCGGGGCGGTGTGGACTTGTTGGGCCGAAGGGCCTGTTTCCACACTGTGAGTAATCTAATCTAATGTGCTCCCCTACTTCCATTAATAGCCTCAGATGGAAACCAGCACATCCTGGAGAATTGTCATTCTTTAATTCCATTAATTTCCCCAGTACCAATGTTTACTTGTGTTAAATTTATTCAGTCCTTTTTCTTGATCCACAATTAATTCCTTGGAATTTCCTGCAAGCTGTCCCCCTTCTTTAAGTACTGAGGCAAGGTAATTATTGACCCTGTCTGCCATTTCCCCGTAGTCACCGACAATATCCCCACTTTCAGCCTTTAATAGGTCAACATTGCTCCTCACCACCCACTTTCCCTTAATGTAACTACAGCATTTCTTTTTGTTAATTCTGATGGGATGTTTCCTTTCATAATCCCTTTCAGTAGCTCTTACAAGCTGCTTTGTGGTCCTTTGCAGCTCTTTGTAACTTTCCCATTCAGCAGGATCTGTGCTGTTTGTTTGTATTTTAGTAAGCCCTTTCTTTTAGTTTTATGCTGTTCCTTGTCTCCTTAGTTGTCTGTGACTGTTTTTTTTTGTGAAGTGCAGTTTTTCCCTCTCTGGGGTATAAACGGGTTCTGTACTGTGTTAAATGTTTCTTTAAACATCCTCCACTGTTCTTCTGCTGTTTTCTCCATGAACAGATTTTCCCAGTTTACTGTGGACAATCTCTGTTCCATTTCGTTAAAGTACCTAAATTTAAAACTCCGCTAGCTGATATACTACATTGAACTGGATCATGTTATCATCATATGGATGTCTGTATCAGTCAAATAAATAAAAGAAAAATCCCTTAGCAGCCATACATTGGATGTGTATGAGTCCATCTGTGTGTGTGTGTCACTGTGTGTTAGAGTGACTGTTCGTGTGTCCACGTGTGTACAAAAGGTGTTTGTAGTTTGTGTGTGTGTGAAAGAGAGATTTTATGTGCATGCTTGTGAGCATGTATGTCTGTGTGTGAGTGTACTTGTATGTGTCTGTGTATGTGAGTGTGTATATCTGTGAGTGAGAGTATGGGAGTGTGTGTGAGTGTTTGAGAGAGTGCGCATGTGTGTGAGAATGGGTGCAAGAGAGAAAGATAGTATGCATAAGTAAGATCAACATTACCAGAATCAACATTATTTGAAGTTAGAGAGTCTGTTCATCAGTCTAATAATGGCAGGGAAGAAGCTGTTCTTGAACCTGTTGGTACATGTGTTCAAGCTTCTGTATCTTCTGCCTGATGGAAGGGGTTGTAGGAGATCATTACCGGGTTGGGAGGGATCTTTGATAATGTTGGCATCCTTTCTATGGCTAGCCGTGTAAATGGAGTCTATGGATTGAAGGTTGACGTCCGTGATGGGCTGGGCTGTGCACACAATCTTCTGTAGCTTCTTATACTCTTCGTTAGAGCAGTTGCCATACCAGGCTGTTATGCACCCGGACAGTATGCTTTCAGTGGTGCGTCTGTAAAAGTCCGTGAAGGTCCTTATGGCTGAATTTCCTGAGCCTTCTAAGGAAGAAGATGCGTTGTTGTGCCTTCTTGACCATTGCATCTATGTAGGGAGTCCAGGACATGTCGGTTATCGTCACTCTTAGGAACGTGATGCTTTTAACCGTCTCAACCTCAGTTCCATTGATATAGCTGGGGATGAGTACTCCTCTCTTTCTGAAGTCAATGATCAGTTCTTTAGTTTTATGGATATTGAGAGAGAGGCTATTATCATTGCACTACATCACCAAGACCTCTGTTTCCTTCTGTATTCTGACTCATCGTTGTTTGATATCGTAGTACCTTGTATTTGTGTGTGAGTGCGTGTATTTGCATGTGTGAAAGTCTGTGTTTGTGTGTGTGAATTTGTGTGCCTATGCATGAGTGCCTATGAGTATGTGTTTGAGTGGCTGTGTGTGTGTGTAAATGTTCCTTTGTGTGTGTAAGAGTGCGTGTGAGGGTTTCTGAGGGTGTGTGTTTGTGAATGTTTGCATGTGTTTTATTATATTCATTAACAGGTGTGTGTGTGAGAGAGAGTGTGTGTGTGTATGAGAGTGTGTGTGTGTGCGTAAGCAATATTTTCAGACAAAGTGAAACTGTTTGTTTTGACTGGCTGTTGTAAAATGATATTTTCCTACTCCACGTTAGGAGTGACATTTCCTCTGTGAGATATGAGTGACACTATGTCTCTGTTGTAGGCCTCAGTTTCTCTGAAATATGCTGGCTTGGTTTCTCAGCTTCAAATTCACCGTCTAACATCAGCCTGTGTGTGAGCTTGCCAGAACAGTCCAACATGAGACTGTGCAAACAGTGTGCACCTCTATTCTGAATGACATCAATGGGACAGGCTGTACCTGGCACAAAGCCTGGACAATGATTATGCAATCATTGGCTTTGTTTCACTGAATATATTAACACAAGGTAAAGTGTGATCATTGTATCTTTTTGAGGTAGGATCTGAGAACAAATGTTTACCCCAAATCGCTGTCCTAAGATAAGCAGGAGCTACAAACCACCATTAAATTGTGGGTGAATTGGCATCCCATTACCCAGCCTCAGGAAAACGCCAAAACATGTCAATTTCTCTGTGAATTTCAAGAAATAGCTGGCTGTGTGTTGCTCACAAGTCATGGCGGGCGGGTGGGAGGTGGATTGGGTGGATAGACCTTAGGCAGGATGTCAAGGTTATTGGTGAGGTGAGAGAAGTACAGAGGAAGAGCGGAGGGAATATGGATCTGGACACTCACGATCATGATGTTAATGAATGATGGAGCAGGCCCAAGGGGCTAACTGACCTATTTCAGCTCCTAGTTCGCATGTACTCCAGTCACAACTGGTAATTCATGTTCGCAATGTGATTTATTGGCAGCCAGGAAGGCCATAGTCGAAATTATAGAACCTGATTCCCACTGGCAATAAGTTTGCTTCAAGCTTTTACCTACACATTCAGGGATCCTGGTCTGCAGGAGATATTTCTGGGTGTGTAGCTGTCTGCTCACATTCTCCTGGAAGCTGTTTCTCCCACCCATTCTTGATCAATCTCCTCTATCCCTCTGGTCTGATTGTCATCTGCTCAGTGCCCTTGTCAGGATTTCCATCAATTTCACAAAATCGCAGATGTCCTTGCTGCCTGTTTGCAGCTTTTCTCCTGATTTCAAATATTTCACCTCACCCTGTTTGGAGATGTTATGACCTTTGGAGCAAGTGAGACTTGAACTGGGTCTCCTGTTTCAGAGGTGGGACTCAACCACTGCACCACAAGATCCCTGTTATATAAGGAGTAAGATGGTTGGAACTTGCTGGACCCCATTGTCTTGTTGGTCATTCATTCCTTTATTCTTTCCTATGATGTGGGCACCACTTGGTAAAACCTGCCTTTGTTACCAAGTGCCCTTGAGCCAAGGGGCAGTGAGGTGCCACCCCTTGGTGGGCATTAATTGCTCACTTCCAGATCTCAAATAATGTCCTGGCAGGAATTCCCACAAACTATCCTTCTCTGGACAGAATTGGTTGGAAACTGAAAAATATTCCCACCCCACACCAAACAAATGACCCAGACCCCAGTCTCCAAACCCAACTTGGGGTGGGGGTGGGGGAGGTATATTAAATTCCACTCAGTAGCTCAGATCTTCAAGTGTTTGGTGAAGGAAGTTGGTTTGGAATGATTGTCTAGGAGAAAGTGATGCTGGAGGTCGGAGTCAAAAAGTTTGGTGCTGGAAAAGCATAGCCGGTCAGGCAGTATCTGAGGAGCAGGAGAGTCGACGGTTCAGGGCCTGGTGAAGGGCTTATGCCCGAAACGTCGACTCTCCTGCTCCTCTGATGCTGCTTGACCAGCTGTGCTTTTCCAGCACCACCCTTTTTGCCTTGGATTGCGTGTCTTCAGGGTAGAGGAAAATAAGGAGGTGGAGAGATTTAGGAAAGGCAGAGAGCATGGGCAATTGAAGCCAGGGGCATGAAGGGTAGACAGGGGAGACTGGGGAGATGTGTTTGACGTGGGGTTCAAAGCCAATGGCATTGGCTTTCCCAATAATCAGAAGAGATTTCAGATCAGCAGTCATGAATCTCAGACAAACAACAATGTTATGCATGCACGTGTGAACAGACATTGTGTTTTCTGTTCATGTGGCCTAGGGTCTGTGTGTAGAAAGGATTCGGAAGGAAGAGGAAGGATGCAATTGCAGCCAGTTGGATGGTGGTGGAATGGTGTGGTCACTGTGTCAAACACTGCAGACAGCTTGAGAACGGTGTGGAAGGCTAAGAAACTCGGAGACAATCACTGAGGGTGCCATATGTGAGGCTCTGGGTCTGGGCTTGGGACTTCAATTGAAGGAATTTAGACACAGAGTTCTGTGAAAGGTGGGTGTGGAGAGAACAGTTAACAATATTAGTGAAAATCAGCGCTGGGAAGGCAAGTTGAGCAGTCAGCAATTTTATGACATTGCTGAAAGGGATAAGAAAGAATCAAAACCGCAATTCCCTTTCCTTAATGTCAATAATCAGGGTATTCTTGAAAAAGAATGCGTGTATTTTTCTTCAATTCTGAGCTTGTGGTCTACTGTGAATCCAGCAGCAAGCTTTTGTGGGTTTAAATAAAAAATGGAGTCTTTATGCATTGACCCTGGAAATCTAATGTTAGATCACTCCCATACATACACTCACGATGATCAAAATGATTAAAATGAATAATGTACGGTCTTCAGTTTTAATACGAAGGGTTTAAAGGGATATAGGCCATATGTTGACAAATGGGACTAGATTAATTTAGAATATCTGGTCAGCATAGATGAATTGGACCAAAGGGTTTGTGTAACTCAATAACCCTATAACTGATTTCTGCATTGTCTTTTAAGTACTGAGCTCTGAAATTGATGTCTGTAGATTTTGAGTTTTGACTCAGTCCACAAACAATCCGAGGTGTGAATTCCACAGATTGCTTTGTCTTGGTATGTTCGTTCATCCACAGTCATTCACTTAGGAACACCCATTAATCTTTTACACTCAAGGGCATACAAGCCCTGTTTAATCAATAGATTAATAAACCCAGGATAAGAGCAGGATTTCAGTGTCATCCCATGACATGGACTCTGATGTTTCCAACATTTATCATACTTAAAAGGAAACATTCACACCAAAGCTTTGGATGCAACAATTCAACCAATAAAACAATAATTCCTGATTAGTCAGCCATTCTATAATGCTGATTGCCTCTGTTATAGCATGGTTTTGGGCCAACACTGTTCAAGTCTTATGCAGGGCCATTCACAAACAGAAACCATTGGTCACTGTGATGACAGTGGGAACTGTTAATGCAAATCTTGGATAGTTAATCAATTGTCTTCGGAAAGCAAAGTAAATTTTGAAAACCCTGATGCTGGTGACTTTAAACGTAGGGAAATGAGTCTGGGTGGGTTACTCTTTGGTGTGGATTTGTTGGGCCGAAGGGCCTGTTTTCACATTGTAGGGAATCTAATGTAATCTAAAATAAACTCCTGGAAATCCCTCCGTGGGTGTATTGTGGGTCAACCTACAGCAGTTCAAGAAGGCAGTTCACCCCCACCTTCTCAAGGGCAGCGAGGGCAGGGTGATAAATGCTGGCCCAATCAGTGACACCCATGACCCATGAGTTGAATAAAACAAAATTATTATCACTTCAGGTAGACTACACAGAAAGTGCTCTTTAATTATTTGAGTCCAATGAAATCAATGTGGTTTATTTAACTTAAAGATAATAATACAATCTAACTGCAAACTCATTCTAACTTAAGAAAATTACCTCATTATTCTGAAAGGAATTCCAAAAAAAATCTGAGATCACAATGGGCAAATGCCAAATTGTGTGACATAATAATTCAATTTAATTAACTTTTAATGCTTTTGTTTTACACATAAAAGGAATGACTCCTGGCTCAAGGTCCTGCTCACATCGAGTGGCAGTCAATTATGTGGTTTGTATTATCTGCGAGGTATATAACACCAATTTACCACGATACATTGATTATCCAGCCTATCTTGCTCCCTCCAGTGAAGTCTAATTTGTGGACAGGTTCCCCAGTGGGTTATGAGACATTCGACCCAGTTAGTAGCTAGAAGGTTGTGGGATCTGCCCTAACTCCAGAGATGTTGGAGCAGAATCTTGGCTGACAGCACAGGGAAAGCTGCAGTGTCAAGGTGAAGTGTTCACAAATGCTCTATCTGCTCTCTCAAGTGGATGTAAAAGTCCTCTCAGTCTGTGTTCATATAGAGATGGTAATAGAACATAGAACATAGAAATGTACAGTACAGAACAGGCCCTTTGGCTCACAATGTTGTGCTGAGGGTTAATCTTAATGTAAAATAAAATAACCTAACCTACGCACCCCTCAACTCACTGCTACCCATATGCATGTCCAGCAGTCACTTAAATGTCCCCAATGACTCTGCATCCACGACCACAGCTGGCAATGCATTCCGTGCATTCACAAGTCTCTGCGTAAATAACCTTCCTCTGACGTCCCTCTATACCTTTCACCTAATATCTTAAAACTATGACCCCTTGCACCAGTCAATCTTGCCCTGGGGAAAAGTCTCTGGCTCTATCCATTCCTCTCAATATCTTGTACACCTCGATCAGGTCACCTCTTTTCCTCCTTCTCTCCAGAGAGAAACTTCCAAGCTTATCAACCTTTCTTCATAAGGCAAGCCCTCCAGTCCAGGCAGCATCCTGGTAAACCTTCTTTGCACCCTCTCCAAAGCCTCTGTATCTTTCCTATAGTAGGGCGACCAGAACTGGACACAATATTCCAAATGTGGTCTCACCAGGGACTTGTAGAGCTGCAGCAAAACCTCGCGGCTCTTAAACTCAATCCCCCTGTTAATGAAAGCCAGAACATCATATGCTTTCTTAACCCTATCCACTTGGGTGGCAACTTTGAGGGATCTATGCACTTGAACACCAAGATCCCTCTGTTCCTCCATACTGCCAAGAATCCTGTCCTTAATCCTATATTTAGCATCACTTTGCATTTATCCAGGCTGAACTCCATCTGCCATTTCTCAGCCTAGCTCTGCATCCTGTCTATGTCGTGCAGTAGCCTGCAATAGCCCTCGAATTATCGACGGCACCTCCAACCTCTGTGTCATCTGCAAATTTACTAACCCACCCCTCAACCTCCTCATCCAAGTCTTTTAAAAAACTACAAAGAGCAGAGGGCCAAGAACAGAGCTCTGCGGGACACTACTCAACACAGACCTCCAGGCAGAATACTTTCCATTTACAACCACTCTCTGCCTTCTGTCAGCCAGCCAATTCTGAATCCAGATAGCCAAATCTCCCTGTATCCCATACTTCCTGACTTTATGAATGAGCCTACCATGGAGAACCTTATTAAATGCCTTGTTGAAGTCCATATACACCACATCCACTGCTCGACCTTCGTCAACCTGTCCTGTCACCTCCTCAAAGAACTGAGTGGGATCGCAAAGTATCCTGGAACAGTGCAGAACAACATGGGTCCAAGGGGGGAGGTGGAGTTCAGATGCAGATCAGCTTTGGGCTAAGCAAATAACGAAATGGACTTAGAACAAAGAACAAAGAACAAAGAAAATTTACAGCCCAGGAACAGGCCCTTCGGCCCTCTGAGCCTGAGCCGATCCAAATCCACTGTCTAAACCTGTTGGACAATTCCTAAGCATCTGTATCCCTCTGCTCCCCACCTACTCATGCATCTGTCCAGATGCATCTTAAATGAATCTACCATGCCTGCCTCTATCACCTCTGCTGACAACGCATTCCAAACGCCCACCACCCTCTGTGTGAAGTACTTGCTGCATGTATCCCTCTTAAACATTCCATCTCTCACCTTGAAAGCGTGACCTCTCATTACTGAATCCTTCACCCCGGGAAAAAGCTTACCCTCTATCCACCCTGTCTATACCCTTCTTGATTTTATAAACCTCAATCAGATCCCCCCTCAATCTCCTTTTTTCTAATGAAAATAATCCCAACCTACTCAACCTCTCTTCATAGCTAGCACCTTCCATACCAGGCAACATCCTCGTAAACCTTCTTTGCACCCTCTCCAAAGCGTCCACATCCTTTTGGTAATATGGCAATCAGAACTGTACACAGTGTTCTAAATGCGGCCGAACCAATGTCTTGTACAATTTTAACATGATCTGCCAGCTCATATACTCAATACCCCGTCCGATGAAGGCAAGCATACCATTTGCCTTCTTGACCACTCTATCCACCTGTGCAGCAACCTTCAGGGTACAATGGACCTGCACTCCCAGATCTCTCTGCTCATCAGGTTTTCCCAAGGCTCTTCCATTCATTGTATAATTCGCTCTAGAGTTAGACTTGCCTAAATGCATCACCTCACATTTGTCTGGATTGAATTCCATCTGTCACTTTTCCGCCCAACTCTCCAGTCTACCTATATTCTCTTGTATTCTTTGACAGTCTCTTATGCTTTCTGCTACTCCACCAATCTTTGTGTCATCTGCAAATTTGCTGATCATACCAACAGTGCCAGCTTCCAGATCATTTATGTATATTACTAACAACAATGATCCCAGCACTGACCCCTGTGGAACACCACTGGTCACCTTTCTCCATTTTGAGAAACTCCCTTCAACTACTACTCTCTGTCTTCTGCTGCTCAACCAGTTCTTTATCCACCTCGCTAGAACAGCCTGCACACTATGTGACTTCACTTTCTCTATTAGTTTACCATGGGGAACATTATCAAACACCTTACTAAAGTCCATGTAAATGACATCAACACGACTTGGGGAAAGGGCAATTTATTCCCAACCCAGGCTTAGTGACCAAGGAAGATGTTCTTATATTTGGCCAAACAGGTTTCTTGCAAATTCTTTGAATACCTCTCTGAAGGGTGTTAACAGGAGGAGAGTGTCTTTGTATGTGATTCCTATGGAACTGGACCTGGGAAAATGGTGGATGCAGTGGTAATGTCACTGAACTAGTGAAGCAGAAGTCCAGACTAATGTCCACATTGTAGCTGGTGAGGTGTCATTTCAATGAATATGTCTGGATTATATAGTACCAGACCATGAAGATTATTAATGATTGGTCTGAAAACCCACCTGGTTCACTCGTAGACTTTAGGGAAGGAAATCTGCCATCTTTACCTGGTCTGGCTTACATGTGACTCCAGACCCACAGCAATGTGGTTAACTCTTAACTGCCCTCTGGAATGGCTGAGCAAGCCATGCAATTCAAGGGCAGTTAAGGATGGGCAACTGATGGTGGTCTTGCCAGTGACACCCATTTCCCATGACAGGATTAAAAATGTGATCAGTGGCCAATTGGCCACTGTGAGCGGTCAGTTAAGATATGAGAAGTGATTGGGTCTGTCCAAGCCCGGAATATGTTTCAGTCACTTCGCAAATTGAATCCTCAGGATATATTTACGCTGACTAATACACCATTACCTGATGTAATACTTCTTCTCTCCTAACTGGGTCATGAGCTAGTCAGATCCATACCCAATGGACCTTGGGGAAAGGCCTGGTTCACTTTTCAGGGGCCTCTGCACTCTCTCTGGGCTAGTGGAAGACAACAGGCTTTCCTGTGAAATAGGCTGAAGACAATGATCAAAACATAGAACTGTGTTCACTCTGCTATAGCAACAAATACTATCTGGTTTCCCTATCTAAGAGAGGATAGACTTGCCATAAAGGGAGTGCAGCAGAGGTTCACTCGGCTGATACAGGATTGTGCGAAAGTGAGGACTGCAGATGGTGGAGCAATTGTGACTGTGATGCTGGAAAAGCACAGCAGGTCAGGCAGCATCTGAGGAGCAGGAGAACCGATGTTTCTGGCAAAAGCCCTTCATTAGGAATGAGGCTGGGAGCCTCAGGGGTGGAGAGATAAATGGGAGGGGGGTTGGGCTGGGGATAAGGTACCTGAGAGTGCAATAGATAGATGGAGGTGGGGGCAAAGGTGATAGGTCAGAGGGGAGGCTGGTGCAGATAGGTGGGAAGGAAGACAGATGGGACGTGTCATGAGGACAGTGCTGAGCTGGAAGTTTGGAACAGGGGTAAGGTGGGGGGAGGGAAATGAGGAAACTGGTGAAATCCACTGGTGAATCAGGACTGTCCCATGAGGAGAGACTGGGCTTGTAGTCACTTGAGTTTAGAAATATGAGAGGGAATCTGATTAAAATGTGTAAAATTCTAACAGGGCTGGACAGACTCAATGTATGGAAGGCTGTTTCACTGCGTTGTGGACTTTAGAATCACGGGTCACAACCACTTACACAACCAGGACTGAGATGAGGAAACTTTTCGTCGCTCAGAGGGCAGTGAACCTGTGGAATTTTCTAGTGCAGAAGGCTGCAGAGGTTACTGAAAAAGAAAGAAAGAAATGTTTAGCTATTAAAGGCTTCAAGGACTATGGAGAGAAAGGGGGAATGTGGCATCGAGATAGAGGATCAGCATGATAATGGTGAATGGGAGAGCAGGCTCAAAGGGGCGAATGGCCTTTATCTGCTGTTGATTTACATGTTACCTGCACATTGCGGTCTGGAGCTAGTTTCTTCCCATCTCAGGCTGATCACGAATCTCTCCCGCTCTCCCTGCGTGACATTTGTCAGTTAGAAGAATTGACACATTGATGCTGAAATATAAAGCAGATGCTGGAAATCTGAAATAAACACAGAAAATACTGGAGAAACTCAGCAGGTCTGGCAGCATCTGTGGAGAGAGAAACAGGAGTTAATATGTCGACTCCATGTGACACTGGCTCAGAATTGAAGCATTTCTGAATGTCCACTCAATTTCTCTCTGCACAGACACTGCCAGACCTGCTGAGTTTCTCCAGCACTCTCTGTTATTATCACAAGTTGATAGACAACTTCTTCCACCATCAAATCCTGGGATGGGACTTGAGACATCACCATGAGGATCTCCTCACGCAGGAAACCTGAGTCCATTCAAATCTACAGCCTGTCGCTAACTGTTCCTTTTCAATTACTAAAAGAATACTTCATATATGTTTGGAATCTGGAGCAGGATATACAGCAACTCTGTATTATAGTTTGTAAGTGTACATATTTAGGGAGAGGTCAGGATTTGAAAGCTGGAAGATCAAATTTGTTATTACCCTTGCTTTCTAATCCTCTATTCATTTGTGACATTCATTCAGTCATCTTTCTTATTCAATGGCTTATCTGAGTCATTTTTAAGAAATAGACAGTTCAGCTCCTTCAAGCTTAGAGCAGTTCAGATTCGTTAACTGAAATATTCTGCTTGTTGCACATCCCTAAAATTATTACATATTGGTTCAATGACCCGTCAGCTGAGTTTAACATCATTACTGAAACAGCACTGGGACATAACAGGCCTGACTTCATTTGAAGGATTGGCTGCACTTCCTAACATAAACACTGAGGGGCAGCAGAGTTAAAGGTACCGCAGTGAAACCACAAATGCCCAGCATTTTGCTGCGTTGTCTCTGTCTCTTATTCTAGTCTGAAGGTGGTGTTCTGATTTTCTGGATCGTTTTCAAGCTCAAAGTGACCATCCTTTTTAGATTTGTCCGACAGCTAAAAATCTTGGCATGAGTACTGCTCAATTTGTTCCGGCTTGGGCAAACAGAATGGTTAAAACTTGACAGTATTTTGATATTGCTTTGCTGAAAGTTAATGATACAGTGTGTAAATACCCTTGAGACTATTGACCAGCTGATGGAAACGTGTAAAAAGACAACCTGGAAACTACACACAATGTATGATGGTTGAAAAATGCTCCTGACTGTAGTGGAGGAGGCAGCATTTTACAGTGTGCGATGTGTCAGCGATGGTGAAATGAGAATCTCTGTAAGAGAGGGTGAAATGATATTGAATTTTGTTGGTGAAAGATGTCACATATTCCTTCCTGTGTGACAGCAAACCAAACCTTGCTTCTTCAGAACCTTAGCACTGTACCTCTCGCCACTGATGCTGCCGGGCTGAGCGCATTACTTTATCATAGAATTGAGAATCCCTACAGTGTGGAAACAGATCCCTTGGCCCAGCAAGTCCACACTGAACCTCTGAAGAGTAGTCCACCCACACCCTATTACTCTTCATTTACCCCGACTAATGCACCTAACCTACACATCCCTGAACACTTTGGACAATTTAACATGGCCAATTCACCTAAACTGCATATAGAGTCATAAAGATGTACGGCATGGAAACAGACCCTTTAGTCCAACCCGTCCATGCCGACCAGATATCCCAACCCAATCTAGTCCCACCTGCCAGCACCCAGCCCATATCCCTCCAAATCCTTCCTAGTCATATACCCATCAAAATGCCTCTTAAATGTTGCAATTGTATCAGCCTCCACCACGTCCTCTGGCAGCTCATTCCACACACGTATCACCCTCTGCATGAAAAAGTTGCCCCTTAGGTCTCCTTTATATCTTTCCCCTCTCACCCTAAACCTATGCCCTCTAGTTCTGGACTCCCCAACCCCAGGGAAAAGACTTTGCCTATTTACTCTATCATGCCCCTCATATTTTTGTAAACCTCTATAAGGTCACCCCTCAGCCTCTGACGCTCCAGGGAAAACAATTGTGGGAGGAAACTCATGCAGACATGGGGAAAACATGCAAACTCCACACAGACAGTCACCCAAGGTGGGAATCAAACCAGGGTCCCTGGTGATGTGAGGCAGCAATGCTAACCACTGAGCCACTGTGCTGCCAACTCTTTGTTTTAGTTTATTTGGAGAGGATTTGAATCCGTGCCCCCAGCAATCCAACACAGGCCTCTGGGTTACAAGTTGTGGTGATGCCACTATCTCTATGGTCTGCTTTGGGACATTTTCTGAGTGGTATAGAGATTCAAATTGTCAGGTTTCTTGATATAAAATAGAATAACGAGCACAGATTAGGCCTGAAAGATTCTGTAGTACTGTGCCGGAGATGGGGCACGGGAATGGGAACAAAAATATTTCAAACAAACAGTCAGTTTTGAGGCTGCAGTTTAAGGAAATGGTTGACTATTTCCTGGAGGCAATTGAATTTTGAGGATTTCAAATCCATCCTTAATTGTTTTAAGAGTCCAGTAAACCTGCTGGTTACCTCATGTGCACTTGCTAACACAAGTAGCTGAATATCAGTGGACTCTTGGATCTGTTGTTGTTGTGGATTTGAAGCAGCTAATTTATGCATGATTAAAATTAAATTCTGAGCTGGGCAGTTCAGGAGGGAAATCAGGAAACAATCATGCCACGTGCCTCTGAGGGAGGTGGTGGTATAGAGGTAATATCAGTGTCTTAACCATCTATAGTTCCAGACTAATAAAACTGGAATGAAATGCTGGTTAGTGGTGACCATACAGTCACTGTCAACTTCATAAAAACCCAAGTGATTCATTAATATCAAGTCGTAAAGTCATAGAGCTGTATAGCACAGAAACAGATCCTTAGGTCCAACCTTTCCATGACCAGATATCCTAAATTAATCCAGTCTCATTTGCCAACATTTGGCCCACATCCCTCTAAACCCTTCCTATCAATAGGGACCGACTCAACACTGACATCTTCTCCAACCCACCAACACCCACAGCTCCTTGGACTACACCTCCCCCCATCCTGCCTCCTGCAAAAATGCTATTCCTTATTCCCAATTCCTCCGCCTTCACTGCACCTGCTCACAGGAGGACCAATTCCACCACAGAACACACGAGGTGGCCTCCTTCTTCAAAGATCACAATTTCCCCTCCCATGTGGTTGATGATGCTCTCCAACGCATCTCATCCACTTCCCGCACCTCTGCCCTCAAATCCCATCCCTCCAACTGCAACAAGGACAGAATCACCTACTCCTCACCTTCAACCCCACCAACCTCCGTATACATTGCATCATCCTCCACTGTTTCCAAACCTACAAATGGACCCCACCACCAGGGATATATTTCCCTCCCCACCCCTATCTGCTTTCGTAAAGACCATTCCCTCTGTGACTGCCTCATCAGATCCACATCCCCCACCAACCCACCCTCCCCTCCCGGCACCTTCCCCTGCCACCGCAGGAATTGCAAAACCTGTGCCCACACCTCCTCCCTCACCTCTGTCCAAAGCCCCAAAGGAGCCTTCCACATCCATCAAAGTTCCACCTGCACTTCCACACGTCATTTATTGTATCCGTTGCTCCCGATGCGGTCTCCTCTACATTGGGGAGACTGGACACCTCCTCGCAGAGCGCTTCAGGGAACATCTCTAGGACACCTGCACCAACCAACCCCACCAGCCTGTGGCCAAACACTTCAACTTACCCTCCCACACTGCCAAGGACATGCAGGTCCTGGGCCTTCTCTATACTACTCCCTCACCACCTGATGGCTGGAGCAAGAACGCCTCAGCTTCCGCCTCGGGACCCTCCAACCCCACGGCATCAATGTGGATTTCACCAGTTTCCTCATTTCCCCTCCCCCCACCTTATCCCAGATCCAACCTTCCAACTTGGCACTACCTTCATGAACTGTCCTACCTGTCCATCTTCCTTCCCACCTATCCACTCTACCCTACCTTCCAACCTATTGCCATGACTCCTCCTCCATCTACCTACTGGACTCTCAGTTACCTTCCCCCAGCCCCACCCCCTCCCATTTATCTCACCACCCCCTCAGCTCGCAGCCTCATTCCTGATGAAGGGCTTTTGCCTGAAGCATTGGCTCTCCTGCTCCTCGGATGCTGTCTGACCTGCGGTGCTTTTCCAGCAACACAGTCTTGACTCTAATCTCCAGCATCTGCAGTCCTCACTTTTGCCTTCCTATTCATATACTCATCCAGATGCCTTTTAAATGCTGTAATTGTATCACCCTCTGCATGAAAACGTTGCCCTTTAGGTCCCTTTTAAATCTTTCCCCTCTCTCCCCAAGCCTAAGCCCTCTAGTTTTAGACTCCCCTACCCCATGGAAAAGACTTTGTCTATTTATCCTACCATGCCTCTCATGATTTTATAAACTTCTATAAGGTCAGCCTCTGAAGGTCCATGAATATAACCCCATTCTATTCAGCCTCTGCCCAAAGCTCAAACCTGTAGTCCTGGAAACATGCTGTAAATCTTTTCTGAACCCTTTCAAGTTTCACAACGACCTTTCTATGGCAGGGAGATCAGAACTGAATGCAATATTCCATAAGTGGCCTAGCCAATGTCCTGTTCAGGTGCACCATTATCTCCAAATTCTTATACTCAACAGGGTTGGAAACTGCCATTTATAACTGGTCTGGCCTACATGTGACTCCAGACCCACAACGATGTGGTTGACTGCCATCTGAAATGGCCTAGAAAACCTCTCTGTTCAAGGCATTAAGGGATGTGCAATAAAGCTCTTCCCCTTCCCATGAACCAAAATGGAAACTGAATGTCTTCCTTCCCTCAGGTGGGATGCTTGATGATGATAGGAGCTTTTGATACTGAGATTGGCTTTTCTTTTCAGGTAAGTGTGTTAAGGGATCCATTCAGGGAAGTGGACTTAAAATAAAGTGAGATTGTGCTCAGGATTAGCTCTGATCCAACAGAGAGAGATTGGCCTCCTCCTGTTCCCATCTTCTTTCTCTATTAATTTGTGCTCGGATTTTGGTTTTATTCAATTGGTTTGACCTCTGCCTCTGGAAATAGGAAAGTACTGCAGCACAATCCCGATGGGGCGAGTTAAAAAAGGCCCTATGGCCCAGTTTGACAATTATTAATTGACACAGAGATCTTGCCTGTCCGTCAGCGAGAACAGACTTAGGCAATCACCACAGTGCTTCGAGTCTGTGACAGGAGATGACACTGCTGTTCTGTCCTTTTGACAGGTTGACAGCCTCACATCTTGTCGCAGGTATTTGACTGATTTAATTTCTCACTCGGCTTTTTGAGATGGAAAGAATGGTGTCAGTTAATAACCGAAGCACGAAAGTGGGTTTGGAGCAAGGTCAGAGCTATTGGTAGAAATCCAAGTGATGTCTGGTCATGAGAGGTCTGTGCTTGCTCTAGTATCAACTGCAAACACTCCAGGAATAGTTCACCCAAACAATCAAGAGATGAACTTGACACCAGACCTTTTATGGATAGCATAAGATCTCACCAGTTTGACCTGTGACAGTACCTTCCTGCAGTATGTCGCTAGGGACCAGTAACACTGCTGTAGGGAGAACATGCTCAACTTGTGTGATTTCCACTGTTTATGTACAATACATCCATGGAAGATGGATATATTTGAGTCATTTGTTCTCAGTATCACCCATCATGGCATTGTAGATCAGTCAGGAAGCTGAATGGATTTAGTCTTTGTTTGTTCACTCATTAATGCTCATCCCGAATTATCCTGAAGAAGGTGGTAGTGAGCTGCCTTCTTAAATTGTTACAGTCTCTTTTGGTGTAGGGCCACCCACAGTGCTGTTAGGGAGGGAGTTTCAGGACTTTGACCCAACAACACCGATATATCTCCAAGTCAGATGGTGACTGGCTTAGAGGGGAGCTTGCAGATGGATTGGCCCCCTGTATCTGCTGCCTTTGTCCTTCTAGGCACTAGTGGTTGTGGATTTGGAAGGTGCTTTTGAAGGAATCTTGGTGAATTTCTGCATTGCAGCTTGTAGATGGTAAATACTGCTGCTACTGAGCATCGGTGGTGGAGGTAGTGGATGTATATGGGTGTGGTGCCAATCAAGCGGACTGCTTTGTTCTGGCTGGTGTTGAACTTCTTGAGTGTTGTTGGAGCTGTATTCATCCAGGCAAGTGGCGAGTATTCCATCACACTCCTGACATGTGCCTTGTAGATGGCGGGAAGGCTCTGCGGAGTCAGGAAGTGATTTAATTGCTGCAGGTTCCTGGTTCTGACCTGTTCTTATAACCACTGTATTTATACAGCTAGTTCTGGTCATTAGTAACCTCCAAAATGTTGATAGTGGGGATTTCCATTGTCTACAGTTTTGCTAGGCCTTCTCATAACTCACTCAGTCAAATGCAGCCTTGAGGTCAAGGGTACCCACTCTCACCTCACGCCTGGAATTTAGTTCTTTTGTCCATGTTTGGGCTAAGGCTGTAATGAGGTACCTTTGCAATATCTGGTGCCTCCAATCCTTTCTTGGTGTCAGGGGGAGTGAATTGAATTGGCTGAACATGTCATCAGTGATTCTGTGAACGACAGAGGAGGCTAAGATGGACTTCTGGCTGAAGATTGCTGCAAATGATTTAGCGTCATCTTTTCACTGATGTTCTGGGCTGTTCCATCATTGAGGATGAGGATATTTGTAGAGCCTCCTCCCCCAGTTAGTTGTTTGATTACACTACAATTCATGCCTTGATATGGCAAGACCTCAGAGCTTAGATCTAATTCTTTGATTATGGGATTACTTAGCTATGTTGGCTTCCAACGTCTGGCACACAACTAGTCTTGTTAGTGGCTTCACTAGGGAACACCTCAGCTTTAGGTATACCTGGTGCTGCTCCTGGCATGCCCTTCCTGCGCTCTCCATTGAATCAGCGTTGATCCCCTGGCTTGATGGTAATGGTTGAGTGGGGGATATGCCAGGCCATGAGGTTACAGATTGCGTGGGAGTACAATTCTGCTGCTGTTGATGGCCCACAGTGCTTCGTAGATGCTCAGCCTTGAGTTGCTAGATTAATTCGAAGCCTGTCCCATTTAGCATGGTGTTAGTGCCACACAACACGATGGAGAGTATTCTCAATGTGAAGGTGGGACTTTGTCTCCACAAGGACTGTGCACTGATCACTTTTACTGACACTGTCATGGACAGATGCATCTGCAGCCAAAGGATTGGGAAGGATGAGGCCAAGTATGGTTTTCCCTCTTGTTGGTTCCCTCACCACCTGCTGCAGACCCAGTCTAACAGCTATGTCCTTCGGTAATGGTTACATGGCCATCATTAAGCCGGATTGGTAATTGATGGTAGTATTCAAAGCCATGTCCCCACAGCACTAAACTGGGTCTATGGATGACAAGTTTTGTGACGTTACTATTATAGCACTGTTTCCCTGTGCTGTGGCTTCAGTCTGTACAAACTATGGGATCCATGTCAGCAACTCACTGGCTTAATTTGCTACATCCTCTGAATCCGAGTAGGATACTTGCAGCAGTTAGAGGACAGCATCATCAACAAGTTTGCCTTCACACACTTGGGTGCGTATTATCATTCTATCATTGTTGCTGGGTGAAATTCCCTCCCCACCCAGGCACCATCGTTCCTGTGCATTGGCAGCTTGAGGACTGCAGACGTTCGGGAAGGAAGAGAAGGAACTTGAACCTCATAAAACACCCTCCACCCTCACAGTGGCTCGGTGTTTAGCACTCTTGCAGATTACCTTCACTAAAAGACTTTGGTGGACTAGATGGGTTTTTATGACAATTGTTACAATAGTTGCCATTAGCCCAGTTTCTAATTGCAGATTTGTATTGAATTCACATTTCACCATCTGCCGTTGTGGTCTTTGACACCTGTCATTTTGCAACCCTCTACTTATCATTAAAATGGCCGAGTTCCTCAGTCTTGGGTGTAGTCCCTAATTTCTTTAAATATAATTAGATTAGGTTCCCTACAGTGTGGAAACAGGCCCTTCAGCCCAACCAGTCTACACCCAGCCTCTGAAGAGTAACCCACTCAGACCCATTTCCCTCTGACTAATGCACCTAACACTATGGGCAATTTAGAATGGCCAATTCACCTGACCTGCACATCTTTGGACTTTGGCAGGAAACCCATGCAGACACGGGGAGAATGTGCAAACTCCACGTGCTAGACTCGAACCCGGAGCCCTGGTGCTGTGAGGCAGCAGTACTAACCACCGAGCCACTGTGTCGCCCAAAGCAAAGTGCTACAATGTATTGGCCAGGAATTTCCAGCTCTTTTACCCCTTAACCACATTTCTGATGTTTTCACCACCTCAGGACTTTCCCTGAGTCATCTCCCCACGCATTTTGTGCAATCTCTTTTGTTTTCTTCAATTCACTTTGAATTGTCTGTTGAGTCTGTTTATGGTCATGCTTCAAAGTTTGTGCGAAGATTTGTAGCTCAGGTGCTCGTTGTTGTGGTTCTGTTCGCCAAGCTGGAAGTTTTTGTTGCAAACGTTTCGTCCCCTGGCTAGGTGACATCATCAGTGCTTGGGAGCCTCCTGCGAAGCGCTTCTTTGATGTTTCCTCCGGTGTTTATAGTGGTCTGTCCCTGCCGCTTCCGGTTGTCAGTTTCAGCTGTCCGCTGTAGTGGTTGGTATATTGGGTCCAGGTCAATGTGTTTGTTGATGGAGTTTGTGGATGAATGCCATGCCTCTAGGAATTCCCTGGCTGTTCTCTGTCTGGCTTGCCCTATGATAGTAGTGTTGTCCCAGTCGAATTCATGTTGCTTGTTGTCTGCGTGTGTGGCTACTAAGGATAGCTGGTCGTGTCGTTTCGTGGCTAGTTGATGTTCATGTATGCGGATTGTTAGCTGTCTTCCTGTTTGTTCTATATAGTGTTTTGTGCAGTCCTTGCATGGTATTTTGTACACTACATTAGTTTTGCTCATGTTGGGTATCGGGTCCTTCGTTCTGGTGAGTTGTTGTCTGAGCGTGGCTGTTGGTTTGTGTGCCGTTATGAGTCCTAAGGGTCGCAGTAGTCTGGCTGTCAGTTCCGAGATGCTCCTGATGTATGGTAGTGTGGCTAGTCCTTTTGGTTGTGGTATGTCCTCGTTCTGTGGTCTTTCTCTTAGGCATCTGTTGATGAAGTTGCGTGGGTATCCGTTTTTGACGAATACCTTGTATAGGTGTTCCTCTTCTTCTTTTTGCAGTTCTGGTGTACTGCAGTGTGTTGTGGCCCTTTTGAATAGTGTCCTACCTACCACAAATTCAACCCAAACTCTGGGTCAGATATGTCGATGATACGTTTGTAATCATTAAAAACACGGAAATAGAAAAAACACACTGGATCATCAACGCCACACTCACAGAAATCCGATTCACAAGAGAAGAAGAAAAGGACAACCAACTCCAATTCCTAGACGTGATGGTACAGAGAACATCGAACGGAGAATTCACTACAAGGGTATACAGGAAAGCCACACACACAGACCAAGTCCTGAACTATGAAAGTAACCACCCCAACACACACAAACGAAGCTGCATCAGGACACTATTCAAAACGGCCACAACACACTGCAGCACACCAGAACTGCAAAAAGAAGAAGAGGAACATCTATACAAGGTATTCGCCAAAAACGGATACCCACGCAACTTCATCAACAGATGCCTAAGAGAAAGACCACGGAACGAGGACATACCACAACCAAAAGGACTAGCCACACTACCATACATCAGGAGCACCTCGGAACTGACAGCCAGACTACTGCGACCACTAGGACTCATAACGGCACACAAACCAACAGCCACGCTCAGACAACAACTCACCAGAACGAAGGACCCGATACCCAACATGAGCAAAACTAATGTAGTGTACAAAATACCATGCAAGGACTGCACAAAACACTATATAGAACAAACAGGAAGACAGCTAACAATCCGCATACATGAACATCAACTAGCCACGAAACGACACGACCAGCTATCCTTAGTAGCCACACACGCAGACAACAAGCAACATGAATTCGACTGGGACAACACTACTATCATAGGGCAAGCCAGACAGAGAACAGCCAGGGAATTCCTAGAGGCATGGCATTCATCCACAAACTCCATCAACAAACACATTGACCTGGACCCAATATACCAACCACTACAGCGGACAGCTGAAACTGACAACCGGAAGCGGCAGGGACAGACCACTATAAACACCGGAGGAAACATCAAAGAAGCGCTTCGCAGGAGGCTCCCAAGCACTGCTGATGTCGCCTAGCCAGGGGACGAAACGTTTGCAACAAAAACTTCCAGCTATGATCATGCTTGTTCATCATGTGTTTAAAATTCCAAAGTGTGTACTTCTTGGCAGGGAACCTTTAAAAGCATTCCATTTTACCCTCTGTTTAATCAATTGGAAATCCAGGATATTTGTTCCTGTTTTTCCTCTGAATGCTCTTGAGGTTGACCTCATTGTCCCTGGCAGCTGTGAATCCCAAATCATGTTGAACGTGGTTACATTATGCTTCCTATCACTCAGGAATGTGGTGACCTTCATTCCCTGCACACTAGTGAGCCCCTTTAATGTCAGCTGTCAATGACTGTATCCTGTGCTATGCACCAATCTTGCCTTACATGTACTAATTCCAATGCTAAAGCTCTGTGACATGTTGCATTAATACCAGGCAAGTTGAAATCCAGCATTAATACCAACAGAGCACAGAGAAAATAATTCCAGCCAGCACCATCCCAACATAGTACAACTCAGCACTTGACATCCATGTACCACCCCTCCCCCACTGTATCTTACAATCTTCTGAAGGAGGCACAGACATCAATAAATCGTATAATCCTGACAGTGTGGAAACAGGCCATTCAGCCCATTGAATCCACACCAACCTTTTGAAGAGCAGCCCACCCCTGCATTTCCCATGGCCAATCCACCTAACCTGTACATCTTTGGACCATGGGAGGAAACCAGAGCAAACCCACACAGGGGGAAGGTGCAAACTCCACACAGACAGTCACCTTAGGGTGGGGTTGAACCCTGGTCCCTGGTGCTGTGAGGCAGCAGTGCTAACCACAGAGCTGACCACAGAGCCACTGTGCCATATAGCTGTCACAATTCCTTTCAGAAGCTTGAGATATCAAGCAGAGGCTCTCACTGATTGCAGCAAACCACGTGCACCTTCTTTATTTCTTGGAGAAGCCCTCCATTCTAGGACGTCCCTGTGACATCATCACAGTGGATGGTGCACTCTATTGACTATTAGTTCTCATGTTCAAGAATAACCAAAGTGCCTCTGTTCTATCCTGCACTAAGTCCTACTTTTCGGTCACTTTACCAGCTTCTGTTGTTATTCAATGAATCATCATTAGCAATGTCGCCAGCCCACCTTGCATTTGGACCCCGATTTAAAATGGTGAACGCTGTTTCCCTTTCCATAGATGGTTCCAGACCTACTGATCGCAATGCAGATGTGCAGCATTTCCTTTGGCTTGACGCAAACGGACAAGGTCATGATATTTCAGGTTTGCGTGGATTCAGGAATGGTGCCAAACTCTGAATAATTGCAAACATTATGTCCTTATTCAGTAAAAGTACAAGGATGAGGCCACCAATTGCAGAATAATCAGCTTAACTTCAGAAGTGGGGAAACTTCCAGAAACTATAATTCAGGAAACTATCATTTCAGGCAAATGATGGCCTAGGGGTATTATCGCTGGACTATTAATCTAGTGACCCAGATCATGTTTGGGGGGGGCCCTGGTTTGAATCCTGCCATGGCAGATAGTGGAATTTGAATTTAAGTTTTTAAAATCTGGAATTTGGAGTCTAATAATGACCATGAATCTGTTGTCTGTTGTCAGAAAAGCCCATCCAGTTGACTAATGTCCTTTAGGGAAGGAAACTGGCATCCTTACCTGGTCTGGCCTACATGTGACTCCAGACCCACAGCACTGTGGCTGACTTGTAACTGCCCTCAGGGTAAATAGGGTTGGGCACTACATACTGGCCCAGACGGTGACACCTTCATCCTGTGAATGAATAGAAACAATGCAACCAATAATCTCATTAACAAAAGTAAGTACAACCAACGGGGATTTCTTACAAAACAGATGTTTAACTAACTAGCAGGAGGTTTTTGAAGAAAGGAAAATGTTGTTGATGTGGTGTACGTGGACTTCCAAAAGACATTCACTGCAAGGCTCCTAAACAGAATTATGAGCAAAATTACAGCACGTAGAATAAAAGGGACAGTGGCAAGGAGATCTGCAGAAGTTATATCAGAGGCTCGAGGCGTTAACTGTCCACAGGCGCTGCTGACCTGCTGAGTTTCTCCAGCATTCCCAGTGCTTGTTTCCGATCTCCCACACTGGGAGACTGCCAATCTTGGCCGAGATTGCCTTTCTTTCTTTCAGATGCCTGGGCTGGAGCCTCGGCCTACCCTGCGAGTCCAGGCCGAGGGCGGGTCAGCCCGGGACCTGCTTCCCTCTTGCCAGGAGACCCTAGTCTGGGTTGTCCTGGTGCTGCTGCCACAGGATGCCACCTCCTTCACCCGCCGCTCTTAAAAGAAAACAAAGAGAAAATAAAAGAAAAAGAGCAAAAGTAAAATGAAGAGAGAAAAGAGACAAGTGCCAGGCTCAGGGCCCCAACTCCGCCGCCATCTTGAAATGTTTATGGCCCTTCCAAATTGATAGAACTATCTTGAGGGAATACATTAAGCTGCAAAGTATTATCATTCCCTCTGTGAGCTGCTTCTTTTGACAAGCACATCAGTAAATTAATTTGGGTAAAGTTTAACCTGATCACCTTAAGCCTTTGACAGCCGTAGGCTACACAGTTACAATCGTATTTTCTTGAAATGCTTGTTTTATAGCCTGCTGGTAACTTCAATTGTATTTTCTGAACAAGGTTACTTATCAGAATGTGAATAAATATACTTCCTGTTCAATCTTCAAGGTTTAACATTCCCTCTGGCTGACGATGGACATATCAGCACTGCCAATATTGCCAGATCCTGCTGGTTGGGAGTTATCTCTCTTGGAGACGTTTGTCTATTTACTGATAAGGTTTTGAAGCAAAATGAAGGGTCGTAAAGGTAGAATTGTACATATGGCTGCTGAATAAGGGATGAAGATTCACGTTGAAATTCATCAACAGAGAGCATCTGAGGATGGTTTGGATAATTGATCTGGAACATAGCTTGATGTCTGTGAAAGGAATAAACAGCAGGTGGCCATACTTTTGGTTCCTGGGAATCAGATCTACACAAAAGGGGCCGGGCTTTGAAGATAAAATGCACACAGCCGCAGGTGGAAAATATGTTTTATAAAGCTGTGCCATGTCTGATATCACGCCAGGCTGACTAAAATTAAAATGAAGACTTACGGTGGTGAAGTAACACAATCGTTGGAAATCTGAAGTTACAGAAAATAAGGAAAGTTTGGGGAAAATAGAAAGTCTGAATCTTACATTTCTTTGGAGTTGGGTCAGGTTTTTTGGAGGGATTCTTACCACAGGGTCAAGCAAGATTTCCCACTATAGCTTATTAAACTTGCCTCATTAACTATCTACCCCTCTGCACCCCCCCCCCCCCCCCCCTTCGCATCTGACTCTATCCCAATACTACCACACACCATTCCCAGAATAACTCACCACTCAGCGGGTATTCATTGGAAACTCAGGATTCCGAGTAGACAGGATAACTGCACCCGAGCAAATGGTACAAATTTTAAAACTGCCTCGTCCGCTTGAGAATTTTTCTGGAAAACATTGAAGAAGGGGAACTTGACCTCGCAATTCCCTAACAGGGATCTGGAGGTCCTGGTGGATTCTCGGAGGAGGCCATGCACCCCCCACCACCCCAGAACATGGCAGCCCAGGCCCAGATCGCCACTCAGCTCCTTGCCATCTCCAGGGTGTGGAGAAATGGCCAGCAGTGTCAAAAGAAGGTCAATGATCTTCTTCAGTGTGCCAGGGTAAGTGCCACACCTCTGTCTGCTCATTCACTCTCACCCCATCTCCGCTACTGCACTCACCTCCCACCAAGGCTCATGCTCTGTCATTCTTGCTGCTGTCTGCAACACCATCTCTCACTTGCTTTTATCATCCTCCCAACTTCCTGCTGCCTTTGCACTGCCTCCTCACTCCCTCAGAGCACCTCACCACATTTATACCAGCTGCACCATCACTAGTGCAACATACTTTCATCTCACTCAATTCCCCCCTTTCTCTCATTCCAGGAGAGGACATGCACAACAGAACAGACCGATCCTGTATGGGTTGGGTGTGTCCAACATTCAGTTCCTCACCCATCCCCATCACGAGAGAGAATCCTGGCCTGCTCAGGAGAAGACCAGGGCCAATTCTACAGAGATGTTGAGACACCTATGTCCCACCGACCAAGTAAGTCTTACTCTTCATTCCTCCGTGATGCTGTCAGTGTCGTTCCTTGCACACCATTTTGAACCACTGGCCTTTGTGTCCTGCAGTTACCACCAGCATCTCCACCACGGGGCACAGTGACACAGTGGTTAGCACAGCTGCCTCACAGCGCCGGAGACCCGGGTTCAATTCCCGCCTCAGGCGACTGACTGTGTGGAGTTTGCATGTTCTCCCCGTGTCTGCGTGGGTTTCCTCCGGGTGCTCCGGTTTCCTCCCACAGTCCAAAGATGTGCAGGTCAGGTGAATTGGCCATGTGAAATTGCCTGTAGTGTTAGGTAAGGGGTAAATGTAGGGGCATGGTTGGGTTGCGCTTCGGCGGGTCGGTGTGGACTTGTTGGGCCGAAGGGCCTGTTTCCACACTGTAATGTAATCTAATCTAAAATCCTGCTTGGTTCACCTCCACTGTGAAATGCTCCGCTCCCCTCCAAGTAACCTTCTCAACTTTGAAGGTGGAGTCCTCAGAGGAAGCATCTCCTGCAGGCACAGACCCCACTCCTCAGTGGGAACATGATCCTCAGAGAGTTTGGGGGCATGAGCTGGTGAACACCTCACTGCAAGAGCTTCTGGCTGGGCCGAGGAAGAAATGACCCAGGCCGCTGGCACTTGGAGGGCTGGCAGAGATCAAGCAAGCACTCAGGCCCAGGCAGCACAATGTTAGCAATTAGGGACATCATCCTCACGAAAACACATACACACACATACACATACACACACACACGCGCACGCACACACACAAAACACATGCATGCAAACACACACAAATACATGCACACACACGCAACCACAGGCACACATACACACATACACACACATGCGCACACGCCCACATGCGTGTGCGCATGCACGAACACACACACACACACACAGAGGGAGGAACAGCAGAAGCAGACAGCAATGTGGGCGGAAATAGCTCTTATTGCCCAGAAGCTGCAACAGTGCGGCAGATCATGAGATTGTCAGTCTCATGATCCGCAGAAGACGTTTAGTGTGTTAGCTTTCATTAGCGGGGGGATTGAATTTAAGAGCTGTGAGGTTATGCTGCAGCTCGATAAAGCCCTGGTTAGACCACACTTGGAATATTGTGTTCAGTTCTGGTCTCCTCATCGTAGGACAGGTGTGGAAGTTTTAGAGAGGGTGCAGAGGAGATTTACCAGGAAGCTTCTTGGACTGGAGGGCATGTCTTAAGGTTGACGGAGCTATGGCTTTTCTCACTGGAGCAAAGAAGGATGAGAGGTGACTTGATAGAGGTGTACAAGATGATAAGAGGCAGAGATAGAGTGGATAGCCAGGAATATTTTCACTGGGTGGAAATGGCTATCATGAGGGATCATTTTAAGGTGATTGGAGGAAAATTAAGGGGAGATGTCAGAGGTTGGTTCTTTACACAGAGAGTGGTGGGTGCATGGAATGCACAGCAAGGAGTGGCAGTAGAGTCAGATACATTAGGGGCATTTAAGTCATTCTTGGATAGGCGCATGGATGATAGTAAAACGTAAGGTATGTGGGTTAGTTTGATCTGAGAATAGGATGAAAGGTTGGCACAACGTTGAGGGCCGAAGGACCTGTGTTCTATGTTCTATGTCTGCCTCTATGGGCAGGTTGGCATCTGCTCCAGGTCCAGTCCCCTCAGGGTCTGCTGGAGAGACACCCACACCTTCACTCCTGTGATTGGTTCTCAGGATGGAAGGCATGGTGATAGAGGGGTGAGGGACCTTGAGCTCATTGCAATATCCCCTCCTCAAAAGAAGAGAGGGCATTCCTAGGAGGTGCCCACAGACACACACAGGCCTCTCAGAACAATTCCCTTCTGGACACTGCAGAGGTGACTATGCTCTCCAGCTCCACTCTGCTTGACCCCCCCATCGACCATTCCAACTGATGAGGGTCTGCTTGCCTCTGACAGGAAGCCCTGAGAATGTCTGCACCATCTCAACAACAAGACCCACAGGGTTACCCTTGACCAATCCTGCAGGACCAATGGCATCCACTGCCACCTGAACTGTAGACCCCCTAGGACTACACTGAGATATAGTGACAGGGAGAGGGCAGGGTTGGTCACGCACTGTATGTGAAGTTTCACATCTGGATAAATAGGATTGTTTTTCTCATTCATCTGTTTATTTGACATACTCTGTCAAACAGCCCTGAGTGTTCCACTATGATCCTTCACAAACTGATGGGTTGTCCCTGATTACTGGCTGTTTTTGTCTAACAGAGAAGTGTGTGTTAAATGTCCCTGTATGTTCTTGTTTCTCACTGTTTAAAGTAGTTTGATCATCATTACAGTTCTCTTTTGTATTAAAGTTTGTTGCATTGTCAGAGATTTCGAGACAGATATTTCACGGTTACAGCATCGTTCAAATGTTATTACCCCGACACTGTGGCTGCTCGTGGATTCTCTCTAATTATTCTCTGTTAAATTTGCAATTAAAGTAATGTCACAAAGTTTTGCTGGACCATCACTTTCCAAGTCTGCTCCAACATTTCACATCATTTATTAATACTATTACATAAACTTCTCCCTGTCTTAAATTAATTTTTAATTTTGTTTATTCTGCATTGAAGTGTTTGTGGAGCTACATTCATTCATTTATACCGTTATTTGGATATGTTACTTACAGAATGGGGCTCCCAGTTTTGTCGCTCTGCGATTCCCTTCTGTTTTGCAATTTGTAACCATTCATGTTGCATGTAAAGTTAAAGGAGAAAATGGAAATGTTAAAAAAATGAGGTACTTTGAGGATTCACCCTGAAATATGAATAGGCTGCCAGTATGACCTGTCTCTGGTTCTCTGATCAAACCACCTAAAAATCTATGATCAGAAGTTGCTGATTAATTTTGGAACAAGCTGCAGGATGGATACGCGTTCATTCATTGAGGGTTTTTGCTATGTCCCATTTTGATGTGCTTCGGTAACACAACCGAAGTTTTATCTCAGCAAGGTGCAATCCCAAACATATGACCAGAGAGCCTCCTGAGAACAATACACTCCAGCAGGGACTGGGACCATCTGAGTGTAGGGCTTCCCTGCGGATACAATGTGCACATCAGCGTTTTGGATGACTCTTTAAGGAAGGTGGAAGATGGGAAGCCAACTAAGAAAATGTTGGAAAGTCCAAGACAAGAAGTCTGGAATGAGTGAGCTTTTCAAGAACGGGTGGCCGCAGGGCAGGTTGATGCTGTGAAGGGGAAAATAGATGAGTTTGGTAATGGATTTTCTTTTTCCTTTATTCATTCAGTGTTCAAGGAATCACCAGCTATTTGTTGCCCTTTTCTGACTGCCCCTGGAGTGAGTGGCCTCTGCCACCTTCGAGGACAGGTAGGAATCAATCTCATTGCTGTGGGTCTGGAGTCACATGGAGACCAGACCAGATAGCGATGGCAGTTTCCTTCCCTAAAGGGATTTCTACAATAATCTATAATAATTTCATGGTCATCATCACTATAAGTAGATCTACATTGTAGCTTTTATTAATTGAATTTATGTATCATATAGGTGTCATGGAGGGATTTGAGCTCATGTCCCTTAGAGCATCTGGGTGATGTTACCAATGGGACACTGTCTCCTGTAGCAAATGATTTTGTTGATGGTGTTGCAGGCTGCACAAAGGCTGAGGGAGATAAGGAGAAACATGGTCACTGTCCTGAGGATGGCATTTACCACTTTGAATTGGGCTGTCCCACTGGTATGGCTGCATTATCAGGGAGATTCTTATTTTATTCTTTCACGGGATGTGGCCAATCTTGTTGAGGTCAGCACATTGCCCATCCCCTTGAGAAATTGGTCGTGGCCATGTATCACTCTTGTCCCTGGGTGTGGGTTGACCCACAATGCCCTGAGAGAGGGAATTCCAGGATTTTGACCCAGCGACAGTGAAGGAATGGTGATATGTTTCCAGGTCAGGATGGTGAGTGGCTTGGAGGGGAACTTACAGGGGGTGGTGTTCCTATTTATCTGCTGCCCTTGTCCTTCTAGGTGCTGGGAATTGTGGTTTTGGAAGTAGCTGTGTGAGGAAGTTACCACAGTGCATCTTGTAGACAGTAGATTCTGCAGCCACAGTATGTTGGTGGCAGATGGAGTGAATGTTGAAGGGGATGGATGTCGTGCCAATCTACCAGGTTGCCATTTTCTGGATGATATCCAACCTCTTGTGTGTGTTGGACCCACGCTCACCAAGTGCCACCAGTAACGAACTTTTCAGGAGACAATTCTCCACCTGCTTTTAATCTTCATTCTCTTTTGTAAATAAAACTAACACATGATGGCTTCCACATGAGTTGATGTGAACTTGTTTATTTCCACCAATTTGATCATATTAGCTGTGTTTCAATAGTTAAGGGGAGAAGAAACTTGAAGCAAAGGAATCCTTTGAGCACAGTGGTTCAGTGGTTAGCACTGTTGCCTCACAGCACCAAGAACCTGGGTTCGATTCCAGCCTCGGGAGTTTGCACATTCTCCCCGTGTTTGTGTGGGTTTCCTCCGGGTGCTCCAGTTTCCTCCCACAGTCCAAAGATGTGCAGGTCAGGTGAATTGGCCATGCTAAATTGCCCACAGTGTTCAGGAATGTCTAGATTAGAGGCATCATAGAACATAGAACAGTACAGCACAGAACAGGCCCTTCAGCCCACTATGTTGTGCCAACCATTGATCCTCATGTATGCACCCTCAAATTTCTGTGATCATATGCATGTCCAGCAGTCTCTTAAATGTCCTCAGTGACCTTGCTTCCACAACTGCTGCAGGCAACGCATTCCATACTCTCACAACTCTCTGTGTAAAGAACCCGCCTCTGACATCCCCTCTATACTTTCCTCCAACCAGCTTAAAACTATGACCCATCGTGTTAGCCATTTCTGCCCTGGGAAATAGTCTCTGGCTATTGACTCTATCTATGCCTCTCATTATCTTGTATACCTCAATTAGGTCCCCTCTCCTCCTCCTTTTCTCCAATGAAAAAAGTCCGAGCTCAGTCAACCTCTCTTCATAAGATAAGCCCTCCAGTCCAGGCAGCATCCTGGTAAACCTCCTCTGAACCCTCTCCAAAGCATCCACATCTTTCCTATAATAGGGCGACCAGAACTAGACGCAGTATTCTAAGTGCGGTCTAACCAAAGTTTTACAGAGCTGCAGCAAGATCTCACGACTCTTAAACTCAATCCCCCTGTTAATGAAAGCCAAAACACCATATGCTTTCTTAACAAACCTGTCCACTTGGGTGGCCATTTTAAGGGATCTATGTACCTGCACACCAAGATCCCTCTGTTCCTCCACACTGTCAAGAATCCTATCCTTAATCCTGTACTCAGCTTTCAAATTCAACCTTCCAAAATGCATCACCTCGCATTTATCCAGGTTGAACTCTATCTGCCACCTCTCAAGCCCGTCTCTGCATCTTGTCAATGTCCCGCTGCAGCCTACAACAGCCCTCTATACTGTCAACGACACCTCCAACCTTTGTGTCGTCTGCAAACTTGCTGACCCATCCTTCAATCCCCTCATTCCAAGTCATTAATAAAAATTACAAACAGTAGAGGCCCAAGGACAGAGCCCTGTGGAACACCACTCACCACTGACTTCCAGCAGTATATTTTCCTTCTACTACCACTCGCTGTCTTCTGTTGGCCAGCCAATTCTGTATCCAGACAGCTAAGTTCCCCTGCATCCCATTCCTCCTGACCTTCTGAATGAGCCTACCATGGGGAACCTTATCAAATGCCTTGCTGAAGTGTGGGTAAATGTATGGTAGGGGGAATGGGTCTGGGTGGGTTACTCTTTTGAGGGTCAGTGTGAACATGTTGGGCTGAAGAGCCTGTTTCCACATTGTAGGGATTCTATGATATTATTGTTTCTTTCTTCTCACAGCATCCACCATATTATTGCCACCCAATACTTCTGAGCCAGGGAGATAGCAAAACCTTCTTATGGTACAGGCACTACGTACATATCGTACAATGAAGGTGACATTTACACCACTTCCTCCTTCTGTCCTAAGCATTAATCCATGTTAAGTGGCTCTACCTAATGGCCAGTACACAACCATTACATCTCACTTTAACATCACTTGAAACTGAACCTGCACTACAGCACACTGCGATAGGATTCCTGTAACACTCTTAGCTCACTTCAGTACAGTATATTTGAGAGCACCCACTCCCTACCCTGCGTTAGCCTGTCAGCAACTGAAGGATTAATCTCCAGGACCTTGCTCTGTGCCAGTTGAGAGCCAAGCCACTATGGTATTTAACAATATGGTATTTTTCTTGTTAGCCTGCTCTGTATGATTTTAGAATTACACAAGCGATATTGGAGATGGGAGAGGGGGTTGTGTTACTGGGTGGTGAAGTCAGAGGTGAGAGTGCGGAATTTCTAGGAATGTAATTGATATGGAGCTCGTAGGCTTTGGCCACTGGCCCCTGTATAGGAGCTTCAGATGCACACACACAGACACACACACACACAGACACACACACACACACAGACACACACACACACACACAGTCACAGACACACACACACACAGACACGCACACACACAGACACACACAGACACACACACAGTCACACACACAGACACACACACACACACACACAGACACACACACACACACAGACACACACACACACACACACACACAGACACACACACACAGACACACACACACACAGACACAGACACACACACACAGACACACACACACAGAGACACACACACACACACACACAGACACACACACACACACACAGTCACACACTCACACACACACACACACAGACACACACACACACGCAGTCACACACTCACACACACACACACAGACACACACAAACAGATATACACACACAGTCCCACACTCATACATGGACACAGACACACACACACTCACACAGACAAACACACACAGACACACACACACAGACACACACACAGTCACACACACAGACACACACACACACACAGACACACACACACACAGACACACACACACACACACACACACACACAGACACACACACACACACACAGACACAGACACACACACACAGACACACACACACACACAGACACACACACACACACACAGACACACACACAGACACACACACAGTCACACACTCACAGACACACACAGACACACACACACACGCAGTCACACACTCACACACACACACACAGACACACACAAACAGATATACACACACAGTCCCACACTCATACATGGACACAGACACACACACACTCACACAGACAAACACTCACAGACACACACACACACACAGACACACACACACACAGACATACACACACACTCACACACACAGTCACACACTCATACAATGGACACAGACACATGCACACACTCACACACACACACTCACACAGACACACACACACAGACACACACACAGACTCACACACAGTCACACACTCATACATGGACACAGACACACGCACACACACACACACTTACACACACAGTCACACACTCATACATGGACACAGACACACGCACACACACAGACACACACACACACAGAGTCACACACTCATACATGGACACAGACACATGCACACACACACACAGACACACACAGTCACACACTCAAACATGGACTCAGACACACGCACACACTCACACACACTGTCACACACTCAAACACAGGTCCCACAGATGCAAACACTCAAACATGGACACAGACACACACACATTCACACACTGTCATACATGGACACAGACACACACGCACACACAGTCACACACTCAAACATGGACTCAGACACACACACACACACACTGTCACACACACAAACATGAGTCCCACAGACAGAAACACTCAAACATGGATACAGACATACAAACACACACACACGCTCACACACTGTCACACACCCAAACACAGGTCCCACAGACACAAACACTGAAACATGGACACAGACACATACACACTCACACACACACTGTCACACACTCAAACACGGGTCCCACAGATGCAACCACTCAAACATTGACACAGACACACACACACTCACACACAGACACACACACACTCACACATTCAAACACGGGTCCCACAGACGCAAACACTCAAACATGGACACAGACACACACACACACAGACACACACAAAGACATACACACTCACACACACACACACACACACTGTCACACACTCAAACACATGAGTCCCACAGACAGAAACACTCAAACATAGATACAGACATACACACACACGCTCACGCACACTGTCACACACCCAAACATGAGTCCCAAAGACAGAAACACTCAAACATGGATACAGACATACACACACACACGCTCACACACTGTCACACACCCAAACACAGGTCCCACAGACACAAACACTCAAACATGGACACAGACACATACACACTCACACACACACTGTCACACACTCAAACACGGGTCCCACAGACGCAACCACTCAAACATGGACACAGATACATACACACGCTCACACAGACACACACTCACACAGACACACACACACACACACAGACATGCACACACAGACATACACACACACACACTGTCACACATTCAAACACGGGTCCCACAGACACAAACACTCAAACATGGACACAGATACATAGACACACAGACACACACAGACACACAATCACACAGACACACACACACACAGACATGCGCACACAGACATACACACACACTCACACACATACTGTCACACACTCAAACACGGGTCCCACAGACACAAACACTCAAACATGGACACAGATACATACACACGCTCACACAGACACACACTCACACAGACATACACACACACACAGACACGCGACACAGACATACACACACACTCACACACACACTGTCACACCCACTGTCACACACTCAAACACGGGTCCCACAGACGCAAACACTCAAACATGAACGCAGACACACACACTATCACACTCAAATATGAACGCAGACACACACACAGACTCACTCACTGTCACACACTCAAACATGGAGACAGACACACACACTGTCACGCACTCAAACATGCACACAGACACACAGACACACACACACTCACACACTGTCACACACTCAACCATGAACGCAGACACACACACTATCACACACTCAAACATGAACGCAGACACACACACACTCACACACTGTCACACACTCAAACACGGGTCCCACAGACACAAACACTCAAACATGGACACAGACACATACACACTCACACACACACTGTCACACACTCAACCATGAACGCAGACATACACACTATCACACACTCAAACATGAACGCAGACACACACACACAGACTCACTCACTGTCACACACTCAAACATGGACACAGACACACACACTGTCACGCACTCAAACATGCACACAGACACACAGACACACACTCACACACTGTCACACACTCAACCATGAATGCAGACATACACACTATCACACACTCAAACATGAATGCAGACACACACACATTCACTCACTGTCACACACTCAAACATGGACACAGACACATACACACATTCTCTCTCACACATATGCTCTCAGAGACACACACACGCACACATTGTCACATACACACCCCACAGAAGCAGACACACACACACGCACAACCACCAACGCACTCACACACACTCTCAGACTCACATACAGACACACACGTGCACACAGGCACACGCATACTCATACACACACTCATACACATTGCCACATGCACCAAGGCACACACATGTACATGCAAACACACACATACACCCACACATGTAAGCATGCTGACACAGACAGGCACACAGGCACATATACACACACAGACACATGCACACACACATGCACTAACAGAAACATGCACATACACAAATTCACACATGCACACACACTCACACATGCACACACAGACACACAACCACACAAAGGCGCAAACACACGCATGCATTTGCACACAAACGCACACTCACCCACACCGATACAAACACACAGACTGAAACACACAGACACACATGCACACACACACACACATCTACATGCACACACACACACACACACACACATACACACGTGCACACACACAGACACACACATGCACACACATACGTACACATACACACACACACACACACATACATGCACACGCACACACACACGTACATGCACACGCACACACACACGTACATGCACACACACACATGTACTTGCACACACACACACACACACACACACACACCGACAGAACTGATACAATCAACGCCACCTTCGGAGTAGGTCAAGCATTGTGCTGCCATTGTGCTTTTGGAGATGTCTCTGGATTATTTGTGGGGTGTCCCCCACCACTCCCCTGCCTTGGTCACTGTGGTGGTCTGCTGGTGAGGTCCTGGAAAAAATTCAGCTTCTTGGGTGGAGCAGAAGCTGGGGGTAAAAAGGGAGAAAGGAATTGGAGCTGACAAGGAACCGAGCCTGCCACAGCTGATGACATGGAGGCTTTGATGCTGCCTCATTCAAAATCAGGTACGAACGCGTCACTATCTCCGACACTCTAGTACCTGATTTTGAATGAGGCAGCACCCTTATTATCTGTCAGCCAGAGCTCCCTGAATGGACCCAATTAATCACCCCAATCAGGGAACTCCTAGTCTGTGAAGTCCACTCGCTGGCCTTGTTATATTGCTGCTCTCCTACAGTTCAAAGATGTGATTCAATAGACGATTGCCCATGCTAAATTGTCTGTAGTGTCCAGGTTTGTGAGGCTGGGTGGATTAACCATGGGAAATGCAGGGTTACAGGGATAGGGTGGAGTTGCTCTTTGGTGGGTCACTGCAGACTCAGTGGGCCGAATTAATTAGACAGAAAAACTGCAGCTGCTGGAATCCAAAGGAGACAAGCAGGAGGCTGGAGGAACACAGCAAGCCGGGCAGCATCAGGAGGTAGAGAAATCAACTTTTTGGCTATAAGCTTTCTTCAGGACTGGAGAAAGGTTATACCCAAAATGTTGAGTTCTCCACCCCCTGATGCTGCCTGGCTTGCTGTGTTCCTCCAGCCTCCTGCTTGTCTTCAATGGGCTGAATGACCTCTTTCTACACTGTAGGGAATCTGTACTGTTTGTGTAATCATACATCTGAAACACAGCCAACATCTTGCGGTCACAAGAAGGGTGTACTTTGAATGAAAGAAAAGATAAGAGACTTGTTGGAATATTTTTTTCATATCCTTTAACTATCTGACAGTCTGGGAAAGTAAAGTTCACTGAATTAAGTCCCATGACACGTGAAGATGTGATATGTGCGGTTTTGACTGCTCTTGTCACCAAAGTGAAAGCTCGAGGTGCAGTTTGAGCATTTCAACCTGACCTCTGTCAATGAGACATTAGCGGCGAGATCCACAGATATCAGAGGTCTGGTGCTTGCTGGGTTGAATGGACTGTGAAGCTCGAAGCTGTCAACTTGAGGCAGGTCGTGTGTTCTGTAGACTGACACCTGGACCAGGGTGAGCAGCATCTAACAAAGTGGAACAAATCATCCTCCTGGGTCCTGGTATCCTGCTTGCACAGAACGTGAGGCAGCTGGTACAGTGTCTAAGAAATCCCAAGGTGGATGTGCTGCACTGTACGGTGTGAAAGCTTTCGACACAGTTTGATCATGTCTCCCCTTAAGTTTTGGAGAATATGCAGACTGCAAGAATCAGAACAATGAATAAATTAAACTGTCAACAGTGGGATATATTTTTATTTTGCATTCTCGGGGTGTGCGATCCTGCAATTTACTGCTCACCTCTAGATACTTTGCAACAGTTCAAACACAATTGATTGTTTTGGACCACTGTGTGTGGGGGTGTGGGTGTGTGTGTCTGAGTGTGTGTGTGTGTGTGTGTGGGGGGGTGGGGGTGTGTGTCCTTGTGTGTGTGGGTGTGTGTGTGTGGGTGTGTGTGTGGGTGTGTGTGTGGGTGTGTGGGTGTGTGTGGGTGTGTGTGTGGGTGTGTGTGGGGTTGTGTGTGTGTGGGTGTGTGTGTGTGGGTGTGTGTGTGGATGTGGGGTGTGTGTGTGTGTGGGTGTGGGGGGTGTGTGTGGGTGTGGGTGTCGGGGGTGTGTGTGGGTGTGGGTGTGGGGGGGTGTGTGTGTGGGTGTGGGGTGTGTGTGTGTGTGGGTGTGGGGTGTGTGTGTGTGTGTGTGGGGGGTGTGTGTGTGTGTGTGTGTGGGTGTGGGGGGTGTGTGTGTGGGTGTGGGGGGTGTGTGTGGGTGGGGGTGTGGGTGTGTGGGTGTGGGGGGTGTGTGTGTGTGTGGGTGTCGGGGGTGTGTGTGGGTGTGGGTGTGGGGGGGGTGTGTGTGTGGGTGTGGGGGGTGTGTGTGTGTGTGGGTGTGGGGTGTGTGTGTGTGTGTGTGTGTGGGTGTGGGGTGTGTGTGTGTGTGTGTGGGGAGGGGGGTGTGGGGGGTGTGTGTGTGTGGGTGTGGGGGGTGTGTGTGGGTGGGGGTGTGGGTGTAAGAGTCCACCATGTTGGAGATATAACCAGGCCAGACTGGATCAGAATGACAGCCCTTCATCCCTGAAAGATGTCAGAAGCCCATTATATTTAGACAACAATCTGGCAGCTTCATTCTCCATGTTTACTGATACTGGCCTCACACTTGCAGAGACTTGGCTTCGACGCCTTTGAATTTTGATGACTGAGGTATGATCTGTCTGAGATGTTGGAATGTCAAGATTAATATGACAGGTTAGACATAGATAACTGGGTGAGGAAGCCACAGCACTGCAATTAGAGCCAGGCAATTGTTTATTTACGAAAATAGCAATGTTCACTTCCCAGAGCAACGGTTACTGGGGCTTCCAATAGGTCATTATTAGTTAATGGTAGCAAGTATCATAGAGTTCCTATAGTGTGGAAGCAGGCCATTCGGCACACCAAGTCCACACTGACCCTCTAAAGAGTATCCCACACTGGTCCATGTCCCTACCTCATCCCTGTAACTCTGCATTTCCCATGGCTAATCCACCTAGCCTCCTACCTGTCCATCTTCCTTCCCACCCATCCGCTCCACCCTCCCCTCCAACTTATCACCATCACATCGCCTTCCCAGCTATCTTCCCCCCCAATCTCACCCTCCTATTTATCTCTCAGCCCCCTTCTCCCCCACATTCTTGATCAAGGGCTTCTGCCCAAAATATCGATTTGTCTGCTCCTCGTTTGCTGCGCTTTTCCAGCGCCACACTTTTCTGTGGGAGGAAACCCATACAGACATGGGGAGAATGTGCAAGCTCCACACAGACAGTCACCCGAGGCTGGAATTGAACCCAGGTCCCTGGCACTGTTAGCCACTGAGCCACTGTGCCACCCAAATACTGAGGGGATATGTCAGCCATGGTACGGATCAATGAGGGTCAGATCTGATGACTGAAACGACCTGTTCCCTTTCTCATATTCCATTGCTCTTGGGTATAAAATTCCAGCTCTTTTAAAATTCATTTCTGTGACTTGGGTGTCGCGGGCTGGCCAGCAGTGGTACCCCGTGCCTATTTGTCCTTGAGAAGGGGGTGGTGAGCTGCCTTCTTGAACTGCTGCAGTCCACTTGCTGTGGGTTGACCCACAATGCCAGAAGGGAGGGAATTCCAGGATTTTGACCCAAAAACTGTGAAGGAACGGCGGTATATTTCCAAGTCAGGGTGGTGAGTGGCTTGGAGGGGAAGTTGCAGATGGTGGTGTTCCCAAGTACCTGCTGCCCTTGTCCTTCTCGATGGAAGTAGTCGTGGGTTTGGAAGGTGCTGTAAGAGGAGCCTTGGTAAATTTCCAGCTGAATGAGTGTTATTCAGAGAGCTGTATTCAAGTATTATTTCACCTTCCAGGCGAAGCAGTATTTTATTTGAATTTCTTTCAAGATAGTCTTTTTTAAAAATTCATTCATGGGGTTTATTGCCCATCCTTAATTAATAGCCAACCACATTGCTGTGGGTCTGGAGTCACAGGTAGACCAGACCAGGTAAGGATGGCAGTATCCTTCCCTAAAGGGCATGAATGCATTTAAGGTGAGAGAAATGAAAATTCAAAGATGATGTGAGGGGCACATTTATTACACAGAGTGGCAGAAGTCTGGAGCACACTGCTGGGTGTGATTGGGGAGGCAGATACGACAAGAGCTTTAAAGGGACTTTTAGATAAGCACATGAATATGCAAGAAATGGATATGGACCAAAGGCAGGCAGAAGGGATTACTTCAAGTTGGTGTCAAGTTCAGCACAGCATCGTGAGTTGAAGTGTCTTGTTTCTGTGCTGTACTGTTCTATGTTCTATACTGTTCAAAATAAGGTCTCTTTTACATTGACAAAACTGGGTGGCCATATTCCGGAACACCTCAGCTCAGTCTGTGGGAGGGACCCAGATCTTCCTGTTGCTTGTTATTTCGGTAAGCCACCTTTTTCCCATTGCTAACATCTCCATCCTTGGCCTGCTGCAGTGATCCAATAAAACCGAATGCACAGTAAAGAGACAATGCCTTATTTTCCACTTTACAAAGCCTTTGGTCATCTGAGCTAATATACCTTTATGCCCGTCAGTACTATAATATGTTTCATAGTGCTTTCTGCAAACCATCCTGAGATTTTCATCAATAGATGTTATATATGAAAATATAAGTTGCTGTGTAATATAATGTAATCTATGGAAAAATGGGTAAACAACTGCTTACTTTCCATGACTGACTGCAACCTGAGATTATCTCATTTTAATGTGCCATAAAGCTGACTATCTTTCAATGACTAGTTCTGCCATTTCTGGCCTCCTTTAGATTGCAAACTCTTCATAAGAAATATTGAACCTTCGAGTAGCATTTCTATTCAAAGGATTTTACTTTTCCTGGTGTTTATTTCCCACGCCGAGGGACATAAAAGGCTGACAACAGCTTGTTCCTGCTGCGACAGGCCATCAGCTTGTCAGGAGGAGCTGTAAACCTGAAGGGCAGGTTTCTGCACCTAGTTTGGCTGAACTGAAGTCTCTCCCATCTGCTATAGGCACATCGGAAGGAATTGCAGACTGAGAATCAACTTGCTCAGCCGTGTTATGAATCCATTTTGCACAGTCAAGTCCTGGTGGTGGATTCAAATCCAAGATGTCCCATTTTCAGGCAGGAATACTTCACTTTGCACTGTATCATTAATAAGTTTCCATTTTTTTTTGACTGACCATCAGTGGGTGCTGGAAAAGAGGAAATGTAAAAATACATAGGGATATATAGCATGAAGTGGCAGCTCAGGATGTTGCATAATGAGTAATTACTTGATCTGTTTATTAGGTCTGTCACTGAGCTCTGAGATGTGTATGAAATGTGGACTGGTTGATCATGACTTCACACTTTCTGTTTTGATGTCCAAACTGATTTGAAATAGAAATGAGTATTGAGTCTAAAATCTATTGCAATTTTTATCACTGCAACTGCTGATAATTTATAATACAAATTTGCATTTAAATAATCTGTAAATCAGGTTAGTAGTTAATGCTTTAACTGGCTGGTAGTATATTATGTATCTGACAAATATTGATTCAGTAAAATAAATGTCCTGCATAAACATTTGTGCAGAGCTCTGCTGACACTGACTTTTCCACTCCTTTGTAAGTGAGAGCTGTATCTTACATCCACAGAGAGCTCTGGAGTCTGATAAATAAATGACACAAGTGTAATCTTTATTCAGAATGAATCATTTTAAAAATTCCTTGGCTTTAACAAAGATGCTGATTCTGAATATAAGTGGGATGACTGTCTTTTCTTATACTCAGTAACTAGCATTTCATTGCAGTAACTTCACTGTCTCTGTGATCTGCCCCATTCCTATAATCCCTCAGGATATCCGTTGTCCTACAGTTCATCTCCCTTTCACATCCTGGATTTTTATTATTCCATCGTGGCAGCTGCACTTTAATCACCAAAGACTAAATTCTGGAGTTCCTCCCTGGATGTCGACAGCTCTCCACTAATGCTCCTTAAGACCTGCCTCAGCTGCCTTAATAGCTCCTCGTTGCCTGGTGACACTTCCGTGAGGCTCTTTGTAAGTCTTACTATATTAAAGGTGCTACTAAAATGAAGTTTGTTGATGCTTTACTGATTCCGGACACTTGATAAAATCAAGAATTTTAATGAGGTTTCCAAAATATTGATTTCTCTTAAAGTATGCAGTGTAGGTCCTTCAACATTTCCACATAATGAGAGTGAGCTCAACCCGTTAGTGGACAAAGTGAGGCAATCTTGAGTTTTTTTGAAATCTTGGGACTACAAAGATGTATATTGTCAGACACAGATAAACAATACAGTATTCAGTATACCTTAAAGAGACAGCACGGTGGGCAGCACGGTGGCACAGTGGTTAGCACTGCTGCCTCACAGCGCCTGAGACCCAGGTTCAATTCCCGCCTCAGGCGACTGTGTGGAGTTTGCACGTTCTCCCCGTGTCTGCGTGGGTTTCCTCCGGGTGCTCCGGTTTCCTCCCACAGTCCAAAGATGTGCAGGTCAGGTGAATTGGCCATGCTAAATTGCCCATAGTGTTAGGTAAGGGGTAAATGTAGGGGTATGGGTGGGTTGCACTTCGGCGGGTCGGTGTGGACTTGTTGGGCCGAAGGGCCTGTTTCCACACTGTAATGTAATCTAATCTAAAGACTTACTCCTGTTATCATCACTAAATCTTAGCGTGTGACCTGAGAGGGGGGCGGGTGGGGTGTGAAGGTCTTGAACTCCATCTTAACCAGGACCACCTGAAGCGTGACATGCTGAGGGAACAAAAACAGAAAATCTCAGCAGGTCTGGCAGCATCTGTGGAGAAAAATCAGAGTTAACGTTTCGGGTGGAGTGGGCCTTCCTCAGAACTCTGATTTCTCTCCACAGATACTTCCAGACCTGCTGAGATTTTCTGGCAATCTCTGTTTTGTTTGTGATTTCAGCATCTGCAATTCTTTCAGGTTTTTACATGCTGAGGGAAGCCTGCCACAACTTGTGTCTGAATAGCTCAGGATTAGTGTGGACACTGAAGTGCCTGTGACTGTGTGATACGTTTTTATTTGGGGCTGTATTAAATATCTATTGAATCTTTCAATGCCACATGATACAGGTATTAACAAAGTGCTGCCCCATCAGCTATAAATACCCTGCTGAAGGCTAAAACATGGTGACATGTTAGTACCATAAGCCTCAGTGGCGATGGATGTAGATTTAGTTCATGATTCCATTGATGTGCTGTGATCTAGAAAATCAACATTAACAGATTGCAATCTTCTGATCGAGAATTTCTGCACCAATGGGACAATAGTGCAACCCTTGTGGGACAATAGTGCAACTCTTGTGGGACAATAGTGCAACTCTTGTCAAACATCCAGTCCCTCCGATGTGAAAGAGCTAGTGGGGAAGATTGAAAAATACAGACACAGATGGTTTCACTGGGCTTCTAGAGTTGAAGTTGCAGTCTTGACTGCTTACCATCCACAGCTTATGACAATACTCCGTCCAAGCCAACGTTTCAGAGCAGCACTGAGGGAGTGCAATACTGTTGGAAGTATTGCCTTGCAGATACAATGTTAACCTGAGATCCAGTATAGGTGAACATTAAAGGACCTATCACATTGTTTTGAAGAACAGGACTGTGGGGGGAGTTGGAATTGTTGTAGTGTTCTGCCAAATCCTCAAACAATATTAGAAATTGCGAGTGATCTGGTCATTTATCTCACTGCAGTTCGTGGTACCCTACTGTGTCACTTAAGCCACAGTGACCATAGTTCAATATTAAAAAACTGATGGTTGGTTTACATTACAGAGTGATTCCGAAAAGCATGGGTTCAGCATTTGGAGATAGCTGCTCAATCAATACTAAATGTGGAAGATATGAAAATGGACATGGAGAGGCCAAAATTAAGCATAAAACATGCCCATGGATAAAAAAGATTTGTCACTGCTCCTGATCTATCCACTGAAATTCACAGAACTATAGATCATGTTGTCTTTTTGAAACTTGATTTCACTGTTACATTTCCATGATTGGAAATTAAAAATCTTCATTAGAGTTCCTGATGAAGGGCTTTTGCCCAAAACGTCCATTTCGCTGCTCCTTGGATGCTGCCTGAACTGCTGTGCTCTTCCAGCACCACTAATCCAGAATCTGGTTTCCAGCATCTGCAGTCATTGTTTTTACCTCATTAGATTTTCTAAGTTAATCAAAAATAAGGACAACATTCCGATTGGCAGTTTGCTACAAACCTGCTACACACCCTATTACAGATCAGGTTCAGCCCTAGACAATTTGTCTGGGATCAGTGACACTTTAACTGTAAATGCTATAGAGAGACCATTAGGTGCATCATAGAATCCATAAGGAAATACAGCTTCTCTCTAGAATGAAAAGCCGGAATTGCAGGAGAAACTCAGCAGGTCTGGCAACATCTGTGAGGGATGTGTGAGTTGATGCTTCGATTCCGACATGACTCTTCCTAGGAATAACTTCTTTCTTAACTTTCACTTTCAGACTCATAAACCCAGGAGGGTGCTGAAATGAGCCATCTTCTTAAACCCCTCCCTCCCTTGTCCTGTCTGTGCTCAGCTCCAACAACAGCTACAAGAGGTTCCTGGGACTGTGACTATAGCTGAGTCAATCTGAACAACTGCCTTCAGTTACACCATTCCTTTCCACTAATCTGGCCAGCCAAATGTCCCATCATGACATTCCCAGCCCTCCCTCCCAACTTGCATGTTCCCCTAGTTTATCTTCTCCCATGACATTCCTGACTCCTTGTACATGAGACCCAACTCCTGTTCCCTCTGACTACAGATGGGAGGTGGAAGACCTGGAAAAATGGTGCACTGAGAACAACCTATCTCTCAATGCCAGCAAAACCAAGGAACTCATTATTGACTTTCAGTGGGATGTTACTTATGCCCCCCTCAACACACACACACACACACACATTAACACCACAAAGGTGAAATGAGTGGAGAGGTCAAGCTCCTGGGAGTGGTCATCCACAACAAGCTTTCTTGGACTGTTCATGTGGATGCCCTGGTTACAAAGGCCCAACAACGTCTCTTTTTCCTCAGGCAGCTGGGGAAATTTGGCATCACGGCAAATACCCTTGCCAACTTTTTATAGGTGCGCCATCGAGAGCATTCTGTCTGGATGTATCACTACCTGGTACGGCAACTGTACCATTCAAGATCGGAGACGGTTACAGAGAGTGGTGAACTCGGCCCAGACAATCACAAAGGCCAACCTCCCATCTATAGAATCCATCCACCAGGCCCACTGTCAAGGAAAGGCCGCCAGCATTCCCAAAGATCCATCCCACCCTGGCAATGTTTTTCTACAACCTCTACCATCGGGGAGAAGGTACAGAAGCCTGAACACACACACCAGCTGGTTTCGCAACAGTTTCTATCCCAGTGTTGTTAGATACTGAATGGATTCACAAACTGTTAACATTCCTCTGTACCTGTGTTTTTGTTTTTACTGTTGTTTACCTATTATTTATTATCTATGCTACTTAACTGTGTGATCTGCCTGCATTGCTTGCAAGACAAAGCCTTTCACTGTGCCTCAGTACGTGTGACAATAAATTCGATTCAATTCAATTCAATTCAATTCAATCCAACTTCCCGTCCTGGCTTCCAGGCTAGCCCATGTAAATGGGACTCATTCTTTAAGTGAGGTCAAGCTGCCCTTGACCCTGCCATCATCACCCACCCTCTCCAAACTGTCAGGCCTTGGCTCCTCTGTCCTTGCAAACTGCTGTCCCATCTCAGCTTCACTTTCTTCTCCCAAGTCCTTCTTTGTGATGTTGCCTCACCAAATCCATTCCCATTGTTCCCAGAGCCCCATGTTTGAATCCCTCTAATCAACTTTCTGCTACAGGACTGACCCAATCCTTATCAAGGACACAAATGACATCCTCTGTAACTGTGACCCAGGTAAACGTTCCTTCCTCGTCTTTCTCCATCTGTTTGGTCCAGTTGATAACATTATTCTTCTATAACGTCTCTTCACTGTTGTCCAGGTCAGTGATTCCAATCTGATTCCAATCTTAACTCCCAAAACCAGAACACCACTTGCAATAGCCTCTCGATCTGCTCCACAGTGTTACTTCTGGTGTCCTCTAAGGATACGTCCTTGGGCCTCTTCTGTTTCACATCCACATGTTGCCTATTATGGCATCATCGGGCTTTAGTTTATACTGTACTCTGACAATGCCCAGTTCCACCTTAGCCCCAGTTCTGCTGACTTGTCCATTGGTGTTAAATTATCAAGCAACTTACCCTGCATCCGGGACTGGATGAGCAGAAGTTTCCTTGAATTCCATATTGGGAAGGCTGGAGCCATTAAGTGTGGATCCTGATCCAAACGGATCAGATGATGAAGTAGGTAATGATCAGCCAGATACAGCGTGCAGAGAGTCTGTGAGGAGGGATAGGTAGTTGATAGGGCAGAGGTGCAGTCAGTGTGATATGGGTTGAAGTGTGTCTATTTAATGCAAGAAGTGTCAGGATTAAGGGTGGTGAACTTAGAACATGGTTCAGTACTTGGAACTATGATATTGTGGCCATTATGGAGACTTGGATATCACAGGGGCAGGGATGGTTGTTGGATGTTCCAGGGTTTTGATGTTTCAAAAGGAATAGTGGGAGGTAAAAGAGGTAGAGAGTGGTGTTACTAATCAGGGATGGTATCACAGCTGCGGAAAGGGAGGTCGTCGAGGAGGGTTTGTCTACAGAGTCAGTGTGGGTGGATGTCAGAAACAGGAAAGGAGCAGTCACTTTATTGAGAGTTTTCTAAAGAAACCTCAATAGCAACACAGACACGGAGAAGCAGATTGGGAGGCAGATTTTGGAAAGATGCAGAAGTAACAGGATTGTTGTCATGGGTGATTTTAACGTCCCTAATATTGATTGGAATCACCTTAGTTCAAATAGTTTGGAGGAGCAGTTTTTGTCAGGTGTGTCCATGAAGGGTTCTTGACACAATATGTAGGTAGGCTGACTAGAGGGGAGGCCATTTTGGATTTTGTGCTTGGCAGCAAACTCTCAGTGGGAGAGTTGTGATGGGGTTCACAACTTCCTGACCTTTACTATAGTCATGGAAAGAGATAGGAGCAGATAGTTTAGGAAAGTATTTAATGTAGGGAGGGAAAATTACAATGCTATTAGGCAGGAACTGGGGTGCCTAAATTGGGAACAGATGTTCTCAGGGAAATGCACAACATAAATATGGAGGTTGTTTAGGAAGCACTTGCTGATAGTGCTGGACAGGTTTGTCCCACTGAGGCAATGAAGGGATGATAGGTTGAAAGAACCTTTAGTGACAAGGGATGTAGAACATCTAGCCATGAGGAAGAAGGAAGCTTACTTAAGATTGAGGAGGCAAGGATAAGACAGGACTTTGGAAGATTACACGGTAGCCAGGAAGGAACTGAAGAATGGACTTAGGAGAGCTGGAATGGGGCATGAGAAAGCTTTAGTGGGTAGGATTAAGAAAAACCCTAAGGCATCCTACACTTCTGTGAGGAACAAGAGGGTGGCAGAGTGAGGGTAGGGCTGATCAGGGATAGTGGAGGAAACTTGCACCTGGAGTCGAAGGAGGTGGAGAGGTCCTTAATGAATACTATGCTCAGTATTCATTACTGAGAGGGACCTGGATGTTTGTGAGAACAGCATGAAACAGACTGATATACTCAAACAGATTGATGTTAAGAAAGCGGATGTGCTGAAAGTTTAGAAAAGCATAAGGATAGATAAGTCCCATGGACCAGATGGGAAAGACCCAAGGTTTCTACAGAAAGCGAGGAAAGAGGTTGCTGCACCTTTGGTGATGATCTTTGCATCCTCACTGTCCACTGGAGTAGTACCAGGTGATTGGAGAGTGGCAAATGTTATTCCCTTGTTCAAGGAAAGGAATAAAGATAATCCTGGGAACCACAAACCGCTCAGTCTTGTGTCTGTGGTAGGCTAATTATTGGAGAGGATTTTGAGAGACAGGAGTTATGATTACTTGGAAAACCATAGTTTCATTAGAGATAGTCAGCATGGTTTTGTGAAGGGTACGTCATGCCTCACAAAGCGTATTGCATTGTTTGAGGATGTGACAAAACACATTGATGAAGGTAGAACAACGGATGTGGTGTACATGGACTTTAGCAAAGATTCCCCATGGTAGGCTTATTCAGAAAGTAAGGAGCCATGGAATACAAGGAGATCCAGCCGTCTGGATACAGAATTGGCTGGCCCATAGAAGCAAAAGGGTGGTAGTAGATGGAAAATATTCAGCCTGGAGCTTGGTGATCAGTGGTGTTCCACAGGGATCTGTTCTGAAACCTCTGCTTTATATGGTTTTTATAAATGATTTGAATGAGGAAGTGGAAGGGTAGGTTAGTACATTTGCCGATGACATGAAGGTTGGTGGAGTGATAGACAGTGTGAAGGGCTGTTGTAGGTTGTAACGGGACATTGACAGGATGCAGAACTGGGCTGAGAAGTGGCAGATGGAGTTCAAACTGGAAAAGTGTGAAGTGATTCATTCTGGAAGGTCAAATTTGATTGCAGAATACAGGGTTAATGGCAGGATTTGTAGCAGTGTGGAGGAACAGAGGATCTTGGGGTCCATGTCCATAGATCCTTAAAAGTTGTCACTCAAGTTGATAAGGTTTTTAAGAAGGCATGTAGTGTGTCAGCTTTCATTAGCAGGGGGATTGAGTTGAAGAGCGGTGAGGTTATGCTGCAGCTCGATAAAGCCATAGTTAGACCACACTTGGAATATTGTGTTCAGTTCTGGTCACCTCATTACTACAAGGATGTAGAAGCTTTAGATAGGGTGCAGAGGAGATTATAAGGATGCTGCATGGACTAGGGGTCATATCTTATGAAGAAAGGTCGAGGGAGCTAGGGCTTTTCTCATTGGAGCGAAGAAGGATGAGAGGTGACTTGCTAGAGGTGTACAAGATGCTCAGAGGCATAGATAGAGTGGATAGCCAGAAATGTTTTCCCAGCGCAGAAATGACTATCATGCGGGGGTGTAATTTTAAGGTGATTGGAGGAAGGTTTAAGGGAGATGTCAGAGATTGGTTCTTTACACAGAGAGTGGTGGGTGTGTGGAATACTCTGCCAGCAGTGCAAATAGAGTCAGATACACTAGGTACATTTAAGCAACTCTTGGATAGGCATGTGGATGATAATAAAGTGAAGGTTAGTTTGATCTTAGAATAGGATAAAAGGTCAGCACAACATTAAGGGCCAAAGGGCCTGTACTGTGCTGTTCTGTTCTATGTTCAAACTCCAGTTCTGAACTTTCAACTCCATCCTTTCAGAGACTTACTGTTCACAACATTTTTTTGTTACACTTAACACTGAGCTAAGCCTCTGATCTCAAGCCTGTGTCATCACTAAATGTCAGCCATTTCCAACACTGTAACATCACATGACTTCACCCCCGTCTTAGTTCATCTGCCTACTTTTGGACTTACCCTTTCAGCCTTGTCCTTTGTTATTCCATTGCCTTTCTGGACTGGGGTTGGGTTAATCTTACAAATCCCTCTGCCTGTGGTCATGAGGTCTTCCATAGCTCTGCTGTCGATGTCACAACTCACAGCAAATGACATAGCAAATTGGAGCCGGTTGATGTGGTATATTTGGACTTTCAGAAAGCTTGTGACAAAGTCCCACATTGGGATTATTGTGCAAGGTTAAAGTGCATGGAATAGGGGAAGTGTATTGAGATGGATAGAAACTTGGTTGGCAGAGAGGAAACAAAAAGTAATTAATGGGTCCTTTTCAAATTGGCAGGAGGGGTGCCACTAGTGGGGTGCCACAAGGATCAGTGCTGGGACCCCAGCTATTCACAATGTATATTAATGATTTGGATGAGAGAACAAAACGTAACATCCCAAAGTTTGCAGATGATACCGAGTTGGGTGGGAGGGTGAACTGTGGTGAGGATGCGGAGATCCTTCAGCATGACCTGGACAGGTTGGGTGAGAGGGTAAATCAATGGCAGGTGCAGGATCATTTGGATAAATGTGAGGTTATTCACTTTGGAAGCGAAAACAAGGCAGCAGATTCCTACCTGAATGGGTGTAAATTGGGAGAGGGGAATGTGCAGTGGGACCTGGGTGTCCTTGTGCACCAGTCGCTGAAGGTAGGTGCAGCAGGCGGTAAAGAAGGTAAATGGTATGTTGGCCTTCATCATAAGAAGTTTCAAGTACAGGAGCAGGGAGGTGTTGTTGCAGTTATACAGGGATGTGGTGAGGCCACACCTAGATTATTGTGAGCAGTTTTGGTCTCCTTTTCTGAGGAAGGAAGCTCTTGCTCTCGAGGGAACAGCAAGGATTTACCAGGCTGATTCCAGGGATGAAAATGTGTTGCTGGAAAAGTGCAGCAGGTCAGGCAGCATCCAAGGAGCAGGAGAATCGACGTTTCAGGCATGAGCTCTTCTTCTGGAATGACGAAAGTGTGTCCAGCTGGCTAAGATAAAAGGTAGGGAGGAGGGACTTGGGGGAGGGGCGTTGGAAATGCGATAGGTGGAAGGAGGTTAAGGTGAGGGTGATAGGCTGGAGTGGGGGTAGGGGCGGAGAGGTCAGGAAGAAGATTGCAGGTGAGGAAGGTGGTGCTGAGTTCGAGGGTTGGGACTGAGACAAGGTGGGGATAGGGGAAATGAGGAAACTGGAGAAATCTGAGTTCATCCCTTGTGGTTGGAGGGTTCCTAGGCGGAAGATGAGGCACTCTTCCTCCAGCCGTCGTGTTGCTATGGTCTGGCAGGGATTCCAGGGATGACAGGACTGACATATGAGGAGAGATTGACTGGGTTAGAATTGTTTTCATTGGAGTTCAGCCGAGTGAGGGGGGATCACATAGAGACTTATACAATTGTAACGGGACTAGACAGGGTAGAGGCAGGAAGGATGTTCCTGATGGTGGGTGTGTCAGAACCAGGTGTCACAGTCTGAGGATTTGGGGTGATCACTTAGGATGGAGATGAGGAGACATTTCTTCATCCAAAGAGAGGGTGAGTCTGTGGAATTCATTACCACAGGAAGTAGTTGATGGCAAAACATTGAATGTATTCAAAAGGTGGCTAGATATAGCACTTGGGGCGAATGGGATTGAAGGTTATGGGGAGTAACCAGGATGAGGCCATTGAGTTGGACGATTGGCCTTGATTGTGATGAATGGCGGAGCAGGCTTGAAGGGCTGAGTGGCCTCCTCCTGTTTCTATCTTCTATGTTTCTATGACCTGTTCACCCAATGGTAGAGGAATTGAGTTCCGGAGTCCTGAGGTCATGATGCAGTTGTATAAGACTCTGGTACGGCCGCATCTGGAATATTGTGTGCAGTTTTGGTCGCCATACTATAGGAAGGATGTGGAGGCATTGGAACGGGTGCAGAGGAGGTTTACCAGGATGTTGCCTGGTATGGAAGGAAAATCGTATGAGGAAAGACTGAGGCACTTGGGGCTGTTTTCACTAGAGAAAAGAAGGTTTAGGGGTGACTTGATTGAGGTGTACAAGATGATTAGGGGGTTAGATAGGGTCGACAGTATGAACCTTTTCTCGCGTATTGAGTCGGGTATTACAAGGGGGCATAGCTTTAAATTAAGGGGGGGTAGATATAGGACTGATGTTAGGGGTAGGTTCTTCACTCAGCGAGTTGTTAGTTCATGGAATGCCCTGCCAGTAACAGTGGTGGACTCTCCCTCTTTATGGGCATTTAAGAGGGCATTGGATAGGTATATGGAGGATAGTGGGTTAGTGTAGTTTAGGTGGGCTTGGATCGGCGCAACATCGAGGGCCCAAGGGCCTGTACTGCGCTGTATTCTTCTATGTTCTATGTTCTATGTTCTATGAAAGGATTTCTCTCTCTTACTTGTTGCTGACAGGCTCATGATGAATGGAAGGTTAGTGAGTAGGTAGGTGGCAGCAGTGAGTAAGACTGCTAGGACAGTGGGTAGTAGGTACGAGAGCAAGAGATTGAGTGGGCCAGAACCCTTGGCCCCTGGGGTAATGGGGCTGGAGGATGGGCAGAAAGTGAGGTTGGGAACAAAACCAGTCTGCAGACAGGAGCAGTAAAGGGAGGGGGAGTGTAACTGTAAAGGTGCAGGTTTGAAAATTTCATCAAAGGAATATTACATTGTGATAAATACTGCCATTGGGACAATTTAATTGTGAACAATTTTATTTCATAAAGATTTACATTTACGCATCATTATATCACAAAATGTCTCACTGTGAATGACTTGAGTTATAGTGACTGAGTTAGAAACAAACATTAAATTATTTAATGGGCACCTCTTCAGCCATGGACAGCATATTTGTGATTTCTTTTCAGGTATCAATGTGCATTTCAGTTAGTTTTTAAAAGAAAACATCACTTCATGCTTCTTATCTCCCACCACATTAAATACAGTGCTGTTTTGAAATTAATGTTCTTCTTGTGTGTCTGTATGTTCTATGGAGTAGTGATGCTATTTTAAGGATATTTTTGAATTCTACTAATTCTGCTTCTATGTGAATCAAAATACTCCATTATCAACACAAATACAGGCTGTAATAATGGTGCTAAGTGTCTGCATCGCCAACAATGGGGGTAAGGCCCTAAACATCAAGAAGTAGCATTTGAGAAGATCTTAAAAGAAACTCTTGAAGGAAAAGAAATCCTTTGACCCCTGCTTGGAGTGTTTCAATGCCTTAAAGGCACTATACAAATGTACATTGCTGCTATTGTTGTCACATGTATAACTATGTTATCTATTAAATGTTACTTTTTTCAAACAAATTAATAATGTTCTAGGATACAAATGCTACAGGAAGGATAGAAAGGGAGGCAAGAGAGGAGGGGGAGTGGCATTTTTGATAAGGGATATTATTACAGCTGTGTTGAGGGAGGATATTCCCAGAAATACATCCAGGGAAATTATTTGGGTGGAACTGAGAACTAAGAAAGGGATGATCACCTTATTGGGATTGTATTATAGATCCCCCAATAGTCAAAGGGAAATTGAGAAACAAACTTGTAAGGAGATCTCAGCTATCTGTAAGAATAATAGGGTAGCTATGGTAGGGGATTTTAACTTTCTGAACATCGACTGGGACTGCCATATGTTAAAGGTTGAGTTGGAGAGGAATTTGTTAAGTGCGTACAAGACAATTTTCTGATTCAGTATGTGGATGTAGCTACTAGAGAAGGTGCAAAACTTGACCTACTCTTGGGAAATAAGGCAGGGCAGGTGACTGAGGTGTCAGTGGGGGAGCACTTTGGGGCCAACGACCATAATTCTATTCGTTTTAAAATAGTGATGGAAAAGGATAGACCAGATCTAAAAGTTGAAGTTCTAAATTGGAGAAAGGCCAATTTTGACTGTATTAGGCAAGAACTTTCGAAAGCTGATTGGAGGCTGATGTTCGCAGGTAAAGGGACAGCTGGAAAATGGGAAGCCTTCAGAAATGAGATAACAAGAATCCAGAGAAAGTATATTCCTGTCAGGGTGAAAGGGAAGGCTGGTAGGTATAGGGAATGCTGGATGACTAAAGAAATTGAGGGTTTGGTTAAGAAAAAGAAGGAAGCATATGTCAGGTATAGACAGGATAGATCGAGTGAATCCTTAGAAGAGTATAAAGAAAATAGGAGTATACTTAAGAGGTAAATCAGGAGGGCAAAATGGGGACATGAGATAGCTTTGGCAAATAGAATTAAGGAGAATCCAAAGGGTTTTTACAAATATATTAAGGACAAAAGGGTAACTAGGGAGAGAATAGGGCTCCTCAGAGATCAGCAAAGCGGCCTTTGTGTGGAGCCACAGAAAATGGGGGAGATACTAAATGAATATTTTGCATCAGTATTTACTGTGAAAAAGGATATGGAAGATATAGACTGTAGGGAAATAGATGGTGACATCTTGCAAAATGTTCAGATTACAGAGCAGCAAGTGCTGGATGTCTTGAAATGGTTAAAAGTGGATAAATCCCCAGGATCTGATCAGGTGTATCCAAGAACTCTGTGGGAAGCTAGAGAAGTGATTGCTGGGCCTCTTGCTGAGTTTTTTGTATCATCGATAGTCACAGGTGAGGTGCCGGAAGACTGGAGGTTGGCAAACGTGGTGCCACTGTTTAAGAAGGGCGGTAAAGACAGGCCAGGGAACTATAGACCGGTGAGCCTGACCTCGGTGGTGGGCAAGTTGTTGGAGGGAATCCTGAGGGACAGGATGTACATGTATTTGGAAAGGCAAGGACTGATTCGGGATAGTCAACGTGGCTTTGTGCATGGGAAATCATATCTCACAAACTTGATCGAGCTTTTTGAAGAAGTAACAAAGAAGATTGATGAGGGCAGAGCAGTAGATGTGATCTATATGGACTTCAGTAAGGCGTTCGACAAGGTTCCCCATGGGAGACTGGTTAACAAGGTTCCCCATGGGAGACTGATTAGCAAAGTTAGATCTCATGGAATACAGGGAGAACTAGCCATTTCGATACAGAACTGGCTCAAAGGTAGAAGACAGAGGGTGGTGGTGGAGGGTTGTTTTTCAGACTGGAGGCCTGTGACCAGTGGAGTGCCACAAGGATTGGTGCTGGGCCCTCTACTTTTTGTCATTTACATAAATGATTTGGATGTGAGCATAAGAGGTACAGTTAGTAAGTTTGCAGATGACACCAAAATTGGAGGTGTAGTGGACAGCGAAGAGGGTTACCTCAGATTACAACAGAATCTGGACCAGATGGGCCAACGGGCTGAGAAGTGACAGATGGAGTTTAATTCAGATAAATGCGAGGTGCTGCATTTTGGGAAAGCAAATCTTAGCAGGACTTATACACTTAATGGTAAGGTCCTAGAGAGTGTTGCTTAACAAAGAGACCTTGGAGTGCAGGTTCATAGCTCCTTGAAAGTGGAGTCGCAGGTAGATAGGATAGTGAAGGTGGCGTTTGGTATGCTTTCCTTTATTGGTCAGAGTATTGAGTACAGGAGTTGGGAGGTCATGTTGCGGTTGTACAGGACATCGGTTAGGCCACTGTTGGAATATTGCGTGCAATTCTGGTCTCCTTCCTATTGGAAAAATGTTGTGAAACTTGAAAGGGTTCAGAAAAGATTTACAAGGATGTTGCCAGGGTTGGAGGATTTGAGCTATAGGGAGAGGCTGAACAGGCTGGGGCTGTTTTCCCTGAGCCTGGAGTGCCGGAGGCTGAAGGGTGACCTTATAGAGGTTTACAAAATTATGAGGGGCATGGATAGGATAAATAGGCAATGTCTTTTCCCTGGGGTCGGGGAGTCCAGAACTAGAGGGCATAGGTTTAGCTTGAGAGGGGAAAGATATAAAAGAGACCTAATGGGCAACTTTTTCACGCAGAGGGTGGTATGTGTATGGAATGAGCTGCCAAAGGACGTGGTGGAGACTGGTACAATTGCAACATTTAAGATGCATTTGGATGGGTATGTGGATAGGCAGGGTTTGGAGGGATATGGGCCGGGTGCTGGCAGGTGGGACTAGATTGGGCTGGGATATCTGGTCAGCATGGATGGGTTGGACTCTATGACTCTAAATGAAGCCAAATGTGCAGTTGGAAATACTGCAAACAATGTGTGACTGATCTATAAGCTGTATTTGCAGAGCTGGACTGAATTCACATCATTTTATGAGAGGGAACCCAAAGAATCTGTGAACGTTTAACAGTTACCAGTAAGTGTCAATGAATTAACTGAAACCATCACTTTGATCTTGAGATCAAAATACACCATCACCTTATTTAATCAAAATAAATCAAAAGATTTCACACTCAACAGCATAAACTTAATTTAATAGCATTTGGCAAGAATGCTACAAAAATCATTTTTTAATGCTGACACTGGAAATGGGGCATTTTGTTCACAATACCCACCCTTAACACACAAATCATACACAGCAGTAGCAATGGGAAACTTGTTGATTGAAATTGCTGTCGAGTACATCGCCCTTGAACCCCTGTGCAAAATAAAATTGGAAATCACCAGTTTTTTTTCTGAAGGTGGTTAAAATGTATTTCAAAGCAGAAAATATTAGGCAGATGCTAAAACACCACAGATTTTTAAACTTGCACCGACAACATATTGCTGTGAACAGATGGATGTGGTCGTGGATACCTGAAAGCAAATCAATGATCTTTGATGCATTGTCTCTTATGGAAGAATCAATGATTTCTGCACCTCTCCATTGCAGTCTTAGTCCAATCAGTAGAGCTTTTATTATAACCTCATTCGACCATCACTTCGCTGAATAATGATCACCACTGTAAGGCAGCCTCTCAGAAAGCAATATGTTCAGTTACTCTTGGAAACCTATTGTAAGTTGGCTAACAGGGACGGGGGGTGAGAAAGCTATTTCTTAGCTAGGTTCAAAGAAGAGCAGAGCTGCAGAAAAGTCGAAACATTAACTCTGTTTCTCTCTTGTCATGAAAACTGTGTGATTTATATATATTAAATATCATTTATTGTAAGTTTTCATTTTTGATTTTTGTATCAGTAAAATGAGGGCTTTCTCTGCCTGAAATAAATGTATTTCGTAGCCATGTTGATTTCAAGGTCTAGCTTTAAAATTATTGGGTTTTTGTGCACTACTAATGGATTTTTGTTTATCTTCGATTGTTTAGTGACAATACTAGGGCCTCAAGGTTTGTTAGAGATTGGAAAGTGATCTCTTTTAGTTTTTGTTTGGGTTTTGATCAGTCCTGTGAAGTCTTTGGATGAAGGTGGCTGCATAGAGCAGCCTTTCTGAGAAGGGAAGGATATAGTGGGCTCGGTTACCTGACAGTAAAGAGTTGGTTTTAGTCTCAGACCAGAAGTGTTGGGAAACCCTGAAGAGGTTACTTAAAGCTGAATATGTTTAAACTCAGGTGCATAATAGCTCCAGGAAGAAGCTATCTGCAGTTGCAGTCTATACATTAAAGTCACCTACCGAGAAATTAGAGACAGTAACTCTGGTGTGAGTATTGTATAAGTTCATGTTTTTAATATTATTCAACGTGTGTGTTTTTAAGGACTGTACCAGGATGTATTTTGGGCACTATATAAAAGCTATTGTTTTTCTTTTCAATTTGTAAAGGAACATTTTGGAAAAGATGGAATTATACTTTTCTGTGTTTAAAAATCTTTGAATTTGTGTTCTTAGTAGATAGTTTGATTTATTCTAACTTCATTTCTTTTGTTTGTAAATGTCAGTTGTATTGTTAAATAAGGGTTTGCAGCATTGTGTCCTTTTGCTTTAGCAAGAGGCAACTTCATTAAAACCAAAACAAATCAAATGTGATCTATCAAACCAGGTTTCAGTCTAGGATTGGACTTGTCCCGTCATAACATCAGCTGGGACCTTAACACTGTACAGATGCTGCCAGACCTGCTGAGTTTCTCCAGCACTTTCTGTTTTGAGCCCCGATTTCCAGCATCTGCAATATTTTGCTTTTATTCAAAGAATTGGGATTGTCCTCATTCGAGATAAATGGGGAGGAACAATTAATTTTTTTAAAATGAAGGTCAAGAAGGAAGAAAATAATCAGAATGAAACTGGAACATAGAATGTTCTGATCATGATAGAGTCATAGAGAATTGCAGAACAGAAAAAAGGCCCTTTGGATCATTGAGTCCACACTGGACAAAAACAACAGCTTAATTAATCTAATCCCAATTTCTAACATTTAGGCTTGTATCCCTTGGCATGGTTTAGATGAAGGATAGATGCTGACAAATGTTGGAGAAACTAGAATAAGAGTATTAAATGTTAAAATTGGAGACAGACCATTCAATAAATCAATTGAACAAATCATCAAAAAGGGAGTAGAAATCTACATTTCTTTCTGTGAAGCCGAGGGATGCTGTAGGAGCTTGATTGGAACTTCAAAACAGAAATCAATAGGTTTGTTAGGTCAGCTTTTAGAGAAGAAGCAGGGTGGTGGAATTATAATTAGTGTCAGCCTTGATATAAACAAACAGCACTGTTTTGCCGAAAGTTTGAATAGCCTTCTCATGCTCCTGACATTCCTATATCGCTCAGCATGATCAGAGCAACTGGTCTTGGGATGAGGCAGCAGAATAAAGAAATATGGTAAATTTAGGTGGATTGTAAGAATGTAAAGTTAAATTTTGGAACAGCTCCATGAGAGTTTTTCTATCATCTTATTAGTTTTCTTGGTAAACTTGGATAAATATCTTGAGGAGATATATACTTTTAATATAAAAATAGCAGGATGATAGACAGGATAGACTTATTAACTGTGGGCGATATTTTCTGCTTCCTTGAGTGGCATGTGTCAGAAAATTGGGAAAATATGGCAAAAATGGGCTTCTCAGTTTCAAGAAACATATTTCTAATTTGTATCTTAAGATTCAAACAATGAGTTCCAAACCTTGTGAATAAGCCTTGACTATCTTATTTCCATGCATTTACATTATTAGCTAATCTCGCCTCACTTCAGTGCAGTTATTGATTCTCCCTTTCCTCCTCCAAGAAACTAGACACCACCAATTCCAGACATGAAGGACAGAGCCGTTACTTGGTGGTAGAGGTTAGACATTCAATTCTCCTGGCCTTTATCAGCTCCTTCTGGTTTCTTTATGCTGACTCACTTTGTACTGCTTTGGAGTCTGCCAGCCTTTCTGCCTTTTGCTGTTTTTCAGTACATATGCTCTTCAGTCCTGACATTACAGGTGACCATCCTCTGCAGCTTGCATTGCTGTTTAGTGAAGAGGTAGACTAGGCAGCTTGTCTTGGTCCAGATCACTAAATTGTCGAGGCAACGGACATGTTGCTTAAAACTCCACGGTACACCAATCACATACCCGTGGCATGTGCCAGAACCTGGCAGGGCCACCACACTGCATGAGCTTCATACGATTGGCCATGTCTAAAAGCCAAAGGGGGCCCAGCCTTCAGTGGGATCAGGGTTTATCCTGAGACAGGCTGCATTTTGTGCAGATTCTCTTGGCAGGTCTACATGCTGTGAAGCAGATTGAAAATGCAAACTTTCCATTGTCCATCTCCCAGCCTTGAATGGTAAAGAACACCCTTGAAGAGCTGATGGACAGCGAGAATCTTTCCTCCCAGAGATCTTTGCAATCCTTATTGATGCTGCCCTCACACTCACAAGCTGGGTGTGAGTGCACATGATAAGTGCAGGCCAGGCCCTAGCACAGTCCTGTCTCAGTATTGTCCACATTAAAGTGCAGTGCCTTGGCTGCGGTCATTAACATAGTGGTTCAGGATCCCTAATGTCCAAGGCTACCAGAGTTATGGGGTTGGTTGGTTGTGGGAGATGAATAATGCCTAACAATTACAACCTTCTTCCTTCGGATGCCTGAGCAGGCTGCTCTGACAAGGCTGTGACTTCACCAGCTCTGGCAGCGGCAATGACACTGAAGCAGACATTTTAACAGTGGAAGTGAACAGATATTTACCCCAGTGAAAGGTTATTCACAATAAAGTGTCATCTTTGTGCCCTCAGTAGTTTTGTTTCTTTCCATTGCCTCACACAACGTCAAAATGCAGTCCTGATGTCCACAGCTGGGGGTGGAGGAGGCCTGCTGTGTAGGTGGTCCTGTTGACCTGGAAGATCTGCACAGACCGTAAGAAGGTTAAAGTCATTCTGGAAGGAGAGGTGGGCGAGCGCCACTGAGTGCACATGCTGCATGCAATAATGAGAGTTATAAAAGATAAGCTCATGAGGAAGGGAGGTGATGGCCTAATGCTATTACATGCCTTAAATGCACGCCCCCTAGCATTAGACATTTCAACTCTGGGAAAAAGATTGATTGTCAATTCTATCTTTGCATCTCATAAACTTATATCAAGTCTCCTCTCAGCCTCTGTTGCTCCAGAGACAACAACCCGAGTTTTTCTAGCCTCTCCTTACAGCTCATACCCTCTAATCCAGGCAGCCTCCTTGTAAATGTCTTCTGCACCTTCCCCTTGTTTAAAGTGATGATGACTCAGTGGTGTGGCTTCAGCCTGCAATGTGCTGCCTGTCATTGTCGATAGATGTGTTTTGTGTGTTTAGATGTATAGTTGTTGTCCACTATGATAGTATTGAACCATCATTCTGTAGGATGGATGGTTGATCATGTACAACTTGATGTGTTGTCTGTTTGTTGCAGCGTTTGACTAATGATTGTGACAATGCTGCATGACCCGGGCTGGAACAGTATTCTCATAACTATCCAAAAGCCCACATTTCTCTGAAAATCTTGAACTCTGAAGTTTTGTCATGCTTTAGTTTGCAGTTGGACATGGTCAGTCATAGATTCCTGAATATGCTTTGTTCGACTATGACCAAAACAAAAATGCAGTCTGGAATCTTTGGTTTGTGATCGTTTGTTACCATTATAAGAACAAGTGGGCGGCACGGTGGCACAGTGGTTAGCACTGCTGCCTCACAGCGCCAGAGACCCGGGTTCAATTCCCTTCTCAGGCGACTGACTGTGTGGAGTTTGCACGTTCTCCCCGTGTCTGCGTGGGTTTCCTCCGGGTGCTCCGGTTTCCTCCCACAGTCCAAAGATGTGCAGGTCAGGTGAATTGGCCATGCTAAATTGCCCGTAGTGTTAGGTAAGGGATAAATGTAGGGGTATGGATGGGTTGCGCTTCGGCGGGGCGGTGTGGACTTGTTGGGCCGAAGGGCCTGTTTCCACACTGTAAGTAATCTAATCTAATCTAATCCAAAGTACATGAATACATTCTGGTACATCACTGATACACAGTCCTTGCAATGATGTTTTAGTGAAAGGTTTCAGGTGTCCATTCCAAGGAGCCATATTGATATTTGAGCTGGATAATGCCAATAGCATATCATATATGTATTGCAGCCCATTGAGCCAGTCTTCTGAGCAAATCACTTGTAAGTCATTTATTCAATCATGGGATGTGGGCATTGCTGGATGAACCAGAATTTATTGCTCAACCCTGGATGGTCTTGAAAAGGTCATTGTCAGATATGTAAAGGAATGATATTTGCACTTGGACCAGTGTCATTTGTGATATATAGCACCAATTATGCTATATCACTTGGAGGGAGATAAAGGTTTCAACCTTTCTGACACCATGTGTTAAATTGGCCACATATACTCTCTGCCTGGAGTTTGCAATTTGCAATGCTGTGGTTATGTTTCAGATTTAAATTGATGTGCCTGCATGGAAGTTTATATCTTTCCTTGACTGGCTGCCCTTTATGTGGAACAATGTTAAACTTTGTGTTTCTCCAGGCAATTGGACTTCTTGCACATTTTAGCCCAATATTCTTTTACAGAACAGAGCTGGTGTATTGATGGCTGAGACAAACCAAAATGAATCTCACTGCTCTACCCTGTCCTCCGTGTTTGTGTCTTGCAGTAAGTTTTCCACCGAGGTCCCTGCTAAAAGCATTCCGTGTGGAGCATTCCATCCCTTTCCCTCTCTGGGTGGTGGGGGATGGACTATTCAGCTCACACACCGTGGTGCTGAAACATGAAATCACATTACAACAACAAAATTATTCCACCATTCTTGACATGCTTAAGTCATCCAAACAGCAGCTGTCACTGCTGGATGCATAATTGGACTCATAGCAATGCAAAGCTGGTCAAGGTAACTCGTGTATAATCCCCTGAGGGTAGCCATCAAATGATCAATCCTCGTTAGCAGTACTGTAACGAGGTGTGCATTGGTTTAGCAAATGAAGAAAACAAAGTCAGATTACTTACCTTTGAGACAGTACTCTTCAATGTAAGAGAGTCAGAAAGACAAATCTGAATGGATGATGATTTATTGTCGCTTGTACTCTACAATGAACAACATGGTAAAATACAGTGAAAAGCTTCAACTGTCGCCACAATCTGACATTGTTGTGAATAGTGTAAGAATAAAAAGATAAAGTTAAAACAAAATCTATCTTTGTCCCGCTGCCTCCACCTTGTGTCTTGAGCCGGGTCACCAACGACTCCTGCACAGGACCGACCAACATGGGAGTCACCATCTTCAGGCGCCATCTCATCATCATTGGGCTCACCTCACTGAGGGGCCACTGATGCTGGGTCCCCTGTTGGACCCACAACGGGGTGAGTGTGGGTCCAACATGGGTTCCAGCATTGTTAGGCGGCACAGTGGCCTAGTGGTTAGCACTGTTGCCTCAGCACAAGGGACCAGAGTTCGATTCCAGCCTCAGGTGACTGTCTGTGTGGAGTTTGCACATTCTCCCCATGTCTGTGTGGGTTTTCTCTGGGTGCTCTGGTTTGCTCCCACAGTCCAAAGATGTGCAGGTTAGGTGGATTGGCCATAGTAAATTGCTCATAGTGCCCTGAGATTTACAGGGGTGAAGTGGGTTGCTCTTTGGAGGGTCAATGTGGGCTGAATGGCCTGTTCCACACTTACTGACTCTATTCACGTTCCTGCTTAGATGCCTTTTAAGTGTTGTAATTGTACCAGCCTCCACCACTTCCTCTGGCAGCTCAATACATACACTCACCATCCTCTGCGTGAAAACATTACCCCTCAGGTCCTTTTAAAATCTTTCCCATCTCACCTTAAACTTATGCCCTCTAAGTTTGGACTCTCCCACTTTTGGAAAAAGACCTCTCATGATTTTATAAACCTATATAAGGTCACTTTGCTGCTCTAGGGAAAATAAACTGCAGCCTATTCAGCCTCTCCCTTTAGCTCAAACCCTGCAGTCCCGGCAACATCATTTTAAATCCTCTCTGCACCTTCTCAACTTCAACAACAAGGTGACCAGAATCTTTCCATGTTTAGAAACCTGTATTCTCATTTTTTTCAGTTCTGATACACTATTGTAAATAAACAAACTGGGTTAAACTCTGTTGCTCATCAGCTACAGCATCTACCCACTCACTCACTATAAAACCCTTCATAGGTTCAGTCCAAACTCTTTTCCCTGATTAGAAAACCTACTTCCAACGCATTCCATAAACACCTTCAGTTGTTGACCTTAGGACACGGTTAATGATTTTTGTTTTGAGTGCTGTTTTTGCTGAAGACAGGATGAAAGGAAACCAACTGGATTTCTCAGAGGGACTGAAGTTTGCGTCAAAACGTTACATGACTTACTAGTGGGATGTGACACCCAGTTACCAACAGCTTTGATCCATTGAAGAATTTCCTGGAGATTTATCCTAAATGGGACTGAATTTTCCTTCTTGCTTCTCTCTGTGGCTGGTTGGGGATTATGAAACTGTTTGGATGTTAAAATTCTCATCCTTATGTTAAACTCCAGTTATGACGAGGCCCTTCCTAATCTCTGTCTGCTCTTCCAGCTCCACAGCCCTTTGAGAGTTCTGCATGCCTCCAATTCTGGCCTCTTACATATCGCTGATTGTATCACTCCACAGATCACTGGATCTTCATCTTAGATACACACTGAGACCTAGACCTCTCTCACTATCAACCTCGCCAATTCTAACTTTTCTCTCCCGTTTTAAGGTGCTTTCTAAATCCTACCTACTTGGACAAGCCTTTGGTTGCCTGTCTGAACATATCTTTACAGTCAGATGTTAGGATATTTTTACTGTTAAAAAGTGTCAAGTAAATGCTATTTGTTATTTTTATTGAGTTACACTATGTGTATGATTTGCCTGTAAAGCACATAAGACAACACCTTTCACTGTAACTTGGTGCATGTGACAGTAATAAATCAAACCAAAATATCAGTCTTTCTTTGTCTGTTTCTATAACAATCCTTCAGCTTCCCTGGATCTTCTGATTTTGAGTGAAATCACCATTTTTCTCAGAATGTTCATTCTTTTTCAAAGTATTTCCTAATTGGTGATGAGCCAAGGTGGTTCACTGTATGACCTAGATTCTTTATAAAGTGGGTAGATGCCAGATTTAAATCAGTTGCTAAAAGATAAACATCTCATTAGATACTGAGCTCCCCGTATCTAAATCAAGACAAAGTGGAATCTAAGCCTGATACCAATATAATCTTTATAGACCCATCATTATTCTCTTATTTGCTTTGTGTAATCTATTCATCGCCTGTGGGTTTGGACCTAGACAACACTGCTCCGCTAATTAGAACATTGATGGTTTCTACTGAGACTTTTGTTAATACCTGCTCTCAATGAGCATCTGGCCAGCTTTGCCAAAACTCTAACATCATTTTCCCAAACCTTAGTGACATGGTGTAGACGTCCTACTTTACTGAGATCGATCTTTAGCAGTGGTTTATGATCTTCCTACTGCATTGTCAGAGTCCTTTGCTTCCTGGGGGAGGTGTTGACACAGTACAGGTTTCTCCCTCTATCTGAAAGTAGAAAGTAAAGTGAAAAAGCATTAGTTTATATGGCAAAAATTTTGCCTTTTTTCATAAAACTGAAAATCCTCTTTGGATTTCTTTCATTTAGTGAAAACTAAGACTAATGTAGGTCTTTCGTAAAAATGAAATGGCGTAAAGTGAACTTGTGAAAAGCAGGGGATACCTGTAGTAATGTCACAGGGTCTTTTGATCAGGATCCCAGACCAATGCTCTGGAACATGGGTTTGAATCCCCCCATAACAGCTGATGGAATGTATATTCAGTGAATACAATCTGGGATTAAAAGATGGCCTCAATCATGGTGACCAGGAAGCTATCATTGATTGTATTAAAGTCCATCTGCTTTATTAATTCCCCTCATAGAAAGGGATCTTTGGCCTTCATGTGACTCCAGACCCATAGCAATATGGTTGACTCTTAACGGTCCTCTGAAATCATAGAATCCTATTTAGCCCGAGTCCACAGCTCCCCTCCCAGAACCATCCCCCTATCCTCTCCCTGTAACCCTGCATTTCCCATGGCTAACTCACCCTAGACACTATCGGTCAATCCACCTAAACTCCATTTTTTTGGACTGTGAAATGAAATCAGAGCAACTGGAGGGAACCCTGCACAGATATGGAGAGAATGTGCAAACCACTCACGGTCACCTGAGGGTGCAATCGAACCCAGGTCCCTGGTGCTGTGAGGTAGCAGTGCTAACCACCGTACCACCCTAGCAAATCACGGCATTATATGAAACTAGGTCCAAAAGAAATGAAACTGGACAGACCACTTGGCATCAATTTAGGCACAGACCCCTGTTGAACTCTTGGGACTTGGGGTGTTGGGGCCTCATGTAAAGGTACAACTGCAGTCAATTTCCTTTGGCCAAGGCTTGTGATTGTTACCTGACCAATCATAACCAGGTATGATTCGACTGTAAACCCATCAGGGATTGCAAAAAGGTTATTGGTGAGCACGTGCTGCTTGAGGGCACTATTGATGACACCTTCTATCACTTTACTGATGATTGAGGGGACACTGATGGAGCAATAATGGGCTGGGTTGGACTTACACTGTACAGGATGTACCTGGGCAATTTTCCAATTTGTCGGGTAGATGCCAGTATTGCAACTGTTTCAGAACAGCTTGTTCTGGAGCATAAGTCTTCAGTATTATTGCTGTAATGTTGTAAGGGCCCATTGCCTTTGCAGTATCCAGTGCCTCTAACTGTTCCTGGATATCATGTGGAGTGAATTGAATTGGCTGAAGACTAGTATCTGTGATACTGGGGACCTCTGAAGGAAGCCGAGATGAATCATCCACTCGGCACTTCTGGCTGAAGATTGCTGCAGATGCTTCAGCCTCCTCTTTTGCACTGATGTGTTGGGCTTTTCTCCCATTGAGGGTGGGGATTTCGTTGATTATGTCTGCCTTGAATATAGTGAGTGACCTAGCCTCAACAGCTCTGTGTGGTAAAGAATTCCACTGATTCTTACCCTCTGAGACAAGAATTTCCACCTCATCTTTACCTCGCATGGTTGACCATTGAGATTCGGACATGCCTTATGGTCCACTCGCAACAGGAAACGATATTTTTGCATCGACACTTCAACTCTCTTAAGAATCTTGTACATTTCAATGAGATCACTTCTCATTCTCCTAAAGTCCAACTGGTCTCTGTTGGAGTTTATATTTGACACAAATCTCCCTCAATCTAATTCATCTACTCAGTCAGTAAATCCTTTCTTCCACATGTGATTAATATTTCCTGGTATGATCCCAGTTTAGTGCTTCTAGACCTAGTGTGATTCTGGTGTGAAAGTCTGCAGCCTTTATTTTACAGCAGAACTCAGACTGCAAATGTCTCCCCCTCAGGCCACACCCACTGTTTGGAAACAAAGACCAGGATTATATGTGGCTTTGATTGAAGACTTAATGAAATGCAAGGGTTTCTGAGGAGTTAGTGCTCAGTCTGATCTCCAAGGCTCAGTGCTGCAACTCAAGTCTCTCCTTAAGTGCATCTACTCCTGGTGGGGGCAATGAATGCCATTATTGTTTACAGAGTAACTTAGCAGATCCAACTGGCACCTGTTTGTTTAACATGGGATGCTGAGAGATCCTTTTCTTTCTGGGCATGGTGTCTCCAATCTCTGCTGCTTCTCAGAAGCCATTCATAGAATCCCCAGTGTGGAAACAGGTCCTTTGACCCAACATGTCCACACCAACCCTCCAAAGGATATCCCACCCAGACCCATTCCCCTATTATTCTACATTTACCCCCTGACTAACGCACCTAACCTACACATCCCTGAACACAATGGGCAATTTAGCATGGCCAATTTACCTAACCTGCACATCTTTGGACTGTGGGAAGAAACCGGAGCACCCAGAGGAAACCCACGCTGACACGGGGAGAATGTGTAAACTCCACACAGACAGTCACTCGAGGCTGGAATCAAACCCAGGTCCCAGGAGTTGTGAGGCAGCAGTGCCAACCACTGTGCCATCTCTCCTTGTTAGTTCATGACCTCCCCAGAGGTCCATTTTGATTGACCTGGTGGATAGTCAGTGATGGTTGTTGTACCCCAGAGCAGCAATATCTGCGACTGAAAAGTCCAACCTCCCTCTGTGAGGCCTTCAGGAAACTCAGAGTTATGAAATAACCTTACTTTGAATTGTGAATGTTTCCAGGGCCCTAGCTTCACAGTGTTGACTATTTTAACTTTCTGCTGCTGCTCAGTGAATTCCCTATTCTTTGGAAGCACTGGCTTTCTGGACAAATCTTGGTTGAATAATCTTTTGTGCTATCTGGCAAACTTTATTAACTAAAGTGCTTCAAAGCCCTACAATTGCCTCCAATGCATTTAGCTAAGTCTTCAATCAAAGCCACATTCAGAACAGTCGTATTAGATTCGCCCAGTTTACAGTATTAATCCGGAACTCTTGGTTGTAAGTGGAGAATGGGTAAGTGCTGATGTCTGAGGTGCTGATGCAGGCACCCTGCCACTCGTCTTTAATTCAAATAGCTTTGCGGAATGACTAAACATGAAGTTAAAATTACTGGATTTGTGCACTGGACAACATTGGAAAGGAATACATTAGTATTGTACCATCTGAAACATCAGAGCATTCCAAGCCCTTACAACCAATGTCACTTTGCAAAGTCCTGGAGACAGGAATGAGTTAAATGACCAGATGATGCAGTAGAATTAAGCTGGAATGGTGGCACAATTAGCTGGTTGATATGATAACATTCATGTTTCTGTAATGGCCAAGCTAGTCATTTATTGCACAGGAAGAGTCCATTCAGCCCACTCATTCTATGCTAGTTCTCTGTGCAGCAATCCAGTTGGTCCTGCTCCACCCCTCTATCCTCTATCCCTATAATTTTGCAAATTTACTTCCTTCAATTACTCATCCATTTTTCCTTTGAGATTATTGATCACTACTGCTTCTATCACCCTCACGGACCATGAGTTCCAGGCCATTGCCACTCGCTGCCAAAAATAGTTCATCTTCACATCCCTCCTGCATCTCCATGTCCCCTCTTCCTTGTACCATCAGTTATTTGGAATAGTATATACTTGTCTATTTCATCCAAACACATTGTAATCCTGCACATGTCTATCAGAACCCCCCATAATCTTCTTTGCTATAAGGAGAGCAACCCGAGCATTTCCAAACTAACATTATAGTTCAAAAGCTGCAATCCTGGAAACATTCTTGTAAATCTCCTTTGCGACATTGCAAAATTCTCACATACTTCCCAAGTGTGTGCTCAAAACTGGATGCAGTACCTTGGTTCTGGCCTAATCAGAGCTTATACAGTCATAGAGACATACAACAAGGAAACAGACCTTTTGGTCCAATTTGTCCATGCAGACCAGAAATCCCAAACTGAACTAGTCCCATTTGCCTGCATTTGGTCCATATCCCTCTAATTCCTGAATCATGTACCCTGTCCAATGCCTTTTGAATGTTGTAGTTGTACCCACCTCCTCCGGAACCTTATTCTACACATGCACCACCCTCTGTGTGAAAACGTTGCCCCTCAGGTCCCTTTTAAATCTTACCCCTCTTACCTAATGTACTCTACCTCTGGAAAATGACCTTGGCTCTTCACCTTATCTATGCCCATCATTAGTTTATAAACCTCTACAAGGTCAGCCCTTAGTCTCTAATGCTCCAGGGAAAGAAATCCCAGCCTAACCAAATTCTCCTTATAACTGAAACTCTCCAGTCCCAGCAATATCCTTGTAAATTTTTTTCTGCACCTTGTTTAATGACCTTTTTCAGGGTGACCAGAATTCGATGCAGTATTCTAAAAGTGGCCTCACCAATGTCCTATACGGCTGCAACATGACATCCCAACTCCTATACTCAATGCTCTGACCAATGAAGGCAAGCATTCCAAAAGCCTTCTTCCCTACCCTGTCGACCTGTGATGCCACATTCAAGGATCTATGAACCTGTATCCTTAAGTCATCTGTTTAACAACATTCTCTCAGGCCCTACTGTGTAAGTCCTGCCCTGGTTAGCCTTATCAAAATGCAACATCTCGCATTTATCTAAATTAAACTCCATCTGCCACTTCTCGGCCCATCTAATCAAGATCTCGTTGTAATCTTAGATAACCTTCTTTACTGTTCATTATACCATTAATTTTGGTGTCAGAGTTACTAACCATACCTCCTATATTCTCATCCAAATTTTTAATAAAATTTATAACAACAGAGGACACAGAGTCAATCCTTGCCGCACTCTGCTGGTCACAGGCTCCAATCTGCATAACAATGCTCTACCACCATCCTCTGTCTCCTACCTTCAAGTCAATTTTGTATCCAGTTGGCTAGTTCTCTCTGGATCCCATGTGATCTAACCTTACTAACCAGTTTACCATACAGGATCTTGTGAAAAGCCTTGCTAAAGTCTGTGGAGACAACATCTACCACTCTACTTTCATTGATCTTGTTGGTCACCTCATAGAAAACTCAGGAGAAAGTGAGGACTGCAGATGCTGGACATCAGAGCTGAAAAATGTGTTGCTGGAAAAGCGCAGCAGGTCAGGCAGCATCAAAGGAGCAGGAGAATCGACGTTTCGGGCATAAGCCCTTCTTCAGGAATGAGGAGGGTGATCTTCCTTTAAGACCTCTCCGCCCCCACCCCCTCTCTGGCCTATCACCCTCACCTTAACCTCCTTCCACCTATCGCATTCCCAACGCCCCTCCCCCAAGTCCCTCCTCCCTACCTTTTATCTTGGCACACCCTCCTCATTCCTGAAGAAGGGCTTTATGCCCGAAACGTCGATTCTCCTGCTCCTTTGATGCTGCCTGACCTGCTGCGCTTTTCCAGCAACACATTTTTCAGCTCTTAGAAAACTCAAACAAGTTTGTGAGACATGATTTCCCACACACAAAGCTATGCTGAGTACCCTTAATCAGTCCTTGCCTTTCCAAAAGCATGTTGAGCCTGCCTCTTAGAATCCAACAACTTACCCACCATTGATGTCAGGCTTATCGGTGTGTAGTGCTCAGACCTTTCCTTGCAGCATTTCTTAAACACTTTTACAATGTTAGCCACCTTCCAATCTTCTGGCACTGCACCTACAGCTGTTGATGATATTAATATCTCTGTCAGGGGCCCTGCAATCACCTCTCCAGCTTCGCACAATGTTTTGTAATACACCTGATCAGGTCCCAAGGATATATCTTCCTTTAAGACCTCCAGCACATCCTCTTCTGTAAGGTGGACTGTTTTTAAGAATCAGTATTTATTTCTCCAAGTTCCCTAGCTTCCATGTCTTTCTCCACAGTGAATACTATGGTTAGGTCCTGTGTTTAGCAGGTGTTAATAGGATGAGACGCTGTAAATTTGTCTCAGTCATTCTAAACAGATCTATGTTTATATGAATGGTGTTATTGTGCAACATAAACCTCAGTTGAGTGGCACTAGCAAATTCTTAAAAAGGGAGAGTGAGCAGACACAGGGCATTGTTTACATTGGTACCAGTGACATAGGCAGAGGAAAAGATGGTGTTCTACAGACAGAATATAGGAAATTAAGGAGGAAGTTAAAACTACAAGGATAGTAATCTCTGGTGTCCATCTGCTAGTGAGAGAAGGAATAGGAGGATAGGGCAGACGGATGCGTAGCTGAGGAGCTGGTGCAAGGGTTAGGGATTCAAATCTTTGGATCATTGAGATCCCTTCTGGGACAGAAGTGAACTTTACAAGAGGGACGTGTTGCACCAGAACTGGAGGGGTGTCAATATCATGGTGGGGAGATTTCCTTGTGCTGTTCAGGAGGTGAGTATTTGGGGAGGGGGTGGGGTGGGGTGGTTGGATTCCAAAGCAACAGTGAGAAAAGGGAGAGGGTTGAGGCTGGTGCAGTAGTTAAGGGGAGCAAGTTAAATAGACAAGATGGGTTAGAACATGATAGAAGTTGAGGTAAGACTGATGAATTAAACTGGATTTATTTCAGTCTAGAAGACCAGTCCTGACAGGTAAGGCAGATGAACTTAGGGCATGGATGGGAACTTGGAACTGGGATATCACAGCTATTACAGAAACTTGGTTGAGGGAGAGATAGGACTGGTAGCTCAATGCTCTGGGGTACAGATGCTGTAGAAAAGGTAGAAAGAGAGGCTTGAGAGGAGGAGGAGTAGCGTTTTTGATTAGGGAAGATCTCATGGTAGTACTTAGAGAAGATATTCCTGAGGATTGTCCAATGAAATTTTATGGGTGGAATTGAGAAATAAGAGAGGGGTGATTAACTTGATGAGATTGGCCCCTAAATAGTCAGCTGGAAATTGAGGAGAAAATATGTGAGAGAGATCTCAGATATATGTAAGAATAATAGGGTTGTAATGGTGAGGAATTTTAACTTTCCAAACATAGACTGGGACTGCCATAGCGTTAAGGGCTTGGATCGGGAGGAATTTGTGAAGTGTGATTTTCTTATTCAGTATGTGGATATACTGACTAGAAAAAGAGCAAAACTCAATATTCTCTTGGGAGATAAGGCAGGGCAAGTGACCTTGAATAGTGGGGGAGCACTTCGGGATCATAATTCTGTCAGTTTTAAAATAGTTATGGAAAAGGGTAGGCCTGATCTGATAATTAAAATTCTAAATTGGAGTAAGGGCAGCTTTGATGGCACTAGACAGGAACTTACAAAAGTTGACGAGGGGAGGCTGTTCTCAGGTAAAGAGATATCTGGGCGGATTTCAAAAATGAGATAATGAGAGTTCAGAGACAGTATGTTTCTGTTAGTCTGAAGGGCAAGGCTGGAAGGTATGGGGAATCCTGGATGACTGGACATATTGAAAGTTTGTGGATGTTCAGTATTTGGTCGGTGTGTGTTGTTTTCGTGTAGACGCTAGTTTGAAGTTCCCAATTGGCTGTTCGCTCGACTGCGACATCTAGGAATGGCAGTTTGTTGTTGTTTTCCTCCTCTTCAGTGAATTTTATGCCAGTAAGGGTATTATTGATGGTCTTGAAGATTTCCTCTAATATGTTTCGTTTTAGTGATGACAAAGGTGACAGCGGATGCAGAGTTTGGGGTGGATGGTTGGCAGAGCTGTTTGTTCGAGTCTCTGTGTTACTGCCTCTGCTAAGAACCCTGCTATCGGCAATCCCATACGGACCAAATATTGAACGAAAGAAGCAATCATCCCAACCTTCACAAACAAAGCTGCATTAGAACATTATTTCAATGAGCCACCACACACTGCAGCACAGAGGAACTATGAAGAGCAGAGGAAAGATCATCTATACAGTGTATTCAAAATGAACACAGTCCGCCGATTTCTCAGCAACAAACTCAAACAAGCAGACAAAACACGTCCAGAAACCCTAGCCACTCTCCCCTACATTAAAGACAGCTCAGAAATGACTGCCAGACTACTCAGACCCCTTGGCATCATGGTAGCCCACAAACCCACCAACACACTAAAACAGCAGCTAATGAACTTGCAAGACCCTATACAGACAACAAGCAAAACTAACGTCATTTTAAAAATATCTTGCAAGAGCTGTAACAAACACTACATTGGACAAACAGGCAGAAAGCTAGTCACCAGGATACATGAACATCAACTAGTCACAAAACGACATGACCCACTCTCACTAGTATCCTTACATACAGATTAGGAAGGACACCACTTTGACTGGGACAACACATCCATCCTAGGACAAGACAAACAGACATGCACAAGAATTCCTAAAAGCATAGCATTCCAATCAGAACTCTATCAACAAACATATTGACTTGGATCCCATTTACCACCCCCTAAGAACAAGAACAGGAAATGACATTGCCATAGAAAATGACATAACAACAGGAAATTATATCGCCAACCCAAGGAAACCCAAACATATAAATAGAAAACGGGCTACACCATCAGTGCTTCATCTGGAGGCTCACTGATGATGTTACCTTGTATGGTGACGAAACATCTAAAAACAAACCTTCCAGCTCAGCGAGCAAACCTACACCCAGAACCTCAACCTGAGCTACAAATCTTCTCAAAATGCATTAATTCCCTTCATCCTGCTAACAAAATGGTTGTAGCTGGGACATCTGGACTCATGCCTCAGGTCCATTTTAAGATGGATAGCCTCTCCGACTGTGCAATGATTCTAGCCTAAGCACTCAGTATGGAGAAAGTGGATCAGAGTCAAGAGTGTGGTGCTGGAAAAGCACAACAGGTCAGGCAGCATCCAATTAGCAGAAGAATCGACGTTTCGAGCAAATTCCTGAAGAAAGGCTCTTGCCTGAAATGTTGATTCACCTGCTCCTCGGATTTTGCCTGGCCTGCTGTGTTTTTCCAGTACCACACTCTCAACTCTAAGCACCCAGTATTACCGCTTTAACTTAATGTTTCTTTTACTGTGATTATAGTATAAACCCATGTCTATTTATGCCTGTAGCGCACCAATCTTTACTTTCATAATTCTAAATTCGGCTTTTCAGTTTTCGTTGTAGATTAGATTACTTACAGTGTGGAAACAGGCCCTTCGGCCCAACAAGTCCACTCCGACCCGCCAAAGCACAACCCACCCATACCCCTACATTTACCCCTTACCTAACACTACAGGCAATTTAGCATGGCCAATTCACCTGACCTGCACATTTTTGGACTGTGGGAGGAAACCGGAGCACCCGGAGGAAACCCACGCAGACACGGGGAGAATGTGCAAACTCCACACAGAGAGTCGCCTGAGGTGGGAATTGAACCCGGGTCTCTGGCGCTGTGAGGCAGCAGTGCTAACCACTGTGCCACCCGTTGTCTTTCTTAGTTCCTATCAAACATGTCACTTCTTCCTATACCAGTTCTATTCAGCACTTTATTATCACACCAAAGATCCTCTTTTCACGTCTTTATGCTAATGTCCAGCTCCCTGCCAGTTTGCCATAAAACCCCTTCAATCCACTTCCTGCCATCACACTTTTAACTTCCTGCTGGTCTCACAGCTCTCTCTGCATTCTGCCTAATCTGTTTCAGGGCTGCTGACAGTCTTAGGCTGTGCCTCAAAGATTCTGAGTGCTGACTTTCTATTCCAATATTAGAATTTTCTGCTGGCGATATTTCTCTTGTTATTACATTTCTTTTTGTTTGCCCTTGAATGTCATAAAAATGTGGGTCTGTGTCCTTGTGATTGTGATACCATGGTGTAGGGGTTGGGCCTGTCCCTGTTAGAAGGCTGTGCACTCAAATCTCACTCTGTGTGAGTAAGCAAGACTCTGCCATCTCAGTTGGATGTGAATTTGCCGAAGTGCTATTTGGAGTGACAAAGGAGGCATTATCTCTGGTGTCCTGCCCAATGTTTATCCCGTCACCAACAGCACAAGACCATATTAACTGCTGTGACAATGCTGTCCCTTTAAGATTTTATTTCGTCCTGCTTGTTTTTTTTTAAAGAGATGTTGTTAGGCAGAGGAGATGAGCCTTCTAGCAAAAGAACTAGAACAGACAGCTTGTGAGGCCTTGGGGTTTCGTTTTAAAGTTGGAACAATAGAAGCAGCCTGGATGGGTGTGGCCACCTCTCACAGACCAGGATTCTAGGCTTTTTTTTAGTTTTTAGGTTTAACTTTAAGCAGTTGTTGTTGTGGGCTTGAAGAAGTAGGAGCTATCTTGTCCCTGTCTCAGCTACAGCTGGAAGCTAGGGTTCTGTCTGCTGCTGGGTTACCTGTGAGACAAATCCACTTTGCTGAATTTGCCTTTTTTTGCCAAGACAGTGTTTATGGGATCTACCATATTGGAACAGTTAATTAGTGATAGCTACCATATCTATTGTTTGGTTTACGTTTTCCAGTAGAGTTGTTCTTCTAAGTTCTTTCTTTTGTTTGTATTTTAACTATGGTGTCATAGAGTCACAGATTCATCCAGCATGGAAGCAGACCCTCCAGTCCAACCAGTCCATGCCGAACATAATCGCAAACGAAACTAGTCCCACCTGCCTGCTCCTGGCCTATATCTCTCCAAACCTTTCCTGTCCATGTATCTATCCAAATGTCTTTTAAATGTTGCAGTCGTACCCACATCCACCACTTCCTCAGGAAGTTCATTTCACATGCGAACCAAACTCTGTGTAGAAAATTTACCTCTAACATTTAAAAAAAAAACTCTCTCCTCTCACCTTAAAAATGTGCTCTCCAGTTGTAGAGTCATAGAGATGTACAGCACGGAAACAGACTCTTCGGTCCAACTCGTCCATGCCGACCAGATATCCTAAACTTATCTAGTCCCATTTGTCAGCACTTGGCCCTTATCCCTCTAAAGCCTTCCTATTCATATACCTATGCAGATGCCTTTTAAATGTTGTAATTTCACCAGTCTCCACCACTTCCTCTGGTAGCTCAGTCGAGACACGCACCAACCTCTGTGTTGTAAAGTTGCCCCTTAGGTCCCTTTTAAATCTTTCCCCTCTCACCCTAAACCTATGCCCTCTAGTTATCCCAGGGAAGAGCCAACTTTCATCTTCCACCAATTCTTGGTTTTGCTCAACCATTTGATCAAACATGATCTCATTTTTATTCTCTGATTTCTCCCCCTAGTTCAATCTGTGGCTTTGTGTCCTTGTTACCACACAGTCAGGAAAATCCCAAGACATGCTTCCTGTAATATCTCAGTTGTCTGATTTTCCACTGGCTTTTCAACAACAGTAGGCATCACTCCTACCTAATGATCATTACGAAGGGCAAATTGTATTCCTGGAACCGAGAGCTTCTCTCATACTCCTACCATCACTTCTCCATTTTTCACTGGAGTCTATAACCTTATGTTATATCATGCAGCACTTCTTGTCTCACCATGAATTCCACACATTACCATGTTTTTGGCAATAATCCTTCTGAATTATGTATCTTCTCTAAGATTAACATGCTCCCGTATCTCTTAAAGTGGTAATTTCTTTACCTGCTCCTCCTGGCATACATGAGGAAACCTTACCCTGGCACTTCCTTCTCAACCAACTCCTGATCAGCTTGTTTAAATAAATTGTACCTTTGCTTCATGTTGAGTAGTTTGACCAATCTTACTGCCTCTGGAACAAGGCATACTATATTTGCCTGAAAATAAGAAAAATTTAGAGTATGGGCTACCTTCTCAAGCTATTTTGAGAGGGTCTGGTCTGGTCCATAACACTACTCAGGCGAAAGTGAGGACTGCAGATGCTGGAGATTAGAGTTGAGAGTGTGGTGCCAGGACACCACCCATGCCCTCCACCTCCTCCAAGACTTTTGTTTCCCTGTCCCCAACGCCTCATCTTCACCATGGACATCCAGTCCCTATGCACCTCCATCTGCCATGACCAGGGCCTCCAAGTCCTCTATTTCTTCCTCTCCCACCAGTATCCTTCACACTCTCATTCGTTTGGCTGAACTGGTCCTCACCCTCAATAATTTCTCCTTTGAATCCTCCCACTTCCTCTAGACCAAAGGGGTAGCCATAGGCACCTGCCTGGACCTCAGCTATGCCTGTCTCTTTGTCAGGTACATGGAACAGTCCATCTTCCGCAGTTACACCGGCACCATTCCCCACCTTTTCCTCCGCTACATTGACGACTGCATTGGTGCCACCTCGTGTTCCCACGTGAAGGTCAATCAGTTCATCAACTTCACCTACACATTCCACCCGATCTTAAATTCATCTGGACCATCTCTGACACCTCCCTCCCTTTCCTGGACCTCTCCATCTCCATCAACAGTGACCAACTCAACACTTACAGCTTCTACAAACCCACTGACTCCCACGGCTCCCTGGACTACACCTCCTCCCACCCTACCTCCTATAAAAATGCTATCCCTTATTCCTAATTCCTCTACCTCGCCGCATCTGCTCCCAGGAGGACCAACTCCATCACGGAACAAACCAGATGTCCTCCTTCTTTAAAGACTGCAATTTCCCCTACCACATGGTTGATGATGCTCTCCAACGCATCTCATCCACTTCCCGCCCCTCTGTCCTCGAACCCCACCCCTCTAACTGCAACAAGGACAGAACCCCTTGGTCCTCACCTTCCACCCAACCAACCTCTGTATACATCGCATCATCCTCCACCATTTCTGCCACCTACAAATGGACCCCGCCACCAGGGATATATTTCCATCCCCACCTCTATCTGCATTCCCTCCATGACTCCCTCATCAGATCCACGCCTCCCAACAACCCACCCTCCCCTCCCGGCACATTCCCCTGCCACCGCAGGAATTGCAAAACCTGCGCCCACACCTCCCCCCTCACACAAAATATCCATCCAAGGCCCCAAAGGAGCCTTCCACATCCATCAAAGTTTCACCTGCACTTCCACACATCATTTATTGTACCCGTTGCTCCTGATGCGGTCTCCTCTACACTGGGGAGACAGGATGCCTACCTGCAGAGCACTTCAAAGAACATTTCTGGGACACCAACAAACACCCCCCCCACCCCGTGGCCGAACACTTCAACTCCCCCTCCCACTCTGCAATGACATGCAGGTCCTGGGCCTCCTCCATCGCCATTCCCTAACCACCTGACACATGGAGGAAGAACACCTCATCTTCAGGACCCTCTAATCCCACGGCAGCTATGTGGATTTCACCAGTTTCCTCATTTCCCCTCCCCCCACCTTATCCCAGATCCAAACTCTCCAACTTGGCCCCGCCCTCATGACCTGTCCTACCTGTCCATCTTCCTTCCCACCTATCTGCTCCACCCTCCCCTCCGACCTATCACCATGACCCCTCCTCCATCTACCTAATACACTCTCAGCTACCTTCTCCCCAGCCCCATCCCCCTCCCGTTTATCTCTCCAACCCCTCGGCTCACAGCCTCATGCCTGAGGATGGACTTTTGTCCGAAACGTTGATTCTCCTGCTCGTCGGATGCTGCCTGACCGGCTATGCTTTTCCGGTACCACAATCTCGACTGCTTGTTTATCTTATTGCTGTTTGTGGTTGCTGTGTGAAAACTGGCTGCTGCATTTCCTACTACTGCTGTGATAATTGTCTTCATTGGCTACTAATCGCTTATCGGCTGTCCTGAAGTGGCTATGTAAAGGTAAGCTGTTTCCTAAAACGTTGAGATATCTCACTAATTGTACAATGATGAGAACTGTTAAGTCAGTCATTCCAGTAATGTCGTCAGAGAAAATTGGTCAGATGCAGATCTCAGTGTCTCTCATGAAGAAAGATTGATGATAGGTTCTGATGAAGGGTCACTGCTTTCTCCCTATAGATGCTGCCACTTACTCTGCTTTCCCCCTATAGATGCTGCCAGACCGGCTGAGTTATGCCAACAATTTCTGTTTTTCAGTTTAGTGTGGAACACATGCTGGAAGTAACATGATATTTTGTGTGTGTGTGTGTGTGCGAGAGAGAGAGAATGAGAGAGAGAATGAGAGAGAGAATGAGAGCGGAGTAAGACACAGCCCAAGGGAGTACACAGTTTGGGGAATTTGGAGATAAGGTGGGGAATTCAGTGGAGAGGGGGACAGGCGTTTTTCACTTGCTGTTTTGGCTCAGAGTTTGTAAAGTCTTTTCTTAACAGGAAAAATTGAAGATCATAATCGGGGCCCAGCACAAAAGAGTGACATTACAGGAAAATGATAATTTCATTGTATGGCAATAGCAGCTAACTTTACTATCTGTTTTAGATTATTTTCAGTTTGAAGGTAACTAAGAGAAATATTTAAAGGCTACAAACTAAAAGACCAGTAAGAAATAATAAAAAAACAAATTAATAACTAAGTAAATGAAATAGTGTTGCAGAGCTAGGCAGTGTGTTGTAACTGCATGATGTGGGAGCTGGTGGATCTCATTGTGCTTCATAGTGACCACATCTGCAGCAAGTATTGGTTGCTTGAGGAACTCTGGCTCTGAGTTGATGAGCTAGAGCCTGAGCTGCAAACACCACGACACATCGGGGAGGGGGAGAGTTACCTGGACACTATGTTTCAGGAGGGAGTCACACCCTGTCAGTGGACAGGGTTAGGAAGGTGTGGATATTAGAAGAATCCAGGAGGAAGGAGCCTCGATGTTTGAGCTTGTCCAACAGGTTTGAGATTCTTGTTTCCTGTGTGGACGAGACCGGCGGGAGAATGAACAAACTGACTGAAATGCAATGGTACAGGGAGTCATGTGAGGTGGAGGAGTGGGGGAGGTGGTGGAGAAAAGAGAAATGTAGTTGTAATCAGGGATAGTATAGTCAGGGAAATAGACTGTTCTCTGTGGCCAGAATCAAGAGTCCTGAAAGCTGTGTTGCCTGCCTGGTGCCCAAGTTCAGGATATCTCATCTGGGCTGCACAGGAACTTGGAGTGGGAGGGGAAACAGTCAATTGTCCTGGTCCTTATAGGTGCCAATGCTCTTGATGCAAAGAGAAGGAAGAGGTTCTAATAAGGGAATATGAGCATCTAGAGCTAAATTAAAAAGCTGAACCAAAAAAGCAACAAAAAGATGATGGAGGGCTTGTCATATGAGGAGCAATTGATGATTCTGGGTCTGTACTCAATGGAGTTTAGAAGGGAGAGAGGGGAATATGATTGAAACTTATAGGATACTGAGAGGCCTGGATAGAGGGTACGTAGAGACAATTTTTCCACTAAGAGGACAGACTAGAACCGAAGTATCAGAGTGAAGGGACAACTCTTTAGAATTGAGATTGTCATTGAGTTTATTCAAGACAGAGATTGATAGGTTCTTGATTAATAAGGGGAGCAAGGATTATGGGGAGAAGGCAGGAGAATGGAGTTGACAGCCATGCTAGAATAGCTGAGCAGACGGGATGGGCCAAATGGCCTAATTCAGCTCCTATTTCCTATGGGTGTGTATTGCTGGGTTAAATTAAGCTGAGGAGTTTACTCATATCGTAACAGTATGTGTGCATGAGGGTGTGCATGAGGGTGTGCCTGAGTATGAATGTGTGCATGTGAGTATACTGAGCATGAGAGTATGTGTGTGTGTGTGTATTCTAGTGTTTGTGAACAGATAAACATACAAGCAGCTTTTGTGAATAAATTCAGTTTGTAAAGCTTCAAATGTAGAACTATACTCACTATAATTGAGATGTTGGTTATCAATTTTCCATAAGCATTTCCACGGCGTTGGTTGTTTGTCATTCAGGGCAGAGATTTATATAGCTGCAACTTTAGTTTTTTTCTTTGTTAACCTTATAATCTGTCTGTCATGTTTTATGTAGAAAGCTGAGATAAGTTAATGGAATTGAGCTGAGTGTAATTATAATAACTCGTGCTGACCACAGTGCATCTCTCTGCAGCATCTCTTGTGCTCTTTGTTCACTTCGGAGGCGTTATTCTGCAATTTTTCTTTCCTGGAGGCATTCATACCGGCATTGGCTCATCTTTGTGCAAGGGTCCATGCTCTTCAAAGGTGCTAGAATAGGTACAGCACAGGAGACAATTTTTCCACTAAGAGGACAGACTAGAACCCAAGTGTCAGGGTGAAGGGACAAATCTTTAGAATTGAGATTGTCATTGAGTTTATTCAAGACAGAGATTGATAGGTTCTTGATTAATAAGGGGAGCAAGGATTATGGGCCCATTGTGTCTGCACTGCTGGTTCGGCACTGCCCAGCCTCACCTTGTTTCCCACAATGGGAGTCCCAGCATAACCACTGGGACTGTGACCTCTGGCAAATTACACTCAGCAGCAGCACTCAGTTTGTGCTGGAAACCTGCTATTGGCAGAAAGTATCTCTGTCCCATCCTCTTCTGATTGTTGGTTGCTATTCCCCTCTTCTCCCCAGTCACCTCCCAATCAATTTGCCTCCTTCTCCTGACTGCTGCCTCTCACCTTATCATCTTGCCCTTCTCCCCACCCCTGTCGCATGGAGCTTATTCTCAACTCCCCCACTTGTTCAACTCTCACAACACCTACCAAGTGTGACTGCCCAATGGCCACGAAACTGGATTCCTCGTTGCCAGGGAGCGACCCAGCACAGGCATGTTGGGCCGAACAGCCTGTTCCTGTGCTGTACTGCTCTATGCTCTGAGTGCCTGTAGCTCGTGGAATGAAGTAAATGTGGTCTGAGGCTTACACAGTCTAGTGAGCAGTCAGCACCAGAATAAGCCAAATATACTCAGTGGAAGGCATTGGCGTTTTATGGGTATCCCAGACCACATAGGCCAAAAGATTTGACATCCTGTCCATTGCACAAATTGAGAAAATACGATGGATGATAAAAACAGTGGCTCTGCCACTGGCTGTGAGACTGTAGCTGAGTGAGATTTGAGCTAGAGGCAGTAGGTGTGACAATAAAAGAAGGATCTAGCACTGATAATCCTCAGTGAGGAATGAAACCAGCTTTCACTCTGATCTGTCTATATGACAGATCGAGATAGAGACAACAATCGTATCACAATTTACAAGTTGTTCATTAAAAAGAAAATCCCAAAGCAATAAATCTACAACTACAAAGTTATAAGAAACCTTGTACTTAAATTATTTCAAGTTACTTTACTATCTATTGGTTTGGATTAATTTTTCAATGTCAAATAATGAAGTATGAGGTTTCTGGATAGTGATTTATTGCTTCGGGATTTTTCATTTTAAACGAACAGTTCTTAACAATAATCCACTCATTCTCTCTCTACTCTCTCAATCAATTTCTGTTTGCATTTCGATATCTTGATGAACTCTCTTTGTTACATTTGCTTATTACAGATGCTGAAGCATTGCCTAAGCAGAGATCCTTGGGACTTGATTGCAGATCCAATAGTTATTGGTGCATCTTATAACAGATGGGAGGGTGATCCTCACTTCATTATAAAATATTATGCTCAAATAGCAAAGTTCCAGGTTTACCCCAAAATGAGTCTGACCTTGGTTCAATCCTCCATTCCTTTAAATCTGAGGGCGACACCTTGCCACTTACTTGGTGACACCATGGACTCACAGTATCTTCCATGGCTCAGCTCTAACCTCTGAGTTTATATATCCATGAATGGAGCCACTGCTGGTGAAGTCAGTATTTGTTGCTCATCCCTAATTGCCTTTAAGAAGGAGGTGTTGAGCAGCAGGCCTTGGAAACAGGGACACCCGCAGGATGTTAGGAAGGGAAGACTGTCAGCATTTAGACCCAGGATGTGAAGGAATGATGATATAGTTCTACATCTGATGTGTGTGCGTGTATCTCTGTGTGTGTATATATCTGTGTGTATATACATCTGTGTGTGTGTGTATATATATATATATATATATATATGATGTGTGTGTGGTATGTAGGTATGTGTCTATGTATATGTATATGTAAATGTGTTTGTGTATGTGTGCATGTATGTGTCTGTGTAAGTTTGTGTGTGTGCATGTTTGTGTGTGTGTGCATGGATATGTATGTGTGTGTAAGTCTTACCTCTACAATTGACTATTTCAATGCACTTCTAATTAGCATCCAGTCTTCCACCTTCCACAAACCTAAGGTCATTCAACACTCTGCTGCCTGCACCCAAAGCACCAGCTCAGGCATCTCCACTGCTTGCTGGTTTACATCAGCTCTAACTGAAACACTTCCTCCATTTTAAGATTCTTATTCTTATTTTTCATCCTCTCCCTGGCAATGCTCCCAGCTATCTCCCCATGTCCCCGCCCAAACTTTTTCAGCCCCTCAGCTCCCAGAGATCTTGTCACACTGTCATTCCTAACGGCTTGAGCAATCCCCATTTTAATCACACCATCATTTGGCAGCCACACCTTCAGTTACCTGGCTTCTCAGTTCTATAATTCCCTCATGATTTCTGCCCACCTTTCTAGCTCCCTTTCATTCTGTCAAGTGCTCTTTAAAACAAATCTCTTTGATTAAGCTGTTGGCAGATTGGTCTATTATCTCCTTAGCTGTCTCAGATTCAAATGCTGTAAAGATGAAAGACAAGAAGAAATTCTGGCTGTAACAGCTGCTCCTTTTTTGAGGTATTTCAGGTGCTGGAGGTGAATTTCTTGAATTCCAGGAGCAGCAATTACTGTTTTATGTGCTGCTGCTTTGTTTTGGAACTTTCGGGAAAAAAAGATCAAAACCATGGCACTCTTCAAAGGAGGAAGACAGACAAACACAGACATGGTCAGTGAGGGAGAAAGCAAAAAAAAACCTACACTGCTAACTGATGCAGCAGTGAATCTGCACAGTTACTGCCTTTGCTGTTTGAGTTCATGTATCTTTGGACATCGGAGTGCGTCTTGGAGAAATTAACAAACAGTGAAATTCACAGCTGACCCTGGAGGAACCTGTGTGGGAGAGCTCACAGCCCAGGAACAAATAAGTGCACGGTTTTTAACATGTAACCTTCTTGTAAGTCTACAGTAGTGATTAGAGTGGGTTATTTCTTGATGATATGTTTTATTCAGATCTGTCTGTTGATTACATTTTAAAAGTTTAAACCATAAGTACTAAGTTAACCTGAAACACTATTTTTTATGGTCCTATTTTCTGGATCTGTAGATTGTGAAGGAGCAAAGATGGCCTTTGCAGAGTGATGTGTTCTTCCTGTCAGATGTGGGAGTTTAGGGAGAGTTTCCATGTTACTGATGATTATGCCTACAGGAAATGTCTTTGGTAGGGAATCCTATCAAATCGCATGGATTGGTTGGAATGGCAATTAGAGGCGATAAGGAATTTATAAGAGCTGGGGGTGTGATGGATGGCAGTTAATAAGAAGGGAGAAAAGCCACAGATACAGTTAGGTAGATGCGTTAACTCCAGGAAAGGTAGGAGGGGTAGACAGGTAATGCAGGAGTCTTCTGTGGCTATCTCCATCTCAAATAAGTATGCTGATTTGGAAAATGTTGGGGGTGATGGACTTTCAGGGGAATGTAGCATAAACAGCCAAGTTTCTGGAATTGAGACTGGCTCATGAGGGGTATGTCGGGTTCCAAGTGATCGATTACGATAGGGGACTCTCTAGTCAGAATACAGACAGACGTTTCTGTGGCCAGCAATGAAAAATCAAAATGGTGTGTTGCCTGGTGCCAGGATATCTCAGAGAGGGTGCAGAATATTCTCAAGGGGGAAAGGGACCAGCAGGAGGTCGTTGTACACATTGGAACCAATAACATAGGAAAGGTAAAAGATGAGATTCTGAAGGGAGAATATAGAAAGTTTGGCAAGAAAGGGTAGCAATATGTGGATGACTCCCAGTGCTACGAGCTAGTGAGGGTAGGAATAGGAGGATAGAGGAGATGAATGCATGGCTGAGGAGCTAGTGCAGTGGAGAAGGATTCACATTTTTGGATCATTGGAATCCCTTCTGGGTAGACGTGACCTGTACAAGAAGGATGGATGCACCTGAATTGGAAGGGGACTAATATACTGGCAGAGAGATTTGCGAGAGCTGCTCGGATGATTTAAACTAGTAAGGTGGAGTTGGGGGGGTGGGAGGGGACCCTGGGAAATAGCGAGGAAAGAGATCATTCTGAGACTGGTACAGTTGGGAAAAGGAATGAGTCAAACAGCCAGGGCAGGCAGGAATAAAGTAGAGAACAAGGTAGGACTAATAAATTAAATGGCATTTACTTCAATGCAAAAGGCCCAATAGGGAAGGCAGATGAACTCAGGGCATGGTTAGGAATATGGGACTGGGATATCATAGCAATTACAGAAACCAGCTCAGGGATGGACAGTAGACAGGCAGGAGGCTGGAAGAACACAGCAAATCAGGCAGCATCAGGAGAAGGAGAAGTTAATGCTTCAGGTGTAACCCTTCTTCAGGACTGGACTGGCAGCTTAATGTTCCAGGAAACAAATGCTACAGGAAGGATAGAAAGGGGGGCAAGAGAGGAGGGAGAATGGCATGTTTGATAAGGGATAGCATTACAGCTGTGCTGAGGAAGGATATTCTTGGAAATACATCCAGGGAAATTATTTGTGTGGAACTGAGAAATAAGAAAGGGATGATCACCTTATTGGGATTGTATTATGGACCCCCTAATAGTCAGAGGGAAATTGAGAAACAAACTTGTAAGAAGACCTCAGCTATCTGTAAGAATAATAGGGTGGTTATTTTAACTTTCTGAACATAGACTGGGACTGCCATAGTGTTAAAGGTTTAGCTAAAGAGGAATTTGTTAAGATTTTACAAGAACATTTTCTGATTCAGTATGTGCATGTGCCTATTAAAGAAGGTGCAAAACTTGACCTACTCTTGGAAAATAAGGCAGGGGAGGTGACTGAGGTGTCAGTGGGGAAGCACTTTGGGGCCAGCGACCATAATTCTATTAGTTTTTAAATAGTGATGAAAAAGGATAGACCAGATCTAAAAGTTGAAGTTTTAAATTGGATGAATGCCAATTTCGAAGGTCTAAGGCAAGAACTTTCGAATGCTGATTGGAGGCAGATGTTCACAGGTAAAAGGATGGCTGGAAAATGGGAAGCCTTCAGAAACGAGATAACGAGAGTCCAGAGAAAGTATATTCCTGTCAGGGTGAAAGGGAAGGCTGGTAGGTACAGGGAATGGTTGATATGTTGGAAGAAGACAGAGGGTGGTGGTTGATGGGAAATGTTCATCCTGGAGTCCAGTTACTGGTGGTGTACCGCAAGGGTTGGTGTTGGGTCTGCTGCTGTTTGTCATTTTTATTAATGACCTGGATGAGGGTGTAGAAGGGTGGGTTAGTAAATTTGCAGACGACACTAAAGTCGGTGGAGTTGTGGATAGTGATGAAGGATGTTGCAGGTTACAGAGAGACATAGGTAAGATGCAGAGCTGGGCTGAGAGTTGGCAAATGGAGTTTAATGTGGACAAGTGTGAGGTGACTCACTTTGGTCGGAGTAACTAGAATGCAAAGTACTGGGCTAATGGTAAGAATCTTGGTAGTGTAGATGAGCAGAGAGATCTCGGTGTCCAGGTACATAGATCCTTGAAAGTTGCCACCCAGGTTGACAGGGTTGTTAAGAAGGCATACAGTGTTTTAGCTTTTATTAATAGAGAGATCGAATTCCAGAACCATGAGGTTATGCTGCAGCTGGACAAAACTCTGGTGCGGCTGCACTTGGAGTATTGTGTACAGTTCTGAGAAGGATGTGGAAGCTTTGGAAAGGGTGGAGAGGAGATTTACTAGGATGTTGCCTAGTATGGAGGGAAGGTCTTATGAGGAAAGGCTGAGGGACTAGAGGCTGTTTTCGTTAGAGAGAAGGAGGTTGAGAGGTGACTTAATGGAGTCATATAAGATAATCAGAGGGTTAGATAGGGTGGACAGGGAGAGCCTTTTTCCAAGTATGGTGACGGCGAGCACAAGGGGGCATAGCTTTAAATTGAGGGGTGATAGATATAGGACAGCTGTCAGAGGTAGTTTCTTTACTCAGAGAGTCGTAAGGGTAAGGAATGCTTTGTCTGCAACGGTAGTAGATTTGCCAACTTTAAGTACATTTAAGTCATTATTGGACAAGCATATGGATGTACATAGAATAGTGTAGGTTAGATGGGCTTCAGATTGGTATGACAGGTCGGCGCAACATCGAGGGCCGAAGGGCCTGTACTGCGCTGTAATGTTCTATGTTCTATAACTAAAGAAATTGAAGCTTTGGTTAAGAAAGAGAAGGAAGTATATGTCAGGTATAGACAGGACAGATCGAATGAATTCTTAGAAGAGTATAAAGGCAGTAGGAGTATTCTTAAGAGGTAAATCAGAAGGCCAAAAAAGGAGACCTGAGATAGCTTTGGAAAATAGGTTTAAGGAGAATCCAAAGGGTTTTTACAAATACATTAAGGACAATAAGGGTAACTAGGGAGAGAATAGGGCCCCTCAAAGATCAGCAAGGCGGCCTTTGTGTGGATCCGCAGGAGATGGTGGAGATACTAAACAAATATTTTGTGTCAGTGTTTACTGTGGAGAAGGACATGGAAGATATAGAATGTAGGGAAATAGATGGTGACATCTTGAAAAATAGACATATTACAGAGGAGGAAGTGCTAGATGTCTTGGAATGCATGAAAATATGAAAATGGATAAATCCCCAGGACCTGATCAGGTGTACCCTAGAACTCTGTGGGAAGCTAGGGAAATGATTGCTGGACCTCTTGCTGAGATATTTGTATCATCGATAGTCACAGGTGAGGTGCCGGAAGACTGGAAGTTGGCAAACGTGGTGCCACTGTTTAAGAAAGGTGTTAAGGAAAAGCCAGGGAACCAAAGACCAGTGAGCCTGACGTTGGTGGGGGACAAGTTGTTGGAGAGAATCCTGAGGGACAGGATGTACATGTATTTGGAAAGGCAAGGACTGATTAGGGATAGTCAACATGGCTTTGTGTGTGGGAAATCATGTATCATGAACTTGATTGAATTTTTTGAAGAAGTGACAAAGAGGATTGATGAGGGCAGAGCAGTAGACATAATCTATATGGACTTCAGTAAGGCGTTCGACAAGGTTCCCCATGGGAGAATAATTAGCAAGGTTAGATCTCATGGAATACAGGGAGAACTAGCCACTTGGATACAGAACTGGCTCAAAGGTAGAAGACACAGGGTGGTGGTGGAAGGTTGCTTTTCAGACTGGAGGCATGTGACCAGTGGTGTGCTGGGTCCACTGCTTTTCGTCATTTATATGAATGATTTGGATGTGAACATTGTAGGTATAGTTAGTAAGTTTGCAGATGACACCAAAATTGGAGGTGTAATGGACAGCAAAGAAGGTTGCTGAACAAAGAGACCTTGGAGTGCAATTTTGTAGCTCCTTGAAAGAAGACTCGCAGGTAGATAGGATAGTGGTATGCTTTCCTTTATTGGTCAGAGCATTGAGTATAGGAGTTGGGAGGTCATGTTGCGGCTGTACAGGACATTGGTTAGGCCACTGTTGGAATATTGTGTGCGATTCTAGTCTCCTTTCTATTGGAAGGATGTTGTGAAACTTGAAAGGGTTCAGAAAAGATTTACAAGGATGTTGCCAGGGTTGGAGGATTTGAGCTACAGGGAGAGGCTGAATTGGCTGGGCTTGTTTTTCCTGGAGCTTTGAAAGCTGAGGGGTGACCTTATAGAGGTTTATAAAATCATGAGGGGCATGGATAGGATAAATAGACAAAGTCTTTTCCCTGGGATCAGGGAGTCCAGCAATGGAGGGCATAGCTTTAGGGTGAGAGGGAAAAGATATAAAAGGGACCTAAGGGGCAACTTTTTCACACAGAGGGTGGTACGTGTATGGAATGAGCTGCCAGAGGAAGTGGTGAAGCCTGGTACAATTACAGCATTTAAAAGGTAGCTGGCTAGATATATCATTAGCATGAGGGGACATAGCTTTAAATTGAGGGTTGATAGATTTAGGACAGATGTCAGAGGTAGTTTCCTTACTCAGAGAGTAGTAGAGACATGGAACACACTGCCTGTAACAGTATAGACTCGCTAAATCTAAGGGCATTTAAATGGTCATTGGATAGACATATGGATGAGAATGGAATAGTGTGGGATAGATGGGCTTCAGGTTGGTTCCACAGATTGGCGCTACATCGAAGGCCAAAGGACCTGTACTGCGCTGTAATGTTTTTTTATGCTTTATGTTCTATGTTCTATGAATAGGAAAGGTTTACAGGGATATGGGCCAAGTGCTGGCAAATGGGAATAGATTAGGTTCGGATATCTGGTCAGCAATGATAAGTTGGACTGATGGGTCTGTTTCTGTGCTGTACATCTCCATGACTCTTGACTCTAAGTGGTTTGTGAAGCGTGAAGAGATAAGCTAGGGGAGGGTGGGGGTGGGGAGAGAATAGCATAGAGTACAATGGGTGAGTGGGGGAGGGGATGAAGGTGATAGGTCAGGGAGGAGAGGGTGGAGTGGATAGGTGGAAAAGGAGCTAGGCAGGTCGGACAAGTCCGGACAAGTCATGGGGACAGTGCTGAGCTGGAAGTTTGAAACTAGGATGAGGTGGGGGAAGGGGAAATGAGGAAGCTGTTGAAGTCCACATTGATGCCCTTGGGTTGAAGTGTTCCGAGGCGGAAGATGAGGCGTTCTTCCTCCAGGCATCTGGTGGTGAGGGAGCGGCGGTGAAGGAGACCCAGGACCTCCATGTCCTCGGCAGAGTGGGAGGGGGAGTTGAAATGTTGGGCCACGGGGTGGTGTGGTTGATTGGTGTGGGTGTCCCAGAGATGTTATATGAGAGGCACATGAGATGAACTGTTTAGGTACATGCTGCCCATTGAAGGGAATGGTGAAGGGAGTTAAAGTTTTGTTGAATTTATGTTATTTAAGAGGATGTTTGGCAGAGTTCTCCCTCAATTCTTCTTGACTTTGTTTGTTATAGTTTCACTTGGTTATTTGACACAGTTATTATGTTACCAGCTAATGGTAATACTAAAGGATTAGGCCTGGCTTGATAATGGTGGAGTTCAGTGACTCAACATTTTTGCAAGAGGCTGCCAATGTACTTTTAACAAAAGAAAAAAATGTATTAAGTAACCAATGAAACTCAAACTATATTACAAGCCACGCAGACTATTGGAATGATCTCATTGCAGATAGTGGAAAGAGAGAAATCACCCCTTTTTAACCAGCAATATCACTCCAGCAAGTATATCTTAGTAAAGACTCAGCTCTATCTCTGCATTAAACCTGGTTACTCAGCAGGCATGACGGTAATCTGTTTCCTTGGGGCATGTTTCTGTACATTTACTCAATGCAATGCCCTTTAGTTAACACCCCTCCCCAAGAACCTTAAACAATCTGCTAACTCAGTTCACTTATGACTTAATGTGGGTTCCCCAAATTCATGTCTTTAAGAGTTTTGTCAGATGTCTTCCTAGCTGACATCTCCACAGCCTTCTGTTTTTGGGAGCTCTATTTTTATTGACTCCAAAGCAGCTCAGGACTTCTGAATCGACTTCTGGACAAACACAGCAGGTCAGGCAGCATCTGAGGAGCAGGAGAATCGATGTTTCGGGATTTCATTAGAAATGAGGATCAGGAAGTCTGCCCAGCCCTGCCTGCTTTGACACTGTTAATAACTACTAATACCTTTGTCTCTAACCCTCTTCTCCCTACTTGTGGGCACATCCCTCTCTTACTCTTTGGAAGTCAAAAACTCAAATCAACAAACATCTTAGCTCTCCAGGCACTTAAATTACATGACTTCCTGCTTTGAACTCACTGTCCAATATCACCTTCTGACCTTTTATAAAGAAAATTGAAAATTCAAGGTTCATTTTTCCTCAACTTTAGAACCCAAGTCCTCAAATAACAACAATACATGAATAACCTTCTTGACACAAGTTGTATGTGTATGGTTGATGTCTGAATCAAGGAAAATGAGACTTAAGCATAGAACTCAGAGGCAGTCACTTTTGCGTAGGCTTGATTCATTAAAGGATTTGATTGACATTGGTAACCCCACTGCTTGCTGGGGAAGAGGATTCCACAGGCTAATTTAGTCTCAATGTTTCAGCAACTGATGTCAGGGAGAAAGAAAGCAAACCAACTCTATTGCTCATAAAGACAAGGTCATATAGCTCTGCAGATATTGCTAACCATCAGCACATAGAATCTCATTTATATAACAGACCGGCTTTGTAATTCTATTAACTTGTCAGCTATCTAAGGAGCTTACTCTTAGTTTAATCTGCCCAATTTTCTGTAATCTCAGACAACAATCTCCACTATAATTTAACAGCGGGTGATTCAGTAATGCTGAACTAGTGATATGTTAAGCTGTCTTTAAATATTTATTACTCATCTTGCTAACCCCACATATTAATTATTTGTTATTCAAATTGCACTAACCCAACCATTCATATTTATTATCTTTTTGTAGGTGCAACATTTGAGATTAAGTGCGGTGATAATTTCAGCCTTGCAGTCAATCAATAGTTGCAGAAAATCTTTTCTGACTTCCTACCTGATGACTTGACACAAAAGAGTTAATTTATTATCTCAGTGGTTTGTGGCTGTCTTAATTGAGGATTAGTGAGGTAAATCCTATTCAATCCAAACAGGGTAATCTAAAGCAGGCTTGTGAGCCACATTTAGGAGGCATCATGGATGGATCTAAGCTTCAAATATTTCATGCAAAAGTACTCACATATGAATCAGGACCAGGAATTCACCATTTGACCCCTTGAACCTTCTTCACCACTTGATAAGATCGAGGCTGAGCTGATTGTGACCTCAACTCCATTTCCATTTGCTTCCCTCGTCAATCAAGGAGTTTTCTAACCAAACCTCAAACATACTGAATGACTCTGCTTGCTGGGGAAGAGGATTCCACAGGCTAATTTAGAAAGGACAAGAAAGGCAACTTTTTTTTTATGCAGAGTGGTTCGTGTGTGGAATGTACCACCATAATGTACTACAACATTTAAAAGACATTTGGATATGTTTATACGTAGGAAATGTTTGGCAGCCAAGCACATGCAGGTGGGGCTAGGAGACAGTAAGGACTGCAGACGCTGGGGTGGCGTGGTGGCTCAGTGGTTAGCATTGCTGCCTCACAGTCCCAGGGACTCGGGTTCGATTCCAGTCTCAGGTGACTGTCTGTGTGGAGCTTTCACATTTTCTCCATGTCTATGTGGGTTTCCTTCGGGTGCTCAGTTTCCTCCCACGATCCAAAGAAGTGCAGGTTAGATGAATTGGCCATACTAAATTGCCTGTAGTGTTCAGGGATGTGTAGATTAGGTGCATTAGTCAGGGGCAAATATAGGGTAGGGGGATGGGTTACTCTTCTGAGGGTTGGTGTGGACTTGTTGGGCTGATATGCCTGTTTCCAAACTATAGGGATTCTATGAATAAATATAACCAAAGTCAATAGACGTGGAGCTGGAAAAGCACAGCAGGTCAGACAACATCCGAGGAACTGGAAAGTCAATGTTTCAGGCTGAAACCCTTCGTCAGGTTGGCGAGGGGGAGGGAACCCAGAAGTAAATAGAGGGTGGGGTGTGGGAAGGGTAGGTGGAATGGTAACAGTTGGATGTAGATAGGGGTTATTATGATTGGTCATTGGGAAGGGCAGAGTGGATGGGGAAGTAGGAAGATGGACAGGTCAGTTCAGGGAGGTAAGGAGAAGGGGGAAGGCTGGACATGGGATAAGGCTGGCGGGGGTGGGGGGGGTGAGGTCGAAGGAGTTTGAAGCTAAGTGGGACTACTTCAGTTTGGGAACATGGCTGGCATGGACTAGTTGGACCAAAGGGTCAATTTCCATGCTATATGACTCTATGACTATAAAAGATTTCTCTTTCTCACTGTCTTAAATTAGAGAAACCATTGGCGAGGGGTTAACCTAGAGTGCGGAGAATTTGTTTTGCCTTCATTAAATGGATTTTTGGGATTCCAAAGATTCATTGTAGAGGCTCTTAACTAGCACCTCCTTTCCTAAAGTTTCAAACCTGGCAAAATAACTTTCCACTAAATCTTGTCCTTCTCTTCCAACCTTCAGGCTTCTAAATTCTAATTGGCATCACTTGATCACAACTTCCTGATTTATCTCACAGCATTTTATTTTTATTCTTTCAGGCATTGTCCATGTTGTTGACAGTTTTTATATCCCTCCTCAAGGAATTTGTGCAAAATGTTGCCTGCATCGTGCCACCTTTATTAACACACTGATGATGGATATCCATACTAACCGCCTGAACCCTGCAGTTAGTGAAGAATTGAGTGAAGAGGGCAGGAGAGGATACAAAGTATTGATTGAAAGGAAGGGTTCAGATCATTTCAATGGCATATTAACTAATAATTGGTGCAAGAAAACATAGAAACATAGAAGACAGGAGCAGGAGGAGGCCATTCAACCTTTCGAGCCTGCTTTGCCATTCATCACAATCATGGCTGATTGCCCAACTCAGTAGCCTCATGCTGCTTTCTTCCCATAACCTTTGATCCCATTCACCCCAAGTGCTATATCTAGCCACCTCTTGAATACATTCAATGTTTTGGCATCAACTACTTCCTGAGGTAATAAATTCCACAGACTCACCCTCTCTTTGGGTGAAGAAATGTCTCCTCATCTCCATCCTAAACAGTCCACCTTGAATCCTCAGACTGTGACCCCTAGTTCTGGACACACCCTGCATCTACCCTGTCGAGTCCCGTTAGAATTTTATAAGTTTCTATGCCAGCAGAATTATATCCACTATTTCAGAAAGGGAACTGTCAGTGAACCTTTGGATGAAAGCTCTAAATGTTACAGGGGCAAGTTTGCCTCACACCTGTTTTGCATTTGGTTTTCAATTCTCATTCAGTGAGATCATGGTAATCTGTGGCCTAATTCCATATATGTGCCATTAGCCCATATTCTTCAATACCTTTATTAAACAAAAAAAATGATCAATATCAGGTTTTAAAGTTAACAATTAACAATCAGGAGGGTATTTTTAACAGACACACTACTGGAGAAGATCCAGTCCACCTCCGGCCTGTCCTTATTCAGATCTCCGTCATCACCCACTCCTCACCTCAAACCCCTCTGGTTAAACCTATCACAACTGATGGGTAGAGCTGAGGACCCACAACAGGAGAAAGCATCCAATGGAAACCATCCTATCTTCCTCGACCCCACTGCTTGTCCACCCAGCTTTGGTCTCTCATGGTGACCATTTCCAAATGAGCCAAGGCCTCTCATCCATGCCAACCCCAGGGGGTTGTGTCAAGAGCATCCAACTGCAGTTATGGTGCAATCCAAACAATGAGTCAAGGAGTCTGCACTGTTTCTGTTATAAGGACAGGTTGGATAGGCTGGGGCTCTTTTCCCCAGAGCACTGGATGGTAAGGGGGTGATAGAGGTTTATAAAATCATGAGGGGCATAAAGAAGGTCTTTTCCCCAGGGGAGGGGATTCCAAAACTAGAAGGCATAGGTTTAAGGTGGGAGGGGAAATGGGGTGAATTTTCTTTCACACAGGGGTGGTAAATGTATGGAACAGGCTGCCAGAGGAAGCGGTGGAGCTGGGTACAATTACAATATTTAAACAACATTTGGACAGGTATGTGGATAGAAAAGGTTTAGAGAGATATGGGCCAAACTCTATGACTGAACTTAAAGAACCACAGAAACATAAACAGAAACTGCAGGAGAAACTCAGCAGGTCTGGCAGCATCTGTGGAGAGAGAAGCAGATTAATGTTTCTGGTTCAATGACCCTTCTTCAGAATGGTGGCCCCATCTAGTCACCGACTGGCCTGATGCTTGACTCTGTAACTGTGCAGGTGCTACATAAATAAATAAACAGCAGCTGTCTCCTTGATGCTGTTGCCTGTGGAGCACCTTGAGGTGCCTTGTTATGTTGAAGATGTTACAGGAATATAAGAAAGGGTGAGGGCTTGTCACCTTCTAGAATGTTCCTCGAGTTTTCAGGAATTGAAGACAAATCTTTACAACTCTGCAATGAGCAACCCGAAAGGAAAACAATGTAAGGGGTATTAGAAATGCCACTTTTTCACTTTAGTTGAAAACTTGTATTTATTAATGATAGAAATGTTGTAGACAAAAGGGAAAAGCTGTTTGGTTGACTGTTAAGAATTATCCAATCAGATGGGAGGGAGGGACATGTTACCATAAGGGTGGCCAATGACGGGAATGTGGGAAGGCAACAGCTCAAGGTCATGTGATAAAATATTCTGCCATTCGCCAAATGTTGTTGTCATAGGAAAGTTTTTTTCTCTGCCAGGGGTCTGTTGTAAATTCTCCATGAGGACAATAAAAAGCTCAGTTTAACTCTTGAAGTTGACCTTACCAGGTGATGTGCTGTCAATGTTAAAGGATGAATGAGGTTAGACACAAGCAATGGTTCAACAAAGACCTGCTGATATAATATATTTGCATGGGACATTTGTTAGGTCAGTGACATGCAGGAACATATATAAAGATCCAAGTGTCACTATATATTACTGAAAGCTTCTATCAGCATTTTAAAAGTTTGCAGTTAGAATAGAATATTGCTGAGGCTCAACAGTATTCTGCATGAAAGGGCTTTAAAATCACATTGTAATTTATATATCTTTGCTGACCCTTATAAAAGATTGTTTGTGTAGTGCTTACTCTTCCAAAAAGCCAATCACATGGCTTTCTTGACCCAGTCTTTTTAATAAAATCAGCAGGAACCACATTCATAATCAAGCTGCTGCTGACTGAGCATCGCACCACTGTGTGCAGAGGACGTGGGAACTCTGCTGTATTCAGACATCAGCATTACTGCGCATTTAAATAACACTGCATTTACATAGCACCGTTAAAGTGGTGAAACATCCCAATGCAAATATCCCCAGAGTGTTAACTATCAAGACCTGACGCCGAGTAACATATCAGATGACCCAAAACTATATTTCAAAGGATGCTGGAGAGGAGCAGAGGGTATGTGGTGGAAACGGCAGAGTTTACAGCCAGAGCAGCACAGGGTCAATGATGCAAATCAGGAATGAACATAAGTGAGTGAAGAGATCTTCAACCAATGTCATTGTTTTCAACTCCTGCACCTTTTGACATTCTAACCTGCCTTTTTGAAGTTGCACAATGGTATATAAACTATATATATTTTATGATCAAGACCAAAATTATTCATTATGTTATTGACTTGCACTCTAATTTGACTGAGACATTTAACACACAGCTACATGAGGTAGTAAGGACCAAGAAAGCTGTGAGATTCAAATCTATCCAGGTCTGAACCAATTTGGCATTATTCTGATTTTCATTATATCCTTCTCAAAGGCATACGAGGTGCTCTTCAAATCTTAGAGGACTGCTTTTAAATACATCATCTCCAAATATCATTTATATATTGCAGAATCATAGAAGGAAGAGATGACACATCAAAATCAGACTATCCGTCGGAATCACGATGGCTTGGTTTTTCTTGCTGTGTCTTCATAAAGAAAACAAGATTTGCATTTAAATAAATGCCTTTCACAACCACTGGGTTAGAGACAAAAAAAAACCTGCAGATGCTGGAATCCAAAGTAGACAGGGAGGAGGCTGGAAGAACACAGCAAGCCAGGCAACAGAGTTACATCTGAAACGCCTCCAGCCTCCAGCCTCCAGCCTCCAGCCTCCAGCCTGTCTATTTCACAGCCACTGGCCAGCTGAAAGCACTTTACAGTCAATGATGTATTTTTGAAATGTAGTGACTGTTTCAATGCAGGTAAAATGGCAGCTAAATTGTACACAGAGATGTCACGCAAACAGTATACAACCGGCTAATCTGACTTCTGTGGTGTTTATTGAGGAATAAACACTGGACAGGAGATCGGGGATAATGTCCATTCAAACTGTGGCCATGGCATATTTTATTGTTCCTCTAAGAGGGGATTGATAGAAAGCCCCATGAACACTGTGGTACATTCTCAGTACTGCACGGGAGCATCAGCCATAATTTCTGTGTTCTCCTGACAACGGACCTTCTAATTTAGCAGGGAGAGCTGTGAGACATTAGTGACAAAGCAGGAAATAGCCTCGACAACAGCTGATGACTTGGTCAGTTCTGGCAATGAGGAGAATATGTGAACTTAAAGGAAGAAAAAGCAACTAAAAGGCGGATTTTATCTTTAGATGTCGCAGAAATAGGTGTTAGCAGATCAATGATCTGCTCTGCACACATTTTTGATCTTCCATTCCAGCAGATGGATGGTACTGGCATGTATTGTGTTGGACATACCCAGGTTAGTCCAGGACAATGGGCACATCTCAACACATCTCAAGCTTCAAGTATCTGCTCTAATCAGGTCATGGAGTTTTCAACAGAAATGAAATCACCTGTTTGGAACCAAGATGGTCAAAGTCACAATATAAAAACGGTACTTAGATTATGCAATGCAGAAACACGCCAATCAGCCCAACCTAACCCTGCCATCTTTATGCCCCACACCGTTCATCCTTGTATAACTCGATTATCTTACCTCTTATTACCTTATCCCCGAGAAGTGTGTCTAGTTTCCTCTTAAATATATTTTAACAATTTGCCTCACATGTGGCGATGAGCTCCACAATCTCACCAGCCCCTGGGGCGAAGACGTTTCTTCTGGATTTCACTGTAGCCAGTTTATACATGAACAGCCTTTTGCTTTCATCCTGTCTGTGAATGGAAGGACTAGACTGACCTTGCAGCCCAAGGTGGGTGCAGGTTTGAAAGGATTGGAGGGTACGTTCACCTCCCTTGGCCTACTCTCTGGGAAGGCCAGGCCTCCCCATCTGACGCAGTTTGTTGGGATGGGCTGGTAAATGAGAACCAGTTCTGTGGAAGGGAATAGTACTGGCACCATTGTTGGATGTGTTGTGGTCACACTGTGTCCCGCACATACCCAGGATGGTGCTCACACTGTACAGGACAATGTGCACACCTCAACACATCCCAAGCTCAGTGGTTGGCACTGCTACCTCACAGCTCCAGGTTTGATTCCAGCCTCGGGTGATTGTCTGTTTGGAGTTTGCACATTCTCCCTGTGTCTGCGTGAGTGCTCTGGTTTCCTCCCACAATCCAAAGATGTGCAGGTTAGGTGAATTGGCCATGCTAAATTGCCCATAGTGTTCAGGGATGTGTAGGTTAGGTGCATTAGTCAGGGGTATATGTAGGATATAGGGTGCATCTAGGTGGGTTACTCTCCGGAGGGTTGGTGTGGCCTTATTGGGCCATATGGCCTGTAGAGATTCTATGATTCTATCCCATTATCTCTGATTTCTGTCCAGGGATGCTGCCAGACCTGCTGAGCTTTTGTTGCTTTTTCTGGTTTTGCCCCTGGTTGCCCTAACAGACTATTGAAGGGATGGTGATGTGTTGTGGTTCTGTGCTGGTTGAACACTCTGCCAGGGGATCTACACAATGCCCCTTGTAGGCTCTACTGAAAGATGCTTAAATAAGAAGAGTCCTGTTAACCTTTAAAAATGAATTTACAGGGTCGGTAGGGTCTGCCTTGTTGCAACTCCACCCCCAAACCAGGAAAACACCCATTCACTGTGAGAGCTGCCAATCAGCTGCCCACCCGATAGTGTTGAGCTCCTGCATGGCATAGGAATGGAGGCCAGATTCAAACATGGGAGGGGCCGCCTGACCTGACCTTCTGGAGCTGTTCAGTTCATTTCCAACCCCTTTCAGGCATAAGTCAAACATTTTCCTCAAATTATTATCAAAATAAAAAGTGCCAGGGAGAAGGGGACCCAGTCAAACCCCGCACCTTTGAAACCGTGGCCACCATCATCCCGTCTCTCTGCTGGGCTAATTGGGAATAAAGGGTTGGATTTTAGTTTCACTGACAGCCCAGAACTACAGGAGTAGCCTGTGGAGAGTGGGTGACTTCTAGAAGTCTGGTCTCCACACACATTGTGAAGGTTTTAACACAGGTAATGGTAGGGCCCCGGGTAGTGTTGTCGAACTGAGACACCTAGGGGTGCAGGTCGATAGTTCATTGAAAATTGAGTCGCAGGGCGACAGGGTGCTGAAGGAGGCATTTAGCATGCTTGCCTTCATTGGTCAGATCACTGAGTGCAGGAGTTGGAATGTCATGTTATCATTGTACAACACATTGATGTGGTCATTTTTGGAGTACTGCTTACAATTCTGGTTGCTCTGCCATAAGAAGGATATTGTTAAACTGGGAAGGGTACAGAAAAAAATATTGCAGGGATGTTGTCAGGACTGAAAGGCTTGAATTATAAGGAAAGGCTGGATAGGCTGGGGCTTTTCACCCTGGAGTGTAGGAGTCTGAGAGGTGAGCTTATAGAGATTCATAAAATCATGAGGAGCATGGATAGGGCGAATATCCAAGGTCTTTTTGCCCAGGATAGGGCAAAAAGGGCATTGGTTTAAGATGAGAGGGGAAAGATTTAAAAGGGACCTGAGGGGCAACCTTTTTCCAGAGAGGCTGGTGTGTGTATGGAATGAGCTGGCAAAGGAAGTGGTAGAGATAAGTACAATTATAACATTTAAAAGACATTTGGACAGATCCGTAGATAGGAAAGGACCAAAAGAGAAAATGCTGGAAAATCTCAGTAGGTCCGGCAGCATCTGTAAGGAGAGAAAAGAGCTGGTGTTTCGAGTCTAACTGACCTTTTGTCAAAGCTGCTTTTATCCAAGGTTTAGAGGGATGTGGTCCTAATGCAAGCAAATGGGGCTAGTTTAGTTCAGGAAACCTGGTTGATATGGATGCATTGGACTGAATGGTTTGATTCCATGCTGTATGACTCTATGACTCTATGAGTGAAACCACAGACCACTGTGCTGCTGTGAAGCTAGGCTGATAGCTCAGATGTCCAGCCTAACTGCGAACAGCCTGGAAAAGAACTGTGGGGTCAGTCCCGAGTTCAGGGTTGTACCCTAGGCAATGGTGGCTTCAGATCCAGAGGCTGATCTGGGCATTGAGCAGATGACTGACCTCGGTGGAGAGACTTGATTGCAGAATGGGGCAGTCCAAGTAACAGGGGATTTCTTTTTAATCGTTCATGGGAGATTGTCGAGTAACAAGATACTACCAGAAGTCTGAAATAAAAGCAAAATGCTGGAGACTCTCAGCAGGTCTGGCAGGATCTGTGGAGAGAGTAAGAGTTAGCATTTCCAATCCAATGTCTCTTGCTCAGTTCATGCTGCTTTGATGTCAAGGTCAGTCACTCACAGTCAATCACATCTCCAGCACTGCTTAGCATCTTTGGAGCAAGACTGTAATGAGGTCAGGAGCTCTGGAGGAACTGAAACTGGGTGTCACTGAGCAGATTATTGTTCAGGTACTGCCTGATAGCACTGAGATAATCTTGGTGTAAAATGGATGGTTGAGGGGAGTGTGTGATTGTATGGTGTAAGACAGGACACAAACCCTAGCGTTTTGACAGGCAGATGGGATTAAATATTCGGGGTGGAGTGGTTGGTTTTAGAATTGTGTTTGTCCCAGGTGGTAAGCCTTATTGGTAGGAGCTTGAGGTATACAGGAGGGTGGAACACAAGAAGGGTCCTGAAGAAGGCTTACACCTGAAACATCGACTTCCCCATCTCCTGCTGCCTGGCCTGCTGTGTTTTTTCAGCCTCCTGCCTGTCTACTGAGGTATACAGGGGACCACCTCTGGCTGGGAAGGTTGGCTGAGGGGGAGGTTGACTCAAAGATAGGAAGTTGGGGTGGGGATGATGTAGGGGGCTTGTAGGGATGGCTGTTGGGGAAGTAATATGTGTCAAAGGCCAATGGAGGGGGTGATGAACACAAGTCTTGTGGTGAGGTTGGGGAAGATTACAGGTTTCGGTCCCTGTTTGCGGCTAGGGTGGGATACCAGTGACTGGAGGTGGGAGGAGAGCATGTCTACTCATAGGGGTGTTGCCCAGGCAGGCATGACAGATCTAGCAGACACTTGGACAGGCCTTCAGCTTCCAGCTACATGAGTCATTAACCTGCAGGGAGGTCCAGCTATTCATAATCCAATTCAAAACAATGATGGTCAATTGTAATGTGTTTTAATATTCAACATGCTCTCCTCTGTCCTTGGTGTGGATTGGTCAATTTCCCAGTGCCCTCTCTTCATTGACAATAGGAACAGACAGATTGACGTCAGGTAGTGTCCTGGTAGATGGATCGTCAACGCTTTAAATTACCTTTAGACCCAAACCCATTCATTTTGGGATTAAGTGGAGCCCAACTCCCATCCAGTAAGGTTTCTGACCTTGCAAAGAGAGGATGTAAATTTGAAAAATTCAACATCATCCCAACATCAGCATGGGGCCCATATTGCCAGATTCACAGGCTCAAACCATATTTGGGTTTGCGCCCCATTTAAATATTCAAATATCGTTTTTAAACCTTCCAGCGCAGTTTTTTAAAATTATTGTTGTTTCAATTGCAGAAGCCTCAGCTCAGCAGAACAGACAGGTGTTATAACACTTCCAACTCTTTCCTCACTTGTAGTGATCAGAGAGATCAGATATTTCACACTTTATGGGCCTTATCAGGCAAGGTTATTGTGCTTGAAGGAAAACCACCAAGGAATCATATTCACATTGGTGGCATTCACAGTGAGTTTTAAAGAATTTCTTTATATAAAATTTATGAGGATACATTGTTTTTGTCTCTTTCGATGTGGTTCTAGTTTGAATCCATAAGGAGAACCATAGAATCCCTACAGTGTGGAAGCAGGCCATTTGAGGCCATACTGACCCTTCGAAGAACGTCTCTTCCAGACCCACACACCTGTAACCCTGCACTTCCCATGACTAACTCACCTAGCTTGCACATCCCTGGACACTATGGGCAACTTAGCATGGAGAATCCACCCTAAACTGCATATCTTTGGAGGAAACTGGAGCACCCAGAGGATACCCACGCCAGCACGGGGAGAATGTGCAAACTCCACATGGGCAGTCACCCAAGGGTGGCATTGAACCTGGGTCCCTGGCGCTGTGAGGGTGAATGTGGGCACAGCTGTACCTTATATATTCATAGTTCACTTTAGCAGCTACATATGTTAAAACTCAACTGTCTCAGGTTGAACTGATTTTCACTCATGGGATGTCCAAAACACTTGTACACTGTAGATCTGGTAGGAAACTTTGTTTGGAAATGTTTGGGGCTTTTTTAGGTATAGTTCCGGGACAGATTTAGGGAGAAGGTAAGGCACCTTTTGGAGGAGAGGGTGAACTTTGGGAGAGGGCAAGTGCCCTTTGGAATTGTAAAATATCGACATAAATATACATAAGAGGGGCATAAACTCCTTGAAACTGCCAGGCTCATTAGAGACCTTTCAAGACATTCACCAAGTAAACTGTTGAGATAGTTTTTAAGGTAGCTGTTAAGAGAACAGTCAAGATAGCTTACAAATGGAAGTGTCAAGCTGTCAAGGCATTTAAAAGTCCTGCCCTTTAACTTTAATAAGACATTGTAATCGGCATTTAAAAAACAAATCAGTGTTTGTTGTTTCACTCTGTCTGGTGATGCAAGTCTCAGTGCTAGCTTTACAAGGTTCGTGTGATGTGAAATATCTCATAGTCTTTCAAAAACATCGTCCAGCATCTCTTCACAACTTGACTGACAGCTCCAGTTAGTTACAAACTCTTGAAATGGAGCTATTAATTCTGATGCATGGTTTTTAAAATCAAGAACTATTGGAAGTGTAGTGCGGTGCATGTATTTTATCAATGAATTTATTTTTAAAACCATGCATTCATCTTTTTTATACTTAATTTTAGCATGGTTCCTGAGGTCTGCATACAATGTATACTGAATTAGTTCACATGTTAGGTGGAAGGGAAAAGAGTGGGGTTGTGGGTTGGCATGAGCTGGCACAAAGTTGGCAAAAGGAATATAAGGGAGATGGGGGTGGGTGGAGAGGCATCGGATGGAATGTCAGATGTGGGGATGGTTATGGTGGCATAAACAGTGGGTGCTGGGGCTAAAACAGGCCTCATAAACCATTTGTGAACACTGACACCTTGTATAAAGCCAGCCAACACCACAAGGAAGAATCAACCTCAGCGTGAGGGATTGCTGATGACTCCGATGGGGATTGAGGAATATGATGTGGTGTTGTCAGTATTCAGTGCTGGGGGTTTTCTGAATAAACTCTGGGCTGGTAGCTTGCACCAAGATATCACCAAGTTAAAGGCTTCAGTGAGCAAAAATCTCTCCACAGGAATCATCTGAAAAATAGACCTGAAAAACATCTGAATAAAACCAATGCATCTCCTCATTCTCCCTCTCCCACATTCACGTACCAGCACTCTTCCTGCTTCATGCTAAACACTGGGGGCTATCTTCCTTAGTGCTTGCTCATAACTCTGAACTGCATAAAATTAGACACTAGAAGGGGACCTTTCAAATGAGGATGGCAGGGGATTGGCACTAGATAATGGAGCTGGGCTACAGCATGGGCCAAACCTGCACCATTACAGATCTGTGATTCTGCAAAGTCTCAGGTCCCACTAGCTCCGATCAAATCTCAAGTCTCTGGTTCCAATTTAATGAGGATCCCTGAATGCCAAATGATGTTGATTGAGACCTGACAAAGTTCAGTTTGGCTGACACCTGACAAAGTTCAGTTTGGTAATGTCTGCCATGGGGCCTGTTGGTGGGAGGAGGTGAGAGCAGTGGAGTGGGAGCGAGCTGAATCTGGCAGCGGCTCCCAGCTCCTCGTTGAGCTAAGTAAACGAGACTCACTGGCCAGTTTGCTCTGAATGCTCTGAACAAATTTAGCAAGTGGAGCACTTGAATGAACGCAGGGATGCCCACTCCAACATTGAAATGAAGCTAAAACACATTTTAAGTTCCATCTGAGACAATCTCAAAAGAAGGCCATGTGCATGTCTCCTTCTTAAATCCATCACTGTAAAGGGAGACCAACGCGTATAGTATAACAGCCTTTAGAAATTATTCATCAAGGATATTTATGCTTCAAAGACTGTAATTTCATGCTTTTCTGTTTTAAAATGTAAAGCTTGCCCAGACGTTTGCTGAAGATTATTAAACCACAAACACCATTCATATTAAGTGAAGTAGCCCATTATGGAAGTCTTTAGAGTGTCACCAAATTACGAGTGGCTGTCTTTCAAAATGAAGTTATGTTCACTAGCAAGCGAAAATAAAAACAACATCTTGGTATGAACGGAGTTCAAGATTTCTTTGAAGGAGTGTATTTGTACTGTGTCTTTCCTTTTCAGATTTAAACAAAACATGTCCTGAATACTGGGCTGTCAACGTATTTTGAAGTACTTTATTCTGTGGGAAGGTTGGGTAGATTTTCTGACAGGAATAGTGATGAGTCTGTTTGTTCTTATTACTCCACAGAGCTTTGCACATGGAAACCCAGATGTCACACCCCATGGGGTGCAGTACGGAGGCATAACCAGAGCGTAACCCCGAGACAACAGTGTATTGATGAAAGCTTCCAATGTTGCAGTATTATTGTTGCTGTAAAAATCCTTGAAAATTTTATATCGTAACGATACAATTGAAAGGTTTTTAATATTGTGTTAGGTTCATAATTATTCATAAACAACCTCACTGAACCTGAAAAGCTAATTTTCTTTTTGTGAAATATCACCGCCCTCCATTATGTAGAAAAATCCACATATTTTATTATAAATCATTTCAAATTTATCTATTCTTACATTTTAGCTTTTATGTTTTATTTGTCATTTACATAAATGACCTGGATGTGAATGTACAAGGCATGATTAGTAAGTTTGCAGATGATACAAGATGAGAAGGTATCATTGATGGTGATAGAGGTTATCACAAGTTACAGAGGGATCTTGATCAGACGGAGAAGTGGGCTGTGGTTTGGCAAATGCAATTCAATGCAGATAAGTGTGTGATGTTGCACTTTGGAAAGTCAAACCAAGGTAGGACTTATACAATAAATCATAAGGTCCAGAGAAGTGTTATGGAACAGAGGGCCCTATGAGTACAAGTACAGAACAACCTCAATTATCTGAGTGAGATAGGTGGGGAGTATTTTGTTTGGAAAACCAATTGTTCGGATAACTGATCGTTCGGATAACAGATAATGCTTTTATGTGACCTTGAGATCTTGTTCGGATAATCTGAAATTTGGATAATTGAAGTTTGGATAACCGAGATTGTTCTGTACATAGTTAGTTGAAAGTGGTGTCTTGGACAGGCTGGTGAAGAAGGCATTTAGCATGCTGGCTTTCATTGGTCGAGGTATTGAGTACAAGAGTTGGGACGTTATGTTACGGTTGTATAAGTTGTATGAGGCTACTGTGTGCAGTTTTAGTCACCCTGTTGTAGGAAATATATGGTTAAACTGGAAAGAGTGTAAAGAAGATTTACAGGGGTGTTGGCAGGACTAATAGGTCTGAGTTATAGAGAGAGGTTAGCCAGAATGGGACTTTATTCCTTAGAATATAGGAGAATGAGCGTGACCTTATTGATGTGTATAAAATCATGACAGGCATATAGAGGATGAATGCAGATAGTGTTTTTCCCAGGGATGGGGAATTGAAAACTAGAGGGTGTAGGTTTAAGGTGAGAGGGGAAAGATTTAAGAAGAACCTGAGGGGCAATTTCTTCACATGGAGAGTAGTGCAGATATGGAATGCACTGCCAGAGAAAGTGGTTTATAAAGGTACAATAGCAACATTTAAAAAAAAACATTTGGATGGTACATGGATGGGAAGGGTTTTGAGAGATATGGACCAAATGTGGGCAATTGGAACTAGCTGAGTGGGCACCATGGTCGGCATGGACCAGTTTGGGCTGAAAGGCCTGTTTACATGCTGTACTACTCTATGACATTATAAGAATATCTTAATCTAATCATAGCCATTTATTTTACGGTGAATGGATTCAGCACTTTTAACTTCCTTATGTGTGGAAACATCAACATGATGGGAGTGGACAGTAACTCAATGAGCACTGCTGCCTCACAGCTCCAGGGATCCGACTTTGAATCCAGCCTCAGGTGACTGTCTGTGTGGAGTTTGCGCATTCTCCCCGCGTCTGCGTGGGTTTCCTCCGGGTGCTCCGGTTTCCTCCCACAATCCAAGATTTTAGTTAGGTGAATTGGCCATGCTAAATTGTCCATAGTGTCCAGGGATGTGCAGGCTAGGTGGATAGACATGGAAAGTGCAGGAATGGGGTGGGCCTGGGTGGGATGCTCTTTGGAGAATAGTGTGGACTTGATGGGCTGAAAGACCTGCTTCCACACTGTTGGGATTCTATGATTGGCTGTTTATGGTATGCCTAGATATCCACTTGATTGAGCTCTAGATTTAAACTGTAGTTGGGAGAGAGGAAAGTTATACTGGACATATTACGAGATCTTTGAGTTTTTCTCAAGATCAGTTGTGAGTGCACTTGCTTCCGCACTGTCAAACCGAGCTCTGCATTATTTATAAGGAGGATGTTGTGAAGAGTTTTTTTTCTGTGTGAGGTTTTAATCTTAACTGAACAAACTAATCAGGGCAAGGATCACACTGTGACATGTGAGATTGCGTTGGATTCACTTTCATTTTGTGGGGTCTGTGAGAATGACAGACGGGAATGTTCACGCAGGCACCATTCAATAGAAGCAAAGTTGTGCTGGCTCTTGCATTTTTTTTTGTCACTCCATAGATCTGCCATCAGCCCTGCATAGAAATAGGCCATTCTGCCCCTTTAGTCCATGCCAGTGTTTTATGCTCTACATGATCTTTTCTCTGCCTTTCCTTCTCCTGTAATAGTCTTCTCGCTCAGATCTAAAGTGGTGTGCAAATGAAACAAGATTAGATTACTTTACTTTAGATTAGATTACTTTACAGGAAACAGGCCCTTCGGCCCAACAAATCCACACCGACCCGCCGAAGCGCAAACCACCCATACCTCTACATTTACCCCTTACCTAACACTACGGACAATTTAGCATGGCCAATTCACCTGACCTGCACATCTTTGGACTGTGGGAGGAAACTGGAGCACCCGGAGGAAACCCACGCAGACACGGGGAGAATGTGCAAACTCCACACAGTCAGTCGCTTGAGGCGGGAATTGAACCTGGGTCTCTGGCGCTGTGAGGCAGCAGTGCTAACCACTGTGCCACCTTGCTGCCCACAAGGATAAGGCGAGAGAAATCATTTGCTCACGCAGAGTAGTTAAGACCTGGAATGCACTGCCTGGAGATGTGGTGGAGGCAGATTCAACCTAGGCATTCAAGAGGGGCATTGGCTGGTTATTTGGATAGTCATGGTGCGCAGAGATATGGGGAAAAGGCAGGAAATTGGTTGTAGGATTTACAGCTGGTACAGGCACGGTGATCTGAATGGTGTACTTTTCAGTCATAATAATTCTGTGATTCTGAACTGCTTGCCTAGTTTCCCCTTAAGTATATCGATACCGCTCACTGTGTTAGTAAGCTCCACACTCTCATCACAGCTTGGATGAAACTGTTTCTTCTGAATTTTCAATTGGATTTCTTGATGCGCATCTTAAGTTGAAGGCCTCTGGTGATGCTCTTCCTCTCAAGTGGAAATGTGTTTTTTGGATTCATAATTTTAAAAACACGTATGGCATCACCCCTCAGTCATTTTCTTTCAATGGAGACAGCCTACCAGAATATACGTTCCTGATATGGACTTCTGATGTCATCTGAGTAAATCTTCTCTGCATTCCCTTTCAATGATAAACTACATTTTTAACACAGCGACGAGATTTGCAGGCAGTACTGTCAATGCAGCCTAACCAAAGTTTGAGGTGAGTATGGCCTACCATAATGGTGGGTATGGGATTTATCCAATTGGATAATTCTTAACTGTCAGCCAAACAGCCTTTGCTCCTACTCCACAACGTTTCTATCATTAATAAATACAAGTTTTCAAAGAAAGTGAATAAACCCGATGTATTTAATACCCCTTACACCATTTTCCTCTTAGGTTGCTCATAGCAGTGTTGTGAAGATTTGTCTTCAATTCCTGAAAACTCCAGGTACGTTCTAGAAGGTGACACGCCCTCACCATTTATTACATTTCTGTAACACCGTCAATATAGCAAAGCATCTCAAAGTGCTTCGTAGGCAACATCAGCAAGAACGAGGCTGTTGCTTGTTTACTTCTTTATGTGGAACCTCCACAGTTATAGTGCCAAGCAACAGCATTGCCAGTGGCTAAATGGGACCACTGCTCTGAAGGAGAGTCACTGCACCTGAAATGTTAACTCTGCTTTCTCTTCACAGATGCTGCCAGGCTTGGCTGAGTTTTCTCTGGCTATTTCTGTTTTTGTTTGCAACATCGCAGTTCTTTGTGTTTTTTAAAATTATAGCAGGATCTCCAGGTTTGCTGCTGTCTCATTAATAATGGAAGAGGTCGGCTCCAAGATATGTGTAAAACCCTGTTTCTGTGCTCCTTCTCACCGTGTTCCTGCTGCACCAGTCTGATCTCAGGAGCTGATTGGAGACTGGTGCAATTATAACATTTAAGAGGAATTTGGATGGGTATATGAATAGGAAGGGTTTGGAGGGATATGGGCCGGGTGCTGGCAGGTGGGACTAGATTGGGTTGGGATATCTGGTGGGCATGGATGGGTTGGACCGAAGGGTCAGTTCCCGTGCTATACATCGCTATGATTCTATGGTATTATTGCTGGACTGTTACTCCAGAGACCCAGGTAATATTCCAGGGCACCCAGGTTCAAATCCTGCCTTGGCAGATGGTGGAATGTGAATTCAATAAAAACCTTGGTTTCAGATTCTAATGATTATTGTGAAACCATTGTCAGAAAAAACCCATCTGGTTCATGAAGGAAATCTGCCACCCTTACCTGGTCTAATCTGTATCTAACGCCAGACCCCACAGCAATGTGATTGACTTTCAACTTCACTCTGGGCAATTAAAGATCGGCAATAAATTCTGGCCTGGCCAACGACATCCAGGTTCCCTGAATTAATATTATTTAAAATATCTGTTGAAAGTATCATCTGATTCCTCTGCAACAAATTATGTCCTCCAGAAGCTGGCACCTTTCCTCTCCATTCCCCTCCCATTGCTGCAGTCCACTTGCGCAATATGCCTGCCCACATGCAGATCCTACCTCTAAACATTCCCATAAACTGCATCCACTATGTGTCTCTGGGGCTGGTGGCAGCCACTGGAAAATCAAATATGGGTGTGCCTTTGTCGTCACTATCTTCATCCCCTTTCTCCACCACCTGAGAAGGTTCCAGTCCCTGAGTCTGTGAAAAGGAGCAAGCAAAAGATGATCGTGCAGTGTGCAGAGTGGAGAATGTGAAAAGTGTGGCTTTCAGAACCTCTACATCAGGATGGCTGTGGGAAGATAGAAGGAAGATTCAATATGGAAAGGCACTAATCTTCAGTCACCTCACTATTGGTAACTCCAGCCTCAATAATAACACTTTCAAATACGGAGGAACCTTGATTGACATGGGCAGGGAGTATTTTGTTCAGATAAGTGAATGTTCGGATAATCGAATGCTGGATAACACAGTCTGGCCAAGCATCGGGACCTTGCAATCTTGTTCAGATAATCTGAAATTCAGATAATTGAATACCAGATAATCGAGCTTCGTCTGTAATGGGCAACAGTGTCATCTCCTCTAAGGGGGTCAGGACATGCAACTGCATGCATTCTGCTCTGCTCGATTCCTGCTGTGTCTGATTGTGTCCTTCTTTGTCCTGTGAGAGATAGAGGGAGAGAAGTGGATCAGTGAGTATTTTACAACCTGTTTCCCTGCTGTAGTTGTCAGGGTAGTTGAATAGCCAGCAGTATGTGCACGCTGTGAGATGAGGCTGACAGCAGTGATATGTGCCAGGGTACAGGGAAGCTGTGAATGTTGTGTCTGATTGTTGTAAATGAGCGATGGAGATGTTGTGAATTGAACAGTGCCTGAGCCTATTGATGCAGGACATGGGGTTTCAAAATTAATTCGTAGACCTTTACTGCTCGAGTGAGATAGTTGAGCTTCTTCTGAGACTACGATCAGGTTCTTTGGAATGAACTTCCATTGAATTTGTTCTCCCTGCCTTCTCAGAATGGGTTTCAAGGCTTTTCCACTCCACCCCTACTCATGCCTGAAGATGTTGGACATCTCTCTTATCCTATTCCCTCGAAGGACACCAGTGCGGTGTCAGAGAACTTTGGTGTAGGTTTTCTCCTATAGTCAGCCACTGTGGCAATTGGCAGTTATTCCCAATGATTATAGTTAGTCCAACAGTCACAATGTACCTTTTCTTTAAGCAGTGTCCACTGACATTAAGTGGTGTCAGAAACCATCTTCGACCCCTGTAGACAATGAACAGTGCAGTTTGTGTTGCGCTTTTCCAGCAACACATTTTCAGCTCTGGACTACGATAAGGTCAAGGAGATTTTGTTTTCACCAAAATTAATGGATAGAAAATGGGACAGGGGCACAATTTGCATTACACCTGCTCCCCATCCCCCAGCATGAGTCAAATACACTGCAAGTGGAAAATCTTTTATTTCTGGCTGGAATGTGTATTGATGAGGAAGGGCAGACCCACAGCAAATGAAGTTTAACAAGGAAATGCACAGTGACAATTTTTGTGCGGAAGCGGGAGGAAGGGCAATATAAGATAAAGGACGCATTTCTTAAGAGAGTGTAGGGACTGAGAGATTTGGAACTTCAGGTTTCCAAATCAATGAAGTGGCTGGGTAGTTCAAAAAGTGGTTTGAAAGGCATTTGTAATCTTGGGCTTTTGAAAGGATTACATGATAAAAAAGCAAGAAATCTATGATGGTGCTTTGTACAACACTGGTTTAAACTCTGCTGGAGTATTGTGTTCAATTCTGGGCAACACACTTTAGTCAATATCTTCTTCAACAAGGGTGGGTGAATCAGTAATGTGGTTTATTTATTATAAGTTAGGACTATTTACAGATAGTGTTCACTGGGAGCTAAACATGGTCCATCTGATTGCTATCACTGCTGCTTGTGACTACCTAACAGGTCATGGGACTAAAATACCAAAACTTCTCAAGGTATCTAATGATTGGCAACAGTTTAAGGTATGCCCTCATAACACTATATCATAACAGGAATGATGAGAAGACTGTCGAAAGGGTGCAGAAAAGATTTACTGAATAGAGCCACGAGGTTATGCTGCAGCTCTACAAAGCCTTGGTTAGATCGCTCTTGGAATATTGTGTTCAGTTCTGGTCTCGTCATCATAGGAAAGATGTGGAAGCTTCAAAGAGGGTGCAGAGGAGATTTAGATTATATTAGATTACCTACAGTGTGGAAACAGGCCCTTCAGCCCAACAATTCCACACCAACCCTCCGAAGAGAAACCCATCCCCCTGTATTTAACCCTGACTAATCCACCTAACACTCCGGGTAATTTAGCATGGCCAATTCACCTAACCTGCACATCTTTGGACTGTGGGAGGAAACCGGAGCGCCCGGAGGAAACCCACGCAGACACGGGGAGAATGTGCAAACTCCACTCAGACTGTTGCCCAAGGCGGGAATTGAACCCAGGTCTCTGGCGCTGTGAGGCAGCAGTGCTAATCACTGAGCCACCATGCCGCCCCATTTACCAGGATGCTGCCTGGACTGGAGGGCATGTCTTATGAAGAAAGGTTAAGGATTTAGGGCTTTTCTCATTGGAGAAAGTGAGGACTACAGATGCTTGAGATCAGAGTCGAAGAATGTGTTACTGGAAAATCACAGCCGGTCAGGCAGCATCCAGGCAGGTTCCTCATGGAGGGCTTATGTCTGAAATGTCTACTCTCCTGCTCCTCGGATGCTGCCTGACCGGTTGTGCTTTTCCAGCACCACATTCTTTGACTTTTCTCATTGGAGCGAAGAAGGATGAAAGGTGGCATGATAGAGGTGTACAAGATGATGAGAGGCATAGATAGAGTGGGTAGCCCGAGACTTTTCCCCAGGGTGAAAATGGCTATCATGAGGGGCATAATTTTAAGGTGATTGGAGGAAGGTTAAGGAGAGATGTTGGAGGTGGATTCTTCACGTGGAGAGTGGTGGGAGTAGAGTCAGATATGTTAGGGACATTTAAGTAACTCTTGGATAGGCACATGGATGATAGTAAAATGAAGGATACGGAGGTTAGTTTGATCTTAGAGCAGGAAAAGAGGTTAACAAAACATCGAGGGCTGGAGAGCCTGTACTCTGCTGTACTTTTCTATGTTAATAGTTTGAGATGCAGGACTTGGGCAAAGTGGGTGGACTGGAGAAGCTAAAATGAAAGGTTGAGAGGAAGTTTGATTGAAATGTTCAAGACCCAGAGGGGTCTGAACAGAGTAAATAGGGAGAAATTGTTCTCTCCGGCCCAGAGGGTCAAGAACCAGAGGGTATCAATTCAAGGTGATTGGTAAAGGAAACAGTGGTGACAAGTGGCTTTTTTAAAGCAGGGAGTGGTCAGGATTTGGATCGCACTGTTTGAGAATATAGTGGAGGCAGATTCGATCAAGGCTTCCTAAAGAAAAATGAATAAGCAGCTAACAAGAAAGGATTTGTAGGGCTATGGGACAAAGGTGGAAGGGGTTGGGCCTGACACATTTGCTGTCACACATACAATAGGCTAAATGGCCCCTCCCTATGCTGCAACTATTTAGTGATTTTAATACTTGTAGGCATAATAAGGTGGAAAATAATTATTCAGCAAGAGAATACTTCATAATAAAAAATCAATCATGTGAAAATACAGTGATGTGATAAAATATTTATTTCTAAGACTGATGCTTTCTGAAATGGCGGAGGTGGTTGGAATGGAGGTATGCATTAGTGATGTGAATACAGAATGATCATTAGAGGATTGGCACCACATTATAAATCCCGTCTAAACTTTCTTGAATGGTAAATAGAAGAGAGAACTCGCAGACTCCTCTGGGATATTTCACATCCACCTGAGATATCAAACAGGGAGTAACACCTCATGAACAGACAATACCTTGGGCAGTGCAGCACTCTCCCTCGATGAAGTACAGAAATGCCGGTCTGGATGTGAGTCTTTGGAATGGAGCTTGAATCCTCTGCCTGTCAGCTCAGAGCTGAGAGGGAGCTGCCAAAAAGACTGTGGGCAAGCGTGAGTCAACTGCCATAAAACTAAGATGTATAGATTGCTTAAGGGAGCGGCTGACACTGCTGAAGCTGAGAAGGGATTTATGGTTTTGTAACAGCAATAAAGTGCTCTGAATTATCAGCGGTCGACCATGTACACTTTTCATCCGTGACATTTTAAAGTGCAACGTTAATTCCACATCTACTGGAGAGACAACATTTAAACATGCAGATTTACCAGCGATTTCAGTTCATTTTATGCCCACAAAGGTGTGATAAAATCAATATTGGCTAGAGTCTGGCTCCTAAGTTCTTGAACTGGGCTGGTGCACCATCCGTTAGATCTGTGTTTCCAACACAGTCATTCGCAAGTCCTGTTAAAGGTTGCAAAAGGCTTGTAAATGGAAGTGGAAATCAACAAAGAAATAGGCAAGGTGGACTCGAAATGTTGTCTTTGCTTTCTCCCTGCACAGATGCAGCCAGACCTGCTGAGTTTCTCTAGCATTTTCTGTTTTTGTTAAAGAAATAGGTAAGTTAGATTGAGGGGGAGGCAGCAACTTAATCTGAGTAAAAGAGAGAGAGGTGTGTTAGGGTGCGGGGAGGAGTGTGTAATAATGAAAGTCATGGGGATGATATTTCAAAATCTACGTATTGCTGATATCTTGTTCAGCCCTAGTGGTAGGATGGGTGTTGTACTGTCACAGGTACTACTTTTTCACTTAAGCCTCTCTTTATCCTTTCAGGTGGTTGTGAAAGATCTCCTGGCAAATCCTGAAGAGTACACTTATCCCTGGTGTTTTGGTCAATGCTTATTCCTTAACCAACATCACTGGAACCATGGTATTCAGTTGCTACCTCAGATTATGTATTTTATTCCCTACAGTGGGATGTGAACCCACAATCTTTTGTCTTTAGAATAAAACACTGAGTCAAATGTGAAATCCTAATGCTGGACGTTTGTGGAGGGAGCAAGGGCTATGTCTGAAGTGGCCCAGTCTCTCGTCCATAAGTTTTGCTTGACCATTCCACTGCCAGGAATCCTCAGAGTGCTGTCAAAAAGTGTTGAATAATCCATTTGCACTTTCTTCTGTTGTTCCACCATGTGGCTGCTTCCAAGAACTGATCTTACCAGTAAGTTTCACTTTTATCAAGTTTCAATGATGATTTCTCCCTGCAAGACTGAATGGGTTTCTTGTGCTATTGTCCCAGAGTCCTGGGGAGTGTTGTTGAACAGAGAGACCTAGGGGTGCAGGCACACAGTTCCTTGAAAGTGGCAGACAGTATGGTGAAGAAGGATTTGACATGCTTACCTTCATCGGTCAGAGCATTGAGTATAGGAGTTGGGACGTCATGTTACAGCTGTACAAGACATTGTAAAGCCGTTTTTGGGGTACTGCATACCATTCTGGTTGCCCTACTATAGGAAGGATGTTATTAAAACTGGAGAGGGTGCAAAAACAATATACAAGGATGTTACTGAGTGTGGCATCAAGGTGCCCGAGCAAAACTGGGTATTGGGGGCTGGTTGGAGTCAGACCTGATACATAGGAAGATGGTCATTGTTGTTGGAGGTCAGTCATTTCAGCTCCAGGACATCTCTCCAGGGGTTCCTCAGGGTAGTGACCTAGGCCCAACCCTCTTCAGCTGCTTCCCTCCATCATAAGGTCAGAAGTGGGGATGCTTACCAAAGATTGCACGCTGATGATTGCATAATGTTCAGCACAATTCAAAACTTTTCAGTTACTGAAGCAGTCCATGTTCAAATGCAACAAGATCTGGAGAATATCCAGGCTTGGAAGAGCTCATGCCTGAAACATCGATTCTCCTGCTCCTTGGATACTGCCTGACCTGCTGCGCTTTTCCAGCAACACATTTTCAGCTCTGATCTCCAGCATTTGCAGTTCTCACTTTCTCCTTGGGCTGACAAGTGGCAAGTAACATTCACGCTACACAAATGCCCGTTATCAACAATAAGAGACACATTTACCACTGCCCCTTAACATTCAAAGGTGTTACCATCACTGAATCCCCGACCTGGGGTTAACATAGAACATAGAAGAATACAGCGCTGTACAGGCCCTTCGGCCCTCGATGTTGCGCCGATCCAAGCCCACCTAACCTACACGAGCCCACTATCCTCCATATGCCTATCCAATGCCCGCTTAAATGCCCATAATGAGAGAGAGTCCACCACCCCTACTGGCAGGGCATTCCACGAACTCACGACTCGCTGAGTAAAGAACCTACCCCTAACATCTGTCCTATACCTACCCCCCCCTTAATTTAACGCTATGCCCCCTTGTAATAGCTGACTCCATACGTGGAAAAAGATTCTCACTGTCGACCCTATCTAAACCCCTAATCATCTTGTACACCTCTATCAAGTCACCCCAAACCTTCTTTTCTCCAACGAAAACAACCCCAAGTGCCTCAGCCTTTCCTCATACGATCTTTCTACCATACCAGGCAACATCCTGGTAAACCTCCTCTGCACCCCTTCCAGTGCCTCCACATCCTTCCTATAGTATGGCGACCAAAACTGTACACAATACTCCAGATGCGGCCGCACCAGAGTCTTATACAACTGCAACATGACCTCAGTACTCCGGAACTCAATTCCTCTACCAATAAAAGCCAGTACGCCATATGCCTTCTTCACCGCACTATTTACCTGGGTGGCAACTTTCAAAGATCTGTGTACATGGACACCAAGATCCCTCTGCTCATCCACACTACCAAGTATCCGACCATTAGCCCAGTACCCCATCTTTTTGTTACTCTTACCAAAGTGAATCACCTCACACTTAGCTACATTGAACTCCATTTGCCACCTTTCTGCCCAGTTCTGCAGCTTATCTATATCCCGCTGTAACCTGCCACGTCCTTCCTCACTGTCTACAACTCCTCCGACTTTCGTATCATCCGCAAACTTGCTCACCCAACATTCTAACCCCTCCTCCAGGTCATTTATAAAAATGACAAACGGTAATGGTCCCAAAACAGATCCTTGCGGAACACCGCTAGTGACGGCACTCCAAGATGAACCTTTGCCATCAACTACTACCCTCTGTCTTCTTCCGGCCAGCCAACTCCTAATCCAAACCTCCAACTCACCCTCAATGCCATACCTCCGTATTTTTTGCAGTAGTCTACCATGGGGAACCTTATCAAACGCCTTACTAAAATCCATATACACCACATCTACCGCTTTCCCCTCGTCCACCTCCTTAGTCACCTTCTCAAAGAATTCAATAAGGTTTGTGAGGCACGACCTGCCCTTCACAAAACCATGCTGACTATCCTTGATCACATTATTCCTATCCAGATGTTCATAAATCCTATCCCTTACAATTCTCTCTAAGATTTTGTCCACAACAGAAGTGAGACTCACCGGCCTATAGTTACTAGGGTTATCCCTACTCCCCTTCTTGAACAAGGGAACCACATTTGCTAGCCTCCAGTCTTCTGGCACTACTCCTGTAGACAACGAGGACATAAAAATCAAGGCCAATGGCTCTGCAATCTCCTCCCTTGCTTCCCAGAGAATCCTAGGATAAATGCCATCAGGCCCAGGGGACTTATCTATTTTCACCCTTTCCAGAATTTCCAACACCTCTTCTCTACATACCTCAAAGCCATCCATTCTACTTAATTGTGACTCAGTATTCACATTGACAACAATGTCCTGTTCCTGATTGAATACTGACGAAAAGTATTCATTCAGTGTCTCCCCAATCTCTTCAGCCTCCACACGCAACTTCCCACTACTATCCTTGACTGGACCTATTCCTACCCTAGTCATTCTTTTATTCCTGACATACCTATAGAAAGCCTTAGGGTTTTCCCTAATCCTACCAACTAAGGACCTTTCACGTCCCCTCCTTGCTGCTCTTAGCTCTCTCTTCAGGTCCTTCCTGGCTACCTTATAACTCTCAATCGCCCCAATTGAACCTTCACGCCTCATCTTTACATAGGCCGCCCTCTTCCATTTAACAAGGGATTCCAATTCCTTATTAAACCACGGCTCCCTCACACGACTCTTTCCTCCCTGCCTGACGGGTACATACTTATCAAGGACACTCAATAGTTGCTCCTTGAACAACCTCCACATATCAATTACGCCCTTGCCTTGAAGCTTACTTTTCCAAGCCACACATCCTAAGTCATGCCTCACCGCATCATTATTTCCCTGCCCCCAGCTATAACTCTTGCCCTGTAGTGCACACTTATCCCTCTCCATCACTAGAGTAAAAGTCACCGAATTGTGGTCACTGTCCCCAAAGTGCTCACCTACCTCTAATTCTAACACCTGGCCTGGTTCATTACCCAGAACCAAATCCAGTATGGCCTCACCTCTTGTTGGCCTATCTACATATTGTGTCAGGAAACCTTCCTGCACACATTGGACAAACACTGACCCATCTAACGAACTTGAGCTATAGTTTTCCCAATCAATATCAGGAAAGTTAAAGTCCCCCATAACAACCACCTTATTACTTTCACTCATCTCTTGAATCATCCTCGCAATCCTTTCTTCTACGTTTCTAGGACTATTAGGAGGCCTGTAAAAAACTCCTAACAGGGTGAACTCACCTTTCCTATTCCTAACCTCAGCCCAAACTACCTCAGATGGCGAGTCTTCATCCATCGTCCTTTCCCCAGCTGTGATACTATCTTTGACAAGCAATGCCACACCTCCCCCTCTTTTACCCCCACCTCTGACCCTACTAAAACATTTAAACCCTGGGACCTGCAACAGCCAATCCTGTCCCTGTTCTACCCATGTCTCCGTAATAGCCACAACATCGAAGTCCCAGGTACCAACCCACGCTGCAAGTTCACCTACCTTATTTCGTATACTTCTTGCATTGAAGTATACACACTTCAAACCACTTTCCTGTTTACAGGCACCGTCCTTTGAAATTGATGCCATGTTCCTAACCTCCCTACACTCCAGGTCCTGCACCCTAAAGCTACAGTCTGGGTTCCCATGCCCCTGCAGAGTTAGTTTAAACCCCCCCCCAAGAGCACTAGCAAACCTCCCACCAAGGATACTGGTGCCCCTCAGGTTCAGGTGCAGACCATCCTGTTTATAGAGGTCCCATCTTCCCCAGAAAGAACCCCAGTTATCCAAATACCGGAATCCCTCCCTCATGCACCATCCCTGTAGCCACGCATTTAACTGTTCTCTCTCCCTATTCCTCGACTCTCTATCACGTGGCACGGGTAACAAACCAGAGACAACAACTCTGTTTGTTCTAACTTTGAGCTTCCAACCTAGCTCCCTGAAAGCCTGCCTAACATCCTCAGTGCTCCTCCTACCTATGTCATTGGTGCCAATGTGGACCACGACTTCGGGCTGCTCCTCCTCCCCCTTCAGGACCCGGAAAACACGATCAGAGACATCACGTACCCTTGCACCTGGGAGGCAACATACCAAACGTGAGTCTCTCTCGTTCCCACAAAACCGCCTATCTGTGCCCCGAACTATCGAGTCCCCAATTACTACTGCTCTGCTCTTCTCCACCCTTCCCTTCTGAGTAACGGGGACAGGCTCCGTGCCAGAGGCCTGAGCCCCATTACTTACCCCTGGTAAGTCCCCCCCCCCCCCCACAAGTATCCAAAACGGTATACTTGTTCTTGAGGGGAACGACCGCAAGGGGGTCCCTGCACTGGCTGCTTCCTCCCAGTCCCCCTCACTGTCACCCATCTGTCTGCAATCTTTGGAGTTAATACTTCCCTAATGCTCCGATCTATGATCCCCTCTGCCTCCCGAATGATCCTAAGTTCATCCAACTCCAGCTCCAGTTCCCTAACACGGTCTTGAAGGAGCTGGAGATGGGTGCACTTCCTGCAAGTGTAATCAGCTGGGACGACCATGGCATCCCTCACCTCAAACATGTTGCAAGAGGAACATTGCACTGCCTTCACTGCCATCCCTCTGAAAGTATCCTTTTTTTTAAAAAAAACTGGGTCTAAAGAATACAACAAGCAAAATGCAGCACTTACCTACTTACCACAATGGGTCTTATTATTTAGGTTAGAGGAGGAGGGCGGGTGGGAGACACTACCTCTGTAGTGCCTCGGGTTCCTCTCCTGCGCGCTTTTAAAGGGAAAAAAAACCTACCCGGCTGCCCCTCTGGTCTTCGTCACTTCCCCCTGCTGGTTATCATTAACCAGAAACTCAGCTGGACAAAATGTCTACAAGAGCAGGTCAGAGGCTAGGAATACTGTAGCGAGTAACTCATCTCCTGACTCCCCAAAGCCTGTCCACCATCTACAAGGCACAAGTTAGGAGTGTGATGGAATACTTCCCTCTTACCTGGATGAATGCAGCTCCAACAACACGCAAGAAGTTTGATACCATTCAGAACAAAGAAGCCACTTGATTGGCACTGTATCCACAAGCATCCACCCCTTCCAACACCAATGCTCAGTAGCAGCGGCATGTACCATCTACAAGATGCACTGCAGGAATTCATCAAAGATCCTCATACAGCACCTTCCAAGCCCATGACAACTTCAATCCAGAAGGACAAGGGCAGCAGATACATAGGAACACATCGCCTTCAAGTTCCCCTCCAAGCGACTCACCATCCCGATTAGGAAATATATCACCGTTCCTTCGCTGTTGATCGGTCAAAATCTGGGAATTGCCTCCCTAAGGATATTGCGTGTCAGCTTATAGCGCATGGACTGCAGTGGTTCAAGAAGGTAGCTCACCACCATCTTCTCAAGGGCAACTAGGGATGGGCAATAAATACTGGCCCAGCCAGCAACACCTACACCCCACAAATGAATATGTATAAAAACACCAAAAATGGAGGGTTTGAGTTATAAGGAGAGGCTGGATAGGCTGGGACTTTTTTCACTGGAGCATAGGAGGCTGAGGTATGATGTTACAGAGGTTTATAAAATCATGAGGGGCATATATAAGATGAAGAGCCAAGGTCTTTTCACCAGGTTAGAAGAGTCCAAAACTAGAGGATGTTTTAAAGTGAGGGGGGAAAGATTTAAAAGGGATCTGAGGGGCATCTTTATCATGTATGGAAGGAGTTGCCAGAAGAAGTGGTATACAATTGCAACATTTAAAAGATATTTGGACAGGTACATGGATACAAAAGGTTTAGAGATAAACGGGCCAAAGCCAAGCAAATGGGACTGGTTCAGTTTAGGAAACCTGGTCAGCATGGATGAGTTGGGCCGAAGGGTCTGTTCCCATGCTGTATGACTCCATGACTTTGCGGTCTCACTGAGGTCAAATGCCAGCTTGATTCTTTCACTCATCACAGGCTGCAGTACTTATGTCTGACAGGCATCCTGTGTACCCTGGCACTGATGCCATCTTTAGAAGGCCTGGTCATGTGCTGGAAGTGCTGAGATGCCCGCAAGGTTAGATGATTTTGACCCAGTTTTGGCAGGGAAGGCGATATTGGTGCCATGCTTTGCAGACATGGACCTGAGGTTCCTTGTGGATGAGAGGGTGCAGAAGAGGGTTTGTTCTCTCCCTCAGGACCAGCAAAAGAAGCCATAACACCAGACCCTGCCAGCCTGGATGTTACCACCTGGTCAGAGTGGTCCAGGGTGATGCCCAGCTTTGAGTCCGCTACATGGATAACGTCTTTGTCATCACTAAACAAAGCAAATTAGAGGAAACCTTCGAGACCATCAATAATACCCTTACTGGCATAAAATTCACTAAAGAGGAGGAAAACAACAACAAACTGCCATTCCTAGATGTCACAGTGGAGTGAACAGCCAACGGGGAAATTCAAACCAGCATCTACAGAAAAACAACACACATGGACCAAATACTGAACTACAGAAGCAATCATCCCAACACCCACAAATGAAGCTGCATTAAAACATTACTTCAATGAGCCACCACACACTACAGCACAGAGGAACTACGCAGAGCAAAATAAAATCACCTATACAGTGTATTCAAAAAGAACAGGTACCCAATGAACACAGTCCGCTGATTTCTCAGCAACAAACCCAAACAAGCAGGCAAAACACGTCCAGAAACCCAGGCCACTCTCCCCTACATTAAAGGCAGCTCAGAAATGATGCCAGGCTACTCAGACCCCTTGGCATCATGGTAGCTCACAAACCCACCAACACACTAAAACAGCAGCTAATGAACGTGAAAGACCCTATACAGACAACAAGCAAAACTAATGTCATTTACAAAATACCTTGCAAGAACTGTAATAAATGCTATATTGGACAAACAGGCAGAAAACTAGCCACCAGGATACATGAACATCAACTAGCCACAAAAAGACACTACCCTCTCTCACTAGCATCCTCACATACATACTTCGACTGGGACAATGCATCCATCCTTGGACAAGCCAGACAGAGACACGCATGAGAATTTCTAGAAGCATGGCATTCCAACTGGAACTCTATCACTCCCTGTGAAAAAGAACAGGAAATGAACATCACCACAAAAAATGATGTCACTGCAGGAAATGACATCACCAACCCAAGGCAACCTAAACACACATAAATAGAAAGCCGGCCATGCCAATATCACTTCATCTGAGGGGCTCACTGATGATGTTATCTAGTAAGGTGATGAAACGTCTGAAAACGAACGTTCCAACTCAGCGAGCAAACCTACACCCACATCCATGCCCAACAGTACCAAAAGATGGTCAGTAACATTCCTTCTTTACTCCACCAGGAAAAGTGCAAACATCTTCTCTCTCAGCTATCTCACACTCACTCTATCTCTGCTACTGGACGGACCCCCTACCAAGGTTCATACTCTATAGGTCCCAACATCTCCCTTCACTCTCTTGAAATGCACAAGCAGACACAAGAGCAGTGGGCAGGTTTGTTGGAGACACTGGACAAACTGACTTGAAGGTTAGAGGACTTCACCAATGCTCTTTGTACAACATTGCCTCTGGTGAGCAGGCGCTGTCTCCTCCCATGGGCAGGATGGAGTCTGCCATGGAGAGCCGGGTCCAGTATTCTCAGGCTGTGCTAGAGGGGGATCCCACTGTTCCAGCTATTATTGCTCAGCACCAACGTCATGGTGACAGGGGAACGAGGGACCTTGACCTCACTCCAGGTGCCCCCCCCTCCTGACAAGGGCACAGCCAATGGGTAACCAACCCAAGGGGGAACCAGACACAGGGCCCTCCTCTTGAGACACTACAGAGGTGGGTGGATATTCTATTTCCATCCTGTCTGCAAACCCCACCCCATCCCCAAACTGTGGGAGTTAAACTAAAGGGGTTCACCTGCCTTTGGGTAGGACACACTCAACATGCCTGGCCATGCATCAGAAACTGAATTGGACTTAACACATGAACTCAGTGGCTACAAGAGCAGGTCAGAGGCTTGGAATACAGTGGTGACTAACTCATGTCCTGACTCTCCAAAGCCTCTCCATCGTCTACAAGGCACAGCTCAGGAGTTTGATGGAAAATTCCTCACTTGCCTGTATGGGTGAGGCTCCTACAGCACTCAGCAAATTTGACACCATGAATGAATAAAAGGAAAATATACCAAAGTTCACCCAGTGAAAACTCCAAGGCCAACAGAGCTCCACTGCTGGACAAGCTCCCTACAGACCCTGGGACCGCAGCAAGACTCAATGAGAGGGAAAGAAAGAAGCAGGTATTTTGAGTGCACATTGGTGGAATGAGTGACACCTGATTGTAAAAGCATTTTCACATTTCTTAATAAATGTTGACTTTTCACCGTTGGGTACATGAGCAAATATCTACCAACCACAAATACAACATTGAAGGTACAGAGCCTAGCCATCATTAACACGACATGGTGTTTGATGGTTCGAGGTGGGAAAGTGAGCAGCTCCTGCAGTGGACCATGGGAACATGGAAGGTGTTTGCTATTTTAGCAATAGGGTGAATGTTTCCAGACTGCAGTACATTGTATCCATCATGTAGTGCTCACAGGAATCTTTCACTAGCACTATGTGGGTGACTGTGTTATACTATTGCTTTTTGAAGAGCCTTTCATCCCTCCCAGAATGAAACACTTATCTCGCCCACTCCATGTGCGGTGGCAGCCATTTTCAGCTGCACTACGCACTCTTAATTTGCATCACGGAAGGAAAAGTTGGTTGCTCCTTGCACTTGAGTGTTGGCCCCTTTACCCCTTGGTAAACTCCCAAAATGTACACTTCCCCATTTGGCTGCCCTTTCCATCAAACCCATCAACTTGGAACCTCCCAATGTTTCCAGCCAACCTGTCCATCTGCAGTCAAATACAAGTACCGTGAGCCTTGAAACGTTGTATAGGGGAGGGGGTTGGGAGCAATCTTATGACCATTAATGTGGGCACAAAGTGAGTGAGGGCGAAGAGGGTGACTGAGGATTCCTGAGATGCAGCCTGGTCCAATTCAAATGGGATTAGTTCAATTTGGGAAACCTGGTTGGCATGGATGAGATGGACCGAACAGTCTGTTTCCATGCTGTATGACTCTATAACTAGGTACATGTCACTGAGTACAAAATACTTGGATAACAGCATGGCAATAAGAGATGTCAGCTCAGTCTGAAGTGCAGTAATGATGTACAGGGTTGAATTGGATGTGAGGCTATTACGTGTCAGATGCCATGTGTGTGGACATTGACCTGAGATATTGGTACCTCATGTCCAAGACACCAAGTGTCCACTCTGACTTCCAGGTCAGGAAATTACCACCACCTAATTACTATCTAGGAGAATGGGAAGCTGCAGATGAATGCAGCTAGACCTCTTGCTGCTCACGAATCTCATCTCTCACTGTTCAACACTTGGTCGGAAAATGGGACTTTCTCCTCTCAGCAGCGAGGAGCCCCTCACCGGAAATCTTCGGAAATTTTCCCAACTTTTCTTGCCATGGCCCATGTCATTCAGGGGCTGGGGAGATTCTGCCCCAAATTTTATCAATGTTAGAAAAACGAGCAAAGTCAGCCTTCTGTCTACATTCATTATCGTGATGCAGTGATTCCAATCAATCGAAAGCCCAAAACCTCAAGGTTGAATCACTAGCCAGATGTATTCTCTGAAGAGGGAACTCCCCCCTGGAGCAAACCGTTTCATTGTGATCGATCTTCTTTAGATGGGTTTTAGAAATATATTGTAGTTGGACAGAAGCCACCTGCCTTTATAGAGTGTCTTTTACAAGTGCAGAACGCAATGAAGCATTTTATAGTCAGTGAATGAGTTTTCAAGTGTAGTGACTGCTATTTCTCTCGCAAAAATGGAAATTTATAAAGAACAGCTGCCAGCAAATACCAACGATTGAAATGACATTTCATCGTGACATTGGTTCGAGCATAAGCATTTAACAGAGCTTCTGGAACTTTCCAATTTTCCATCAAACAGTGGGACTTTTAGGATTCAAAGAGGGCAGAGAGAGAGAGAGAGGCTTCGATTTAATGTTTCAACTGCAATTTGGCATCCCTGACAATGTAGCACATCCACAGTACTGCACTGGACTGTCCGTCTTGATGAGGGTTTATGTTACAAAGTATGCTGGATGGAAATGAGTTTACTAGTTCTTTTTCATTCCAGTGAACCTTACTTTGAAGTAATTGCTGCCCATGCTACGGCAATATTTAACGGATCATTCACTCTGTTGCTGTCGTATGCTTGGGGGCATTGAAAATCTGTGACTCTTCTGCAGAGAGTCACTCAGGTTGCTCATCGTTACTGACACTAGAGATTGTTCTTTTGAAAGGTCAATTGAGAAACACTTAACAAAAATACTCTTCCGCGGGCAATTTGATTCAGCCAGGAATTAAAGCATCATCATGCACTGTGTTGATCAGACTGCTCTGTAGCTGTCATTGCAACGGCGTTTGTGGGAAATCCATTAGTGCGATAAATTAAAAGCTACAGCGATTTTCCCAACCAATCTATAAATTAATCACTCAATAGCTGCAAGATTAGATCTATCAGGAACGACTGAGCAAGGTGGGCTGCTTTATACAGAAAAGGGATGGCTGAGATGTGTTCTCGATAAAGGCAGTTTGACAGGGGAGATGTAGACAGGGTCTTTGTAATTTTGGCAGCGTCGAAAGTAAGCACTATAAATAAAATAAATTCAAAAAGTTAAAGAACTGTAGGACGGTGGGAATCAGAAACAAAATGAGAAATTGCTGGAGAAACTCAGCAGGTCTGATCGCATCTGTGGAGAGAGCAAGCAGAGTGAAGATTTTGGGTTCAGTGACCCTTCCTCAGAACCTGGAACGCTGCTTGCTCTCCTCAGGTGGAGAGCAGAGCAGATTCCAGCATTTTGTGTGAGATTAGAGTCTGACTTTAAAGAATTGAAAATCAAGAGGCAGGGATGAGCTTCAAACAATCGTCATCACCAGGTAAAAGATGGGGGAAAGATTATTGTACCAAGGGGACTCACAAGTCTCCGGGACCAGCTGATTTCCATCCTGGAGTCTAAAAAGAAGTGACATAGGTGATAGGTGTGTTTGTTTTAATCTTCCAAAATTCCTTAGATGTAGATTGGAATATGGCAATATAAGGTCTTCAAGGCAATATTCAAGAAAGGAAAAAGGACATAAAGCAGGACGCTAGTGTCGTGTAAGCTTAATGGGCAAATTATGGGCAAAGTGCTGGCAAATGGGACGAGGTTAATTTGGGATATTTTGGTCACCATAGACAAGTTGGACCAAAGGGTTTGTTTCCGTGCTGTACATCTCTATCATATTAAATGGTGCTAGAATCCATCATTAAGAACATTACACCAGGATACTTATCATAAGTAAATCATAGCTGGTCGTGTAGCCACACACGCAGACAACAAGCAACATGAATTCGACTGGGACAACACTACTATCATAGGGCAAGCCAGACAGAGAACAGCCAGGGAATTCCTAGAGGCATGGCATTCATCCACAAACTCCATCAACAAACACATCGACCTGGACCCAATATACCAACCACTACAGCGGACAGCTGAAACTGACAACCGGAAGCGGCAGGGACAGACCACTATAAACACCGGAGGAAACATCAAAGAAGCGCTTCGCAGGAGGCTCCCAAGCACTGATGATGTTGCCTAGCCAGGGGACGAAACGTTTGCAACAAAAACTTCCAGCTCGGCGAACAGAACCACAACAACGAGCACCCGAGCTACAAATCTTCGCACAAACTTTGAACATCTTGTTTTTGTAAAAACAGAGTTTTGTTTAATTGATCTATTAGAGTGTTCTTGACAAACTAACATCCATGGTGATTACAGGAGGAAGTTGATGTGGTGTCCTTAGGTTTCCAAAGGTTGAGATACCACATCAAAAGGTTGAGCTAAGTGGGTATGGATTAGAATGGTTTAGAATTGGTTAGCCAGTAGGAAGCAGACAGTGGGGATAAACGGGTCTTTGTTTGGGTTGGCAAGCTGTAACTATAGGAATAGCACAGAGCTCATTATTGGTGCCTCAACTATTTACAGCCTATATCAATAATTTGGGTGAAGGAACTGAATGGACGGTCACTAACTTTGCAACGGTACTAAGATAAGAAGGAAAATAAATTGGAAGCACTTTGGGCCAGCGACCATAATTTTATTACTTTTAAAATAGTGATGGAAAAGGATAGACCAGATCTAAAAGTTGAAGTTCTAAATTAGAGAGAGGTCAATTTTGGGAATTAGGCAAGAACTTTCAAAAGCTGACTTGGGACAGATGTTCGTAGGTAAAGGGACGGCTGGGAAATGGGAAGCCTTCAGTCCAGAGAGTGTCCAGAGAAAGTATATGCCTGTTAGGGTGAAAGGGAAGGCTGGTAGGTATAGGGAATGCTGAATGACTAAAGAAGTTGAGGGTTTGGTTAAGAAAAAGAAGGAAGCATATGTCAGGAATAGACAGGATAGATTGAGTGAATCCTTAGAAGAGTATAACGGCAGTAGGAGTATACTTAAGAGGGAAATCAGGAGGGCAAAATGGGGACATGAGATAGCTTTGGCAAATAGAGTCCAGGAGAATCCAAAGGGGTTTTACAAATACATTAAGGACAAAAGGGTAACTAGGGAGAGAATAGGGCCCCTCAAAGATCAGCAAAGAAAATGGGGGAGATACTAAATGAATATTTTTCATCGGTATTTACTGTGGAAAAGGATATGGAAGATATAGACTGTAGGGAAATAGATGGTGACATCTTTAAACATGTCCATATTACAGAGGAGGAAGTGCTGGATGTCTTGAAATGGTTAAAAGTGGATAACTCCCCCAGACCTGATCAGGTGTACCCTAGAACACTGTGGGAAGCTAGGGAAGTGATTGCTGGGACTCTTGCTGAGATAATTGTATCATCAATAGTCACAGGTGAGATGCCTGAAGACTGGAGGTTGGCAAACGTGGTGCCACTGTTTAAGAAAGGTGGTAAGGACAAGCCAGGAAACTATAGACCAGTGAGCCTGACATTGGTGGTGGGTAAATTGTTGGAGGGAATCCTGAGGGACAGGATGTACATGTATTTGGAAAGGCAAGGACTGATTAGGGATAGTCAACATGGCTTTGTGTATGGGAAATCATGTCTCACAAGCTTGAGTTTTTTGAAGAAATAACGAAGAGGATTGATGAAGGCAGAGTGGTAGATGTGATCTATATGGATTTCAGTAAGGTGTTCGACAAGGTTCCCCATGGGAGACTGGTTAGCAAAGTTAGATCTCATGGAATACAGGGAGAACTAGCCATTTGGATACAGAACTGGCTCAAAGGTAGAAGACAGGGTGGTGGTGGAGGGTTGTTTTTCAGACTGGAGGCCTGTGACCAGTGGAGTGCCACAAGGATCGGTGCTGGGTCCTCTACTTTTGATTATTTACATAAATGATTTGGATGTGAACATAAGAGGCATAGTTAGTAAGTTTGCAGGTGACACCAAAATTGGAGGTGGAGTGGACAGCGAAGAGGGTTACCTCAGATTACAACAGGATCTGGACCAGATGGGCCAATGGGCTGAGAAGTGGCAGATGGAGTTTAATTTAGAGAAATTTGAGGTGCTTCATTTTAGGAAAGCAAATCTTAACTGGACTTATACACTTAATGGTAAGGTCCTAGGGAGTGTTGCTGAACAAAGAGACCTTGGAGTGCAGGTTCATAGCTCCTTGAAAGTGGAGTCGCAGGTCGATAGGATAGAGAAGAAGGTGTTTGGTATGGTTTCCTTTATTGGTCAGAGTATTGAGTACAGGAGTTGGGAGGTCATGTTGCGGATGTACAGGACATTGGTTAGGCCACTGTTGGAATATTGTGTGCAATTCTGGTCTCCTTCCTATTGGAAAGATGTGAAACTTGAAAGGGTTCAGAAAAGATTTACAAGGATGTTGATAGGGTTGGAGGATTTGAGCTATAGGGCGAGGTCGAATAGGCTAGGGCTGTTTCCCTGGAGCATCGAAGGCTGAGGGGTGACCTCTTCGAGGCTTATAAAATCATGAGGGGCATGGATAGGGTAAATAGGCAAAGTCTTTTCCCTGGGGTAGGGGAGTCCAGAACTAGAAGGCATAGGTTTAGGGTGAGAGGGGAAAGATATAAAAGAGACCTAAGGGGCAACTTTTTCACACAGAGGCTGGTATGTGTATGGAATGAGTTGCCAGAGGAAGTAGTGGAGGCTGGTACATTTAAAAGGCATTTGGATGGGTATATGGGCCAGGTGCTGGCAGGTGGGACTAGATTGGGTTGGGATATCTGTTTCCATGCTGTACATCTATATGACTCTATGACTCTCGACAGGCAGACGTATAAAGACAGATTGAGCGAGTGGGCAAAGTGTTTGACAATTGGAGAATAGTGTGGGAAAATGTGAACTGGTCCACTTTGCCAGGAAAAGGAGAAAAGCAGATTTTGATTTCAATGGAGAGAGATTGCAGAACTTGGTGATTCTGAGGGTCCTGGTACCCCAATCACAGGAAGTTAGCTTACAGATACAGCAAGTGATTAGGAAGGGGAATGGAATGCCATTAATTACAAGGGGAATGGAATCATGTGGAATGCACTGGAATAATGGTGAAGAATCGGGAAGTTTTGCTTCAGCTGCATACGTCAATGGTGAGACATTGGTCTCTTTTTTGAAAAAAAGAGTCATAATTGCTTAGAGGCTGTTCAATATGGGTCACTCGAATTGTTCCTGGGCTAACAGGGTTACCTTTTGAAGAAAGGTTGAACAGGTTAGATCTATTTTACCGAATTGATTGTAGGAGAGTGAGAGGTGATCTTATTGAAACATATAAAATCCTGAAGGGATTTGATAGGTTGGATACCTGGAGGATTTTTCCACATGTGGGAGCGACTAGCCCTCGGGGATGAATCTCCCTGTGAAGACTGAGATGGAGATGGTTCTTTTCTCTCTGAGGGTTGCTAAAGTGTGGAATTCTCTTCTTCAGAAAGTGATCGAGCTCAATCTTTAAATTTATTCAAGGCTGAGTTTGACAGATTTTTGATAGATGAAGGATTTGAAGGTGACATGGTACAGACACAAAGCTGGAGCTGGGTTCTGAGCAAGGGTAACTCGACCTAAAATGTTAACTCTGATTTCGCTCCAAAAATGCTGCCTGACCTGCTGAGCTTTTCCAACAATTGTTGTCCCTCTTTCTGATTTACAGCATCCGCAATTCTTTTGATTTTTATTATCTTATCGGATGGTGGAGCAGATGGCTTTCTCCCGTGCCACAGTTCCATGTCCCTATGTCCTGCTTCCTGTTCTTCTCACATCATGTGTCAGTTAGCACTATGGGCTGTGTCACTTTTTCTGTAGCACAAACCATCCATGAACTAACTGAAATAAAGATAAAACACTGTATTTGAAACAGCAAACAGATAACATAATGAGGGCTGACTTCAGAAAAACAGAGAAGGAAAAGGAATTGACAGGATCATTAATCATTTTCTGGAAGTCTAATGTCAAGAGGAAATTATTAACAACAAAGTTAATAAAACACTCGATTATAGATAGGAATTATCAGACTATAATTAACAGTGATGAGGCCACATTGAAGATTGTCAGTTCACAAAATAACTGGTTCCCTCTCTTCAGGTACTGTTTCTTTCAAAATTATCCTTCCTCATCAAAATTACCCCAAAGTCTAATCTCCCTTTCCTCTCTACCCTCCTTATCTCTGAAATCCATGCATGGTTTTTTAATGACTATATACAGAATAGCACCAATCAGGATTCCACATCAAATGCAACATAGACCCAGGTCAAACTATAGGTGCAAGCACCGTCCTCTGTGATGACGTTTTCCTTCCTTCCCCTTCTCTATGTGTCAGCAACATTTAATGCAATCATAGAACTGCCACATCATAGCGACAGACCATTTGGCTAGGCACATCTGTGCTGGCTCTCCAAAGGAGCAATTCACCCGGTTAACTAGTTAGCCACCTACCTCCCTGACTTATGGCTCAGAGTTCCAATACCTAGTTTCAACAACATTGTCCCCATTTGCCTACTCTCCAAAGGATCCAGCTCATCTCGTAATCCTACTCTTCCTGTGACCCTGCTCTGCCCATGACCGTGCTGTCCCTGTCACCCTGCTCTTCCCTTGACCTTTCTCTCCCCATGGTCTTCTCTCACCAAGACCCTGCTCTCCCCATGACCTTTCAGTCCCCATGACTCTGTTCTCACTGTGACCATTCTCTCCCCCTGACTCTGTTCTTCAAATGAACCTCCTCTCCCTGTGACTCTGCTGTCCCCATGACCCTGCTCTCCCTGTGACCTTTAGAATCCCTATAGTGTGGAAACAGGCCCTTTGGCCCAATAAGGCCACACCAACCCTCCGAAGAGTAACCCATCCAGATGCATTCCTCTACCCTATTATCCTATATTCACCCCTGACTAATGCACCTAACCTACACATCCCTGAACACTATGTTGTGTATGTGTAAGATGGCCAATTCACCTGACCGGCACAAATTTGGACTGTGGGAGGAAACCGGAGCACCTGGAGGAAACCTACACAAATACGGGGAGAATATGCAAACTCCACACAGATAGTCGCCCGAGGCTGGAATTGAATGTGGGTCCCTGGTGCTGTGAGACAGCAGTGCTAACCACTGAGCCATTGTGCTATCCCTTTCTCTCCCTGTGACCCTGCTGTCCCATGACCTTTCTCTCCCCGTGACCCTGCTGTCCGTGCTGCCATCACATCAATATTGACTTAATTTGCCAATTCACTTTGGCCAGCTCTGTTTCCAGGCCCTCTCTCCCTTTAAAGCCAAATATAAAAATCAATTTTATTATGATCCCTGTTACCTAAAGCCACCTTCACTATGAGTTAATTAATTAACCCTGTCTTGTTGTCCAGGTCGTAATACAGCCTGCTCTCAGCTTGAGTCCAGAACATGCTGTTCCAAGAAACTATCCTGAAAGTGTTCTATGAACTCTTCATTGAGGCTACAATTGCGTGTCTGATTATCCTGATTTATATTTAAATTAAAATCTCCCATTATTGCTGCCATGTCTTTCTGATAAACTCTACTTATTTCTTCCTTTATGTTCTGCCCCGTCACATGGTTTCTGTTAGGGGAGCTGTACCCCACTGCCCCAAGTGGCTTTTTAACCTTTATTATTTCTGCACTCTACCCAAACTGTTCCCACATCTTGGTTTCCTGAACTTTCGTCATCCAGTTCTATTGTGTTAATAACAAGATTGACTAACAAAGCCACACCTCCCCTTTTTCCTAGCTTCTGTCCTATAGCCTTTGATATTCATGAGATCTATTACACTGACCTGAAAAGAATATGGCTCTCAATCTAACATTTCATCGGAAACACAGCATTTCCAACTGTGGAGAACACCTTCAATCCTTCAGTTCCTGCAGTACAATATTAAAAATTCCAAAATCATTATCTTCTCTGCTACCATAGAATCTGTTTGACCACAAGTGGTTCATGCTTCTACGAGCACATCTCGCCTCACAATGTGATCCCATGCTATGTTTCTGGACTTTGAATCCTCTCTATCACAAAGACCGGCAAGTTCCATCTGCAGGACATTACTCACCTCTGTCCCTATCTGCTCTGACCTGTGACTGAAACCCTCTTGAAAACCTTTGTCTCCTCTGCCTCAATTAGCCATTCACTATCCAGAACTCCACTCCAAGTCTTGCTCACATCCCATCCTTGCTGACCTGCACTGGAACCTGGTCCAGATACAAAGGACATTTACAATTTTCTACCTTATGGGCAATTACATCCTGATCTTATCCTTCCATTTTTTCTATAACTGTATCCAGTCCTACTACCTCTGCCCACCTCCCCTCCGCCTAACTCTAATTTTCCCTAATTTTGCTCTCTTAATGAAGCCTTCAGTTCCCTCCGACTTTCCCTGTACCATTGGTAACCACTTGGCTGTGGAAACCTCTCCGTCCCACCCTCTTCCTTCAGGATTCTGCATCTATTTGGACAGCATTTTGATCAGCCCCCTTAATATCGCCTGCATTTGTTATATACACATCTGGGACGTGCAGATGTAAGTGGGACGGGGGGAATATCTTTTTCACATTAAAGGTGATATTTCATGCAGATTATTGTTTCCTGTTGTTATTGATAGGACTAGTGACAGAATTGGTGAGCTAAATGACCTGCTGGAATTTTCAGGAGCTTTGATACCCCATCTGTCTGGCAGTTGTCATTATTTTCACTCCTTCACCCATGTTGACACCAACTGGTCTTTAGCCTGACGAAGTAAGCATTACCGAAAGGTTGACAGAACCATACAGGACAGAAGGAGTCTGTTCACTTCATTACGGATAGGCCGGATCTTTGCGAGAGCTTTTCAATGAAGTGGTGGCCAATTGCGGGTTTTCTTTTCTGGAATTTTCGGCACTTCTGTAAATTTCCACAGAAACGTACAACATAGTATCAATTAGACATAGAAAAGTTATTGCACAGGAGACCACTCAGTCCATCAAGATACCGTTAACTCTTCATCCAGTCCCACTCTCTTCAGCCTTTTCCCCACTCCCCACAATTAAACTACAATTCATTTCTTTCAAATAATTACCCCATCCTGCCTCCATTTCCCACTCCGTAAACCTAACCGCTTGCTGTCTGAAAAGGTTTTCCTCAAGTGGTTGTTGCTTTTTTTGATGATTCACCTTCAATCTATATCCTCTGGGTCTCTGCCCTTCCTGACAATGGGGGGATTTCAGGGTATGTTAGGATCTACATTGCTCCCAAGCCTCATCACACCTTCTTTCATCTCAGCCCATCAATCCATCTTTCTATTCCTCATTCCCTTCTGTTATTAACTAGCTTCTCATTAAAGAATCTGTGCTCAGCTGATTGGTCTGGTCAAAGGCTTCCCATTTCCTTGATGATTTTGTTCAGGATTCTATGCTCATGGCTGTTACTCAGCTTCATGGCATCTTTCCCACAAAACCAACATATGAATCCCCAAGGCCTAACTTCAAAAACTCCTTTCCTTGGCCTGTGAAAATTGACATGGATGTTTGCTGAGTCATTGAAACCTACTCCTTGCATAGCTTCAATATGTGGCTGATCCCTTTCATGGAATCACAGAAGCTCTACAGTGCAGATGGATGCCATTTGTCCTGTCAAGTCTGCACCAACTCTCCAAAGAGCATCCCACCTAGACCCACAACCCAACATTTTACCATAGCTAACCCACCTAGCTGCACACCCCTGGATAAAATCAGCAATTGAGCATGGCCAATCCACCCAACCTGCACACCTTTGGACTGTGAGAGGAGACTGGAGCACCTGGAGGAAGTCTGTGCAGACATAGGGAGAATGTACAAACTCGACACAGACAGTCACCCGAGGCTGGAATCCCGAGTCCCTAGCGCCGTGACAGAGTAGTGCATTGTATCCAATTGTATTTTTATTAGAATGCCTACAGTGTGGAAACAGGCCCTTTGGCCCAACAAGTCCACACTGACCCTCCAAAGAGCATCCCACCCAGACTCATTTCCCTACACTACCTAACCGACACATCCCTGAACATTATGGGTGATTTAGCATGGCCAATACACCTAACCTGCACATCTTTAAATTATGGAAGGAAACTGGAGCACCTAAAGGAAGCCCACACAGACATGGCAAGAATGTGTAAACTCCACACAGATAGTTGCCTGAGGCTGGAGTTGAACCTAGTCCCTGGCACTGTGAGGCAGCAGTGCTAACCACCAAAACCAATGAATCTGTAGCTGCATGTGAAAACTTCCTTCTCTGTCTTAATAGGCTCCATCCTCTGCCAAAATGGATCAACCCAATGCACTCCTTAGTCCAGTGACTCTACCACAGTACCATCTGTCAGAGAAATCAGCCAGTGGGTTCTATACTATTGTCTACTGAAAACCTGCCTTCAGTGATCAGTATGTACATTGGGATTCCTACAATTCTATGTGTGATAAAATTGACTTTATCAGAAAGCTCATAAGTAGGACTGGGGACATTTGTCCTCTGTGCAGACCTGGTATTAAATAGGGCACATCAAGGCCACCCTATGGGATAATGGCTACTGTGATCAGTTCATTTCTCACTGTACAGTGCCAACTCATGAATGGACTTAAGGCACTTGAAAAATTCCCAGTCTACCTCAAATAATCCTGAATGTGTAAGGTGTCTGAAGTCTTTCTACAATGGGATATGCTGGCTATTTCATGCTATGCAGAAACAACACGACTGGCGTTTGCCTTGAACTGAGTGATGCCTCCAAGCCAAAATAATGTTCTACCTGTAGCATAGATGAGTAATATGGTATATGAATTTCACTGCTAGTGTGGTGCCATACATTCTAAAAAACTGATGGATTGTATTAAACAGTATATCCCTTTCGCTGTTCACAATAGGCAAGCTACTGACTGTACCCAATGGCCTGCAATTGGGAAATTTGCAACAGTGTTCAACATCAGATGGGATTCTGCAATTGGACAACATTTGCTACATAATCCCAAGTGTGAGAGGAATTACATTGACAACTGGTTTAGGATTGCCAGTTCCACTTGCAGTGTACTGCACCAGTGTGTACTGGAAGCTACATCTCTGAATACACAGGGCCTTGTTCTTTGCAGGCAGACAGAACATGCAGACACTATCTGTTTCAGCTCAACAAAATAGGCGACGGTCATTTGTTGGTTCATTTCTCAGATAAATACCCTGGCCATTCAGTGTCAAAATTTAAATGGAACATGGCAGTTAACTATTAATCCTTAACTAGTGCATTTTCCAAAGCAACCCCCACAGCCCACTTGCCAACCAAACAGAACTCTCCTTTCATACAATGTAAATGCTGATTTTTCCTTTAAATTAATAATCTTCAACATTGTCCTGATGTGTACAGGACAAATAGCTTTGATAAAATGCATCTTTTGTTTTCAGCAATATTCAGGTTCTATGCTGTCAAACAACTTGACGTTTGCTATACAACTGTGAGACATCAATACAGAGCCCTGCTCTGGTTCCAAGATGCAGTGTTTGACAAGAAATGTCATGACACATTCTGTCAAATGCAACAGAGTATCTATTAGGCTGCACAATTGCACTTCCACAGAGCAATACCCTGAGGCACGCACTACCCAGATTATCTTTCAGAATCTGTGGAAGGAGAGAACTGCCTGCAGGTGTGATAGCGGAGCTGAGGCAGTGAGTGTAACAACAAACAGAGGGCCACAGTTGATTTAGTCTCCTTTCCCTCAATATTTGTGTACTACAATGAGACCTGATGCATTTTGAATATTCCGGGGCTATTTAAACAGCAGCATGCTTTTTTGAAATGTGAGCTCAGTCACATCATGCAGAGTTCTAATGACTGATAAAGGGAACATTGCTGTTCTGTTATTAAACAACTTTGCTTATCATTTTATCTTCCTCTCCACTGTGTCATCTCTCTATATAGTAGGCCAGATCTGATGGGAATATTAGTTTCTGCATCAATGGCCAAGCCTCATGACTTTCCCCACAATTTTATTTTTCATTCAATGAGATCCCATGATCTCATATTCCTATTCAAAAACTTGCCTTCACACACACACACATCTCCTGAGAGCCGCTTTTAATATAATTTAACGCATTTTCCAAATGCCAGATTCAATCAAATATTTTCAGACATTTTCACCTAATCTTTGGAAAGGTGTCATTGCCCCAACAATCTGCTATTATATATTTTGAAATGAACTAAAAATGCAAGATGTCCCAAAGTGCTTTACAGTTAATTAAGTAATTTTTGAAGTGTTGTCAGTGTTACGATGTAGGAAAATTGTCAATTAATTTGCAATCAGAAAACTTGCACAAACAGCAACATGTTAATGACCAGATAATCTCTTTTAATGATGTCGGTCAAGAGATAATTATTGAATGGGGAGAATCCTCATGAGATCCTTTAAATCCATCTGGGAATGCAGCCAGGATATTGGTTAAATGTTGAAAAACACTTCCAACAGCTCACCACACCCTCAACACCACACAGCGTCAGCCTAGAATTTGTGTCAATGGTTCAAATGGGGGATCTGAATTCACAACCATCTCACTTAGAGATCATCACAGCTGTAAAAGTATGATTCCCTCTGTTCATATTAGTCCTTTGTGAAATTGTACTTGGTTTGAGCCACTTGACAATGAAACAGTGGAGTGAAAAACTTGCTATAATTTGTGATTGTGGCATTTACTGAATGAGTGGTGCATTTACATGAAGCACAAGTTCTGACAAGCAGTTGCTGACGCTTGGCTAATAATTGGGAGGGATTTTTCATTTGAGAACAATTTGTCATAAAAGCACACACTCACTGCAAGAATCATTGATGAAAATGTTTTTAAGAAAGTGCGCCACCTACTGGATATGTGCAATTACAATCTGTTTTTAGTTCGTAAACCAGGGAGAGCGCAAACACAGTCCCCCACTACCACAAATTTTGCAGGTGAGTATCCCAAATTTGGGGACATTGCGGGCGTAAGCACACCCAAAGTGCAATGGGATATTCTCGTCCTGGGAGAACCACCTTAGTGATCATGGTATCTCCCCCTGCCAGGTAAGTATATACCTGTCAGGCAGGGAGGAAGGGGTTGAGCGATGAAACTGTGGTTTATTGAAGAAGTTGAATCTCTTGAAAAGAGGAAGAAGGAGACTTATGTTAAGATGAGGTGTGAAGGCTCAGTTAGGGCGCTTGAGAGTTACAAGTTAGTCAGGAAAGACCTAAAGAGAGAGCTACAGGTTAGCCAGGAGGGGACATGAGAAGTCTTTCTCAGGTAGGAACAAGGAAAACACTAAAGCTTTCTATAGGTATGTCAGGATTAAAAGAATGACCAGAGTAAGATTAGGGCCAGTCAAGTACAATAGTGGGAAGTTGTGCATGGAGTCCGAAGAGATAGGAGAGGTGCTAAATGAATATATTTCATCAATTTTCACGCAGAAAAAAGACAATATTGTAGAAGAGAATACTGAGACACAGGCTTCGAGACTAGATGGGATTGAGGGTCATAAGGAGGAGGTCTTAGCAATTCTGGAAAGTGTGAAAATAGATGGGATTTATCCTAGGATTCTCTGGGAAGCTAGGGAGGAGATTGCAGAGCCTTTAGCTTTGACCTTTGTATCATCATTATCTACAGGAATAGTGCCAGAAGACTGGAGGATAGCAAATATTGTCCCCTTGTTCAAGAAGTGGGGATAGAGACAACCCTGGTTATTGTAGACCAGTGAGCCTTACTTTAGTTGTGGGCAAAGTGTTGGAAAAGGTGATAAGAGATAGGATTTAGAATCATCTAGAAAGGAATCATTTGATTAGGGATAGTCAACATTGTTTTGTGAAGGGTAGGTCGTGCCTCACAAAACGTATTGGGTTCTTTGATAAGGTGATGAGAGTAAGGCATTTGATGTGGTGCATATGGATTTCAGTAAAGCATTTGATTAGGTTCCCCATGGTAGGCTATTGCAGAGGCATGGGATTGAGGGTGATTTAGTGATTTAGTGGTTTGGATCAGAAATTGGCTAGCTGAAAGCAGACAGAGGGTGGTGGTTTATGAGAAATGTTCATCCTGGAGTTCAGTTACAAGTGGTATACCACAAGGATCTATTTTGGGGCCCCTGCTGTGTTTGTCATTTTTATGAATGTCCTGGATGAGGGTGTAGAAGGATGGGTTCATAAATTTGTGGATGACACTAATGTTGGTAGAGTTGTGGATAGTGCAGAAGGATATTGCAGGTCACAGAGGGACATAGATAAGCTGCAGAGCTGGACTGAGAGGTGGCAAACTGAGTTTATTGCGGAAAAGTGTGAGGTGATTCACTTTGGAGGGAGTAACAGGAATACAGAGTACTGGGCTAATGGTAAGATCCTTGGTTGTGTGGAATGAGTAGAGAGATCTCGGTGTCCATGTTCATAGATCCCTGAAAATTGCCACCCAGTCTGATAGGGTCATTAAGAAAGCATACGGTGTGTTAGCTTTTATTGGTAGAGGGATTGAGTTTAGGAGCCATGTGGTTGTATTGCAGCTGTACAAAACTCTGGAATGGCTACACTTGGAGTATTACGTACAGTTCTGGTTGCCACATTATAGGAAGGATGTGAAGCATTTGCAGACAAGATTTACCAGGATGTTGCCTGGCATGGAGGGAAGGTCTTATGAGGATAGGCTGAAAGATTTGGGGCTGTTTTCATTAGAGAGAAGGCTAAGAGGTGACTTAATAGACACATACAAGATGATCAGAAGTGTACTGTGAGAGCCTTTTTCCTTGGATGGTGGTGGCTAGCACGAGGGGACATAGCTTTAAACTGAGGGGTGATAGATATAGGACAGATATCAGAGGTAGGTTCTTTACTCAGAGAGTAGTAGGGGCATGGAATGCCCTGTCTGCAACAGTAGTAGACTCGCCAACTTTAAGGGCATTTAAATGGTCATTGGATAAACATGTGGATGAAAGTGGAATAGTGTAGGTTAGATGGGCTTCAGATTGGTTTCACAGATCGGTACAACACCGAGGGCTGAAGGGCCTGTACTGAGCAGTAATGTTCTATGTTCTATGTTAAGTGACGTTAGTCCTATCACCAATCTCTGTGGACCTCCACTGTCTACCTTCTGATAATCTGAGGAACTACGCTTAAACACTGCTCCTTGATTTCTGGTTTGCAGCCAGCCTGCTATTCTTTCCCCATTTGTTCCTGGAATCATCAAAAGTAAAAGTAGACCATTCAGCCCTTTGAGCCCACTCCAGATTTCAATAAGATCACTCAAATCTACCCTGTTCTCACTTTCTCCCCATACTCTTTGATTGCATTCACCCCAAGAATTATATCTAACTCCATGTTCAAATCATAAACATGAGTCTGCAGTGTAGCCTTTTCAAATTTCAAATATACCAAATGTACATTACCCTTGTCTACCCTACTGCTACCTCTTCAAAGAACACAACCGAGTTGGTCAAGGATGACATTTCTATTTATTTTGGTTTCAACTCTTGGATGGTTTTCTGTAATGTCTTTCTGACAACTGACAGGTTTATGGGCACCCGAACCTATTTTATCTCCTTTATAAATACACGACATTGAAGGGAAGTTCATGTTTAATGTTTAGCTTCAGCTGTGATCGAGTAATTGAAGTATATTAATCAATATTAATTAATATAATGTTATTCTGTTTAATTATGATCAAAGTGGCATCAATAATATTTTGTGACTTTGCAGCTGGGATAGGGTAAAACAATATCTTTATGGTTTACTTTACAAGATAAGTGTTGGGAGACCAGCTGCTATGTTTTGCAGTGCAGTTACAGAGCAAATACTGTGAAACCTGTTAAAGTTGAATGAGAGAAATTCCAATTCCATCATGCTCCATAATAATCAAAATCTTATCAGTAGGTGCTTGATGCTATAGACCCAGAAGGAAGTTACAAAGAATAGCAGATATGAAAATCAGGTCTTCAACTTATATCCTAAATTAGTTTAACTTTTTAAGTTGTAATGCCTTAAAGAGAAGCAATCGCACTATTTTAAATGGCATGTCAAACTTATGTATTATTTACTTAGAATTAAGTTCTGTGATAGGTTTGTGATTAGTTTTAGTAGGCATGTAATTCTTTTTGACTTTTATTACTTATGAACATGTGTTAACTGAATGGATAAAGATATCTTACTGCCGCAGCTAATCCTGATGATAACACATCTTACCGCTTCCTAGCGAGAGTCTCATTTCAACATCAAGGACTCTATAAGAAAATGCAAACTATTTCCTCTGACATCCCTGAACATCTCATGGTCCATACTTCACCATTGTCCATGTCTACGATTCCACTCTACCTAGGCAATGCATGTGCAGAGACTGATGAAAGGGGAACTGATTAAAATTAATAGACTGTTTAGTTAATAAATTATAGCTTTATTTTTGACCTGCATTTGGGTAATGCATGCTACTTGTAATTGATAATTGTCACTGAGCTCAAGTGGGTTATACTACCTGTTATTCTTCCCATTATTTTTATCTTTGTGCAAGCCTTTTTTATTTTCTTTTTTGTCAGCTGGACTTTGTCCTTTGATCATAGGAAGGCAAAATATTTCTGTCAATCCTGTGCCGCTTCAGATTTCTCTACTGATGAGAGTATGAAAGAGCTCATATGCAACAGGGGTAATCTCAATAGATAGGTTCTACTTTTGGAATTCCACTTTAAGCCAACGAAGACCAATTCAATCTTTTACCAGTTGTCCCTTAACTGGTTGCACAACTGTTCCTTTCTGGATAATTGTTCTCTCACAGTTCTATCGTGATGGGGGAGGAGGGGAAGGTGTGTGTGTGGTTCCAGTAAATTGAGGTGGGTAAAGTGGATGATGTGCTCCCTTTCACAGTCTAACAAGCACCTTAAGACTTTAAAAATACAGCTTGCCGCCTATGATCTGAATAAATTCTTCCTGCCTGAATCGTGGTTTAAGTTATGGATTTCTTGCTTTTATTGCAGACTCAGCAGTCTCCTTACTATCCTCTTCCATTAGACTCTGACCATTTAGACTTCTCAATTGCCCCTTTGTCACCTTAATTCTGGAATTGTGAAGTTTCCAGTGCTGTGACCTTGGTTTAAATTGCTTTTATGGTCCTTGATTTCCCTGCTGTAGCTGTACCTCATGATATCTGCCCCCAATGTGATAACGCACATTGTGAGCTGAGTACGTTTTATAACTTCCTGTCTCTCAGCCTTTTCTGCAATTTTAATTTAAAGATTTTTCTTCTGGCCAGTGGGAGTTTTTAAATTTTACTCAGGTAGCTGCCTGCTCACTTCCCAGGTGAATCTTTAATTGGGAATGTTCCCACAGATTCTCATGGTAACTGCTGGGAGTGACTAACTTGGAGCTAATCCTTCCTTTGGTAATTCATATCAGCTCAGAAGTAAAATGCGTTTTCATTACATGCTGTTGCTCCCTTCTTGGTCATTGTCTGGGTTTCTCTGTGGGCTGCTTTATTCATCAGCTGTTGCAGTCCCCTACTATCTGTATGAGTAGATCTTAAGTCTTTAAAGCTGTGAACCAGTACTGCTCTTGAGTTCCCCTGCCATTCTCCTCCTGCCCTGTGTTATTAAGAATGATGCCCACCACTGATCACCATATTGTATTTGCTATGATGCCAATAACCACCAGCTTGTGGTTGGGGTGGTTTGTTGCCACAATACTCTTTCCTTAATAGGGTCTCAGGGTTTACTACATTTACATTGGTGGGGAAAAGACTCTAGCTAGTCTTAACAAGGATAACATTGCATGTTATCAATTAGGTACAGACATTGTTCCAATGAGACTGGGAGATAGGATCACTCTAAGAGATTCTAAGCTATTCTACCAACCCCAATCCCAGACTTCTGCATGAACATTTTCAGAACCATTATCTTATGCAGTAGGAACATCACATTTTCATAGTCAGTAGTGAGGGTAGCCAGTGAATATGTTGAATAAATTAATGAATTAGTTTTATTGTCACGTACTCACATGAGTAAAATGAAAAGTTTACAAACACCACTTATGGTGCCACCTTAGGTATAGATTCTTGAGCACAATTCTTAGAAAAAATAAATAGTAGAGAAGTAAGAAATTCAGCATTACAGACCTTCAGAAATACAAATAATACAAATACAATACATAATAATAAATTAGAAAAATAGAGATTAAATGTTCAGAATAACAGTCCTTCCACAATCACATTATAAAGGAACAAAAACTAAATTAAAAAAATGTATTGTGTAGATTATTCTGGGGAAACAGATCCTCCCTCTTTGGAAAGATTTCAGGCCTATTTTAAAACAACTCTTAGTTTATTGGATGTTCTAAGGAATATAGTGTGGATAAAGGATGATTAAAATCTCATGGAGTGATCTAAATATATTTTGGTTTATAAATATTAATGCCAGTTGCTTCTCTCTTTTCTATTGCTTCCATGTCAATTAATTCTTGTAATAAATATGACTTGTAATTTTAGCCTGTATGATACAGCCTGATAACAGAATGTTAATTTTCTCTTTCAGAAGGATGAGTGATAGCAAATTGACGATGATGTGGCATCATCTGAAAAATGTTTCAGTCAGTGGGGTGATTTGATCTTGAATTGTAATGGCAAAAGTTAAGATTTTGCGTCAGAGGATGCCTGGAACTGGAGAAATGAATAAAAGAGGCAAGGCAAAGCCCAGAATGTAACATGCTTCTTTTTTAATATCTACAATTCTCGGCTGCTGTTTTCCATATTTCTTTTATCTTGAAGCTGAGCTCTGTCTCATTCCAAGTAGCATCATTTTCATATTAGCTGGAATATTCTTTGAATTATTCCTGCTCTCTCACTGTACACTCACCCCAACTTCTGTTTCTGTGTGTAAAGGTAGAGAGATAAGCCAGGAAGGTACTATCCTTGATTTTTTAAACCAACCCCAATAACCCCAATTAATTCTATATCAATAAGCCTAATTCTAATTCTGCCTGCACAGGTTCACCTCCTTTACCTGGTTTTAGCCCCAGAGAATGGAAAAAGTGATGTTATAGTTTTGTCAACATATCTGCCTTAATTATATTTCAACATTCGAATTGGGGATTGAGTGATGAACTCTGACTGATGATCTTCAGTTGTTCCTGTGTATCTGTGTCAGACACCTGCTGATTTAGAACCATAGGCATTCTTAAGGAAGAACAGAACTCCATAGATAGAACCCCTACAATGTGGAAACAAGCCTTTTGGCCCTACTGACCCTCAGAAGAATAACCCACCCAGACCTATTTTCCTACCCTATTATCCTATATTTACCCTGTCCGAATGCACTGAGCCTACACATCCCTGAACACTACTGGGGCAATTTAGCATGGTCAATTTGCATAACCTGCACATCTTTTGGGTTGTGGGAGGAAACTCACGCAGACATGCAGAGAATATGCAAACTCCACACAGGCTGGATTTGAAGCCAGGACCCTGGCGCTGTGAGGCAGCAGTGCTAACCACTGAGCCACTGTGCCTCTCCAGGTGCCAATTTATTCTCATCACAGATCCAGGCATTGGATTGAAAATTATAAATAACAGATTTAAATTGGTCAGATTATGTGTCGATTAAACTTTTAGAAAGTTCCCTCGCTTTCGTAACCGTGGGGCTAAAAATCTGATTGACGTGGAAAACACCAATGGGAATCCTAATGAGTGACTATCCCTGCACACATTCAAAGTGACATGGGCAGCATGCCGACTTGAGCTGCTGGCTAATTTCAATGACTGTAACGAGCAGCTCATTGCTAAATGCACTGTTGATGGCTGTGTACCTGAGTCAAGGACCCTTGGCAGGCTGGAGCCCCTTCAAGGCAACCTTCACTCCCTCGGACCAGATGTAAGTGACAGATGTATTCTGCCTGTAGGAGGTGTCTGCCCTGTGATGACGGTACAAAACATGGCAAAAAGCAAGCTCCTACATTTTTCCAATGTCTGAATTCTCAGCACTGCTGGAGGAAGTGGGGGGGGGGGATATGCTGAACCACAGGGGCACTCCAGACAAACATTTCAAACGTAGAAGATATCAATGGCTAAGGATATCCTAATTTTTTAATCAGCCTGTTTGGATACAGGTCCAGGGTCACCACACTGTGCAGCAGGATTTCAGGTTGAGATACTACCAAGACACCATAAGACCCCAGGCCACAGAATTAAATGGGAGCAGTGTCGCAACAAAGACCTGGGTACACTGGGGAAGAAGTTCAATCATTTCACACGACTGGTCAGTTTTATTGTTTTCACTCAAAGGAATGTGGGTGTCACTGGCTGGGTCCTTAGGTGGTGAGGAGCTGCCTTCTTGATCTGAAGCTATTCCAACCCTATCACAAGTTTCATGTAGGTACAGCCACAATGCTATTATGGAGAGAGTTCCAGGATTTGGACCCAGTGACAACGAAGGAATGGTGATATAGCTCCAAGTCAGGAAGGTGAGTGACTTAGAGGGGAACTTGCAGGTGGTGGTTTTCCCATGTAACTGCTGCCCTTGTCCTTCTAGATGGAAGTGGTTGTGGCTGGGAAAGTGCTGTCTGAGGAGCCTTGGTAAATTTCTGCAGTGCATCTTATGCACACTGCTGTTACTGAGTGTCAGTGGTGGAGGGAGTGGAGGCTTGTGGATATGGTATTTATCAAGGGGGCTGCCTTTTCCTGGATGGTGTCAAGCCTTTTGAGTGTTGATGGAACTGACCCCATCCAGAAAAGTGGGGAGTATTCCATTGCTCTCCTTACTTGCGCTTTGTAGATAGTGACAGGCTTTGGGAAATGGGGAGGTGAGTTATGTTTTGCAGGATTCCTGGCCTCTGGCCTACTCTTGTAGCTGTTATATTTATGTGGCAAGTCCAGTTCAGGTTCTGGTCAATAGTAACCGCAAGGATATTGGCAATGATGGTAGCACCATTGAATCTCAAGGGCTGGTGGTTAATTCTCTCATACTGGCGATAGCTATAGCCTGGCATTTGTGCTACGCACATACATGTTACTTGCCACTTGTTAGCCCAAGCTGCATATGATCCTGATCTTGTTGCATTTGAAAATGGACTGCTTCAATATCTAAGGAGTCGTGAATGGTGCTGAACATTGAGCAATAGTCAGCAAACATTTGACCTTATGATGGAGGGAATGCCATTGATGAAGCAGCTGAAGGTTGTTGGTCCTAGGACACTGCCCTGAGGTACTCCTGCAGAGATATCCTAGAGCTGAGATGACTGACCTCCAACAACCATGACCATCCTCCTATGACTCCAACCAGCAGACAGTTTGCCCCCTATTTTCCATTGATTCAAGTTTTGCTCGGGTTCCTTGATGCCATACTCAGTAAAATGCGGCTTGATGTCAAGGCCGGTCCCTCTCACCTCCCCTCTGGAATCCAGCTGTTTTGTCCATGTTTGAACCAAAGCTATAATGAGGTCAGGAGCTGAGGGGTCCTGGTGGAACCCAAACTGGGTGTCACTGAGCAGGTTATTGCTGAGAAGGTGCTGCTTGGTTGCACTGCTGGTGACACCTTCCATCACTTTACTGATGATCGAGAGTAGACTGACGTGGTGGTAATTGGGGATATCTGCTCCTCCAGTGAGTTGTTTAATTGTCCACCATCATTCATTACTGGATTTGGCAGGACTGCAAAATTTAGAATCAGTAAGTGCATCTTCAAATCTCATACTATCTGAGCCTGCAAAAATGGCTCAATTCACCACACACTCATTATTTATCTGCCATCAAATTCCATCAATGAGATTTTTATTCACATTGATTGCTGCACCTCATTGTCACACGCAAACATTCACTCCTTATGCTCCCAAAGCACAGTAGTAGCAGTGTGTACCAGCTACATGATGCACTGCATCAGCTCTCTCAGGCCCCTATGTCCTCCAGCTCATAAAGGAGAAAAACAGATTCATGGGAACTCTACCACTCGCAAGTTTCTCATCCCACACAGCATCCTGACTTGGAACTACATTATCATTCCTTCAGTATCATTGAGTTCCAAACCTGAGTCTCCCTTCCTGAACTGCATTGTGGGTAAATCTATACTCCATGGACTGCAGCAGTTCATGAAAGCAGCTCACCACCAAGGGCAGTTAGGGATGTGTGCGTGGTTCTCTTTGTACATATACCGGTCACACGTGGCTGAGTTGTGGAGGGGACTCAGCCCAATACTGAGGGAGTAGTGCTCTGACAGAAGTACCAGTATGATGTTTATACAAGGCCTCATCTAGCCTCTGGGCTGGATGGAGGAGATCCCATGCACCATTTGACAAAGAACAAAGACTTCTCCCTGTCCAATATGTGTCGCACATCAAAATACTGGTCATTGTCACTTTTCTAGGTGAAAGTGAGTACTGTGGATGCTGGAGATTACAGTCGAGAGTGTGGTGCTGAAAAAGCATAGCAGGTCAGGCAGCATTTGAGGAGCAGGAAAATTTACGTTTCGGGCAAAAACCCTTCATCAAGCCCTACAGTAACTTCCTTTAAACACACCTTTGGCAAACGGCAAATTCAGAAAATAGATTGTCTCACATGCAGTCCAGCAGCAGGAAGAGAACCCCAGCTTTCGGCTGTAACCAAGAGAGGGAAAAAAATAATAGCTTCCACTTTTTTAAGACTGTGTGCAGTTTTAGTTTTCTTCCTTGAGAAAGGATGTACTGGCACTAGAGGGGCTGCAGAGCAGGTTCATTGGGTTGATTCCGGAGTTGCCTTATGAGGAGAGACTGGGTAGACTGGGATTGTATTCATTAGAATTCAGAGGAATGGTAGGAGGGGGTGTGGAATCTTATAGAAACTATAAAAATTAGGAAAGGAATAGATAAGATAGAAGTAGACAGGATGTTTCCACTGGCAGGTAAAACTAGGACAAAGGGTATAGCCTCAAAACCAGGGGGAGCAAATTTCGGATTGAATTGAGAAGGAACTTCTTCATCCAGAGGGTTATAAGTCTATGGAATTCTTTGCCAAGTGACGTAGCTGACGCTACTTCAGTAAACATTTTTAAAGCTAAGATAGATTTTTTTAACAATAAAAGAATTCAGGGTTACAGTGACAGCGCAGGTAAGTGGATCTGAGTCCATGAAAAGAACAGTCATGATCTTATTGAATGGCGGAGCAGGCTCGTTGTGCCAGATGGCCTCCTTCTGCTCCTGCTCCTGCTCCTGGCTCTTATGTTCTTATGTTCTAAGGTCCCAACAGCAACTGCTTAAAGCTAAACCTATCTTGTTGGACTTGTTGGGCTTGTGGGCGGAAGGGTCTGTTTCCATACTGTAGGAAATCTAATCTAATCTAAGTTCAAAAAATCTAATATAAAGAACATGGTTCTGTGGAGCTAGGCCACACCCATGCAGGCTGCTTCTATTGTTCCAACTTTTACAAAAAAAATCCAAAGGCCTCACAAGCTGTTTATTTTACTGGATTTCCAACAAGACAGCTCGATACCTCTATCTTAAAACATCTCTTTTTAAAAGAAAACACATGACAAAATACCTTCTTACACCCCCGGCAATTGTTATTCATTCTGGTTCCCATTTGTCCTTAATTTCAGATTTTCTTTCAAGTCAAATTCCACTATGATGGGATTCAAACCTGTGTCCCTCAAAGATTATCTTTGGGTCTTTGGATTAATGATATTATCATTCAGCCATTAGCTCCCCATCTCATAGCCAGACACATCAACAACCCACATGACTCCCATTTTGTATCTTTTAAGAGATGACCATATGTTTAGGAGTGGAGCAGGGTCCATGATGGTCAATTAAAAGTCAACATCATGGTGTCCTTTTCCACTGTGTGTGTGCATAGACTAAAGATGATGATATTCCAAAGAAAGAGGCATTCTTGAGCTAATTCCTCTCCTCTATGTGTTGTCTGTGTCAAATTCAGCAAATTGAAATCTGTTATGAGTGATGTCAAGTGAAACCATGACTAAAGTAATCACAATTATTCTCACTCTCCACTTTTCTCATCCACGGGCACCCAGACCCATTGATGCGTTGAGAGAACAAGCTAACAATAAGCAGGATTTCATTCCCCGACAGACTTCAATAATTCACCAGAGTTCATGGTCTGCTTCACTCAGGGATGGATGTGCGCCAATTTACACCTGACTTACTTAACAGGATTTGATGATCACCGTGTTACATTGAATGGCTGAATATGAGCTGAAGTGGTGTCACTTGGTGCTGATGAGTAAATATGAATATGCAGCAGTGAAGTTCTCACCAGAATGCACTGACCCAGCCCCAGTAAACGTCCCATGGCCTGTGCTTCAAGCAACTGACAGCCTGGGAAGTCAGCCATGGTAATAGGTCAAGGGCTCCAATATGGCAGCTTTTGTGTTGTCATGGTATCTGTCGGAGATGTCAGAAGGGGCTCTGACATTTGTGGGTGCTGCTGTAGCTCTTTGTTTTCGAGGGGCTCTGCATCGACTCCCACTGTGTTCTGTGAAGGTCTTGGACAGTGCCCTGGCCATTGGAAGAAGAAGTTGTCTCTCATCATGGAGCCATTCTTTCTGCACGGCCTGAACTCCAACTCTGTCCTTGACCACTATACTACAAACTCTCCCGGGCCTTTCATCCACACCCCCAACCCCTACACCCTGACCCCCAACTCCCATATGCTCTGATCTCTAACTCCCCAACACCAGTGCCTCAATATCTACCCACTTTAAGGTTGGCATACCCTGACCTCAGGCCCTCACACATCCTAACCCCTACATGTACAGTGTGATGTCAAGCTAGCAGTCTACATAAAGCCAGCATCACGTTCGAGCCTCACAGAAAGAGAAGGAGCTGTTTCTGAGCTCCCCCATCCAGCTGTTTGATATTGTTGAACAACGGTATGGGGTGCAATAGAGAGAGAGTGATGGGGGAAGAAGGAAATTAGAGAGGGAAGAGTACAGGAGAAAGTAGAGTGGAGGAGTACAGAGGGGGTGGGGGGAGAAAAAAGGGCAGAAGTGTAGGGCAAGAGGGATGAGTCTAGAGGGAAGGAAAGAAGAGAATGAGGGAGAGAAGATGAGAGAAGAGGAGAGAGTAGAGAAGATGGGGGAGTAGACGAGAGGAGGGTGGTGGTGGGGGGAGTGGACAAGAAGTGGAGAGTGAATTGGGGCATGAGTGGGAGGGTGTTTGGTGAGTGGGGGGGGGAATGTGGGGTGAGTGGGAGGGTGCATGGTGAGTGGGGGGGGGGGAATGCGTGCTCAGTGTGGGACAGCTTTGGGGAATGGATCCTCTGGAGGAGTCGGCTTCGGAAGAACGGGAGTTGCTGTATATTGCGTGGAAGTCTCTGTCAGTTTGAACCATTTACACATATTAAAATATTTCAAATTTGCCTCTTCTCATCATTCACTAACTGTCTTACATTTAACTGTAAATGAAGCAGAACTGTGCTCACTGACAGCTTGGGCATCCACTCATTGATAATAAAAGCAAAATAAGATGCAGGAAATTTGAAACAAAACACAGAACATTCTGGAGAACCTCAGCAGGTCTGGCAGCATCCATGGAGAGAGAAATAAAGTAAGCGTTTTGATTTTAGGATGACGTGTCTACAGAATTCCAAACAATAACTCTGTCTTTCTCTCCACAGAAGCTATTAGATATGCTAAGTTTCTCCAGCATTCTCTCTGTTTATTACCATTTATTGACATTCGAGGATCACATGAAAACCTCCTCTGTGATAGCTCTGCATAAATGTACAGCAACAGTGGGAGGAAGAGTCCGGAGGAGCATTCCTGTAAATGGGATTAGCTTTATCCGTCTCTTTACCTCAATAGGAGGTTAATTAGTCAATCCTCAATTGAATATAAACAGAGAAAATAAACCAGAAAATAAGTCAGAAACAATGTTGAGAAAAGAGATTTGGTGAGTTTGGGAGAAAATCTCCTCCAGGGAGCCCAGAGGCAACTAAATTTGATAAGAGGAGCTATTTTCCATATTTCGGAGATGCCGGTGTTGGACTGGGGTGTACAAAGTTAAAAATCACACAACACCAAGTTATAGTCCAACAGGTTTAATTGGAAGCACACTAGCTTTCGGAGCGACGCTCCTTCATCAGGTGATTGTGGAGGGCTCGATCGTAACACAGAAGTTATAGCAAAGATTTGCAGTGTGATGTAACTGAAATTATACATTGAATATATAATTCTTCAATGTATAATTTCAGTTACATCACACTGCAAATTTTTGCTATAAATTCTGTGTTACGATCGAGCCCTCCACAATCACCTGATGAAGGAGCGTCGCTCCGAAAGCTACAGTGCTTCCAATTAAACCTGTTGGACTATAACCTGGTGGTATTTTCCATATGTTAGAGAGAACGCTGTTTTCATTAGAGAGAAGATTGAGAGGTGACTTAATTGAGAGATATAAGATAATCAGAAGGTTAGACAGAGTGTACCGTGAGAGCCCTTTTCCTCAGATGGTGATGACTAACACGAGGGGACATAGCTTTACATTGAGGGGAGATAGATATAGGACAGATATCAGAGGTAGTTTCTTTACTCAGAGAGTAGTAGGGGTGTGGAACACCCTGCTTGCAACAGTAGTAGACTCGCCAAATTTAAGAGCATTTAAATGGTCATTGGATAAACATGTGGATGAAAATGGAATAGTGTAGGATAGATGGGCTTCAGATTGGTTCCACAGTTCAGCGCAACATTGCGGGCCAAAGGGCCTGTGCTGGGCTGTAATGTTCGATGTTCTATGAGTTTTCTTGTTTCTTAAAACATGTTAATATTACAGTCTTTCCAATTAGAACTGGAATATCCAAAACCAAATCGAGAGCTCCCATGGTGGAGATTGGGAACCACATCAATCTTCATCCTAAGGCACTGAGGATATTTTTAACCAACATCTGGGTGGGAAGAGTTGGTTGATTATAAGATCCTGAGATTTCTTGATAGGGTGAATGTGGAAAGGATATTTCCCCTTTTGAAAGAATCTCGAGCTTGGGGGTGGGGTGGGTTGCTGGTGCAGCGGGGTCACTGTTTATACCCATTTAAAACAGAGATGAGCTGAAATTGTTATCTCCAAGAAGATGGTGAGTCTTTGGATCTTCCTTCCTGAAAAGTTGATGGAAGCAGTATCCTCCAAAATGTTTTAAACCAGAGTTGGATAGATTGTTGATTAACAAGAGGGTGAATGATTACTGGGGACAGGCAACGATGGGGGGCAATCATGTCAGCTGTGACCTTATTGAATGGCAGAACAAGCTTGAGGGGCACCAACAGTCTTGATCTCATAGAGAGATGCACAGAAGCAGACCCTTCAGTCCAACTCATCCATGCAGACCAGATCTGTTTATTTGTATGGTAAAAATAGCAAGTCAGTTGCTTTTAATTGTCCATTTAGTTATTTTAGTTTCATTATCTTCATTTCATTGCCTGTTATCAAGTTGTGGAAGGAAGTTAACCTGTGTTGGGGTGTGCTAATTTGAGATTGGCCATGGTCTGTCCTGCGCAACTTACAATGCTGATTGTACAGAAGACAACATGGCTTCTTGGCTTTGATTCAGGATTCCTCTGCTATCTGTTTTCTGAGTGCACTTGATCAGGGAAACTACAACCACCATCCAAGACAACTTATATTCGCATAACAACTTTACAGTAGTAAAATATCCAGAGGAAGATGCCTGAGACACAAGGAGACATGAGGAACGGGTGTTCCAAAAGCTTAGTCAGAGAAGTTGACTTTCAGCAGCATTTTACATGAAGAGAGGCAGAGAAGCAATGGGATTGAGGAAGAGTTTTCCAGAGCTTAGTGGAGAAATCTGTGGGGTACATTTAAATAACAACCCTCAGGATAAAATGTAAACTGTAGAGAGGAAGTACTCATTTTCACTAACTTGCTGAAAGATGCAGCCATCAGTTGCTAGGTGAAGGAAGTGGCAGTGTTGATGGGAAGCCCAAGCATTGAAACTCAGCAGAATTCTCGAAGGGGGCTGAAGTCTGGTGAAGATGGGAGAACTGGTGAGGTGAGAGGTGATGGATTGATTTGACCACACAAGTTTGGGAAATTGAAAACTGAGGCCTTGATAGACAGGAGGCCACTGGGGGTCAGTTAACCCTGCAGTGATGAGTGAATGGGACAAAGTACAGTTTCAGTTACGGGCAACAGAAATTTGGGTGATTTTGAGTGTCTGGAGGGTAGAATGTGGGACACCAGTTAGGGGAGCATTGGATAGATTTATATAAAAACAGCAAATGTAATTTTTGCCTTAAATTGTGTTTCTTTAGTTAGTAACGATGTGTGCCTCTTTCTCCTTATGTATTAAGATGCATCACATAACTGTCCTCAGTTATATCAGCATATCTGACACTCTACTTCACTGTATTTAAATCACATAATTAATTCCTGGATCTACTGATTTCTGTAATTTTGCTTAAATTAAGTTGATTAAAGCATTTGAACCATTCTTTACTATGCAGTGAAATGTAAGTTCTCATGATGTCAGAAGAAACCATGCTTAATTACCTCAGAACAATGAAGAGAGGCTGGATAAGCTTGGAATGTTTTCTTTAGAACAGAGAAGGTTGAGTGGAGACCTAATCGAGATGGCTAAGATTATGAGGAGCATGGACAGGGTTCTCCTTCGTTGAAAGATCAATAACACGTGACATAATTTTAAGGCAAAAGGTAGGAGTGTTGGAGGGGATTTGAGGGAAAATGTTTTCACCCAGAGCATGGTGCGAGTCTGTAATGCATTGCCTGGGTGGGTAGTTGAGGTGGAAACCTCACAACCTTTAAAAGGTGTGTGGATGAGCACTTGACCTGTCACACATTCTAGCACTTGCCTTGAAAGTGCAACTTTAGAGTATTTTTTGTTGGTGTTGTTATGGACTGGGCCAGACCACTCAAAACATTCTTGAGCAGGCAATCCAGACCATAACTTTGCAATTTGTTTTAGTAAGTGTACAGTGAAAATTACCCAGAGTATGTTAGCTAGGTTGACTACTAGGTTTTAAAACAGGCAGAAATGTATTCACAAAATTACACAATGAAACGCAAAGAACAGAATAAAGAATCTCTACAGAATTCAATCTATCTAAACTAGACTTAATTGTGCTGTTCCAAATATATACAACGGTCCCAAAGGGTCTGTTTCTTTGCTGTACATCTCTATGACTTGGTGACTGTATGAGGGGCTTACATGTTGAAGCTAGAAGGGCAGAAAGAGAGAGAGAGAGAGAGAGAGAGAGAGCCTGTTTCCACACAGTTGAACTCCTAACTAGCTCTGGACTGAACTGCTCAGCTAGAGAGCTGACCACTCCCCTTTCATTACACAGGTCACTTCTAAAACATGACCACTTTGGCCTGAAGTCTCATCTGTTTACAAATAAACAAAAAGGCCTCTCGATACCCTTTAATCTCGATACCAAACCAGTCTAATCAGAACCGGGAGCTGGTTTACCACCTCTCTGAAAAAAGCCAAGGACACAGTATCATAGAGATGTACAGCACGGAAACAGAGCTTCGGTCCAACCCGTCCATGCCGACCAGATATCCCAACCCAATCTAGTCCCACTTGCCAGCACCCGGCCCATATCCCTCCAAATCCTTCCTATTCATATACCCATCCAAATGCCTCTTAAATGTTGCAATTGTACCAGCCACTTCCTCTGGCAACTCATTCCATACACGTACCATCCTCTGAGTGAAACAGTTGCCTCTTAGGTTTCTTTTATATCTTTCCCCTCTCACCCTAAACCTATGCCCTCTAGCTCTGGACCACCCCCCCCCCCTCCACCCCCAACCAGAGAAGAGACTTTATCTACTTATCCTAACCATGCCCCTCATGATTTTATAAACCTCTGTAAAGTCATCCTTCAGTCTCTGATGCTCCAGGGAAACAGCCCTAGCGTATTCAATCTCCCTCTATGGCTCAAATCCTCCAACCCTGTCAACATCCTTGTAAGTCTTTTCTGAACCCTTTCAAGTTTCACAACATTTTTCCAATAGGAATGAGACCAGAATTGCTCGCAATATTCCAACTGTGGCCTAACCATTGTCCTGTACAGCCATAACATGACCTCCCAACTCCTGTACTCAATACTCTGACCAATAAAGAAAAGCATACCAAACGCCTTCTTCATTATCCTATCTACCTGCAACTCCACTTTCAAGGAGCTATGAACCTGCACTCCAAGGTCTCTTTGTTCAGCAACACTCCCTAGGACCATACCATTAAGTGCATAATTCCTGCTAAGATTTGCTTTCCCAAAATGCAGCACCTCACATTTATCTAAATTAAACTCCATCTGCCACTCCTCAGCCCATTGGCCCATCTGATCAAGATCCTGTTGTAATCTGAGGTAACCCTCTTTGCTGTCCACTACACCTCCAAATTTGGTGTCATCTGCAAACTTACTAATTGTACCTCTTATGCTCACATCCAAATCATTTATGTAAATGACAAAAAGTAGAGGGCACAGCACTGATCCTTGTGGCACTCCACTGGTCACAGGCCTCCAGTCTGAAAAACAACCCTCCACCACCACCCTCTGTCTTCTACCTTTGACCCAGTTCTATATCCAAATGGCTCGTTCTCCCTGTATTCCATGAGATCTAACCTTGCTAACCAGTCTCCCATGAGGAACCTTGTCAAACACCTTCCTGAAGTCCATATGGATCACATCCACTGCTCTGCCCTCATCAATCTTCTTTGTTACTTCTTCAAAAAACTCAATCAAGTTTGTGAGACATGATTTGCCATGCACAAAGCCATGTTGACTATCCAGAATCAGTCCTTGCCTTTCCAAATACATGTACATCCTGTCCCTCAGGATTCCCTCTGACAACGTGCCCACTGGTCTGTAGCTCCCTGGCCTGTCCTTACTGTCCTTGAGAAAAGGAACAGCGTTTAGAAAATGGGACCAGCTTTGTGGCAGTGTAGACTCAGTGGGCTGAAGGGCACATTCTGTAATGTATGATTCAATTAATTCAGCACAGTTTTAACAACAGCCAATGTTTCGGACTCTCAATACGTTTTACTGGAGATTTACTGCCTAAAACCATATGGTTTACCAGTTCACTGAATTGATGAATTTCCAACTTCTAATTTAATTTGGATCACCAAACGTGTAGGGCATCAGCTAACAGGGAGATGTGCGAATAAACTCTAGCGATGCGGTTAGCAGGAGTGGGATCTATTATTGTAAGTGGTCGGGTAGCTTATGGAAAGTTACAGATTGCTGTAAACCAATTTGATTAATGTTTTATTGAGTTTAACATTTAGACTCTGTTTCAATTTGTGACAATATAAAGAATTTGACACCAAAGATTCTAACAGTATCTTCCTTCAGTTCTTCCTGTTAGGGATGCAATGATATAGAAATATAACAATATCAGATTCTGTTTCATGTAATGCAGTGATTGAACTGTGAACTCTAACTTGCAAGGTGATGGTTTCAAGCCCTACTCAAGAGTATTGAATTTGAGTCAGAATACTCAGCGCAATCCATGAGGGAGAGTAACACTACCAGAGGTTTGGTTAAGAAATTAAAATCATTCTTCCAATTGGCAATAAATAAAAGAACTGTAGAGTATCCCAATATTTGGGTCAACATTTATAACTATACTGCTCAAACACATGGAGCAACTGACTCAAGTACAGCTTCTTCCCTGCTGTTATCAGATTTCTGAATGGACCTCTCAAAGTTTAAATTTAATCTTGATCTATCTTTTTGTGTGCCTTCTCTGCAGCCTTAATGTTGTAATCTTTGCTTTGCTTTATTATCCTAATGCAGTTTGTATTTATGATTTACCTGCAGTGCACTCAAAACTAGGTACAGGCGGCAACAATAATTCAAATTACAAAAAAAAGATGCATTTGTCACTAATTTCATTGCTGTTTAGGGATCTTGCACTGTAAAGATTTGGTACTATGTTTCCGATGTTACAAACTTTTGCCTCCAATTCTTTGGCTGCAATCGCTTTGGGATTTCCTGATACCACAAGTCCAGTTCCGGACATCACACTTAAAGAAGAGAGATAAAGGGCCTGGAGAGAGTGCCAGATATATATTTGCCAGAATGGTTCCAGAGCTGAAGGATTCAGAGACGTGGATAGATTGGAGAAGCTGGGGCTGTTCTAAGAGGAAAGTCAGCTGAGGGTGGTATTTGATCGAGGTGTTCAAAATCCTAAGGGATCTGGAGAGGGAGAAGCTGTCCTCATTGACAAAAAGCACTGAGAACCACTGGGCTCAGTTTTGAGGTGGGTGGATAGCAGCTACATTGTGCAAGTGTTTAGGAATGGGAATGCAATACATGAGATGGTGATGGAAGCAGATTCAAATACAGCTTTGGAAGGAAATCAGTTAGTTATCTGAATAGACAGGATAAAGTTACAGGGGCTACACAGAAAGGGGTGGGACATGATGCAAGCTAATTTGGATTCTGAGGGAAGGTCACTCAAATAGAATCATTAGCCCTGATTTGTCTCCACAGATGATGCCAGACCTGCTGAGCTTTTCCAGCAAGTTGTTGTTTGTCGCCAATTTGACACTTGCAGGAAATTGTCATGGGCTAGGTGGCCCGAATGGCCACCTGTTGTGCTACAGCCATTCTCTGATTCTATGAAATGCTCAGCAAATATGAATACGTTTCCCCTTGCTCTCTCTTTTCAAAAGCCAAGCCAACTTAAATAACTGCAACACACAGTTAACAGAAAGTGCTCCTTCACAGAATATGTGCACTGTTTCTGCAGAACCTCTGTAAAAGGAATGTTAGCTGTCACATTAGGTGTCACACTATGAAGAATGAAATCACTGCACTTTGTGGGTGATAACGTAGATACAATACACGAGGGCACTCTATGGAAAATTATGCAGATTCAACTCTTATTATAATGAAAGTTCGATTTCTACGTCAAATCATTCAGTTCTTTTCGGATAAAGATTATTTGTTGTGCTATCCATATGTACAGCTTAATTTGTGCAATGTTTGATGAAGGCTTCACTTTGTTGAGAAATTCTTTGAAGTTAACAATACAAAACATCCCTACCATTGTTCATCTCCATTCCATTACCACTCATAATCTATATCTAATTGACACAAGAGTGCCTGAAATAATTATGCTGGATTGTGGAAGATGCTTCTTGATTCAGTGTGAATGAAAAATACCAGAATTGAATCAGAGATCCTCAGTCAAATTTGTGTCGAAATTCATATTTCTAATTACTTTTAAGGATCATTAAGTTACAAACAATTCCAGCAAAATTGCAGCATATAATAACAAAGACAGTGTCAGCTTCCATTCCATAAAGATCCAAACTAAATACAAAATGTAAAATCATTCTGCAATCATTCTCAGAAAGATCAATCAGCCATCTTTCTGCATAAATGCATGTTATTATCTTATTCACATACCAGTGCAAAATTATAATTCCTTTTCTGATCCCAGAAGGAAAATTACTCTTGCTTATAACTACCAAAACTTACTTGCCATATATTTCTTCTTGCACATCACTTACAGATATATTTCATATTTGTACACACATATTGCTGGGTGGCACGGTGGCTCAGTAGCTAGCACTGCTGCCTCATAATGCTAGTTCAAAGTGTGGGAGAAGATTTGTAGCTCGGGTGCTCGTTGTTGTGGTTCTGTTCGCCGAGCTGGAAATTTTGTTGCAAACGTTTCGTCCCCTGTCTAGGTGACATCCTCAGTGCTTGGGAGCCTCCTGTGAAGCGCTTCTGTGGTGTTTCCTCCGGCATTTATAGTGGCCTGTCCCTGCCGCTTCCGGTTGTCAGTTTCAGCTGTCCGCTGTAGTGCCCGGTATATTGGGTCCAGGTCGATGTGTTTGTTGATGGAGCTTGTGGATGAGTGCCATGCTTCTAGGAATTCCCTGGCTGTTCTTTGTTTGGCTTGCCCTATAATGGTAGTGTTGTCCCAATCGAATTCATGATGCTTGTCGTCTGCGTGTGTGGCTACTAAGGATAGCTGGTCGTGTCGTTTCGTGGCTACTTGCAGAACGTTTCAGAGAACACCTCTGGGACACCCAGACCAACCAACCCAACCACCCCGTAGCCCAACACTTTAACTCCCCCTCCCACTCCACCAAGGGCATGCAGGTCCTTGGACTCCTCCATCGCCAGACCATGGCAACACGACGGTTGGAGGAAGAGCGCCTCATCTTCTGCCTGGGAACCCTCCAACCACAAGGGATGAACTCAGATTTCTCCAGTTTCCTCATTTCCCCTCCCCCCACCTTGTCTCAGTCAAATCCCTTGAACTCAGCACCGCCTTCCTAACCTGCAATCTTCTTCCTGACCTCTCCGTCCCCACCCCACTCCAGCCTATCACCCTCACCTTGACCTCCCTCCACCTATCGCATTTCCAACGCCCCTCCCCCAAGTCCCTCCTCCCTACCTTTGATCTTAGCCTGCTGGACACACTTTTCTCATTCCTGAAGAAGGGCTTATGTCCGAAACGTCGATTCTCCTGTTCCTTGGATGCTGCCTGACCTGCTGCGCTTTTCCAGCAACACATTTTCAGCTCTGATCTCCAGCATCTGCAGACCTCACTTTCTCCTCACAGATTCATATGCTGACATCACTGATGATGCATTCTAAATATTGGCATTTAGCTGTTAACTCCATGTACTGCACATCCCCCGACCACTTCATTCTAAACTACTTGCATTATCGCCCATACCTTCCACCCTGCAAAGTCGATGACGTCATTCCTGAGTCAGAGAGATAGATGCTGCAGTGGTTGGACTCCTCAGGCTGATCATATTCTAATCACCTTTGTGGAGAGGGATATGTGAACCACCTAGTTGATTGGTGAGGTTGTCTTCCTGATAGTTAACGCAGGTCTGTAAAAGCTTTCTGCTGCTGAATAACTATGGGGACCTGTGTCTGCTGAGAAGCCCCTGATCAGTGTATACAAGATGAGGCCATTGCTGAAGCTATTGGTTTGGAGCCTGGCCCTTCCATTTCAGGTCATGTCTCCACACTAACACTTCCGGACAGTGTGCTGGCACAGTGATGGTTGCAGTTTATGCTCTGGTTGTTTAATTTCCCTGAACATTGCAATCACCCATCTCTGAGGCAGGGCTTCAAAGTCTGCCACCTCATGCCACCATGTTTTATCCTTGAACATGCAAAAATCCAAACCAAGATGCCCAGTTTGGAATGAGGATACCACAATGATTTCTCGTGGTCTTGCCTACTGATGGCACAAGTAACACAATGGAAAATGTCTTCGATAGCTTTGGATGTTCCTGGCCACCAGACTGAGCTGGCACTAGCCTGGCACTCGTTATATCCAGGTGATGTGTTCAAATTCCCATTGGTTTCTGGGTGGTTCCTGGTAGGAATGTGGGTAGCTAAGGAAGTGCTCCACATCCTTGAGAAAATGCATGTCATTTTGTTTCCCATGTGAATGTGAGCAAGTGCATCTAACCTTTGACATTCCCTGTAGTAACATCCAATCTGCTGAAGTATAAGGAGAAACTCAGAGTTCTGTGTGACATCGTTGTTTACTCTTCAGTGTTGTGAAGGGTGACCAATGGCTTATGGTTTGTCTTTAGAGCAAACTTGAATTACAAAAGTCATGTCCAAAAAAATTCTTAAATGCCCAGATAATTGCAAAGGCCTCTTTTGCAATGACAGTATTTGGCTATTCCATACTCATTAGTGCCCTGGAAGCACAGTGTAATGGCTTGTGTGAACCATTCCATTGAATTTAGAACAACAAGGCCAATATGTGACACACCATACTGTACTTGGTAGATTTGGATCATGGAGGGAGATTATCAATTGAAGTGACTAAAATATTGATGTTATTGACTTTTCCTGATGGATACTAATCCCATTACCTGGCCTGCTTGTGTTTAAGAGCTATCCCAAGCAGATTGTTTAAGGTGAGAGTGACAGTCCTTGTCATCACGGCCACATTCGATTGAGTGTGACACCAAGGAGTCCTAGCAAAACTGGAATCAATGGGAATCAGAGGGCAAACTCTCCACACAATGGAGTCATACCTGGGACATAGGAAGATGGGTGTGGTTGTGGAGGGTCAGTCATCTCAGCTCCAGGACATCTCTGCAGGAGTTCCTCAGGGTACTGTCCTAGGCCCAACCATCTTCAATTGCTTCATCAATGACCTTCCCTCCATCAGAAGGTCAAAAGTGGGAATGTTCACCGATGAGTGCACAATGTTCAGCACCATTCATGACTCTTCAGGCGCTGAAGCAGTCCATGGTCAGGAAAATATCCAGGCCTGGGCTGACAAGTGGCAAGTAACATTTGTGCCGCACAAATGCCAGAGGCTAGGAATACTCATTCACCTCCTGACTCTCCAAAACCTATCTGCCATCTACAAGGCACAAGTCAGGAGTGTGATGGAATATTCCCCACTTGTCTGAATGGGTGCAGCTCCAACAACATTCAAGAAGTTTGACACTGTCCAGCACATAGCAGTCCGCTTGTTTGGCATTACATCCACAAGCATCCACTCACTCCACCACTGACACTTGGTAGCAGCAGTGTGTACTACTTACAAGATCAAATTCACCAAAGATCCTCAGACAGCACCTTCCAAACCCACAACCACTTCCATCTAGAAGGACAAGGACAGCAGATACATGGGAACACTACCACATGCAAATTCCCTCCAAGCCACTCACCATCCTGACTTCGAAATATATCACGGTTCCTTCACTATCACAGGGTTAAAGTCCGGGAATTGTGGGTCAACTCATCGCAGGTGGACTGTAGTGATTCAAGAAGGCAGCTCACCACCACTTTCCTAATGGCAAATAGGGATGGGCTATCAATGCTGGCCAGCCAGTGACACCCAAGTCCCACAAATGAATAATGAAAAAAAGACTGTTAACATGTGTTAAATTGATTAGGAGCTTCCCCAATTGATTGACCAGCCCATGAAGCTCTGTAAGGTTAAGGGATGTTGGGAAATCTTTGGTGTTTCAGAATCTTGGCACCTTGCTCAAAGTGTTAGATCTTTGAATGAGGATGTCATCCATGTGACAGATGATTCTTTGAAGCCTACCCAATATGCTGGTCATGGTACAGTGATAGGTCTTAGACATCGAAATAACTCTGAATGGAAGCTACCTGAAACAGCCTTGCTGAAACACTGTGATAAATGCCATCAATTATTTGGATTTCTTGTCTATTATTAGCTGTCAGAAATCACTATTTATACTTGTCTTGGTAAAATCCAAGCTCCTTATTAGTTTTGCCAGGCTGTCTCTCTCACTCGTGTGCGTGCGCACACACACACAGACTCTCACTCACATGGAACTAATACACACATTTACTCTCACACTCACATACACACACAGACTTGCACACATACTCACTCTGATACATACACACACATGGACTCACACACACAGACACGCACACAGACTCACACTCACATACATATATATACACACACACACACACATAGACACAGACACAGACACATATTCACAGACACACATAAATAGACACAGGCAGGGACACAGACTCACACTCAGAATACACACACACACACTCTCACACACACATGTAGTGAGCCGTTGGCCTTTGGTATAGGAACTATGCCTGAATGCTAAGGACTGACTTGTGTTACTGTGATATTATCAGCTGTTGTAGCATGGAATCTATTCCTGAGCTCACCTTTCCCCGGGGCAGGTGTGGGACCTTTCTTGGAGGGAGCAGACTCAGCAGCTCTGCATCTGGCCTAAATGTAATGTGAGAAGCCATGTCCAGCTTCCCCAAAGTCACGGACAGTTTTGGAACTTGAAATTCTCCGGTTTGTCCCAGTGCTTTAGCACTTCCACCTTGTGGCCAAGTTGCAAATCTGAGCAAACCGCCCAGCTCAGTAATGAGTGCTGCTGATTTTGAATAACGGAAATAATTTCTGCAATTGCTTTTTCATTACATTGAAAAGTAGGTATCAACTGCCCTTTCACCTTCAACTGAGTGTCCCTTGAACTGTGAAATTGTACAGTTCAGAGCCTGAAACATCAGGCATTAGTGCTGTGTCAGGAAGAGTTGATATTCTGGCTCCAATATTGTGTTTGAGTTTTGTTCTGTGGCTGAGTGTAATGTAGACTCAGCAAAAAGCCAATGGATTTTCTGACCACATCAGACAAAGTCATTTCATATGCATCTCTACCCCTGATTCCTTGGACTCAGCTTGACCTAAGTGATCTCATTTTACACTTGGATTGGAGTCGGAGGATTTCTGCAATGACATATAGTTCCCTGTCCTCCTGCAGGAGCTGCACTCTGTTCTCATGGCTGACAGAGCTCGATGCTGGTGCAGGTTTATCCAGACAAAGAGCAGTCATGGAACAATGATGGTGACTGTGCCCTCTGCCTTCCCACTGTAATATTTAATATGTAACAATTCCTCATTTTAATTTTCCAGGTGGATCTTCTACATGTGCTCCTTGTTTAGTCAGTCCATCAAGGGGAGGAGAGGAACATGCCTGTACACTGTAATACAACATTCCCCAAAGTGAAACGTTGAGCTCTCGAGTTCTGAGACAGCCATGACCACCAAGAAACTCTGGTTAAGTTCTGACAACTGTGCTCCCACTCTATCAGGAACTGAACTAAAAACAACAAATGCTGGACATCACAGCAGGTCAGACTACATCCATGGAGAGAGCAAGAGTTATCTAGACTTCAAAATGTTAGCTTGTTGTCTCTCCATGGATGATGTCTGACCCATTTTGATCTTCAGCATTTGTTGTTTTCAGTATAGATTCCAGCATCTGCAGTAATTTGCTCCTATTCTGAACTGTACCTCGTTCTTAGAGGTCTCTACTGTTAATGCCCCATACCCTGCTCTAACAGACACCTGCTCTCAATGCCCCGTACCCTGCTCTAACAGACCACTACACTCAATGCCCCCATACCCTGCTCTAACAGACCCCTCCTCTCAATGCTCCATACCCTGCTCTAACAGACCCCTCCTCTCAATGCCCCATACCCTGCTCTAACAGACCCCTCCTCTCAATGCCCCGTACCCTGCTCTAACAGACCCCTCCTCTCAATGCCCCATACCCTGCTCTAACAGACCCCTCCTGTCAATACCCCGTACCCTGCTCTAACAGACCCCTCCTCTCAATGCCCCCCATACCCTGCTCTAACAGACCCCTCCTGTCAATACCCCGTACCCTGCTCTAACAGACCCCTCCTCTCAATGCCCCCCATACCCTGCTCTAACAGACCCCTCCTGTCAATACCCCGTACCCTGCTCTAACAGACACCTGCTCTCAATGCTCCCATACCATGCTCTAACAGATCACTACACTCAATGCCCCCATACCCTGCTCTAACAGACCCCTCCTCTCAATGCCCCATACCCTGCTCTAACAGACCCCTACTCTCAATGTCCCCCATACCCTGCTCTAACAGACCCCTGACCTCAATGCCCCATACCCTGCTCTAACAGACCCCTGCACGCAATGTCCCATACCCTGCTCTAACAGACCCCTCCTCTCAATGCTCCATAACCCTGCTCTAACAGACCCCTCCTCTCACTGCCCCCATACCCTGCTCTAACAGACCCCTACTCTCAATGTCCCCCATACCCTGCTCTAACAGACCCCTGCTCTCAATGCCCCATACCCTGCTCTAACAGACCCCTACTCTCAATGTCCCCCATACCCTGCTCTAACAGATCACTACACTCAATGCCCCCATACCCTGCTCTAACAGACCCCTCCTCTCACTGCCCCCATACCCTGCTCTAACAGACCCCTCCTCTCACTGCCCCCATACCCTGCTCTAACAGACCCCTCCTCTCAATGCTCCATACCCTGCTCTAACAGACCCCTCCTCTCAATGCTCCATACCCTGCTCTAACAGACCCCTCCTCTCACTGCCCCCATACCCTGCTCTAACAGACCCCTACTCTCAATGTCCCCCATACCCTGCTCTAACAGACCCCTGCTCTCAATGCCCCATACCCTGCTCTAACAGATCACTACACTCAATGCCCCCATACCCTGCTCTAACAGACCCCTCCTCTCACTGCCCCCATACCCTGCTCTAACAGACCCCTCCTCTCACTGCCCCCATACGCTGCTCTAACAGACCCCTCCTCTCAATGCCCCATACCCTGCTCTAACAGACCCATGCACGCAATGTCCCATACCCTGCTCTAACAGACCCCTGCTCTCAATGCCCCATACCCTGCTCTAACAGACCCCTCCTCTCAATGCTCCATACCCTGCTCTAACAGACCCCTCCTCTCACTGCCCCCATACCCTGCTCTAACAGACCCCTACTCTCAATGCCCCCATACCCTGCTCTAACAGACCCCTCCTCTCACTGCCCCCATACCCTGCTCTAACAGACCCCTCCTCTCACTGCCCCCATACCCTGCTCTAACAGACCCCTCCTCTCAATGCCCCATATCCTGCTCTAACAGACCCCTACACGCAATGTCCCATACCCTGCTCTAACAGACCCCTCCTCTCACTGCCCCCATACCCTGCTCTAACAGACCCCTCCTCTCAATGCCCCATACCCTGCTCTAACAGACCCCTGCACGCAATGTCCCATACCCTGCTCTAACAGACCCCCTCCTCTCAATTACCCCGTACCCTGCTCTAACAGACACCTGCTCTCAATGCTCCATACCCTGCTCTAACAGATCACTACACTCAATGCCCCCATACCCTGCTCTAACAGACCCCTCCTCTCAATGCCCCATACCCTGCTCTAACAGACCCCTCCTCTCACTGCCCCCATACCCTGCTCTAACAGACCCCTACTCTCAATGTCCCCCATACCCTGCTCTAACAGACCCCTGCTCTCAATGCCCCATACCCTGCTCTAACAGACCCCTGCTCTCAATGCCCCATACCCTGCTCTAACAGACCCCTGCTCTCAATGCCCCATACCCTGCTCTAACAGACCCCTGCTCTCAATGCCCCGTACCCTGCTCTAACAGGCCCCTCCTCTCAATGCCCCATACCCTGCTCTAACAGACCCCTCCTCTCACTGCCCCCATACCCTGCTCTAACAGACCCCTACTCTCAATGTCCCCCATACCCTGCTCTAACAGACCCCTGCTCTCAATGCCCCATACCCTGCTCTAACAGACCCCTGCTCTCAATGCTCCATACCCTGCTCTAACAGACCCCTGCTCTCAATGCCCCATACCCTGCTCTAACAGACCCCTGCTCTCAATGCCCCGTACCTTGCTCTAACAGGCCCCTCCTCTCAATGCCCCATACCCTGCTCTAACAGGCCCCTGTTTTTATGACCCCCATTCCCCACTCTCGTAGTTCTCACTGACACCTTGCAGCAATTTTCAAGGCTGGGTAGGCTGCCACAGTGGGCAAAATGGTTGTGAATCGACGTTTCGGGCATAAGCTCTGATCTCCAGCATCTGCAGTCCTCACTTTCTCCAAAATGGTTGTGATTCAAAGTTCACCTCGACACCAGTAAACATCAACAATATTCATTAAATAAAGTTATTGATAAGAGAGGACTTCTCTGGAACCTACCGACTTGGCCCCAGTTTCCTGTGATCGGACATCATTCTGATAAAGCTCTGTATGTACATGCTCAGTGGTTGTCATTAAGGTAGAGTTATACTTAACCCTTCACTAGCCCCCTGAGTTTGCTCTTCCCTCAGTCTGTTAGCTCAAAAAATACTGACAGCTTCCCATCAACTCCAATTCCCCTTGTGCCAGGGCGTTAATCTCCAACACTGTTCTCACTGCGTAAGATGGAAATCCATCCATTCTGTTTCCTTGGAATGCGGGTAGATTGATGGGAATGGGAGTGGGTTTCCAATTTCCCACAACAGCAGCTTCCTGAGCTGTGAAACCCCTGATGTATGAGTGGTGTAATGGCAGATGGAGTTCAATCTGGATAAATGTGAGGCATTGCATTTTGATCAAACAAACTGGGGCAGGACTGATATAATTAAGAGTAGGGCCTTGGGTGATGTTGAAAAGTGTGGTGCTGGAAAGCACATCCGGTCAGGCAGCCTCCGAGAAGCAGGAGCAGGCTCATTCCTGATGACGGGCTTACGCCTGAAATGTCGATTCTCCTACTCCTCGGATGCTGCCTGACCTGCTGTGCTTTTCCAGCAACACATTCTCGACTCTGATCTCCAGCATCTGCAGTCCTCACTTTCTCCTCCTTGGGTAATGTTGAAGCACAGAAAGACCGAGGGGTACAGGTACATAATTCTTTGATGCGTCACATACAAACAGAGTGGTAAAAGGGTATTTATCACACTTGCCTTCATTGCTCTGTCCGTTGTGAGTATAGGAGTTGGGAAGTGACATTGAGGTTGTATAGGATATCGGTGAGGCGTGTCCAGTTCTGATCTCCCTGTTATAGGAAGGATATTATTAATCTATAGGGAGGGTTCAGGAGAGATTTACCAGGATCTTGCTGGGTATGGAAGGTTTGCTTTATAAAGAAAGACTGGGACTTTTTTCTCTGGAGCATAGGAGATTGATAGGCGACCTGATGGAAGTTTATTAAGTAATAAGGGATATAAATGGAGTGAATGGATTTCCCTCAGGTGGGGATTTCAACATGAGGGGAGATATTTTTAAGGTGAGAGGAGAAAAGATTTTAAAAAGACATGAGGTGGATTTTTTTTACACAGAGGGTGTTTCACATGTGAAATGTGGAAGTATTGGATGTGGGTACAATTACAACATTTAAAAGACATTTGGATAGGTGCATGAATAGGAAAGGTTTGGAGAGCTATGGGGCCAGGAGCAGGTGGGAATAGTTTAATTTGGGATTATGTTCAGCATGAACTAGTTGGACAAATGGTCTGTTTCTGTGCTAAATGTCTCTAATGTTACTTGATGAAGATAACCTAAGACCTAATTTTTAGAGTACATGGGCCTATTTGCAAATTGCTTTTCTCTTGGCCCTTTATGTGAGATGCGGATTATGAATGGAAACGGGTCTTTCACTTTAAGACAGCATTACATTAAAAGGAGATGAGCTCGTCAGAAATTGAGGTGGATCTTTCAGCCCTAATGATATACGTATCTTCAGCATGGAGAGAAAGTAAGCAGAGGTCATGGTAGTGTCCAAGGCCCAATCATCTTTAGCTACTTCATCAATGACCCTCCCTCCATCTAAAGTCAGAACTAGGGATGCTCGCCAATGATTGCACAATGCTCAGAACCATTTGTGACTCCTCAGACACTGAAGCAGTCCATATCCAAATGCAACAAGATCTGGACAATATCCAGACTTGGGCTGACAAGTGGTAAGTAGCAATCCCAACACGGAAATGGCAAGCCATGACCATGACCAATAAGAGACAATCTGACCACCGTTCCTTGACATTCAATGGTGTTACCATTACTGAAGCTGCCACTATCAACTTCTTGGGAGTTATCATTGATCAACTGGACTCACCACTTAAATGCAACGACTACAAGAATAGGTCAGAGATGAGGAATACTGCGGCAACTAACTCACCTCCTGACTCCCAGAAGCCTGTCCACCTTCTACAAGGCACAAGTCAGGAGTGTGATGGAATATTTCCTACATGTCTGGATGGGTGCAGCCCCAACAACACTCAAGAAACTTGACACCATCCAGGACAAAGCAGCCCACTCGACTGGCACCGCATCTGCAAACATCCACTCCCTCCACCGCCAACTCAATAGCAGCAGCATGTACTAGCTACAAGATGCACAGCAGAAATTCACCAAAGATCCTCAGACAGCACCTTCCAAACCCATGACCACTTCCATCAAGAAGGATAAAGGCAGCAGGTATGTATGAATGTCACCACATTCAAGTTCCCCTCCGAGCCACTCGCCATCCTGACTTGGAAATATATCGCTGGTCCATCACTGTTGCTGAGTCAAAGTCCTGGAATTCCCCCTTTAATGGCATTGTGAGTCAACCCACACAGCGGTTCAAGAAGGTAGCTCACCATCACCTTCTCAAGGACAAGGTTCAGGCAATAAATGCTGCCCAGCCAGTGACTCCTGCATCCCGCAAAATGAATAAATAAATAATTTTTAAAATATATATGAAGGCCGTGCAGCTACCAGGAATTCTATTACTGTGTTCTGTGTCTCAGAAATATGCAGAGGCGACATAATCAGATCTATGTGTGAACCTGAGCATTATACAGTGGTTTTAAAATGTCTGTTTTCTCATCCTTAAAGGCTTTCTCTCCCCACACCCACACACAGGCTTACCTCACAGCTCACAGCACCATGAGCAATCAACACATACACTTTAATCAGCTGGCAAATACTTGAAAAATTTAATGCATCTTTCTCCCTTGTAAACCTAGAGGACTTTTTAAGGAAACCAGCAGAAACAACCAACATATGCATTATCCATTTCTAAGAATTCAGAGTGTCCATTTTCTTTAAGGCCAGGAGTAGTCTTTGAGAGGTGAAAGTCTTTGATGATGGGTGCTGCAATGTTTGAGCTTGAGGTTGAATTCTCTCATGATTGCCTCGATGAAGCAAATCATCATCATCATCATCACAGTGATTCATTGGAAATGGGCATGTATTCTCACAATTGCTGTCTTCTGAGTACACTGGTCTATGCACTATTAACACCTCACATTCCACACTGTCTTTCATCAAAAGGGGAGCATTGGGACTAATTAACTGCTTGGTCAGCTTTGCTTCAGATAGGTAAAAACAATGACTGCAGATGCTGGAAACCAGATTCTGGATCAGTGGTGCTGGAAGAGCACAGCATAGAGATAATGCCATATTGTGTCCAGATTAACCATTTGATGCAAACTCAGCTGGTTAAATTCACATAGTGGATTCTTACTTGGTCTTTAGTTTGTTTCACCTTGTCACTTGGCAATTCCTTTCTCTCTCTGACATTCTCACTGGAAAATGGCAATACATTAACAATGGTCAGTGCCTCAGGAAAATATGTTTGGCTGGTGTGTTTCTGTTCAGACAGTGTTCTGAACTCACTGGATTTCGCAGACTGGACCAGCACTTATTGCCCATCCTTGTTTCTCTGGAGAAGATGGTGTTGAGCTGCCTTCGTGAACTGTTGCAGTCCATGTGCTGTCACTACATCCTCAGCACTGATAGGATGGGAGTTCCAACATTTTGACCAAATGACAACAGTGATATATTTCCAAATCAGGATGCTGAGCATCTTGGAGTGGAACCTGCAAAAACTTGCTGCCCTTATCCTTCTAGGTGGCAGAGGCTGAGGAAGGTATTGTCTAAGAGGCGTTGGTAAATTGTTGCAGTGTATCTTGTAGATGGTGCGTGCTGCTGCCCTTGTGTGTCAATGGTGGAAGGAATGAGGTTTGGAAATGCTGGTAGAATGTGAAATCAAGTGACTACTTTGCCCTGGAAGGTGTTGAGCTTCTTTACTATTGTTGGAGCTGCACCCATTCAGGCAACTGGGGAGTATTCTATCGCATTCCTGACTTGTGCCTTGTTAAAGGTGCATAGGCTTTGGGAGGGTTAGGAGGTGAGTTACTCACTAAAGAATTCCTAATCTCTGGCATGCTGTTGTTGCCACTATTTCTATAGCCAGTCCAGTTGAGTTTATGGTCAATGGTAATCTGCAAGATGTTGATATTGGGGGATTCAGTGATGATAACACCATTGAACATCAAGGGGCAATTGTTAGATTCTCTCTTGTTGGAGATGGTCATTGACTGGCATTTGTACGGCACAAATGTTTGTTCCATTTTTCAGCCCAAACATGAATTTTGTCCAGGCTTTGCTGCATTTGGACATGGACTACTCCAATATCTGAGGATACTCAGATAGAGAGAAGGTCTTTGATGAAGCAGCTGAAGATATTTGGACCTAGGACACTATCTTGAGGAACTCTTGCAGAGATGTCCTGGAGCTATGATGGCGGACATCCAATAACCATGACCATCTTCCTATGTGCCAGGTTTGACTCCAACCAACAAGGAGATTTCCCCCTGACGCCCATTGTTTCCAGTTTTGCTAGGCCTCCTTGATGTCACACTCGGTCAAATGTGACTTTGATGTCAAGGGTTGTCACTCTCACCTCATGAAACATGAAATTCCATTGTTTTGAACCAAGGCTGTAATGAGGTCAGGAGCAGAATGCAAACTGAGTGTCACTGAGCAGGTTATTGCTGAGCTGGCGCTGCTTGATAACAGTGTTGATGACACCTTCCATCACTTTACTGATGATCGAGAGCAAACTGATTTTCATAGTAATTCTTGGGCTGGATATGTCTTGCTTTTTGTGTAGAGGACATTCCTGGACAATTTTCTGTACTGTCAGTTTGATGTCAGTGTTGCAATTGTATTAGAGCAGCCTGGTCAGTGGTGTGGTTATTTCTGGAGCATTTGGTTTCAGTTCTATTGAAATCTGGTCAGGGCCCGTAGCCTTGCAGTGTCTTGCTGGTTCAGCTGTTGATATCACGTGGAGTGAAGGCTGGCATTTGTCTGTTGTTCCGAGTGGCAGTTTCTGATAAACCCATTTTGCAAATGATAATTAAGGATATGCAATAATGATTTCCAGTTATTTGCTTTGTTGAATGAATAACAAACCAAAAATCATCCCCTCCTTTCACTTTGCTGATGATAGTGACTTGAATTTGTTGCCATGGTTTTTATGGCCACGGGGTCAGTTCGAGAAGTACAGAATACTGTTTAACAGAGCACTCAATGAGTATACAAATGACCCAGCTTCTAATGAACTCTTTATACAGTGATCTATTGGTAACACTAACCACATGGCTACATGGCTTCATATTAACAACACATCATACACATCACCCTTGCTCTTTTGTGATTACCACTCAAATTCCAACAGGTCATCAAACGGCCGGATTAAAAGAAACAGGATAAGCAGTAGGCCATTTGACCCTTTGAGTCTGTTCTGTCATTTACCTTTCATTTCTCACATAGATCTTCTACCTCAAAACTACTTTCCCACTCTGTTCTCATAACTGTCAATGTCTTTAGAAATCTGTCAATCCCTATCTTGAGTATACTCAATCACTAACGCCACCCCCTCTTTTATATGGAACTGGCTGCTGTATTCCAATAAGTGAACGCTGTTTAAAGGTCCCAGTGCCACTTTGACAGCTACTGAGAGAAGGTGAGTGCATAAGGGAGGTCAGAGAGGGAGTAGCATTCCAGGTCACGAGGGGTTAAGGTGCCATGCAAGTGGGCGAGGGGGTGAAGTGCCAGTAAGTGGGTGGGAGCCAGGTATTGGTTTGTTTGTTGAGTATTGATGGATGCTTGTTGATGTCTGTGCTGGTTGGGAGCGTGGTGGGCGGGGGGATGCGGAGGGGGAGTCTGCATGGGTTTTTGGGTATCGGGTGTACTGAGAGGGGGAGGATAGGTGCCAGATGGGGAACTCTGTGCAGGGGGCAAGGTTCTGTATCCATGAGGAGTGAGGTCTGGTGTCTGGATGAGTTGAGGGGTAGTGAAAGTGTAAGCTTCTGGGTCGTTAATTATATAGGCAGCCAAAGCTTAGAACAGGTTTTAACTTTTCCTGAGTAAATATCTCAGAAAGTCAGTTGCAACGCTCCAAAGTTTCTGACTCCAACTCAGAATTGGGGACTTCTTTGGTGGGTTCCAGACCCTGGGAAATTGTCCATTAAATGAATCAACTTTCTCTCAGTCTTCTGAGTGATCCTGGTGTGCATTATTTAGAATAAGATCTGGGCCACAAAGTGGAAAAATAATAGTCACTTTTCAAGTATTTAATGAAATAATGTGAAATGGTTAATCCAACTTGTTGTTTAGTGACACAGTCCACTAGAACTAACAGTGAACCCCAGTGAAATCCAGTAATGGCAGGCAATGACTTAATTGGTAAAATGACAAGATTTGATCATCCTGATATATTGGAAATTTATTTACGACATCTGAGATTTTACTTGTAAGGTTTAAGAATGTAGATCGAATGCGCTGACCAACCTGCCCTCATGTATGCGCTCCAGAAGACTTTAGCTCTGACTGCCCCCACCTCTGGCTCTTCACAGGATGATTGGAAATGGCTGTTGGAATGACATCAATGCTGATGGGAATGATGCCACTGACTGTGAATGGTATGCCAGTGTCAGGGAAGGGAGCTCATGGATAGTGGCAAACTGTGCACCTGTTGGGAGAAATGAAACCATTGACGGTGGGAGTTACATATCAGACAAAATTAAGTGGGAGTTAATGATCAAAAACACCAGGAGAGGTCAGGGTGCAAAGTGGACAGTGATTTGGGGAGATGTTAGTAAGAATATGACTACAACTAGTCTGAGCTAATCTTGTGGGGATTATACAAATCTTTTATTTTATGTAAGATAATCAGAGGGTTAGATAGGGTGGACAGTGATAGCATTTTTCCTCAAATGATGAAGGCTAACACAAGGGGACATAGCTTTAAATTGAAGGTGATAGATTTAGGACAGATATTCGGGGTAGTTTTTTTACTCAGAGAGTATAGGGGCATGGAACAGCCTGCCTGCAACAGTAGTAGACTTGCTCACGTTAAGGGCATTTAAACAGGCATTGGACATTCTATGGATAATGATGGAATGGTGTAGGTTAGATGGGCCTCAGATTAATTTCACAGGTCGGTGCACCATTGAGGGCCGAAGGGCCTGTACTGTGCTGTAACGTTCTATGTCTTATGTTCTATGTTCTACATTCTCTGTTCGTTGGCCTTGTGACTACTGGTCCACAAGTAACATTTTACTTTCAAGAGTTAATTTAAGCTAGCTCTTCCTGCAGATGGCCATTGCTGACAGGTTCAAGACACTGTTAATAATAGCCAAGTCCTCTTTAGCAATGGTAGGGGAGATCCCAGTAATGTCATCTGCACACTGTAATGCCTTTTTAATTTGGCAGTTCCACTGTTCGGACCAGTTCTTGAATTTAGGCAAATGAAAGTGTTGGGACATAGGGAATTACATAACACATTGGAACTGCTGCCATTGAAATTTTTCCCCAACACAACGCCCTTCCTACTGGATTTAACATTCTCCTTCTGGAACCTGAAAATTAAAAGGAAGGTGAATGTGATGAGGAAAGTGACATTTAGGCAGAATAAGGTCACTAAGGATGAAAATGGATCATAAAAATAATAAACGTGATGATTTTGTTGAATTTATTCATTTCATCGTAATCATCAAAAAAAAAGTTTTGAGCAGTTTCTCGCTGTAATGTTAACATGTAGGTCAGTTGACATATTACTTCATTTCAACTTCAGCGGATTAAACTACCAGAATGTTGAAGAGTGATACGTGTAGAGTAGGACCATGGCTAATTGGAGCAGGAATAGACTGTTTGGCTCTTTAAGCCAAGTCTGCTTTACCATTCATCACGATCTGGCTGATCTTTTATTTCACAATCTTCATTCACTGTCCCTTGATATCTTTATTATCTGAGTGAAGAAGTCCCTCCTCATTTCAGAACGAAATGATCTAGCCCTTGTGGGCCTCCAGATTCTAGACCAATAATCAGGAGATACACCTTTCTTGCAATAACCTATTGAGTGCAATATGCTTCAATGAGATCACCTCACGTTGTTCCAAATCTTAGAGAACACAGTCTCCTCAAATTATCCTTTTCATAGGATAATGGTGTCATCCCAGGAATCAGTCTGGTGATTCTCCACTTATGCTAAGTATATCTGCCCTTGGTTGAGAAATTCAAGGATATGCACAACACTCCAGGTACAGCCTTAACAAAACTCTATACTATAGCACTATGATATATTTGCTCCTGTGATCAAAAGCAATAAAAATCAACATACTTCTTAATGGCTTGCTGCATATTAACTTTCAGTGACTGTGAATAAGGATACCCAAATCCCTTTGCACATCAACACTTCCCACTTTCTCACCTTTTAAGAAATAATCGCATTTCTGTTTTTCCTACTGAAGTGCATACCTCCAAGTTTTTTGACATTATATTCCACGTGTCCTGTTCTTCCCTTCACTTAGCTTTTCTATATCTGCTTGAAGTTTCGTTCTCATCTTCACAGCTCAGACTCTCACATAGGTTCTTTTCATCAGCAAACTTGGAAATATGACATCTAGTCACTACATTGACACAGAGTCATGTTGTATTATTGTCTCACAACACAATCATACCAAGGTATCATTTCACTTTTTATTCACTTGTGGGATGTGGACATCACTGGCTGGGCCAGCATTTAATGCCTGCTCCTAGCTGTTTTTGAGAAGGTGGGGGTGAGCTGCCTTCTTGAACTGCTGCAGTCCATGTGCTGTCGGTAGACCCACAATGCCTTTAGGGAGGGAATTCCAAGATTTTGATCCAGCAACACTGAAGGTATGGTGGTATATTTCCAAGTCAAGCTGGCGGATAGCTTGGAGGGGAACTTGCAGGTGGTCGTGTTCCTATGCATCTGCTACCTTTGTCATTCCAGATGGAAGTGGTCATGGGTTTGGAAGGTACTATCTCAGGAGATAAACAAAGTGTATGATTCTTTCTGAAGAATAATAACATTTAGGATGGTTGTACATTTAGGATCTGCTGACTAACACTGCTTCAACAACTGTTTCACATATTAGCTTGTATCACTTCCTGTGATGATGTATACTAAAGACTGTGCCTTTTTATTTATCTGTATTATACATTGTGGAATGAAATGAGTAAGTAACTCTTTTAAAAACTAAGGATTGCCAGAGGATTGCTGAAAACAAGTGAGCTGACATTCACTGTTTACACAGCTGCTGGTTCAAGCAGTAATTCAACTGGCAGTTTGCAGATGAGCTGGAGTCAAAGTGTTCTGCACAAATGGTTGGCAACACGTAGCTGATTGGTCTATGGATAAGTGACAAAGGCCTTCTGCCTGCCAACAACTATATGATTGGTTCTCATAAAGTTGATCAACTTGAGGGGTGTGAACAAGTAGAGAGAAATTGTTAGACCGCCACCAGCCCAGGTCTTTTCAGTAAAAAACACTTTAAGCCAAAAGAAAACCAATCTATTTTGTCTTCAGAGGTTGCTGTAAGCTGCGACTTTTCAATAATGAGTCAGAAAACAATATAAATGTGAGCCAGCCTCCCTGTGCTACCAGAGAAAATATCCGAAGAGGGAAGACTGAGAATCAGTCTTTGACCAGCACGGGAACCATAAGAATTGGCCCAATAACGCTGTGGACAGGAACCACTGAGCTATCTTCCCAGTTTTTCCTTCTGTCCATTAAGCCCATGTTTCTTTCCCTGTCTGTGTCTGTACATGTCAGGGGAATTGATAAGGGGATTAGAGTTTTAACTGGTGGAGTTATACGCTAATAGTTCATAACTGCTTACCACTACCTGGAATTTATTTATTTATTTGTAATATATTTGTAATATTCTTGTTTGACTGTGATTTGTGTCAGCCTGGGTCTGAAAGTCAGATACATTGAGGAATTCTGCATTTTTAAAAACATTTTAACTTCTGTGATGACTTCAGGTACAGTGAAATTGATTTCCAGAGTGCCACCCCAGTGAGGTGTAGTAATGTGTTAATCAATATGAAAGCAACTGAAGCAATACAATGAGGATTTTGCATCAGAGTTTACCATGGAGAAAGACATGAAAGATATAGAATGTGGGGAAATAGATGGTGACATCTTGAAAAATGTTCATATTTTACTTAGGAGGAGGTACTAGATGTCTTGAAATGCATAAAAATGGTACATCATGAGGACTGATCAGGTGTACCCTAGAACTTTGTGGGAAGCTAGGGAAGTGATTGCTGGGCCCCTGGCTGAGATATTTGTATCATTGATAGTCACAGGTGAAGTGCTGGAAGACTGGAGGTTGGCTAACATGGTGCCACTATTTAAGAAAGGTGGTAAGGAAAAGCCAAGGCGCGATAGACCGATGAGCCTGACATCAGTGGTGGGCAATTTGTTGGAGGGAATCCTGAGGGACAGGATTTACTTGTCTTTGGAAAGACAAGGACAGGTTAGGGATAGTCAGCATGGCTTTGTGCATGGGAAATCATATTTCACAAACTTGATTGTATTTTTTGAAGAAATAGCAAAGAAGATTGATGAGGGCAGAGCAGTGGACGTGATCTATATGGACTTCAGTAAGGCATTCGACAATGTTCCTCGTGGGAGACTGGTCAGTAAGATTAGATCTCATGGAGTACAGGGAGAACTAACCATTTGGGTACAGAACTGGCTCGAAGGTAGAAGACAGAGGCTGGTGGTGGAAGGTTATTTTTCAGACTGGAGGCCTGTGAGCAGTGGAGTGCCACAAGGATTGGTGCTGGGTCCACTGCTTTTCATCATTTATATAAATGGTTGGATGTGGACAGTGGAAGTTAGCAAGTTTGCAGATGACACCAAAATTGGTGGCATATAGACATCAAAGAAGATTACCTCAGATTACAACAGGATCATGATCAGATGGGCCAATGGGCTGAGGAGTAGTAGGTGGAGTTTAATTTAGATATATGTGAGGTGCTGCATTTTGAGAAAACAAATCAAGTCAAGACTTGTACACTTAATGGTAAGGTCCTGGCGAGTGTTGCTGAACAAAGAGACCTTGGATTGCAGGTTCACAGTTCCTTGAAAGTAGAGTCACAGGTAGATAAAATAGTGAAGAAGGCATTTGGTATGCTTTCCTTTACTGGTCAGAGTATTGAGTACAGGAGTTGGGAGGTCATGTTGCGGCTACCGGAACGATGTTGTGAAATTTGAAAGGATTCAAAAAAGATTTACAAGGATGTGGCCAGGGTTGGATGATTTGAGCTAGAGGGAAAGGATGAACAGGATGGGGCTCTTTTCCCTGGAGCATCGGAGGCTGAGGGGTGACCTTATAGAGATTTATAAAATCATGAGGGGCATTGAACATAGAACATAGAAAAATACAGCGCAGTACAGGCCCTTTGGCCCTCGATGTTGCGCCGATCCAAGCCCACCTAACCTACACTAGCCCACTATCCCCCATATGCCTATCCAATGCCCGTTTCAATGACCATAAAGAGGGAGAGTCCACCACCCCTACTGGCAGGGCATTCCATGAACTCACGACTCGCTGAGTAAAGAACCTACCCCTAACATCTGTCCTATACCTACCACCCCTTAATTTAAAGCTATGCCCCCTCGTAATAGCTGACTCCTTACGTGGAAAAAGGTTCTCATGGTCAACCCTATCTAAACCATGGATAGGATAAATAGACAAAGTCTTTTCCCTGGGGTGGGGGAATCCAGAACTAGAGGGCATAGTTTCAGGGTGAGATGGGAAAGATATAAAAGGGACCTAAGGGGCAACGTCTTCAATCAGAGGTTGGTGCATTTATGGTGGACGCTGGTACAATTACAGCATTTAAAAGCCATCTGGATGTGTTTATGTATAGGAAGGTTTTAGAGGGATATGGGCCAAGTGCTGGCAAATGGGATTAGATTAGGTGAGGACATCTGGTTGGCATGAATGAATTGGACCGCGAGGGTTTGTTTCCTTGCTGTACATCTCTATGACTGTATCTCCGTACCTAAAAATGGAAAGGTTCTGTGAGTTATTGACCATGTACATAGTGGGGGTTTAATTTCCTCTTGTCTTACCAATGAGTTGCCTTGGAATGCTGATTATCCAATCTGATGGTCGAGTTCGAACCATTAGAAAAGTTAAAAAATGGTAAGAGGCCATTCAGCCCATCATATCGGCATTAGTTGAGTAAATTAGCTGACATTAGAATCTCATTTTCGAGCAGCCTTGCCAATCCTCGAGCTTTAGGTGGTAACTGCTGTTCCTCTGGAATAGATTCGAGGGTTTTAGCCTCAACCATCAAACTGAGCAGAAAATTTCAGCCACACACCACCCTCTGGGTGAAAAATCCTTCGACCAATCACCTTCAACGCACGCCCGGACCTGTAATTTGAACATGATCGTTGCTGAGGTAGAAGCCCCAGATGTGGTGGTCATAGTTACAACACAGTGACTTAGGTCATGCCAACCACCCTGTGAGCTGCTCTGAAAGTGGATAATGGATGGGGGATGTAAAGGGATTCTCAGCCCACTTTGTGCTCGCATTATCCAATGATCACTGAGTGTTCAGTGAACCATTATCTGACATTATCATCTCTGGGCTAACTGAAACTGTACTCATCATGTTTCCTGCTGTATAGCTCAGTTGATAAACAATAGGAAATTTATAGAATATTTTAATTCACAATACTTGGAACAAAGGCAGTGTGTTGGTGAATGCCATTTTCCAAATTATCCCCAATGGCTGGTGACCAGCATTCACAAAGTGCTTGCCAAATCATAATCCACAGTACCTAACATCATAGAATCACCACTATATGGAAAGAGGCCATTCAGCCTGTCAAATTTGCACTGACCCTAAGAAGAGCATCCTAACCAGACCCCCCCCCCCCTTCCCTATCCTTGCATTTCCCGCAGCTAATGCACCTAGCCTGCACATCCCTGGACACTATGGGCAATTTAGTATGGCCAATCCACTTAAACTGTACAACTTTGGACTATGGGAGAAAACCAGAACACCCAGAGGAAACCCATGCAGAGATGGGGAGAATGTGCAAATTCCACACAGTCAGTTGCCCGAGGACAGAATCAAACCTTGGTCCCTGGCGCTGTGGTGTAGTGAACACTAAGACTCTTGTTAGATGTTTAGAATAATTAATCTGAGCAAATGATAAATCTTTAGAATTGAATACATTTGGTCTTTCCTCCTGTAACAGATATGCACTGAGACCCTTTTGTAAAGTATCTCCTTTGAGCGTAGTTTCCTTCCTCAGGCCATTATACGTAGATAGCAAGCCACTGCTTTAATGAATCAAATGCCCGTGAATGATTGTCACAGCACAAGAATGGCACATTTTTCTTGAGAATTTCAGAGAGTAATGAGGTTTTCTCAGAGGAATTTGAGATGTATGGTGGCAAGAGATTAAACAGACCTAAACCCTCTGTCAATCTTCTTAATCTTGATGAGAAAGCTAAAGATTCACATCCTCAACATTGCTGAGATCAGGTCATCGCCCAGTTTCAGAATAGATTGAAACTGACATGGTATTTTTTAAGATTGAACATAAAGCTTTCTTCCCCACTCAACCACATTAGAACGTGAAGGTTCTCCCAGTTTGCTGGGCCACCTCAGAGGGCAGTTAATGGTCAATCACATTGGGATCTCGAGTTAGAAGAATGTAGAGAGATCTTGTAGAAATACATAAAGTTATGGAGGGAATGATAAGATGGAAGCAGGGTGGTTGGTTCCATTGAAACTAGAACTAGGAGGCATAGCTTTAAAATAAGGGGGAGCAGGTTTAGGACTGAGCTGAGGAGGAACTTCTTCTCCCAAAGGGTTGTTAATCTGTGGAATTGCCTCCCCAGTGAAGCAATTAAGGCTACCAACATTGCATGTCTTTAAGGCAAAGATAGACAGATTTTTGAACAGTAAAGGAATTAAGGAATCTGGTGTGCGGGTGGGGAAGTGGATCTAAGGCCATGAAAAGATCAGCCATGATCTTATTGAATGGCGGAGCAGGATCGAAGGGCCAGACGGCCTCCTCCTCCTCCTGGTTCGTAGATTCTTATATTACATATTACATAGTTAGGACATTAGGACATTAGTGAACTAGATGGGGTTTTAGGACAATTGATGACAATTCATGGTTACCACCATTGTGACAAATTGCGTAGTCCAGGTTCACTAACTCTAGTCAAATTCTCGCAGCTGCTGTGATTGGATTTGGAGCAATGCTGTCAGAGCCATAACCTGGTCTTCTGCATTACTACTCTTACAACATTACAACTACACTACCATCTCCCTAACTGACACAATGGGTTTATGATTGGCTTGACCATCCAGCAGAGGTGTTTTACTATCTCATGAATTGTCGTGACTTGGAGATTACAGTCTGTAGGCAGTCCTGCAAACCTCTGATCTATTGGTATCAAATACAGAGAAGGTTCTGACAGTGCACACCTTCTATATCTGGACTTCAGCATCAATACAATGACAAGCATTGGTGAACTGTTGCATGAAGCATGTTGAGTCCTTTTTGGCTCCATAGATTCCCCGCTTTGTCAAGTACATATCTTTGGGTAACTGCAGTGGTACAATATTGGTATTTCCCCAGCATCTATCTTCAGTCCTAGCCCATGTTGATTGCTTTTATGATTTCATAAAAGGAGTTGGGAGGTCATGTTGCTGCTGTACAGGACATTCGTTAGGCCACTTTTGGAATATTGCGTGCAATTTTGGTCTCCTTCCTATTGGAAGGATGTTGTTAAACTTGAAAGGGTTTGGAAAAGATTGTGTTTTAGATTCCCTACAGTGTTGAAACAGGGCCTTTGGCCCAACAAGTCCACACCAACCCTCTAAAGAGTAACCCACTTCCCTTTGACTAATGCACCTAACACTATGGGTAATTTAGCATGGCAGTCACCCAAGGCAGGAATTGAACTTGGGTCCCTGGTGCTGAAAGGCTGCAGTGCTAACCACCGAGCCACCGGCATTTACAAGGCTTAGGATGTAGGTTTGCTTGCTGAGCTGTAGGTTTGCTATCCAGACGTTTCATTACCTGGCTAGGTAACGTCATCAGTGGTGACCTCCAAGTGAAGCGAAGCTTTACAAGGCTATTGCAGGGATTGGAGGGTTTGGGCTGTTGGGAGAGGCTGAATAGGCTGGTGCTATTTTCCCTGGTGCATCAGAGGCTGAGGGGTGACCTTATAGAGGTTTATAAAATCATGAGGGGCATGGATAGAGCGAATAGCCAAGGTCCTTTTCCCAGGTTGGGTGAGTCCAAAACTGGAGGGCACAAGTTGAAAATGAGAGGGGAAAGATTTGAAAGGCTAAGGGACAACTTTTCCATGCAGAGAGTGATGCATGTATTCAATGAGCTGCCAGAGTAAGTGGTGGAGGCTGGTACAATGGCAACATTTAAAAGGCATCTGGATGGGTATATGAATAGAAAGGGTTTAGAGGGATATGGGCTAAATGCTGGCAAATGGGAGTAGCTTAATTTAGGATTTCTGGTCAGCATGTATGAGTTGGACCGAAGGGTTTGTTTCTGTGCTGTATGTCTCTATGGTTTTACCTCAAATCTGGTGGATGCTTCCATTTGGGCAATTGCATCAACATGCTGTGTGATTGTCACACAATATAGAAAGCTTGTGTTTTCCTGTTCCAGTGCTTTTGTTATTGTCCTCCTTTACAGAACACACTTTACATGGCAGTAATGTGCTTGTTGGCTGAGGATCATATTTCCCACAAACCTTGCCCACAGCAATTTGCTCATACTTTCTGCCAACTTTGAACAGACTATCTTGATTTGATTTGATTTTGACTTTATTGTCACGTGTACCCAAGTACAGGAGTACAGAAAAAAGATTTTAATGTTGCCAGACATGGCTCCAACTTAAGAACAAGGTCGGAACAAAAGTACAAAGTTAAAAGTTAAACATACAAAATAAGGTTAAAAGTTATACTTTGCAGACCTTCTAAGTTTAAGCAGGAAATAAAGAAATAAAGCTGACAGTTCAAACTTTACTCTTTACACTCTATTCCTGATGAAGGGCTCTGGCCGGAAATGTCGATTTTCCTTTGCTCCTTGGATGCTGCCTGACCTGCAATGCTTTTCCAGCACCACTCTAATCTAGACTCTGGTTTCCGCATCTGCAGTCCTTGTTTTTACCTCTTTTTTAAGTCCTTAGCCATGATGGGACTGCACTTCAGTCCACTCTAAGGCTATGTCAGGCTGAGAGACCAACACTGAGAGATCACCATGCTGCCGCTGTGTCCTTTTCCCTTATTCAGCAAATCCTTTTGGAACACTTCATTGGGGAAAATAAGATAGCCATCTCCATTTTGCTCTCAGCAAGTTGTGCATTTGAGGATTTGTATCCCAATGGGCTGAATTGCCTACTCCCATCCTGAATTCCTATATTCTAAGTTCCTATGTTCCAGAATTGATGAAATCACAATTTTTTAAGAAGATATTCACTGACTCGCTGCTAGCTCAGTTCCACTTTGAAATCAAAGTTAGCATAAAAGACAATTTTGTAACTAAATGTGGATTCCCTGTTAATCAAAGCTAGCAGAATTTCAAATTAGACAAAAGTAAATTCAAAAATTTGAACAGCTTCAACATGCTGGACCTTGTGAAACAAGGGTCAGGGTGGAAATTGCACATTCTCCCTGTGTCTGCGCAGGTTCACTCTGGGTGCTCTGGTTTCCTCCCGCGGTCGAAAGATTGTGCACGTTAGGTGAATTGGCCATGCTAAATTATCCATAGTATCCAGGCATGTGTAGGCGAGGTGGTATAGCAATAGAAAATGCAAGGTTTACAGGGATAGGGTGGGATGTCTGGGTAGGATGCTTTTTGGAGAGTCAATGTGGCCTGCTTCCACACTGCAGGGATTCTATGAAAATTTAACTTGAAGTAAATATGAACATCTTTCAAAGCTCCAAGTTCTGATGAAGAGTTATCAAAACATTTGCTCCATTTCTCTCTCCGCAGACCTGTTGAGGATCACCAGTAATTCTGTTTTTAGTCAACTTAACTGGATTTGGACTAATAGCTGCATGCTTCATCCAATATAATGAAAGCCTGCAGGGCAGATTTAAAGCAATTTCTAACTGAGGTCTGACATCATTTAATGTCCATTCATAGTGAAAAGTTATTTTTTCTCAGTAAACTGTGAAAGAGGCTATTTTAATTTCTTACAAAATCTAAGCTAGCTTACCATAATACAGAAAAGAAAGATTTACCAAGTCTGGGGTAATTTTGTTCTTCATTTCTGAAGAAGAAGCTTGAGTTCTAAAGAAGTGTCATCTTGAACTAGAAGTGTTAACTCTGTTTCTTTCTCCACAGATGCTGCCAGACCTCCTGAGTTTCTCCAACATTCTCTATGTTTGTTTCAGATTTCCAGCAGCTGCAATATTTTGCCTTCATTGAGGCAGTTTGAGCGATTTTGTTTTTATCAATAAAATGGCTGGTGTTGAATTGTTTGCGGTGTTAAGGAATTACTGGATGTTGTGGACTGGGCAATCAAATCAACATTGTCTACTTTATATCATCACACAAAATTAAAACAAACCCGTCTGTACCTTAAAGCATGATAGTTCACTTTCAAGTTACTTTGTGGCTTAGTAATTTCTAAGCAGAAAAAAAATGTAAGTTTTGCCAAACAGTTCTTCTGAAGAAAGAGAGAACTTCCAATTTGATGTAGCCTTTCGCCAACCCCAGATATCTGAAAGTACTTTGCAGTCAATAAAGGACCTTTGATCAGAAGTCACTGCTGTTCTATCAGGAAAAGTGACAGCTAAGAATAAACACAATTGTCAAGAAAATACTCAAAAAATGCAGATATTAGAAAGCGTATAGAAAAGATTTTAGAGACTGGCTGCAGGGATAAGGAATGTTCGGGATATGAAAAGGGATAAGAAGATAAGGCTATTTCCTTTGGAGAGGGAAGGTTGAGGGGGAAGACCTTGGGGTGCAGCTTAATAGTTCCTTAAAAGTAGAGTTGCAGGGTCATGATGAAGGTGTTTGGTACGTTTGCCTTTATTGGTCAGTGTATTGAGTATAGGAGTTGGGAGGTCATATTGTTGCTGTACAGGACAATGGTTAGGCCACTTTTGGAATACTCCATACAATTCTGGACTCCCTTCTATAGGAAGGATTTTGTGAAACTTGAAAGGCTTCAGAAAAGATTTACAAGGATGTTGCCAGGGTTGGAGGATTTGAGCTATAGGGAGACGTTGAATAGGCTGAGGCTGTTTTCCCTGGAGCGTTGGAGACATTATAAAGGTTTATAAAATCATGCGGGGCCTGGATAGGGTAAATAACCAAGGTCTTTTTTCCCAGGATGGGGGAGTCCAAAATTAGAGGGCCTGAGTTTAGGGTAAGAGGAGAAAGATATATAAGACTTCTTAGGGGCAACCTTTTCCCTGGGGCGGCACGGTGGCACAGTGGTTAGCACTGCTGCCTCACAGCGCCAGAGACCCGGGTTCAATTCCCGCCTCAGGCGACCGACTGTGTGGAGTTTGCACGTTCTCCCCGTGTCTGCGTGGGTTTCCTCCGGGTGCTCCGGTTTCCTCCCACAGTCCAAAGATGTGCAGGTCAGGTAAACTGGCCATGCTAAATTGCCCGTAGTGTTAGGTAAGGGGTACATCTAGAGGTATGGGTGGGTTGCGCTTCAGCAGGGCGGTGTGGACTTGTTGGGCCGAAGGGCCTGTTTCCACACTGTAAGTAATCTAATCTAATCTAATCTAATCTTTTCATGCAAAGGGTGGTGTACATATGGCGTGAGCTGCCAGAGGAGGTGGTGGAGGTTTGTATAATTACAACATTTAAAAGGCATCTGGATGGGTACATGAATAGGAAGGGTTTAGAGGGATAGGGGTCAAATGTTGGCAAATGGGACCGGATTAATTTAGGATATCTGGTTGGCATGGACAAGTTGGACCAAAGGGTCTTTTTTCAAGCTGTACATCTCTATGACTCTAAGTTTGGTTGAGGGGTTAAAAATCATGAGGGGTCTGGACAAGCAATAGGAAGAAACTGTACCCACTGGTGACAGCACCCAAAATTGGAGGGCACGGATTTTAGACAACAGACAAAGAAACAGCAAAGGAAAAAACTTCTTCACACAGCGAGTAATTATGATCTGGAAAGTTCTACCCAAGAGCGAGTTGGAAAAAGATTCGTTCAAGACTTTCAAACATGATTTTGATTGTTCCCTGGTCAACGTATGGGAGTAGAATTCTGAGTTTCTCTGGCAGAGGGATAGCCCAGGTATTAGTGGCTGAATGGCCTCCTCTGCATTGTAACCATTCTGTAATCTCCAATTGCTGTTGCGAAAAAGTTGGCTCCCTGGTGTCACTCCTACTTGCAACAAGAAACTAACAGTGAGCAGTCTCGATATGAAACTAACTGTCCTATATCGTATATTTCTTAGCTTTGTTTTCAAACTCCCACAATTTCTCTGTAAATGTATCCACTCCTACAATCGAATGAGACTCTTCATTCATATAATTCTTGTCTCTTGACTCCTGCTCTGAACATTACCTTCAGTTGTGTGAGCCCTAAGTTTGCAATTCTCTATATAATTTGCTTTGACCTTCCACCTCTCTCTCTCCTTATAAGACACTAAGGTGTAATTTTGACTATGAGGATGGGGGTCCCAAGTTTGAGCCAAAAATCTGAAAGTAGCTCTGTCTTAGTGGTTAGTGGTCCAGCAGCTAAAGAGTTACCATCAAGCTTCTGCCCCATTAAATGATTAATAGCCCCCACCACCCAGAAGCAAAGTAGAGTAGCTTTTATTTGTCATTTCTACCATATACAACAGATACAGTAAAAACAAGACAGTGTTCCTCCAGGACCAAGGGTACTACATTGCTACTGACCAATTGGAGGGCCAGTCTCAGCTGCTGTCAAGAAAGCACACCAACGCCTCTATTTCTTCAGGAGGCTAAGGAAATTTGGCATGTCCACAATGACTCTTGCCAATTTTTATAGACGATCCATAGAAAGCATTCTATCCTGGTACCTGACAGTGTGGTACGGCAACTGTTCTCCTCGAGACCGCAAGTAATTGCAGAGAGTCATGAACATAGTTCGGTCCGTCTTCCTTCCATTGACTCCGCCTACACTTCCCACTGCCTTGGGAAAGCAGCCAACATCATCAAAGACCCCGCCCACTCCGTCTACATTCTTCTACTGGGGAGAAGATACAAAAGTTTGAAAACAATTATCAACAGATTTATGAACAGCTTCTTCCCTGCTGTTATTAGACTTATAAATGGACCTCTCATATGTTATAGTTGATCTTGCTCTGTTCCTTCTCTGTAGCTGTAGTACTATAGTCTGCATTCTGTTCTAGTACCCTGACATACTCATGTAAGGTATGATATACCAGGCACCTGGTTTGATTCCAGCCTTGGGCAACTCTCTATATACATTCTCCCTGTGCCTACTTGGATTTCCTCTGGGTGCTCTGGTTTCCTCCCATAGTCCAAAGGTGTACAGGTTAGGGCAGATTGGCCATGCTAGGGTGGGTGGGTGGGTGGGGAGGATGTCTGGGTGGCCCACTTTTCGGAGAGTTGGTGTGAACTCAATGGGCCGAATGGCCTGCTTCCATGCTGTGGGATTTTAGGATTCTATGAATATCAGATGGACTCCAGAGGGCACATCATCACCACCTTCTTTAGGATAATTAAGGATGGTCTGTGAAGCAAAGCCACTGAAATAAAAAAGAAACAACTGGGGATGAAATAGTGCATTAAAGTAGCATACCAGTGTGTGGTGTTGTCTTAATAATAGAGATAGGGTTTCTGTACCTAAACCAGTGACAAAGGGCACATTGTTGGTGCTGTTATAGAACACAGAACACAGAACATAGAACATTACAGCTCAGTACAGGCCCTTTGGCCCTTGATGTTGCACCAACCTGTGGAACCAATCTGAAGCCTATCTAACCTACACTATTCCATTATCATCCATATGTTTATCCAATGACCTAAATGCCTTTAAAGATGGCGAATTTACTACTATTGCAGGGGTGTTCCATGCCCCTACTACTACTCTGAGTAAAGAAACTACCTCTGACATCTGTCCTATATCTATCACCCTTCATTTTAAAGCTAAGTCCCCTCGTCATCATCTAGCCATCATCATCTGAGGAAAAAGGTTCTCATTGTCCAACCTATCTAACCCTTTGATTATCTTATAAGTCTCAAGACACCTCTCAACCTTCTTCTCTCTAACAATAACAGCCTCAAGTCCCTTAGCCTTTCCTTGTAAGACCTTCCCTCCATACCAGGTAACATTCTAATAAATCTCCTCTGAACCCTTTCCAAAGCTTCCTCATCCTTCCTATAATGCGGTGACCAGAACTATATGCAATATGCCAAATGTGGCCGCACCAGAGCTTTGTAAAGCTGCAGCATGACCTCATATTTCTGAAAGTCAATCCCTCTCCCAATAAAAGACCCAATAAATGTGGCCGCACAATATGCCTTCTTAACAACACTATCAACCTGGGTGGCAACCTTCAAGGATCAATGTACCTGGACAATAAAATCTCTCTGCACATCGACACTACCAAGTATCTTACCATTAGCCCAGTATTCTGTATTCCTGTTACTCCTTCCAAAATGAATCATCTCACATTTTTCCGCATTAAACTTCATTTGCCACCACTCAGCCCAGCTCTGCAGGCTATCTAAGTCCCTCTGCAACCTACAACATCCTTCAGCACTATCCATAACTCCACCAACCTTAGTGTCATCTGCAATATTACTAACCCATTCTTCTATGCCCTCATCCAGGTCATTTATATAAGTGACAAACAATAGTGGACCCAAAACAGATACTTGCAGTACCCCACTAGTAACTGAACTCCAGGATGAATATTTTCCATCAACCACCACCCTCTGTCTTCTTTCAGCTAGCCAATTTCTGATCCAAACCGTTAAATCACCCTCAATCCCATGCCTCCGTATTTTGTGCAATAGCCTACCATGGGGAACCTTATCAAATGCCTTACTGAAATCCATGTACACCCTCATCCACTTGTTTGGTCACCTTCTCAAAGAACTCAATAGGTTTTGTGAGGCACGACCTACCCTTCACAAAACCATGTTGACTATCCCTCATCAAATTATTCCTTTCTAGATGATTATAAATCCTATCTTTTATAACCTTTTCCAACACTTTACCCACAACTGAAGTAAGGCTCACTGGTCTATAATTACCAGGGTTGTCTCTATCCCCCTTTCTTGAATAAGGGGACAATATTTGCTATCTCCGAGTCTTCTGGCACTAATCCTGTAGACAATGATGACATAAAGATCAAAGCCAAAGGCTGCGCAATCTCCTCCCTGGCTTCCCAGAGAATCCCAGGATAAATCCCATCCAACCCAGGAGACTTATCTATTTTCACACTTTCCAGAATTGCTAACACTTCTTTGTGAACCTCAACCCTGTCTAATCTAATAGCCTGCATCTCAGTATTCTATTCAACTATATTGTCTTTTTCTAGTGTGAATACTGACAAATAGATATTCATTTAGTGCTTCCCCTATCTCCTCTGACTCCATGCACAACTTTCCACTACTATCCCTAGTCTTTCTCCAGTCATTCTTTTATACCTGGTATTACGATAGAAAGCCTTAGAGTTTTCTTTGATCCTATCTACCAATGACTTCACATGTCCCATCCTGGCTCCTCTTAGCTCTCTATTTAGGTATTTTCTGGCTGATGTGTAACTCTCAAATGCCCTAACTGAGCCTTCACGTCTCATCCTCACATAAGCCTTCTTCTTCCTTTTGAAGAGAAATTCAACTTCCTTAGTAAACCACGGCTCCTGTGCGCGACCATTTCTTCCCTGCCTGACAAGTACATACTTATCAAGGATCTGCAGTAGCTGGTCCTTGAATAACCTCTGCATTTTAATTGTGCCCATCCCCTGCAGTTTCCTTCCCCATCCTATGCATCCTAAACCTTGCCTAATCCTATTGGAATTGCCTTTTCCCCAGATATAACTCTTGCCTTGCGGCATATACCTATCCCTTTCCATCACTAAAGTAAACATAACTGAACTGTGGTCACTATCACCAAAGTGCTCACCTACCTCTAAATCTAACACCAGGTCGGGTTCATCACCAAATCTAATATGGCCTCGTCCCTTTTTGACCTGTCTACATACTGTGTCAAGAAACCCTCCTGCACACATTGGACAAAAACTGACCCATCTAAAGTACTTGAACTATAGTATTCCCAGTCAGTACTTGGAAAGTTAAAGGCCCCCATAACAACTATCCCACCACTCTCGCTCCTATCGAGGATCATCTTTGCTATCCTATCCTCTACATCTCTGGAACTATTCGGAGGCCTATAGAAAACTCCCAATAGGATAACCTCTCCTTTCCTGTTTCTAATCTCAGTTTATACTCCCTCAGTAGATGAGTCCTCAAACGTCCTTTCTGCCACCATAGTACTGTCCTTGGCTAACAATGCCACACCACCCCATCTTTTACTGTTTTCTCTGTTCTTACTGAAACATCTAAATCCCAGGACCTGCAACAACCATTCCTGTCCCTGTTTTACCCATGTCTCTGACATGGCCACAACATCGAAATCCCAAGGACAAACCCATGCTGCAAGCTCACCCATTTTATTCCAGATGCTCCTGGCGTTGAAGTAGACACACTTCAAACCAAATTCTTGCCTGTTGATGCCTTCCTGTGATCTGGCAATCTTAATTCTGACTTCTCTACTCTCATCCTCCCGAATACTTGAACTACAATTTCGGTTCCTGTCTCCTTGCTGAATTAGTTTAAACCCACCCAAAGAGCATTAGCAAATTTCCCACCCAGGATACTGGTACCCCTCTGATTCAGGTGAAGACCATCCTGTTTGTAGAGGTCCCACCTACCACAGAAAGAGCCCCAGTTATCCAGGGAATCCAAAAGCCTCCCGCACGATCTCTGTAGCCGCGTGTTCAATTCCTTTTTCTCCTATTCCTCGTTTCGCTAGCACGTGGCACGGGCAACAAACCAAAGATATCTGTTTGATCTAGCTCTAAGCTTCCAGCCTAGCTCTCCGAATTTCTGCTTTAAATCCCCACCTTTCTTCCTACCTACATTGTTGGTGCGTACGCGGACCACGATTTGGGGCTGCTCGCCCTCCCCCTCGAGGATCCTGAAACACAATCAGAGACATCACGAACCCTGTCTTCTGGGAGGCAAAACACCAACCATGAGTCTCTCTTGTTTCTACAGAACCTTCTATGTGTCTCTCTAACTATGGAATCCCCAATGACTAGAGTTTGGGACACAAGAGTTTGGTGCCATTTCCTGTCCAAATGCCAGGATAAGATCCCATCACGACCAGGACCTGCCAAAGTTTTACACAGGAGAGGATGCTTTTGGGTGGCTACAGCATCTTGACAATTATATGGCACAATATTATTGGTGCCTTCCAATATTTGCATGGACACAATAGTTTAGGCAGGGAGCTTGGTTCTGTCATTAGTGAGATCTGGATGGGGCAAAGGGTGTGGGCTTGAAAACTCCAGTCTGTGTCTGTCAGCAGCCCCTGACTGACTATGGTCAGTAAGATCTGGAAGTGGAGTGGAAGGATGATGAAATCAGTGGCCAGGGAGTAGAGTTTATGGCCCAGTCCCTAAGGCATTGTCTTTGATTTTTCCGATGTTGACATGAACAAAAGGAATCTGTCCAGGACGGGACACCTGGTGATGCCAGTGGGGGATAAATTGAAACAAGGGAAAGAGAAATCAATGTCATGGTCCTTGGTTTGTGATGATGCTGCCCCTTTAACAGGGTTACGTTGCCCTTGGTTTTTTTCAAAAATGTTGTACGAGGCCGAGTTGCCAAGAGGTCTGGCTTGGATGGATTTTAGGGCCAACTAGATTACAGCTAACAGATACTGCCTCTTCTAAAAAGGCTGTCAATTTTGAAAAAAAAAGCGCTTGTATAATGAAAGAGAGATGGCCAATTTGCCTGGCTCAGCTTTTCTCTGGTTTGGTTTTGGTTTAGTTTGCACAGTCTGGCTGTTCAGAGAAAGCAGTCAGTCAGTTTTGAGGCTGCTGGTCAAAGATGGAAGAAGCTGTTCCATGCTGAATCTCTCTGCCATCTCTCCTGTAAGACCCTGTGTTTGATTTTACCTTTTGTGCCAAGGGGTGTTGATAGGGACTGTTGCAAGTATTTGGAACAGCGTCATTAAGTTGGGATAATCTGTTGGGTTTTCAGATAGCTTACATTATTTCTTATTCTATTCTCTTTTGTTTGTGTTTTATTCAGTAATCTTGCAAAATTAATTCTGTTTTGTTTAAACCTAATGGTTGGGCCAGCTGCATACCTCCTGGAATATCCAGCTCACACCTTCTCAAGACAACGAGAAAAGTTAGGGTCCAGGCTACTTTCTTGAAATATTTTGAGGGGGTCTGGTCTGGTCCATAACAGGATTTCTTATCACTACAGTTCAAAATGATCTTTGCTTCCATCTGCTTTATGCTAACACCACTGCCCACCTGATTTACAAACTGGATCATCTCATGTATCTCAGGTATTAGGTGCCTGTTCATACACTCATAGAGTCATAGAGGTCTACAGTATGGAAACAGACCCTTCAGCCCAACCAGCCCACGCCGCTTAGTTTTCACAAATAAACCAATCCCGTTTGACTGTGTTTGGACCATATCCCTCCATACGGATCCCATCCATGTGCTTGTCTAAATGTTTCTTAAATGAAAAAATTGTATTTGCTTCCACCACTACCTCTGGCAGCCGGCTCCAGATAGTCACCACTCTCTGTGTGAGCAAACTGCCCCTCTGGACCCGTTTGGAATTCTCCCCTCTCACCTTAAGCCCATGCCCTCTAGTTTTCGATTGCCCTAACTTGAGGAAAGGCTGTCAGCTATCTACCTTATCCATGCCTCTCTATAAGGTCACCCTTCGGTCTCCTCTGCTCCAGGGATAAAGGTCCCAGTCCATCCAATCTTACGTTATAACTCAAACCACCCAGAATGGATAGCATCCGAGTAAATCTTTTCTGCTCTTTCTGTAGTCTAATAATATGTTCTCTACAGAAGGGTGACTTCTTTAAAGCTGCACTCTGCTTTGGCTAGACTGCAGCATTTCTTGGTTATCAGTCCCCCCCAGTTTGTCCTTCTCCTGGAGAAAGGATCTCTCTCTCTCTCACACACATGCACACATGCACTCTCTCTCTCTTCAGAATTGTAACACTCCTCATTTATTCCAATACACTTACAGGTTACTCTCTGAATAACAGAGTGAAGGCAAAACAGAGCCAGTTCAAACAGGAACTATAAACAGAACGGGCATGGGTCTGAATGAAAATAATATATTCCGTAGAAGGAGAGAGGAAAGAGTTGGCAATGTAGAAATGTGTCTGTAGACAATCAGAGGAAAAAGCCATTGTTTCTGAGGATAAGCAAAATGATCAAAATTTATCTCGGTACCACACAGGAAGACAGCAAAGAGGTAGAACTCGTAAAAGATACAAATGGTTCGAGACAGAGGACAAACAGAAAGCAGTAAATATTCTGATGAATACTCCTTCCAAGTATTCACAAGAGGAAGTGAGCGTGCATAACATAGTAAATACTGTTATCTCGAGCATAATCAATTATTAGAAATGAGTCAGAGGTGCGAGGCAATCGAATTGGGCTTAAGGCAAATAAATCCCCAGGAATTGATGTCAATTACCTCAGAGATAGAGAAGAGATTTTTAACAAAGTCATAACCATTATAACAGTCACTGAATACTGGGTGTACAAAACACTGGAAACTGACCAATGTGGTGTCCTTATTCAGTCAAAGCACATGGGAATAGAACAGACACTGGAACCTCCACATCAATGAGTCTTACTCACAATCTGTGCAATAAAATAGAACTCGATATCAGGTATGATTCGTACAGAGGTAATAGAGTTAATACAGACAACATAGATTTCAAACAGACAGATTCTGCCTGGATAACCTAATCAGTTTCTCTGAGGATGTAACTGCCCACTTAGAAAGTGGTGATCCTCCTGACATGTCTCGTACTAAATCTGCAAACTGCTTTTATTAAGATTTTATGAATAACCCAGACTCAAAGCTATGCAAATTCAGAGTAAGGCGTCAGATTGGATTAGGAACTGTTCAAAGTTTAGCAAACAATGGGCCAGAAAGGGGACTTGAGATTGGGGTGAGAGTCAAGTAAATGGTGCGACATCAAGTGTGCTGTACAGAAACAGACCACTCAACCCAACTGCTCAGTGCAGGTGAATTACACAAGCTTCCATCCACACCTCATCACTTAACCTGATCAGTGTTCCCTGACATTCCCCCTCTCCCTCATACCTTCATCCAGCTTTCCCCTAAAAATCCTTCTATTCTATTTCCCTCAACTATTTCAAATGGTAGTGAGTTCATAAATGTAAGACACAAACTGAACGTAACATGACGTGACATAGTCTGGTTGGGGTAAGGGGTGGTGAAGATTGTAATGATTGGAATGAGGTCAGCAGGTTCACCTCATAGAATAGTTCCTGGTTGGGCCTGCCAATTTGGTGCAATCAGGGAGCCCTGGCTGACAGATACAAACAGGAGGGTGAGGGGTTCTATTCACTCTAGGAGCTGGCTCTGAGCTACCTGGGTCAGTGAAATGGACTATTGATGTGCAGATAAAGGGTGACTTGGTGACAGGATACTGGCCTTCGTGGAGTTATTCCAAGGATGAGCCAGGCCAGAAGAGCAGTTGGAGTGAAGTAAGGTTGGATGACAGGTTTAAAAATGCCGCATGTCATGTAACTAGTTGGAAGGAGCTGATTGCAACCAAGTCGAGTGGTGAGATTGATGGTGGTGTCTCTGTTGGAGATGGTAGCAGTGGCTGGCTACAGAACTGCCTTTCTGCTGCACCGTGACCTGCAAGGGCACTACGTCTGCCATCATTCCTGAACCTTCTGCAAGCAGTAATTCCCCTCTGGGCTGCTGCTGCTGCATCACTGCTTTATCCTGCACTTGTCCCCCAGTGTGCAAGGCCAGAGGTGACAGAAATGCAGAGTGGATCTGTGCAGTGTCAGAGAGTGAGGGTGTAAAAGCACAGCACCTTGCCGCTAACTGCAGTGTTGTAGCAGGTTCATTCATTCCCAAACATATTCCCAGCCACTGGACATTTAAAGAGGTTTTCAGTGTGTGTCTATGAATGAAGGTGAGTCAGGTAAAGGGCCTTAGCATTAGTAAAACAGCTGCCAGGATGGGGACAGGGTGCAGTGTGGGTTTTAGTGTTGGGTGGCAGGATGCCAAGGTTTAGCTAAAGTGGCACAGTGTAGGTGAGTGTGTCAGTGGGGTCAGGAATTACTCAGAACAGGCTGGTCAGTGGGGAGAGTGTTCAGGAGGTGGGTTGGGTCTGGGTTGTGTTGGTTTTGGGTCATCTCAGTGATGTGGGGAGCTGGGGTCTGTGTGTGGGGGTTTCAGACCAAGCTCAGTGTGAAGGGGAATCTACTCCAGGTTGGGATGGGGATGGGATGTTTGCAGGGTCCTGGGGTTAGATGGAGGGGATGGTGATGCTAAGTATAAGTGATTGGAGGGGGTTAGTGGGGAGTAGGGGTATCGGTTTGGACAGTTTTTTAATGATTTGAGCTTTTTGCTATAAAGCTAAGTTAGGAACCGCATGAAGGACTCAACTTGAACTCAGAATCGAGGAATCATCTGGAGGGTTCTACGTGGAATTATAAACTTGCCGGACAATTCCCTTACAGTGTTCTGAGACTTCAAAGTGGTCCTTGTTAAGCCCTTTTCAGAGTATGCCTGGTCCCTGCTTAGCCAGAAACAGGAAGATCTCAATCAAATCTTTGTTCATCTCTAATGAATCCAGTCAGAGAGGAATCATAGAATTACTCCAGTGTGGGAGCAGTCCATTAGACCTACTGAAACCACCCTGACCCACCCACTCCATCTCTGTCACCCTATATTTCCAGTGGCCAATCCACCTGACCTGCACATCTTTGGACTGTGGGAGGAAACCGGAGCACCTGGAGGAAACCCATGCAGACCCGGGGAGAATATGCAAACTCTGAAGATGGTCGCCCGAAGCTGGAATCGAACCCAGGTCCCTGGCACTGTGAGGCTAACTACTGTGCCATCCAATGGTAACACAATCCTGTGTCTCTGAAGAAAATCCAACCAAAGTGAAAGAGGAGCCCTTCTTTGAGAAATCGCTGCTCACAGGCCACAGCAAGATGTCCATTTTGCAAAGGTGAGCTGAGCATAGTCCTCATGCATCAAGTAAGATTCCAAACACCCTAATTGACTCATTACTAAAAATACTTGGAGATGGTAAACAAAGCAACTGACCCTTTAGCCTAAATTAATCCACGTGAGTATTTTTGTTTTCACTTCTATTCATCCAACTCAGTATCCTTTGACTTCAGTTTTGTTTATAGCTTTTGGTGAGTCAAAGCTTTCACTCACTGACATTACTTTATCACTAGCAACATTAAGGTCATAGTCCCATATGTAGATGTTTTCCTGACTTTGTTCAAAGGTGTTATTATACATCTCGAGAGCATGTGGCATTTGAAGCTGGTCCTCCTAGCTCAGAGGCCAAGGATATTACCACTACACCACAAAAGCCCTTCTATCTCGTTTCTCCTTAAATGAATCTTGAGCCACTTACCTCTGCTATGTCTCGTAGATTTTATTCTTGGGGTTAACTTTTTTTCCATGAATTCGTTATCTCACCTGAATTAGTGACTCTTCATTATTGTTGGCCTTAGCTTTCCCACAAGTGATAATATCTACTCCACTGAATCCTTGTATCGTTTTAAGAACCCTAAAATTTACCCCTTAGAACAATACACAATGTGCAGCAATTTGCATGAGCTCTGCATTTGAAATAAAAGTTCTGACATGTTCAGAGAACCATGCAGAATGAACAGGAACCTGACAAGTTTTGATCCTCATTATTCCCTAGTTGTCATTTCAAGATGTTTTAACTTCTGGAGAGAGACAAGAGAAAGGAAGCTGTTAAAAAAAAAAGTTCTGTAACTTCTGCAATGATTTGAAGTGAGTATGCTACATCACCTTTTAAAATAAGTAATTAAATAAAACATCTTACTGCCGAGTGAAGGCATTGTCTGAAATCAGTCCTTTATTTTTGGAAAACAGGCAGTGATTGCTATCCACTTTCTTGAGCTTGAGTCCAGCTGTGGGTTCTCCTCGGAAGTTTTGCACACTAAAACAAAGTCAGTTTGACATGATGGGGAATTTGAAAAGTCAGGGATATGAGTTCCCCAATTGTAAAGCTACTCTTTCGAAAAGAACAGCTTCACTGGTGATAATGTGTCATAAAGCTGAATACCTCCAAGTGGTTTTGTAATGCTTTGCTGGTGAATCTCTATAGTAACAGTCGCAAGAATGACAATCCGAACTGGGAGGATATAACGAGTCTAATTACAGCCGTCCTTACTGGAAAGCTGAGGGCAGGTTTGACAAGGATATTTGAGTGGGTTTGTGAAACGGCTGCTTAAAAGGGCAGAAGTTGATCACACATTAGGAAATAGGCAGGAACCTGCCAACATCCACCTTTAACGTCAGCCTGATCTGAGAGGGTTGGGAGCATCAAGGTCCCAGGAGTGACGATAGCCGTCAATCTGTCCTGGACCTGCCACATAGATCTGAGAGTCAAGAAGGAACAACAATGCTTCTTCATCCTCAGGTGGCTCAGGAAATTTGGCATGTCCATAAGGACCTTCACCGATTTCTACAGACGCCCCACTGAAAGTATACTGTCCGGGTGCATAACAGCCTGGTACGGCAACTGCTCTGCCCAGGCACTGTAAGAAGCCGCAGAAGATTGTGTGCACAGCCCAGACCATCACAGAAGCAAACCTCCCATCCACTGACTCCATTTACACTTCTTGTTGGCATGGAATAGCTGCTAACATCACCAAAGGCCCCTCCTACCCTGGTAATGCTCTCCTACGATCCCTTCCATTAGGCAGAAGGTACAGAAGCCTGAATACACGCACCAGCAGGTTCAGCAACAGCTTCTTCCAGGCCATTATTAGGCTGACAAATGGACTCTCAAATTTCAAATAATGCTAATCTTGTTAACATTGATCTTTCCTAGCACACAGCCTGTGCTGTGTAACCTATATGCCTCTGCCCAAATTGTTTTTTCACCTTATGATCTGTCTGTCCTTGCTCACTATGATCTGCCTGTACTGCTCGTAAACAAAGCTTTTCGCTGTACTTAGGTACAGTGACAATAAATCAAATTGAATCGAATCGAATGATCTGCTTGGAATTTGAAACCCAATGGGGCACACTGTTTGGTAATTATCACTTGTGAAGATTCCATTTCACAGGAGATTTTTAAGTTAACCATGTATAGTCAGGCTTCCCAAGAATTCCAGGAACTTGCCAGGCAAATGAAAATGAGAGGATAGCTGGGTTTCAGAAAGCAGACTGGCAAGAAATCTTTTCCATGGTGAAAGATTATACCTTTTCCTCCGTGCCGGACTTTTGGGGCTTTTGTGGTACAGTGGCAGTGCAAACACCACCTGCCTTGCCAACCCCAGTGAAGCATGTGCATCTGGCCCAGTGGAGGGCTGTGAGTGAAACGAGGATCTAAAGGTATTCAGTATCAGTTGGAAGAGATTGCTGTTAAGTCTTTCATCTTCTAGAATGGGTTGCAGGTTTTGGTCCATTAATATGTAAATCCCAGAACTACTTTTAATTCACGTTCTCGAGATGACTTAAGGTTTTATAAAAATAAGTGGCATCTCAGCTCATCAGTGCATGAATGGTGTGAGGGTCGAGTCTGTCAGTATCCCAATCTTGTATCGGACTGGTTCTATTTTCCAGTCAGAATTTATAAATTATCACATGGATTGACTGCCTGTAGATTGTGCGCTATTAGATCACAATTGAATGTATCTGCAAATATAATTCTGCAAATGCAAATTCACCACGTAGATTTAGGGGTCACGTGTTCAAAGTGAGAGGGAAAGGTTTAGGGGAGATATGCGTGGAAAAGTTCTTTACGCAGAGAGTGGTGGGGGCTTGGAATGTGTTGCCAGTGGAGGTGATGGCGTCATTGAAGATGTATCTAGACAGATACATGGATGGGCAACGAGCAAAGGGATACAGATCTTTAGAAAATAGGCAGCAGGTTTAATTAGAGGATCTGGATTGGTACAGGCTTGGAGGCCGAAGGGCCTGTTCCTGTGCTGTATTTTCTTTGTACTTTGTTCTTTGTTCTAGCATGTTGCAAGACCCTGTGCTCTATGGGTTGTTCCCATAAACGCACACTGAGACAAGCAGCACTTAAACCTGGAGGACCATCAATTCGATGAAAGACTCTCTTTAACCTGTCTGAATGTTAATGGTTTTCCAGTACAAAGAGTGGTCCTTTACCGGACTGGACTGGCGCTTTCCAAAGTCCAGGGCTGCATGTTGAGGGACGCACTAAAGCCTGGTCAAGTCTCCACTGAGGTGGAATGGGGAAAGCTAACTGTCTGAGACCTTCCTGCCTTAGTACACCATGGAGCAGGAAATGGTAATATCCCAAATGCTGTGCGCCGGGCCTAACACATTGCAAATCAAGAGAATAGGTTACTCAGGTGAAATATGGTGGATAGAGAAATTTAAGCCTATAATATTTCCAACCAATTTAGTGTGAAATGTTTTGCTCTTGGGCTGCAGGTTTAATGTGGAATTTTTTTTTAAAATAATAAGACTGTTACAATCATGTCGATGGAAAATATTATCTTGGGATACGTTGAATTTTCTTACAAGTCCTGTAACATTCAAGTCTCAATGTGTCTGTAATGTGTTTGCTTGCTAATTTGATAAATGCAGTGTATTTTTAAGGAAAATATTTGGTTGGAAGAGCATGAGAAAGGAAGACCCAAAAGCAGAATGCTGGCACTTTGGAAATGGTAACTACTAGGGAGAAGGTTAACTTAATGGTGAATGTCTAGTAAGTGATTAAGGGGCTGGTGCTAGGATTGGTAAAATATTGAAGAAAAGGGAAACAAATAAATGAATAAATTATTTTGGTCATTAATTAAAAACACACTAAAGACAGCAAGATAGGTTATGGCTTATGTTATAGTTTCATATTGTATCATGGTTTCATGTTATAGCATGGCTTCAGTGTGAGGGAGATCACAGATGCCAATACAGTCCAAGACCAACACATCTTTAACCAGTGTTTGCAGCTCAAGAGCTGAGGCTGAAATACTGACACAGCAACACATCACAGAGAGGGAAAGCTCTCTGGATGTTTTGTAACAGGAGGCAGTCACCCTCCTTAGAATAGGGTCTGCTGATGTGGCCTGTGGTTAGGTTTAGGAGGGTGTGACTATGAGTGAGGTGGGTAAGGAGACCCAGAGGAAAGGAGCCTCCCCCTTTACAATTCTTCAATACGTTTGAGGTTTCTTCTGCTTGCTTGAGGTGTGGGCTATACCATTGGAATGGTCTGCATGTGAACTGTGCTGGGATTAGTGCCTTGTAAACAGTCCAACTCAGGAAGTAAAGGGGCTTTAAACTAAACCATGAGATGAGGGAACGAGCTTGAGCAGATGAAACAAATCAAGCAGTAGAGTCAAGGCAGGAGATCAAAATTGCAATGTGGGATAAGAAGGTCAGAAAATGGAAAGAAGAGACAGAGACAACAAACTAAAACTTGTACAATAATCAAGACTAGATGATATAAAGATAACACAAAGACAAAGCCCTGTATCTGAACTTGTGTAGTATTGATGATAAAGTGAGTGCATTGGTACCACACATTGATGTAAATAAGTACGATGTGGTAACAACTGTAGAGATGTGGCTGCAGGATGACAATGATTGGGTCCTGAATATTGAAGGGTATATGATATACGAGACTGTTAGGAAGCTAGGTAGATGCAGAGGCATAGCACTGTTTATCAAGGATGGCTCCGCTGTAATAATTAGAGGTCACCTTGGTTTAGGAAATCAGGATGTAGAATCAGTTTGGGTGGAGGTTGGTATCAGTGGGAAGGACGTAGCCTGTAGCTCCCTGCACAGAAACCAGGATGTAGGGCGAAACACACAAGAGGAAAAGCTGTGGTAATGGGATGGCAATGATCACAATAACCTTTATCTATAAACTGGAAAGCTCAGATTAGCAATTATAGCTTGGATGAGGAATTCATTCAAAATTGTTTATTAGATGAACACATTCTAGAACCAACCAGGGTAAAGCCCTATGAGACCTGTTTTGTGTAGTATGATGGAATTAATGAATGACCTCAGCGTAAGGGAACCTCTCGATCGCAGAAATCACAATATGTTTGAATTTTACAGTTAGTTTGAAAGAGAGAAGAATAGGTCTAAGGCTATTGTTTTATGTTAAATATCAGAAGTTAAAATGGTGATGAGACAAAGTGCAGTCATATACTTTTCTAGTCAGAGTTTTATTTCTAGTTTATACATCATATATTTGAACAATCGTGATTACCCATTTCCCAAATGTACATAGGTTCAATTCCCATCATTTTCAACCAATCTATACTCATAGGAATCCTACATTGAGCAAGGCATTTGGCTCATCAAGTTCACATACCAAAAGGCATCCCACCCAGACCCACCCTCCCCTATCCTACCCCCATAACGCTGTATTTCCCACGGCTAATCCAGCTAACCTGCACATCTTCCGACTGGGGGAGGAAGCTGGAGCACCAGGGAGAAACCCACGCAGACACAGGGAGAATGTGCAAACTCCACATAGATATTTGCCCGAGGGTGGGATCAAACTCGAGCCCCTGGTGCTGTGAGACAGCACTGAGCCACTGTGCTGCCCCTGTGATGAAGTTACGTTGGCTGTTAATATTGTAGTTAGCATGTGGGAACCTGTTATGTGGGAGGCTGGTAATTCCTTGGTGAGATAATTGAGGAGGGAACTTGTGACTTCCTATCCTTAATTGTCATGTGCCTTATTTTTTTGAGGTGTGTATAATTTGTTATCCTTCCTTTCAGTATAGTGGCAAAGTATTACTTTAAACTCATCCAGACTGTTTTGCTGGACAGTTACTTTCATTGCAAAGGACGTAGTGCCAGTGTGAATAAATGTTAAATAACATTCACAGCCTTGTGTGAATATGCTTCAGTGATCAACCACCACGTTAAATGACTGCAAAACTTAAACATTTCATTGACCAAATCAGATTCCATTCTGGATTCTGATTTGTCCAGTATTACCATCAGCTGGGAATACAAGTGTAACTATGTGGGAATGAGAAGTTGAACTAGCTAAACTGGATAGATTAACAGAGAAGCAATGACATGCATTCTGGGAATATTTTAAAATACTTACAATAAATAAATTCTTGCTTTGATGAAAAACTCTAGGGGAAATTCTAAGGACTTTCTACCAGAATTAACTAAGACAGTTAAAACAAACATCAAAGTTAAGGAAAAAGAAGTGTAAAGATGAGTGACAGCTCAAAAGGTTGGACAGAATGGGAAGAGAATGACTAAAAGATTAATCAGGAGAAAGGAATTAGAGTAAGAGAAGGAATTCAGTAGAATTTTTTAAAAAAAAGTTAGCAAGAATTTTGACAGGTATTTGAAAAAGAAATCAGTAACTAAAGAGAGTGTTGGTCTCTGGAGAGTAACTGGGAACCTAATAGCAGGTAATAAGGAAACCATGCATAATATCACAAATATTCTGCTTCCATTTTCACCACAATGGATACAGAAAAACATTCCGGAAATAGCTGTAAATCAGAAGGTGGAAGGAAGTGAAATTTGATGAGATTATAATCATCAGGGAAGCAGTATTGAGTAAACTAATGGAGCTGTGGGCTAACTTTTCTGTTGGATTTCATCCTCAGCTTTTAAAAGCCACGGCTACTGAGGTAATTGATGCATTAGTGTTACTTTTACAAAATGTACCAAATTTTGGAAATCTCCCATTAGACTGGAATTTAGCAAATTACACCTTTCTATTCAAGAAGAGAGAGAAGCAGAAAACAGGAAAATACAGGCGGGCTAGCTTGACATCTTTGAACAGGTGCTGGAAATCTGAAGCAACAACAGAAATTACTGGAGAAACTCAGCAGGTCTAGCAGCAGCTGTGGAGAGAAAGCTTCACATTCAGTGACCCTTCTTCAGAGAAGTTCTTGATGACCAGGGATTCCGGAAACAGAGGTTACAGTCTAAGGGTACAGGCTAAGCCATTTAGGAATGAGGTGAGGAGAAATTTCTTCACCCAGAGACTGGTGAGCCTGTAGCATTCTCTGCCACAGAAAGTGGTTGAAGCCAAAATGTTGAATGTTTTCAAGAAGGAGTTAGATATGGTTCTTGGAATAAAGGGATCAAAGGGTATAAGCTAATAGGAAAACAGGGTTTTGAATTGGATGATCAGCCATGCTTGTATTGAATGGCTGCGCAGTTTTGAAGAGCTGACTGGCCTACTCTGGTCCTGTTTTCTATGTTTCTATGAGAACTGAAGCATATCAAATATGGTTGATCATACAGGAAATGGATTTCATTATACACGGCTTTTGGGAAACAAAGGGTTAATCATGCATGCTGTGACCCATTGCAGACCTATATTGAGAGCCATGTTACTTCAAGAATAGTGTGGAGGGCATACCCTTAGCATCCTCTTACACTGAGACTGATTGGTTAATCTTCGTCTTCACGGTTCTCTTTCCATCCTTTTATTCTCATATTTCTGAAATGAACACAAAGGGCTGGCAGTTGGGTTATGGACATCTATAACTTGTAGGGAATAGAACATAGAACAGTACAGCACAGTACAGGCCCTCAATGTTGTGCCAGCCTTCTATCCTACTCTAAGATCAGAATGATATGGGGAAAAGGCGCAGATAGATGGAGAGCTAGGATTCAGAAACCCTCATCATTGATTGTTCCACATTCCCACCATCATAGTTCCTTTCTGAGATGTCAGCGTTGTCTCCTCCAAAGCCGTTCCTGCTGATTTCTGCTCCGTGCCATCATCACTTACTGGAGACAGGGTAGTGTGGCCTTGAGAGTCCTATAATGTGTTTGGCTCATAAGGCTGTCATAGCTGAATAGCTGCCAGAGCGTGTATGTTCTGAGTTTTGGCTGAGAGGTATGAAACAGAGCTAAGGATGTGAAGGTTATAGATTGGAGGTAACGGAGATTGATGGAGATTGCTGGAAGGTGGATAATGGGTCTGTAGAGAATTGGGCCGTGAATCAAACTGGTGAGTGGTACAGTTGGCAGGGTTTACCATTTGAAACTTAAGTTCACTCGGCTTCAACATTCCTTTCCAATCATTAACCTTTTTTCTGCACTGCACCCTTGTTTTTGGATCCCTTGTAATCCTCCTCAGCATCTGTCCAGAGGGTCTCCTGCCTCTCTGTGGATTCAAAATGTCTCTTCTCCTCACATTGGGAGCTCCACTGTTTGAAAACCTTGCTGGTCACTGTTTCAACCATTGCCTTCCGTATCACAGGAGTGAGTGAGGACTGCAGATGCTGGAGATCTGAGTCGAAAAGTCTGGCACTGGAAAAGCACAGCAGGTCAGGCAGCATTCGAGGAGCAGGAGAATTGATGTTTCGGGCATAAGCCCTTCAGTATCACAGCCCTGATATGTTTTGCTAAGGGCTTTTACCATTGTTTTCAGTCAATATATGCCTTCCCTTTAACAGGGGTAGGCTGCCTTTAAGTAGTGTCAGCCACCCATGATCTTTTCTTCTATTCTCTCATGGGATGTGGGCATCATTGGAAGCACTTGTCATAGGATCCCTGCAGTGTAGAAGCAGACCATTCAGCCCATCTAGTCCACAGTGCCCCTCTGAATAGCATCCCACCCAGATCCATCACCCTGTAACTCTGCATTTCCCATGGCTAACCCACCTGGTCTGCACATTCCTGGACACTATGGACAATTTAGCTTGGCCAGTTCACCCTAACCTGCACATCTGTGGACTGTGGGAGGAAACCCATACAGATGCAGGAAGAATGCACAAACTCCACACTGACAGTGGTCCGAGGCTGAAATCGAAGCCGGATTCCTGGTGCTGTGAGGCAGCAGTGCTAACCACTGAGCCACCATTCATCCCTAATTGCCTTTGAATGGAGTGGTTTGTTGAGGCCATTTTAGCGACAAAAAAACTGCAGATGCTGGAATCCAAAATAGACAGGCAGGAGACTGGAAGAACACAGCAAGCCAGGCAGCATCAGGAGGTGGAGGAGTCGAAGTTTTGGGTATAACCCTTCTTTAGGATTCAGAGCGAAACGTCAACTTCTCCACCTCCCGATGCTGCCTGGCTTGTTGGGTTCTTCCAGCCTCCGGTCTGTCTACTTTGGAGGCCATTTTGGAGAGCTGTTTAGTGTCAAACATATTGCTGTGGGTCTGGAATCACATGTAGGCCAGCCAGGTAAAGACGGCAGATTTTCTTCTCTAAAGGCTATTAGCCACCCCGATGGGGATTTTAGAAAATGATCAGGAGAGTGTCTGAAAAACTGAATTACCATTCTGCTTCTAACTTCCTCGCTCCACAGTGATGGTATAAGCAAACATTTCTTATTTGCTCCTCCTCCCTCATCACAACTCACTCCTCGACCTCTTTGTCATTTAAAAAACTCAAAAACGACCAACTTCCTGACAGTGGAAGAGAAGGCAGTCATGAGTGACTATGAAGTTGCCATGGTTACTGTTACCAATGCCTGTTTTATCTTCCAGGGTTCCAATTAAGAAACAAGTTTAAATTTCAGCAGCTGCAGTGGAGTTTGAGCCTCATCACTTGGAGGTTTAGCACAATGAGTATCACTGCACCAGCTCCTCCTGACAATTACCACAGGATCACTTAAAGGGAGCCACATTAATGTCATGTCTGCAAATTGCAACTACTAAGACCCTTTCGTGGTGCAGTGGTAGTGTCCCTACCATTGGCATGGGAGGCTTGGGTAAAGTCCCAGCTGCTCCAGAGATTAGATTCCCTACAGTGTGTGACCAACCAGTCCACACCGACTCTCCGAAGAGTAACCCTCCAGACCCATTTCCCTCCAACTAATGCACCTAACACTATGGGCAATTTAACATGACCAATTCACCTTGCCCGCACATCTTTGGACTGTGGGAGGAAATCGGAGCACCCGGAGGAAACCCACGCAGATACAGGGAGAATGTGCCGCCCCAGCTATGAATCTGCACTCCAAGGTCTCTTTGTTCAGCACCTGATCAGGTGAGGTGTTTAAATCAGTGCTAGCCATTGGTTACCATCATTGCTGGATGCAGCATCACTCTCATTGTTGGTTTGGAAAGTGCACTTGATTCTTTTTGATAGCAATGCAATAACTTTAGAGTTATCATTACTGAGGTTACTTTACACTTGTATTAATTGGATGAACTTATATCACACGAGCTGTTAGGCTGGGACTTGGACCCGTAAGGATTCACAATATTACTCTGGGCCTTCACATGGCAAGTTTGATAATTTCACCGTATCCCCTCAGTCCGGGTAGCTAGGGTTTAGAGGGTAGCCTTCTAACCTCTGAGTTATCCAATTTTGGGTTCATGGACCAGTCTAGGGGCTTAAACATCCCCCCGGATCTTACCATTACATGTGGAAGCCCTGTGCCGATTTGCTTTCCCAAAATGCAGCACTTCACATTTATTTAAATTGAACTACATCTGGCACTCCTCAGCCCATTGGCCCATCTGATCAAGATCCTGTTGTAATCTGAGGTAACCTTCTTTGCTGTCCACTCCACCAAAAATTTTGGTGTTACCTGAAAACTTACTAACTGTACCTCCTGTGTTCACGTGCAAATCATTTACATAATGCAGTAGACTCAGCACCAATCTTTCAGGCACACGCTGGTCACAGGCCTCAGTTTGAAAAATAGCCTTCCACCACCACCCTCTGTCATTTACCTTTGAGCCAGTTCTGTATCCAAGTGGCTACTTCTGATTGTATTCCATGTGATCAAATCTTGCTAACCAGTCTCCCATGGGGACCCTTGTTGACCGCCTTACTGAAGTCCATATAGATCATGTCTACTGCTCTGTCTTCATCAATCCTCTTTGTTACTTCTTCAAAAAACACAATCAAGTCAGTGAGACATGATTTCCCATGCACAAATCCATGCTGATAATCCTTATTCAGTCCCTGCTTTTCCAAATACATTTAAATCCTGTCTCTCAGGATTCCCTCCAACAACTTGCCCACCACCGATGCCAGCCTCACTATTCTATAGTTTCCTTTACCACCTTTCTTAAATAGTGGCGCCATGTTAGCCAGGCTCCAGAGTTCCAGCACCTCACTGTGACTATTGATGATACAACTATCTCAGCAAGGGGCCTAGCAATCACTTCCCTAGCTTCCCACAGAGTTCTAGGGTGCACCTGATCAGGTGTTAAGACTGCACAATAGTGTTTAAGCCCCTAGACTGGTCCATGAACCCAAAATTGGATAACTCAGAGGTTAGAAGGCTACCCTCTAAACCCTAGCTGCCCGGACTGAGGGGATACGGTGAAATTATCAAACTTGCCATGTGAAGGCCCAGAGTAATATTGTGAATCCTTACGGGTCCAAGTCCCAGCCTAACAGCTCGTGTGATATAAGTTCATCCAATTAATACAAGTGTAAAGTAACCTCAGTAATGATAACTCTAAAGTTATTGCATTGCTATCAAAAAGAATCAAGTGCACTTTCCAAACCAACAATGAGAGTGATGCTGCATCCAGCAATGATGGTAACCAATGGCTAGCACTGATTTAAACACCTCACCTAGTACACTAATGCCATTCAGGGAAGGACATCTGCCAACTTTACCTGGTTTGGCCTCTGTGTGACTCCAGACCCACAGCAATGTGGTTGACTCATAACTACCCTCTGGGCAATTACGGATGGGTGATAAATACTGGTCCAGTCAGTGGGGCCCACATCCTATGGATGGATAAAACAAAAGGTGCTGCATGCAATGGCTATACTGTACATCGGTCCCTTCAGAGGGAATGGACAATTTCCTTTATGTAGAGTCAAGCCACCTCTCTGACTGACTTATGTTTGTTCCATCTTGATTTGTTTGAAATCTGTGCTCAAAGCACTCTTCCCTTTTCAAAAACATCTGCGTGTCTCTTCATGACGGAGTTCTTGAGGACTTGAAATACTTACAGCAAGAAGATTAGATTTTTCACCTATTATTCAATGTAATTGTTGAGTTGCAAAGCAAATCTGTTACAACTTATATTAGTTAAATATCTTATTAGCTGCTTGAGATATGTCAGACCATCATTATTATGGGTGCCTTTTTATTCACTGATAATTTTCAATACTACTTAACACACATTTCCACTCTTGCTTTGTGTTACATTTCCATGGTTCATTAATCTCAAGTGCAAAAATCTCATGCAGGTATTTTATTCAGTACCTGGTTTCAGAGGTTTTTTTAACAGAATGTAAAAGGCTGAGTAAAAATATACCAAAGACAGAAAAGGTTAAGTGAGTCCTCAAGTAGTATTGCGAATAAGAACAGAGAGAAAGAAACTGAGATATGACAAGATGGAACAAGCCCTACTTTATGGGTGGCATAATGACTTGCACTGCTGCCTCACAGCATCAGGAACCCAGGATTGATTTCACCCTCGGGTTACTGTCTGTGTGGAGTTTCCACATTCTCCCCGTGTCTGCATGGGTTTCCTCTAGGTGCTCCAGTTCCCTCCATCCAAGGATGTGTAGGTTAGGTGGATTGCCCATGCTAAATTGCCCATAGTGTCCAGGGCTGTGCACGGTAGGTGGATTAGCTGTGGGAAATACATGGATAAGATAGGGGGAGTGTCTGAGTGGGATGTTTTTCAGAGGGTCAGTGTGGACTTGATGGGCTGAATGGCCTGTTTCCCCTCTGTAAGGATTCTATGATTTGCGAACCGACAAGTAAATGCGGTGATGGTGACATTTTAACCCACAACCATTGTCACATACTTTCTACATTTTCTGAACAATTAGATTGAGTTAAGGACATGGCAAGCTGCTTGAGTCAATTATTAAATGGGAAATGTCACATGTGAAATTTGACAGATACTGGAGCTGTGAGTGGAACACAAGGCAGTGATAGAATAGAGTTCCTCCCAAGGGCACGGTAATTGGGAGTGTAAGGGAGTACAGCTTAACCAACAAGGCACTTCTGCAGATGTCCATGAAGTCAGATGCAGGATCATATTTCCATGGGTTTTATGCTGCAAGTGGTTTAGTGGCTGACACAGGTAAAGAAGGATGAGTCTAATGGAACACTTACGTAAGTCCTGGCACGTTTATTAGTCCGACATTATCACAAAGTAATCTCCAAGGGCCCAAACAATCACTCCAGGAGAAGCAGCGCTTTGTCTGCACTTCACACAATCTCGTCCACTGCATTCGCTGCCCACAATGTGGTCTCCCCTACATTGGGGAAATGAAGCAAAGACTGGTGACTGCTTTGCAGAACATCTATGTTCTGTCCACGAAAATGGCCCTGAGCTTCCAGCCCGAGACATCGAGTCTCGTGCTCCTTGGATGCTGCCTGACCTGCTGTGCCTTTCCAGCACCACACTCTTGACTCTGATCTCCAGCATCTGTAGTCCTCACTTTCTCCTGACCTTCCAATTGCCTGCCATGTTAACACACCAACATCTCTGTCTCACACTTGCTGCAGTGCTCCAGAGAAGCTCAGCGCAAGTTGGAAGAACAAAAGTTCATTTTATGTCTGGGATTTCTACAGCCGCATAGAGTCAATATCGAGTCGAACAGTTTAAGGGCTTGAACGTCTTCCATGTCCTTAACCAAACCCCACACTCCAGGTCTTGCTATCACATGGTCTACTATTACACACAAACCATTGTTAGCCACTAACAGTCCCCATTAATAGTTATTCATCCTCTTATCCACTCCTTTGTCTGCCCAACTGTCCTTATCTCTCTTTGGGCTCCATTTCTACCTATTGTGAACTCCTCAGCCCTGCCCCCTTACTGTATCTTCTGCATTAAGAAAAGGAGTATTTTCTGAGCTACCATCAGCTCCGAGGAAGGGTGTTTGGACCCGAAACGTTAACTCTGATTTCTCTCCACAGATACTGCCAGAATTGCTGAGCTTTTCCCGCAATTTCTGTTTTTGGTTCTCGCTTTCTCCTGAATCTCTCTCCTCAACCCAACTCACAGTCTCACGTGCTGGAGGATGACTTGCTTTCACTCTGGGCTTGCTAGGTTCTGAGCTCACTGATAGGTCCAAAGCAGGATCCAGAAGTTATGCATGTTGGTTTCTACTGGCATTATCTGGGATTCCTTGGGTAGATTAGACCCATAAGACCATAAAATATAGGAGCAACAGTAGGCCATTGAGCCCATCACGTCCGCTCTGCTTTACAAAGAGGTCATAGCTGATGAGATAATCTCAGCTGCACTTTCCTACCTTTTCCCCATGATCCTTGATTCCCTTACCGATGGAAAATAATTCTGGAGTAGAGTGGTGCTGGAAAAGCACAGCAGTTCAGGCATCATCCGAGGAGCAGGAAAATCGACGTTTTGGGCAAACGCCCTTCATCAGGAATACAGGCAGAGAGCCTGAAGGGTGGAGAGATAAATGAGAGGAGGGTGGGAGTGGGGAGAAAGTAGCATAGAATACAATAGGTGAGTGGGGGAGGGGTTGAAGGTGATAGGTCAGAGAGGAGGGTGGAGTGGATAGGTGGAAATGAAGATAGGCAGGTAGGACAGGTCATGGGGATAGTGCTGAGCTGGAAGTTTGGAACTGGGGTGGGGGAAGGGGAAATGAGGAAACTGTTGAAGTCCACATTGATGCCCTGGGGTTGAAGTCTTCCAAGGCGGAAGATGAAGCGTTCTTCCTCCAGGCGTCTGGTGGTGAGGGAGCGGCGGTGAAGGAGGCCCAGGACCTCCATGTCCTCGACTGAGTGGGAGGGGGAGTTGAAATGTTGGGCCACAGGGCAGTGTGGTTAATTGGTGCGGTGTCTCGGAGATGTTCCCCAATGTAGAGGAGACCGCATCGGGAGCAACAGATACAAGAAATGATATTGATGGATGTGCAGGTAAAACGTTGATGGATGTGGAAGGCTCCTTTAGGGCCTTGGATGGAGGTGAGGGAGGAGGTGTGGGCGCAGGTTTTGCAATTCCTGTGGTGGCAGTGGAGGGTGCCAGGATGGGAGGGTGGGTTGTTTGGGGGCATGGACCTGACCAGGTAGTCATGGAGAGAATGGTCTTTGTGGAAGGCGGAAAGGGGTGGGGAGGGAAATATATCCCTGGTGGTGGGGTCTTTTGGAGGTGGTGGAAATGTCGGTGGATGATTTGGTTTATGCGAAGGTTGGTAGGGTAGAAGGTGTTCTGTTCTTGTTACTGTTGGAGGGGTGGGGTCTGAGGGCAGAGGTGCGGGATGTGGACGAGATGCATTGGAGGGCATCTTTAACCACGTGGGAAGGGAAATTGCAATCTCTAAAGAAGGAGACCATCTGGTGTGTTCTGTGGTGGAACTGATCCTCCTGGGAGCATATACGGCAGAGGCTGAGGAATTGGGAATACGGGATGGCATTTTTGCAGGAGGTAGGGTGGGAAGAGGTATAATCCAGGTAGCTGTGGGAGTTGGTGGGTTTGTAAAAAATGTCGGTGTCAGGTCGGTCGTCATTAATGGAGATGGAGAGGTCCAGGAAGGGGAGGGAGGTGTCAGAGATGGTCCAGGTAAATTTAAGGTCAGGGTGGAATGTGTTGGTGAAGTTGATGAATTGCTCAACCTCCTCGCGGGAGCACGAGGTGACGCCAATGCAGTCATCAATGTAGCGGAGGAAGAGGTGGGGAGTGGTTCCAGCTCAGCACCGTCCCCAGGTCCTACCAGCCTATCTTCTTTTCCACCTATCCACTCCACCCTTCTCTCTGACCTATCACCTTCATCCCACCCTCATCCACCCAGTGTATTCTTTGCTACCTTCCCCCATCCTCCTCCTTGACCTATCACCTCCATCCCCTCCCCCACTCACCTATTGTACTCTATGCTACTTTCTCCCCACCCCCACCCTCTCATTTATCTCTCCACTCTGAGGGAACCTGTCTGTATTCCTGATGAAGGGCTTTTGCCCGAAACGTCGATTTTCCTGCTCCTTAGATGCTGCCTGAACTGCTGTGCTTTTCCAGCACCACTCTACTCCAGAATCTGGTTTCCATCATCTGCAGTCATTGTTTTTACCTTGATGAAAAAATTGCCTAACTCATCCTTGAACACACTTAATGACCACCGATTAGTTAATTAATTGATGACCACAATACAATGCCACCAATCCTTCTTTCCATTGTCGTGGCATACGTTGTGTTGTGAGGAGAGGTTGAGTAGAATGGGTCTGCGCTCATTGGAACTATAGAAGAATGAGAGGCAATCTTATTGAACCATATAAGGTTCATAGAGGACTTGACAGGATAGATGCAGAGAAGTTATTACTCCTTGTGGCAGCGTCCAAGGACAAAAGGTATTAACTCAGAGTAAAGGGCTGCAATTTTTAGACAGAGTTGAGGAGAAATTGCTTCTCTCAGAGGGAAGTGAATGCTTTACTGCAGAGGGCTGTCAAGGCTGGGTCATTAATTATATGCAAGGCTGAGGTAGGTTTTTAATTGGTAAATGAATCAAGGGTTATGAAGAAAAGGCAGGAGAGAGGACCTGAGGATTATCAGAGCAGGCATGATCTCAATAATTGGGAGAACAGAAGTCGATGGGCTGATTGGCCTACTGCTACTTCTACATCTGATGATCTTCAAGACTCTTTTTCTCAGTCACCTCAAGGTTGATTTGACATATTGGAGGCAATGGTGACTTCGGTTGTCTATATCTGCCTTCATTGGAAGCACTCAAGATTTTGATTGGATTCGATTTATTATTGTCACATGTACCTGGGTACAGTGAAAAGCTTTGTTTTGCGTGCAGTACAGGCAGATCACACCAAAGTGTATCATGGTAAAAGAACAGAGTGAGGAATACAATGTCATGGCTGCAGAGAAGATGCCCAAAGAGCAAGATCAACATTTAAGTTTAAGAGGTCCATTCAAAGTCTAATAAAAGCAGGAGAAAGCTATTCTTGATTCTGTTGGTACATGTGTTTAAGTTTTTGTATCTTCTGCCCAATAGAAGAGGTTGAAAGAGATTATATCCAGAGTGGGAGGGGTCTTTGATGACCTTGATTAGATAGACTACAGTGTGGAAACAGGCCATTTGGCCCAACAACTCCACAATGACCTTCCGAAGAGTAGCCCACCCAGACCCAGTTCCCTCTGACTAATGCACCTAATACGGTAGGCAATTTAGCACAGCCAATTGACTTCACCTGCACCTCTTTGGATTGTGGGAGGAAACCTTCACAGACGTGGGCAGAATGTGCAAACTCCACACAGACAGTCACTCGAGACTGGGATTGAACCTGAGTCCATTGTGCTATGAGGCGGCACTGAGCCACCGTGCCACCCTTCCCGAGGCAGCGAGAAGTATAGATGGAGTCAATGAATGGAAGGTTGGCTTGCGTGTTGGACTGGGCTGTGTTCACAACTCTCTGTAGTTTTGTACGGTCCTGGGCAGAGCAGTTTCCATTCCAAGCCTTGATGCACCCAGATAGAATGCTTTCTATGGTGCATCTACAAAAATTGATGAGAGTCTTCATGGAGATGTCGAATTTTCTTAGCCTCCTGAGGAGAATGTTGGTCAACATTTTCTAGGATCGTACTGATAATTGTAATTGATGAGGCAACTTGTTGTACTGTGGAGGTGGCTCAAAAAAGAAATTCATTTTCCAGATGCTTAGGCAAGACCCAACATACTTTGCAGATGTCCCCATCCCTCTCTCTCTTGCTCGCACTTATTTTTGTCCTTTTCCATTAGGCTACCATTTACACTTGCCTTCAGCTTTGTCAATTATGTAATGAATTCCACTCAATAATGAAGAGGGGTCCCCACAAGGGAGAGGGTTGCTCAAGAGGGTGCAGAAATGAAACTGCGTTGTGATAGCAACTGCAAAAGTGCACAGAAAATCTTCAAGTTCCTTGCAATTTTTCAAGAGAAGATCACAGGCGACACAGGGTCATTTGAAAGCTGTAGTTTGTAATAACAGCAGTTGTTTCTCAACAGCAGATCACTTACAAAAACCTGTTTCGAAAAGCACAAGGCAACTGCTTTTCAAGAGAGCCTCATGTAACAATATTTTTCTCTTGGGGAAATCAGGAGATAATGATAGTCAATATTTGAACTCAAACTTGTAATCAACAGACATCTCGTGCTCTTTAAATTGGATACAGGACCTGATCTCACTATTCTTTTAGTTGACCTGATGTGGCTGTGAAAGATTACACTGTAGCTTTTATCTGTCAGATCGAGGGCTAAAAGGAATCAAGCTGAAGGTAAAGATCAGTTTCAGCAATATTAAGCAGCAAAGACAAAGAAATTGTTGAAAAAGTGAATGTCATGTACAAGCGGCCAGGTTCACTGTCAAGCAGGAGCTCCTGCATGAGTCTCATCAGTAAAGTGGAGCCAGTCACTAGACAGGCACCAGCAAGTGGATTTAAACAGTAACTTCCAAAACTCGTGAGAAGCCTGTAGAAACTGAACAACATATCATGCATCACAGTGAACGCAGATGCTTGCTCACAGACAGGAAGGTCCCAATCCATTTGTACAAATGGTGATTGAGTCAGGCTCCAAAGGGGGACTATTTCCCCTGCCACACAACTGACCACACTGTGGTCAGCTCTGGTGCCAGTTTCCAAGCTGAATGGACTCCTGAAAATAACACTATTGAACAAGACAGAACAAGGAGATACACTCAATAGTGTCTGTAGATGAGAGCTTAGTTAAATTTGCAAACAGCACAATCCTCACTGAGCTGGACATGAAGACTAGCTTGTGTGTCTTCCTGTAGATGTGGAGTCCAGGCTGCTAACTATCTTCATTACACTCTCTGGACTTATACCTTTGGAATCAAGTCAGCACCTGAAATTTTTGAACAGATGTCTAACATTCTCAAAGGTTTGTAAGGTGTCATATTCAGTTAGATAAAAAGGACCAGAGTGTCCTGAAAGTGTTCCAGGATTCTGCATTGACACATAATTATTAATGTGAATTCTCAAACCACTGATACAGTCTTTGAACTATGTTGTTTGTACAACAGGACCTGTAGAGGATGGAAGTCAACAGGAAATTCCTTCTTCCCAGGAATATTATGGAATGGTGATCTAAGTGGGAAATTTCTTACTTCACCTTACCCAGGGAAACATTAGAAATAGGAGCAGGTGACGATGAATTTTTTGTCAGCAAATAATCATTTGATTAGATCAAAAATGTACTCATTTTGTTTAAGATCTTTACACTTTTTTGATTCCAACCTTCCAACTACAACAATTTGGGATAAATTGTGCTCAGGTCTGGGAGCAGGACTATTGCAGATTCAGTCTCATTTCAGCTCCGAGTGTGTTGGGATTGGACAGCTCATCCTTTGTGTTACAAGAGCTCTCACTAACATGGAACAATGATTGTCTGTCATTGAGGAAGAAGTGCTCCCAGTGACTAGTGCGCGTGAGAGATTCTCTGATTACGCAGTTAAGATTGAACCTGAACACAAGCTGTTGGTAACTTTATTGGACATAAAGGAGTTTGCAAAGAGGTCGCCCAGAATCTAGGGATTTTACCATGGTTACTGTGGTCTGACATAGTTGCAGAATCGGTACAAGGGAATCACTAAACTGCTAGAAGCTCTCTCTTAAAGATGCTATTAACTACCCCCAGGAAAGAAGATGTGTTTTCTAGATGTTGAGACCTTCACACCATTTGCCAGCCACAATGAGGTAGTTGTGGGCATTTAGTGTGGCTTTGTTATACAATGATGTATGTGCACATGTTCTGTCTTGATAGTTGCCAGAGTATATGTAGATAATCATGTCCTGCAGGAATATTTTGAACAACACTCACATCAATATTATCAATGTCCTCTCAGTCTATGATAATGATTGCTGTGTCTATAAGCTTCCTGTTTGGGAATCATCCAGAACATTGACTAAGGATGTCTAGTTACTTCCACATGTTGGGCCAGGGCTGAGGAATCTGTTTGGTTCCTGGGTATCTCCCACTGCCTCAAAGGGTTATCTTCACACTGCTAGGGATGCCACTCACAGACAGGAGCAGAAAGGACTGCTTCTGCCCTCTTTGTCTCCAGCCAGACCATCAACGTGATCTCTTTCAATCTCATGGGATAGTTGTTCTCATCCCTGGTTAACTTCTATTCCCAATGGATTGAGGTTTAGAAGCTCAAGTTACCATTCTGGAAGTTGTTATAACCTCCTTGAAGATGATGTTTTCCACACTTGGAATCCTGGACATTGTTGCCCCAACACTGTGCCACAATTTGCCGATGAGTGTTTCCAATCTGGGTTTATCCATATTACAATTTCATTGAGGTATCTTCGAACCAATGATGAAGCTGAAAGATGGGTATAGTCTTTAAAAAAAAACTCCCAAGAAAGAATAAAGATTTTCCTTTCGCCTCCTCAATTTCCACTCAGGACTAATACAGAAAGGTTTTGCTCCAGGCCACCTCATATTGGTCTACAGACTGAACTAAATTTAATTCCTTTCACACGCACTCAGAGACTGAGCATCATAATTCAGCACCATGGACAGCACCAACAGCGAGGGGAGTAAATGCATGGCAGATCAAGACTGCACCTTCAACCAGAGATACAAAGCTCTCAAGTTGCCCGTAGAGGAAAGGGTAAGAAGGCATTTGTTCAGAGTAAGTGCCATGATTGTGAGGCTGCAACTGCTGAGATTATACACATGCCTTTACTGGTCAGTGCATTGAGTACAGGAGTTGGAACATCATGCTGTGGCTGTACAGGGCATTGGTTAGGCCACTTTTTGAATACTGTGTTCAGTTCTGGTGTCCCTGTCATAGGAAAGATGTTGTGAAACTTGAAAGGATTCAGAAAAGAGTTACAAGGATGTTGCCAGGATTGGAGGGTTTGAGCTTAGGGAGAGGCTGAATAAGCTGAGGCTGTAATCCCCGGAGTGTCGGAGGCTGATGGGCGACTATACATGAGGGGTCTGGAGAGGGTGAATAGCCAGAGTCTTTTTCCCAGATGGCAGAGGTTTAAAGTGAGAGGGCAAAGATTTAAAAGGCTAAAGGGCAATATTTTTACACAGAGGGTGCTTCATGAGTGGAATGAACTGCCAGAGGAAGTGGTGGAGGTGGGTACAATTACAACACTTAAAAGGCATCTGGATAGGTACCATGAATAAGAAGGGTTTAGAGAGATGTGGGTCAACTGCTGGCAAATGGGACCAGACTAGTTTAGGATATCTAGTCAGCATGGACGAGTTGGATCGAAGGGTCTGATTCCGTGCCGTACAGCTCTATGACTGTATGACTCTAAATTACATTGTCTGAAGAAATGGTATTGCCTTGACTTCTTCTGGGAAAGAATCCAGTAGCTGGATGGGTTGATTGCTAGCCGGTCATCTACCTATTGGAATTCATCTAGCTCCATATGCTATAAGACTAGCCTCATCAGCAATCTCATACATAGACCCTTAGACATTGGCTCACTTGGCCAAACTGATGCAGAAAGATAGCACGACAATAGTAATTCTGATCAGATCATTGCTCATTGTGCACTGCGTAAAGAAACATCTGGATCACAGGCCACCACTTGCACACTGAAACAGGCCCTGTCTACCTCAAATTACCTCAGAATGTGTGAACGTTTGAATTAGGAGCAAGTATAGGTCATTTGATCCTTCAAACCCACAGTCCCAATCAATATGTTTGTGACTGAACTAACAGTGGCCTCATTGACCCCCTGGTTCATCAAACATCTCTTGTCAAAAACTCTGTTTCCACGGCTCTCTGGAAAGGACATTGCCAAGGAATCAAGACTTCGGTGAGAGTGAAAGGAATCTCCTCATCTCAGTATTAAATGGGAGACCCCTTCTTTGTAAATGGTGTTCGCTCAAGAGAAAACATCTCTCACTCAAGAGAAAACATCCTATCAACATCCACCTTGTCAATTCCCCTCTGATATTCTATGCTTCAATCAGGTTACCTCTCATTCTTCTGAACTCGAGTGGGTGTAGATTCTGCCTGTCCAACCACAGACAAAATATCTGCAAAATTTGAACAACAGATTCAGCAAGCTTTTTCACATTAGTCACATGAAAGGTGTTTTTCACTAACAGTATGTTGCTGTCAATCTAGCGAAGAAACATCTTCCCTACCGCACAACTGAGCAACATTGTTCATGAATGTTTATGTGATGCCAAGCTTGTATTCTGAGCATTCCTGTGATTAAGACATGACTACAAGGTAACCAAAATTTTATCCTGAATATCCAGTTTTATTCCAACCCATTCATTCACATTAAATGGTAGCTTACAAGTCTTTAATTCACTGACACAGCCCACTTTCTTTTCTTTCAGAAGGCAGAGATTGTGATGAGTACCAAATAGTTATCGAAGCCATTTTAATTCTGGAAAGACAAAAGTATTACAAGACTGATACATTTAAAACAAAAACCTACCGTAAGCAAACAGCAGCTTCATTCTAGTTCAGCAACATCATGTGAATTAATGCCCAAAATCTAAAGATATTGGGGATGAAATGAATGGTGGGCAACAATAAAAAAAACTCATCAAGGATAATTTGTGATCTACTTAACCAGAAAGGGTGCTACTGTAGTGAGAGATGATATTGGCTCTAAATTTCAAGAGGCAGCATTAGATTGGGGAGAATTAATGAATAGTGTAACATCCTGATCGATGTTTAGAGGTCTGGGAGAATTGTGTGAGAAACCCAGGAAGGCCTTTCTCAAAGTTCAGTGGAACAAGTCACATTTTCCAACAGCGTTCAGGACATAAAGGCATGATTCTTGCTATTGAGCAGTGAGATTATTGCTCGCTGTCACGCTCATTAACACTGACCTTCACCATATTTATATGCAGGTTCTTATTGTGCCACAGAACGGATAGATGACAGCTCCTGATGTGAAGGTTCGAGCCAGTACCTGGTCTCCATCCTGGACAGCTGGCATCAATGCCTTGGAGCTTGCTCCATGAGCAGCTGCTGCGTTCTGTTCACCTCCACATACCCCAGCTTCCAACTCATGTCAGCTTCTGTGTACCCTCACACCTCACTGCTCCAACCCACATTCAATACACTCCCAAAGGTCAGTGCTGTACTTTGGAGTGCACCAGCACCTCTGGCACTAACTACTGCAAGAAGACAGACCTGTGGGGCAACACCTTTTGGGGGGCAAGAGAAGTAGACCCTGTGGATCTCTAATGTGGGTAAAGGGAGATGAACCTGAGGGGGAACCCTGAGGGGAAGTATGAGGGGAAGCGGACGTGAGGGGAATTCCTGACAGAGAGTGGTCACAGTTGAAGCTTTTCACTATAATTTCCCTAAATTATAAGTGACAAGAAATCATCCAATTTTCAATTTCAAGAAGACCTGAGGTACAAATTTGATCTGGTTGATTAGGAAATTATGTTAAAATGTATGATCAAAAACAGGTATTTAAATATTGAATAGACAGTTTAGAGCAAAAGTGCATTCTTTCAACACACAAAAAACCCAGCAAGAAATGTTCTCATTATGGTCCCCCCAAGGATTGTACTATATCAAAGGAAGAGATATATAAAAATGCCAAAACCAACGGTGAAACAGAAGAGTGTGAGAACTTTAGAATTCTGTAATGAGAGTAATACAGTGAGAAACATAAGAATGGATGGTAAACATTTCAATAGGTGCGTAAAAAGGAAAAGATTAACAGAAGCACAGGTAGTTCCATTTCAAGATCAGTCAGGAATGTTCTAATGGGGAATAAAGAGATGGAAAAGAGAAACTAAACAAAAGACTGAGTCCCTGCTGCACTCTGAGTCCCTTCCCATCCTAGACCCACCTCAACCATTCCATTTCGCAATGAACTCATTTGACTCCATCGCCATCCTTACATCACAGTGATGCTCCCCTTATCCCATGGCAACCACCGAAGTTCCATAAATGATGGGGCACTTTTGGCCAGAATTGAGAAATTGCCACTGCATTCTCCATCACTGTTCGATGGTGACGGTAGATTAGACAGCGCCAATGGCCTGACGCAATCTGTCCCTGACCAACACTTGATCCATCGCCATGCTTACTCTGCCGGCAGTGCACGAGTGGATAAAATGTCGCACGAGTTGGCAAACTCATGTTTCTTGTAATTGTCTCTTCAATGACCCAGCACACAGATCCTGTGGTTTCACCCATGAAACTGCACTCATCGAGGCGTTGTCTAAAATACTGTCTTGTAGCAGTTTACATTGAGAGTTTGGCAGGTCCTAGCAGGGAACGTACCTTGCAGGTAAACATTATCAGCACCAGGTTCCACCTGATTGCTAGGTAACCCCCTCCTCTATTTCCCCTTTTTCGCCAAATTGGCCTTTTCCACCTATCGAGGAGAAAGTGAGGTCTGCAGACGCTGGAGATCAAAGCTGAAACTTTATTGCTGGAACAGCACAGCAGGTCAGGCAGCATCTAGGGAACAGAAGATTCGACGTTTCGGGCACATGCCCTTCTTCCTGAAGAAGGGCATGTGCCCGAAACGTCGAATCTTCTGTTCCCTAGATGCTGCCTGACCTGCTGTGCTATTCCAGCAATAAAGTTTCAGCTTTTCCACCTATCACCTCAGTCAACTATTCTCCCTGTCCCTGAACCCTGATGGTACACCTTAGTTGTGCAGAGTCCACTTTGATTCCTTTAAACTCCCCTGTGGAGGTCACAGTGGGGTTGTTATCAACCACCCCTCCCACCACAGCCCCACCCCATAGCCTAACCTGCCCTCCAAGCTGTTCCACACCAGACCTTGAGACTGCCCCTGCCCCAGCATCATTCTTGCTCCCACCTCCACAATGCCTCATGCATCAGCAGCCCCCAGCCTTGACACCCACCTCCCTTTTAGCAATGATGGACCTGCTGCCCACACATGCCTCTCTTAGAACCTCCTGAAAAATTTATGGATGGGCCCTGGGACTGTACTCAACTCAGGCTCAACGTGTAGCCCCTGGACATGACAGAACTACTCCCTGAACCATTACCTTGCAGCACCCTGTTTGATGATACAGGATTCTCCCACCTGCTGGGACTGGGCCTACAGAACTGACCATTCCCGCCTGCACCACACCCCCCCCACCCCCAACCTGCTGGGATTGGGCCTATAGAACTGACCATTCCCCACTCCCGCCTGCCTGCTAGGACTGGGCCTACATGAATCACCATTTCCCACACCCCTGCCTGCTGGGAGTGGGCCTACAGGACTGGCGATTCCCCACTCCCCTCTGCCTGCTGGGACTGGTCCTGAGGACTGACCATTCCCAGCTCCTCCCTGCATTCAGGGATTGGGCCCGAGGACTGACCATTTCCCACACCCCTGCCTGCTGGGATTGGCCCTACAGGATTGATCATTCCCCACTCCCCCCTACCTGCTGGGACTGGGCCTACAGGAATGACCATTCTCAGTTCCTCCCTGCATGCTGGGACTGGGCCTGAGGACTGACCATTTCCCACTCCCCCCACCTGCTGGGACTGAGGTAGAACTGCTGCCTCACAGCGTCAGGGACCTGTGTTTGATTCCAGCCGCGGGTGACTGCCTGTGTGGAGTTTACACATTCTCCCCGTGTCTGCGTGGGTTTCCTCCAGGTGCTCTGGTATCCTCCTGCAATCCCAAAATGTGCAGATCAGGTGAATTGGCCATGCTAAATTGCTCATAGTGTTAGGTACATTAGTCAGGGGTAGATGTAGGGGAATGGGTCTGGGTGGATTACTCTTCGGAGGGTTGGTGTGGACTTACTGGGCCAAAGACTGTAGGGAATCTAATCTAATCACTCCTCACACCTCCCTGCCTGCTGGATTGGGCCTACAGGAATTACCATTCTCCACTCCCTCCAGCCTGTTGGGACTGGGCCTTCTGGACTGACCATTCCCCTCTCCCCAGGACTCATTCCTCAGCATCTATCACCCCACCCTCATTCCCAGATCCTTTGATGGTGAGTGTCCTAAGCTTAAAATTGACTATGGTTAATGCTCTGACTGCCTGTGGTTAATGCTCTGACTGCCTGTGGTTATGGATCTGACTGATAGCACTGTCCCTTGACCAACAGCAGACCCTGCACCTTGACCAGACGGAGGGCTGGTCCCGACTCATTTTCAGGTCTAGTCTTTTGGTTGAATGGGTATGTGGTGTGTTAGCCACGCAGATCACTGTTGCATGGACTGACATCTCGGTACCCCATACAGCAAGATTCACTGCCAGCCCCGGACAGAAGCTTTCTGACAAACAGCTGGTCTGTGGGCCTGTACAAAAGAGCACGTTAGTACAGCAGTGCTGAGAGCCTGCCTGATGTACTAATGCAATAACAGGCACGGTGGAGTCAGGCAGGGATTCTGAAAGTGCACAGTGTTAAGTGAGTGGGGGTCTAAGAGAGAAAGTAAGCAGCCCTGAGACACAGCCTGGTCCAGTCTGTGAGCTTGGATTCAGTACCCCGTGTGTGCACAGTGCAGCCTCTCGATGTAAGTTACTGATGGACCATATTAGTGGGGAGGGGATGTGTAATGAGAAGGGGAAGTGATGAGGGAGGGGGTGTATTGGGACAGTGATGGGAGATATGTGGTATAGGGAGGGGAGTGTGATACAGGGAAAGGGTGTATTAGGACAGTAATGTGGGGGTGTGATATGGGGTGGGGGTGTGATATGGGGTGGGGGTGTATTGGGACAGTGATGGGAGGTGTGTGGTATAGGGAGGGGAGTGTGATATGGGGAGAGGATGTACTGGGACAGTGATGGAGGGTGTGTGATATATGGAGGGGAAAGTGATAATGGGAGGGGGTGTATTGGACAGTGATGGGAGGTGTGTGGTATAGGGAGGGGAGTGTGATATGGGATGAGGGTGTATTGGGACAGTGATGAAAGGGGTGTGATATGGGAAGGGGGCATGATATGGAGAAAGGGTGTATTGGGACAGTTATGGGAGGGGTGTGATATGGGAAGGGGGTGTGATATGGGGAGAGGTTATATTGGGACAGTGATGGAAGGGGTGTGATATGGGGAGGGGGGTGTGATATGGGATGAGGGTGTATTGGGACAGTGATGGAAGGGGTGTAATATGGGGAGGGGAGTGTGTTATGGGGAGAGGGTGTATTGGGACAGTGATGGAAGGGGTGTGATATGGGCAGGGGTGTGATATGGGATGAGGGTGTATTGGAACAGTGATGAGAGGGGTGTGATATGGGGAGAGGGTACTTTGGGACAGCGATGGAGGAGTGAGATATGGGGAATTGGGTGTGATATGGGAAGAGGGTGTTTTGGGGCAGTGGAGAGAGGGCTGTGATATGGGGAGGGGGTGTGATATGGGAAGAGGGTGTTTTGGGGCAGTGGAGAGAGGGCTGTGATATGGGGAGTTCTAAGATGCTACATTTAACATGCCGTAGAAATGATATTGGAAGTGCTCGCTATGTTTCTCTGTAATCATTCGGTTTTGCTGGATGAGACGTTGTTATAAAGTATAACTGTATTGAATGAGACCAAAGCATCCAGGTGTGGTTCAATAGGAACATTCTCTATCCTGAGTGTGAGGAACAATCATTAAAGATACCGTTCTCTTTGCTACATTTTGATGAAATATTTGCTGAGTAAGAGTCTCACTAAGGGAGCCAGTAACTGAAGACCAGTAAAAAATCATTAATAGTGTGGTTCTCCAAAGTCAATTTTGAGGTCACATTTACCCTATCTAAAGTCTCATAAGAAAGTTAAAATCTCTCAAAGTTATGTTGGTGAATTATTAAATATTGGAACACTATAATTATTGCCTTAATTGATCATTTTCTGCTCGAGTGTTCACACTTAATGCCCGCTATTAATTCCAGCCTGAACTGTGACTATGATGATGGTTTATAGAGCAGCCACATATTTACTGAGCACTACACTGGGTTGTGCTGAGGGTAGGAGGAGAGGGGTCATTGCACCAGTTCAGAATGGTGATTGCTACTCTTCCCCAGCAGTAAATCAAGATGGAGTATCCAAGGTGTTATCTCATTGGTCAGCGAATTGTGGGCTGTTTCCCAACGGTTTACAAAGGCATTTGTCCTGACAGGGAGCCTGTCCTGGTTATTGGTGTAGACTCTGGAACGTAAATTGTCCCTCTCCAAGTGTCTTTGAAGCAAATGTTCCCTTGAGCTAACTGGAACCTGGCTTTTGGTGACATTTAAATAAGTGGCATTTACCATCTCTATAAATATTTCTTAATAATCAAAATATATTTCCTTCATTATTGTTTCCTGTCACCTTTCTCACATCACTGAAGCCCTCAAGGTGAAATATTGTGAAGTGAAATAATTTTCTCTTTAATGTTTCTATGAAAACTTACCCAATTAACAGTATCAACATTCTAACTAAACCGAATTTGTATAGCCACAAAAAGATCACCAACATCAATCCAACTCAATAAACTTTTGATCTCAGCTGGTGTATTATTCTATTGAAACACTATTGAAATAAATTTAAACTCATCCAAAGGTTAGATTTAACAAGTGCTCACTCAATGCAGAACTCACCTGCCTATGTCTGAGAAGCAACAATAGTGGGGATTAAGCTTAAAATGATAAGATAGACAACAGCGAATGTTACCCCAAACCTTTTGATACCGTTACCATCTGGAAATCTACTGATTTCTGGTTTGTAAATACTCAATGTTTAGGCCTTCACAGCCCTCAAGGATGGAGAATTCCAACGATCTACCACCCTCAGAGAGAAGACTTCCTTCTTATCTCAATCCTCAATACTCTGACACAAGCAAACTGCTTGTCCAGAACCACACCCATAAACATCCACTCCCCTTGCCATTGGCGTGCGGCAGCAGCAATGTGTACCATCTACAAGATGCATTGTAGAAATGCATCAAAGATTCTCAGCACCATGTGAACCCACTTCCATCCAGAAGGACAAATGCAGCAGATGGGAACACCACACCTGCATGGAAATGTTTAAGCCATTCACCATCCTGATTTGTAAATATGTCACCACTCCTTGAGTGTTACTGTGACAAAATCCTGGAACTGCCTCCCAAAAAGCATTGTGAGCCTATCTACAGCTGCTTGACCTGATGTGCTTTCAAACTGAAGGAAGAACACCTCATCTTACGCCTCGAGAGCTTACAACCTTATGGCCTCAACATGGAATTCACCAGCTTCCATATTTCCCACCTCATTCCAAGTCCAGCCCATCTTCTGTGCCCTGCCCCCTTTACCTAACTTAACCTGTCCATCTTCCTTCCCACTCATCGACTCCACCCTTCCCACTGACCAATCACAATCACCTCCTACTTGCATCTACCTATCGCCAGCCCACCGAATTTTCCTCTGCCCCATCCAAGTCCTGCTATTTATTTCTCAGCTACCTTCCCCCTCCCCAGTCCTGAGGAGGGTCCTTATCCGAAATGTTAACTCTCCTGCTCCTCTGATGCTGTTTAACCTGCTGTGCGTTTTCCAATTCCATACTTTACCGACACTATCTACAGCACATCAGCTGCAACGGTTCAAGGATACAGCTTGTGAAGGGCAGTTTAGGGATGGACAATCAATGCTGACCCAGCCAATGATGCCCATGTCCCAAGAATTAATTTAAAAAAAGGTACTAGACATCAGTCTGATGGAATTCTTCTCACTTGCCTGGATGAGTCCAGCTCCAACAACACTTTCCATCATCTTGCTGATGATTGAGAGTAGACTTATGGGATAGTAATTCGCCAGTTTGGATTTACCTTGCTTTTTGTGTGCAGGACATACCTGGGCAATTATCCACATTCTAGATTAGCGGTGCTGGAAGATCACAGCAGTTCATGGGCGGCACGGTGGCACAGTGGTTAGCACTGCTGCCTCACAGCGCCAGAGACCCGGGTTCAATTCCCGCCTCAGGCGACTGACTGTGTGGAGTTTGCACATTCTCCCCGTGTCTGCGTGGGTTTCCTCCGGGTGCTCCGGTTTCCTCCCACAGTCCAAAGATGTGCAGGTCAGGTGAATTGGCCATGCTAAGTTGCCTGTAGTGTTAGGTAAGAGGTAAATGTAGGGGTATGAGTGGGTTGCGCTTCGACGGGACGGTGTGGACTTGTTGGGCCGAAGGGCCTGTTTCCACACTGTAAAGTAATTTAATCTAATCATCCGAGGAGCAGTAAAATCGACATTTCGGGCAAAAGCCCTTCATCAGGAATCTGGAATTTTCCACATTGTCAGGCAGACATCAGTGTTGTAACTGTACTGGAAGAGCTTGCTGAGGGGAGCAGCAGGTCATGGAGCAGAAATCTTCAGTACTATTGCTGGCATGCTATCAGGGTCCATAGCCTTTGCAGTGTCTCCTACCGTTCCTTGATATCATATGGAATGAATTGAATTTGCTGAAGACTGGTATCTGTAATGCTAGGAACCTTTGGAGGAGGCCAAGATGGATCATCCACTTGGCACTTCTAGCTAAGGATTGCTGTGAAAGCTTCAGCCTTACCTTTTGCATGGGATGTTCTGGGCTCTTCCATTTTTGAGGATGAGGATATTTGTTGAACCTCCTCCGCCACCAGTGAGTTGTTTTAAATGTCCACCAACAGTTACAACTGGATGTGGCAGGACTGCAGAGCTTAGATCTGACCCGTTGGTTGTGGGATCGCTTAACTCTGACTATCACATACTGCCAGAGCTGTTTGGCATGCAAGTAGTCCCATTTGATGGCATCACATGTTGACACCTCATTGCTCTTGAATTCTTCATTGGACCAGGGTTGATTCCCTGGCTTGATGGAAATGGATGAATGGGGGAATATACTGGGCCATATACTGGGATATACTGATGTTGCAGATTGTGCTCTAGTACAATTCTGCTGATGCAGATGGCCCACGGTGCCACATGGATGTCCAGTCTTGAGTTACTAGATTTGTTCTGAACCTAACCAATTCAGCATGGTGATAGTGGAGCACAATATGGGGGTGGGGTGCAGTACAGTTCAGGGCTAGCTGAGATTGGGTGACTCATTCACACTGCTGCCCATGCCTTTAGTTCCTCTAAACAGCATTGTGCCATTGCTCCTACTTGGTGTCTCACATTCTACTCTCTCTAAACCTGGGCTGGTCCAACATGTGTCTGTGTTTTAACTCTGACCAAGTCCAGTTCCTCCAGCATCCCGAGCTCACTGACATTCAATGGCTCACAATCAAACTATGTCTTGACTTTTTACAGTTCTCATCCTTGCTTTCAAATCTCTCCATTGGTCTACACTTCTGCATCACTGTGATCGCTTCCAATTGCAACATTTAAAAGGGACCTGGATGGGTATATGAACAGGAAGGGTTTTGGAGGGATATGGGCCGGGTGCTGGCAGGTGGGACTAGATTGGGTTGGGATATCTGGTCGGCATGGACAGATTGGACTAAGGGGTCTGTTTCCATGCTGTACATCTCTATGACTCTATAATAGTGTGGCCCAGTGGCTCAACAGTGAGCACTGCTGCCTCACAGCACCGGGGACCTGGGTTCAATTCCAGCCTCGGGTGACTGTCTATGTGGCGTGTGTGGGTTTCCTCTGGGTGTGCTAGTTTCCTCCCACAGTTCAAAGATGTGCAGATTAGGTGGATTGGCCAGGCTAAATTGTCCATAGTGCCCTGGGATATGCAGGCTAGGTGGATTAGCCATGTGAAATACAGGGTTATGGGAGTAGGTCTGGGTGGGATACTCTTCAGTGCAGTCTTGATGGGCTGAATGGCCTGCTTCCACACTGTAGGGATTCTATGATTACTGTGGATCTCTTCTGTATTTCCAATTGTCGTTGCATCCCTTTCGTTTGTGTAGGCCCCAGATGCTGGAATTCTTTGCCCGTTCATCTTAGCTTCTCTACTTCACCTTCCACCTTTAAAGAAAGGTCTTCTAACTAACCTTTATTTCTAGCCGGAGTTCATTTGATCTAATATCTGCTCCTGTGGCTCGGTCATACATTGTTTTATAACTGTCCTCTGAAGAGTCTTGGGATATCTCATTGCATTAAAGATGTTACAGAAATGAAAATTGTGACAGCTGGCTTTGTCTCAGAGTCAGTTTGGACTGTGATGCCTCACTCCCATGACACCAGCAAAGCTCTGCTGGGAAATCCAGTGGGTTTTCTTGGCTCCTGCCTTTTGACCCTGGCAATCATTGCATGTCTATTGACAAAAGAAGTGGGAATGGATGGGAAATGCTAGCTATCTGTCTGCAAAGAAAACTGCTTTAGGAGGACTTCCCCTCCCACTCCCCCCTCCCACTCCACCAAGGATATGCAGGTCCTTGGACTCCTCCATCGTCAGACCATAGCAACATGACGGCTGGAGGAAGAGCGCCTCATCTTCCACCTAGGAACCGTCCAACCACAAGGGATGAACTCAGATTTCTCCAGTTTCCTCATTTCCCCTCCCCCCACCTTGTCTCAGTCCCAACCCTCGAACTCAGCACCACCTTCCTAACCTGCAATCTTCTTCCTGACCTCTCCGTCCCCACCCCCACTCCGACCTATCACCCTCACCTTATCACCCTCACCTTGACCTCCTTCCACCTATTGCATTTCCAATGCCCCTCTCCCAAGTCCCTCCTCCCTACCTTTTATCTTAGCCTGCTGGACACACTTTCCTCATTCCTGAAGAAGGGCTTATGCCCGAAACGTCGATTCTCCTGTTCCCTGGATGCTGCCTGACCCCTTGCGCTTTTCCAGCAACACATTTTCAGCTCTGATTCTCCAGCATCTGCAGTCCTCACTTTCTCCTTTAGGAGGACTTCCCCTTCCAACGAATCAGAAACTGCGCTGTGGGAAACTCGAGTGAATTAATTTTAACTTTGGAGTATACTATTAGGTCAATTAAAACACAAGCCCACAAGGAGATGAATAAGTTTGCTTTTTGCATTCAATATCCTCAGGTTAAGCAGACAGCAAGGTGAATGAAACTCAACCAGTCTGAGAGAGACGACAGTTATATGTAATCTCTCTCCATTTTTATTACCCTCAACCAGCTGCCTTGTAACATTGAGTCATACAGCATGGAAACCGACCCTTTGGCCCAGCTTGTCCATGCTGACCAAGTTTCCCAAAATAAACTGGTCCCAGCTGTTTGCATTTGGCCTATAGCTCCCTAAACCTTTCCCATTCATGTACCTGTCCAAAAGTCTTTTAAATGTTGTAATGGTACTTGCATCAAGTGCAGTGGCATTACCCTTGTACTACAGTCACTTGGGAATGGCAAAGGCTGATAGGGAGCTAACAGTCTCAGTAACATGTTGGGGGCTGGAGGGGGTTTGTAGACCATTTGGAGGAATTACGTCTTTTAACAGTTGGCAGCTGGGTCTGATACTCCTGCTTCTCACATGATTCACGGTTTTGGCCTGTCTGAATGGGATTGCCAGTTAATCATAGAATCTCTACAGTGTGGAAACAGGTCAATCAACCCATTGAGTCCACACCGACCCTCAGAAGAAAATCCCACCCAAAACTCACCTTATCCCCGTAATCCTGCATTTCCCATGGTGAATCCACTTAATCTGCAATCTCTGGAACCTATGGGCAATTGCCTATGGCCAATCCACCCTAACCTGCACACCTTTGAACTGCGGGAGGAAATGGAAGCACCCAGAGGAAACCCTTAGAGACATGGGGAGGATGTGCAAACTCCACACAGACAGTCAGCCGAGGGTGGAATCAAAGCCAGGTCCCAAGCGCTGTGTGGCAATAATTCTAAACACTGAGCAACCATTCTGCCTCATAATGCCTGATAAATTGGCAAATTGGATGGCATTGTACTGAGAAACTGCTCCCATATGGGCACAGAGATTATGGAAAATTATGTTGTATAGGACAGTTATTGCCAAGATAATGAGGGGATGTTTGTCCAATTATCTCGTAAAATGGTCAAAAGTTATCATTCGTGCAGTTGTAGCTTTCGTCTGAAAAGTGATTCAGAAGAAGCAGTTGCTTAATTAAGTTTTCAGAAGCACTGAGTGGCAATCTATTCTGTGTCACCTCTCTGTGTTCACTTCTAATCATCTAACCAATAATCTAGGATCCCAGCTGTTTCTGTTTGTATCTCTTGTTGGTAGCTGGTTTATGTCTGAGCAGTACAGCAAGCAAGCAGACCAGTTAATGTCGTTATTGAAATGTCATTTACTGGAGGGAAGAGGAAGCCTTGAGAATTTAGTCTCATTCCCGTCAACAATACAGAAGCTGTAAGGAACTGGAAGTCTTCACAGGCTGTGATAGTTCCCGAAGCCTTTCTCTCATAAAATCATAGAGTCACGCAGCATGGGAACAGACCCTTTGGTCCAACCAGCCCATGCCAAACATAATCTCAAATTAAACTAGCCCCACTCACCTGCCCATATCCCTCCAAACATTTCTTATTCATATATTTATCCAAATGTCTTTTAAACATTGTAACTGTATTTGCACCCACCACTTCCTTTGGAAGGTCATTCAATGCACTACTTATTTTAAAAAACAGTGCCCCTCACGTCTTTTATAAATCTTTCTCGTTTTACCTTAACAATATGCTCATTGTCTTGAAATTCCCCACCCCAGGGAAAAGACATCTGCCCTTCACCTTATCTATGCTCATCATTATTTTATAAACCCCGAGAAAGTCACTTCTCAACTTCCTACACTTCAGTTAAAAAGGTCCCACCCCTACCCAGCCTTCCTTTATAACTCAAACCCTCCATTCCTGGCAACATCCTGGGAAATTTCTTCTGAACCCCCTCTAGCTTAATAAAATCCTTCCTATAACAGAGCAATCAGAACTGGACACTGTAATCAAAAACATCCCAACTTCTATACTCAAAGGTCTGAGCAATGAAGGCAATGCTAAACACTTTCTTAACCATTTTATGCAAACTTCATGTATCAGAGCTTCTAGGTCTCTCTGTTCTACAACACTACCCAAAGCCTTACATTTTAACTGTCTAAATCTGGCCTTTGTCTGTTTTACCAAAATGCAGTACCTCTCATCCACCATCTCCGCAACACACAGAAACTGGATGCTTTGTCGGCTGCACACATGCAGAAAGATAAATTGACTCAAATGCTCCCCTTAAAATGCAGTGAAATAACAAGTATTCACTCCAAACTCTGGCATCTGAATTAAGCTGAAGCTTCAAAGCTAAAAAAAAAGCTACAATTAAACAATTAAAAACCACAAAACAATTCATTTAGTAAATCTAACCATGTCATTCCGAACTGCTAAAATAAAATGAAGAACCGTGAGTGCTGTAGATCTGAAACACAAAAGTAAATTGCTAGCGAAACTCAGCAAATCTGGTAACATTCATGGACAGAGAAACAGAGTTAACATTTCAAATTCAGTGACCCTTCATCAGACTGTCAGAGGCTAGGAAACCATGGTGATAATGCTGAAGACAAAGTGGGGGAGGCAGGGGGCTTTGGGGATGTGCGTTGGAATGGCAGACAACTGGAAACTCAGGGTCTTGTTTGCAGACAGTACGCAGGTGTTCTGCAAAGCAGTCACCCAGTCTGCGTTTTGTCTTCCCAATGTAGAGGAGACCACGTGGTGAGCAGTGATATCATTAGACTAGATTAAGTGAAGTGCAGGTAAATCGCTGCTGCATGTGGAAGATTTATGGGGCCTTGGATAGTGAGCAGGGAGGAACTAACTGGTCAGGTATTACACCTTCTGCGATTGCATGGGAAGGTGCTGTGAGGTCGTGGGGTGGTGTTAGGTATGAAGGAGGAGTGGACCAGGGTGTCCCAAGAGGGAATGGTCCATGTGGAAGACTGACAAGGCAGCACAGATGAATATCCATCTGGTTGTGGCACCCTGCTGGAAGTGGTGGAAATGGTGGTTAATGATCCCCTGGATGTGGATGCTGGTGGGTTGGTTGGTGAGGACAAGGGGAACCCTATCCTTGTTGTTGGATGGAAGAGAGGGGGTGAGAGTGAAGGTGCAGGAGATGGGTCAAACATAGGTGAGGGCTCTGTCAACCATGATGGTGGGGAAGCCTTGGTTGAGGAAAAAGATGGACATTTTGGAGGCCGCCCTGTAGAAGGTGGCATTGTCAGAACAGATGCGATGGAGACGGAGGAACTGAGAGAATGGAATAGGATCTTTACAGGAAGCAGAGTATGAGGATGTACAGTCAAGGTAATTGTGCAAGTCAATGGGTTGTTAGTGGATATTGGAGGCCAGTCTATCTCCAGAAGTGAAAATAAGATGTCAAGGAAGGGAAAGGAGGAGTCAGAGATGGAGTGTGACCCCATTTCGGCTTCAGCATAAATATCATTTTTTCCTAGCTGCCAATAGTTCTAATGAAGCCACTGGACTCAAAACATTAACTCTGCTTTTTACCCACAGATAATGCCATATCTGTTGCATTTCTCCAGCAACTTCTCCTTTTGGTCTGAAGTGCGCTGCTTTTTTCAAATGTTTCACGCAAATCCCCATTGTGAATGGGAGATAAAAAAAACATTAAAGGAGGCCACTGGGCTCTGCCTGATCCATGGAAATGAGGCCCCGACCTGTTGGCATTGAATGGTATAGCCCACTTCTGCCTTACTTCACACAAGCTGGTCAAGGGTGGGAATGCACTGCCAAATGGTAGGACTTACTCCTTTTCCCACCACCAGCTATCTTTACCTTCACAACCAACACTGTTCACCCCAGGCAGCTGGAGTTAAAACTGAAGCAGAAAATTGCTTTGGCAGAGTTGACGTGTCAAAGAGCCTTTTCAGTAATGTAAAAACCTTGGATTCAATGACTGAGATTTAGTTACCCCCCATGCAGCACTCAATGAATTGGTAACTTCACAGTTAGATTCCCCTGGATCAATTATTAAAACCGACACCCTTCCTGCCTCCTCAGATAAAAGGTTCCACTGCACCATGATGAGAGTGACTGCATTTTATTGACTGTAAAGGGTTTCAAAAAGTCCTGAGATAGTTCCTGAGGAACTAAAGAGAACTTTTCCTTCTTCCTGTGGCTACAAAGCTTTATTCATTTTCTTACAAAAATAATGATACGAGCAACGATGATAACATTACCAGTGATGATCTCAGTGACTGGCATGGACTTAACAGCAAACCATTGTCCATCGTTAACTACAGGGCCACCTAGATTATCTGAATGACGTGGGTGGGGAGCATTCTGTTCGGATAATTGATTGCTCGGATAATTGATTGTTTGGATAACACAGTTTACCCAAGCATTGGGACCTTGAGATCTTGCCCGGATAATCGATGTTCGGACAACAAAGGTTGTTCTGTAGTCATGTTTTGAAGTTTCCCTTCACTCCGTGATGAGGAACAGATCAGAATTTGATGAACGGTGTGCACTTGATGCCAACTTTAATTCTCTTACAAGGAACCTGGAAGACTGACAGATGTACACTGTAAATAGAATACGATGGAAAGTATCTCTTGGCCATTTACATTGATTTACATTGGATTCTTGAGCACAGAGAAGAATTGCATAGTATCTGGAAAACCCTTACTCTGTTATCAAAAAATACAGGCTCTCGTCCACCTCTTTTTGGATGTTATAGATACAATAAGAGCTCAAAAGGAAAGTCTACATACAAACACACACAGTTTGGGGCCAATTGTATTGAATGCTACTTCGATGAAGGTGTTAACTCACAGTATCAGTCCAGAGCGCAAAGATCAAGATTTCAATTAATGACCATTGCTGATTCAACACCAATGGTGTCAATTTGGAGGCCAATCTTCACCTAATACATCCCTTTAATGTGCAACAGAACATACATTCAACAAAAGGAAGGACTACCACCAAAGTTATCAATTTGATGATTCAGGTTAGAATCCTAGAATCACTAGAAGTGCAGAAAGAGGCCATTTGGCTCATCAAATCTGCACCAACCCTCCTGCCCACCTTATCCCTACAGCCAATCCACCTAACCTGCGCACTTTGGACTGGGGAGAACATGCAGTCTCCACACAGACAGACACCGGAGGGTGGAATCAAACCCCAATCCATAGCACTGTGAGGCAGCAGTACAAACCACTGTACCACCCTACTTGCAGGTTAATTACAGATTAATTTCTTATGGCTGTTGCATGGATTCTACAAGTGTTTGATACTTTCTACAGTTTTTTTTCCCAAAGTTACTAATATCTTTGGGTCATGGTATAGCTGGTGTTTGGAGGTATATGTTGACTTCATGTCTTCTGCACAAATCATTTGCTCTGATTTATTATGTACTAGTAGCCATTCCCTTGAAACAGAGACCATAAAAACATAAGGTGGCATGAGTAGATGTAGGCCATACAGCACACTGAATCTACTCTGCTATTCAATGAGAAAATAATCAATCTGATCATCCCTTTCTCTACTCTCCTGTCCTTGCCACAGCATCCTTGATTCCCTTCCTGATTAAAAATCTGTCTATCTTGGCCTTGAATATACTTGATGACCAAGCCTTGAAAGCCCTCTTTGGTAAAGAATTCCACAGATTCACAACCCTCTTACAGAAAATCCTCCTCATCATGTCTCTCTTCAATGGACAACCTTTATTTTGAGATCATACTCTCTGATCCTGGCCTCTCCCACAAACGGACACAACATTTTGACATCCACACTGTCAATCCTCTTAATAATATTACATGTTTTAATAAGGTCACCTTTTATTCTTCTAAGGTCTAACGAGTTCAGGCCCAGTCTTGAGGTCTCAATATTGAACTCAATAACTTCAGAAAGCGAATGCTTTACATCTGCGCTCTGCTTTTCATACATACTCTCCCCTCTCCCACAGTTTTGTCATGATTGTGCCTTCTTTACTTTTCTCTAATAGGGAGGACAAGTGAAGAGAGATTGAGGACTCTGGGGCTGTACTCAATGGAGTTTAGAAGGATGAGGGGATAACTGATTGAAGCTTTTGCAGAGTATTGAGAGGTCTGGATAGAGTGGACATGGAGAAAATGTTCCCAATAGCAGGACTAACCAGGCACAGCCTCAGAGTGAAGGCTGACCCTTTCAAACTTGAGAGCTTGGGAGGCGATGGCCAAGTGGCATCACCGCTGGCATCATGTTCTGGGGGTCTGTGTTCAAATCCTGCCACAGCAAATGGTGGAATTTGAATTCAATAACAATCTGGCATTAAGAATCAAATTGTGACAATGAGTCGATTGTTGGGAAAAAAACCCATCTGGTTCATTAATGCCGTTTAGTGAAGGAAAGAGCCATCCTTGATTGGTGTAGCCCACAAGGTGACTCCAGACTCTCAGCAATGTGGTTGACTCTTAACAGCCTTCTGGGGTGGGCAGTAATTGCTGACCTAGCCATGTGAATGAATAAGTTTAAAAAAACTGAGATTAGGAGCAATTCATCCAGAGGCTGGTGAATTTCTGGAGGCCATTGCTGCAGAGGACTGAGGAGGCCAATTAAAAGACAGGAGAATCATCTGGAGAAACATATTGAGAGAGTTAGATAAGGTCTTGATTGGATCAAGGGTTATGGGTAGAAGACAGGAGAATTGGGTTCAACCATGATCAAATGGAGAAGCAAACTCGATTGGCTAAATGGTCTAACGCTACTCCTACACTGTATGGCTTTATGACCCACTTTCCTCTTTCATACCATAGTTTACACCCATTTTACATTTCTCTGTCTCTTTCCCCACAGTTGACAACCCCTTTGTCTTCTGCACTGAGACTCGACATCATCTGACTGTTTGGTCCTCCTCTGTCAGAAGTTTAAAAATAACCATTCTCCAATGTTTTTCAGTTCTGTTAAAGAGTTGTGCAGGATCCAAAACATCAACTTTGATTCTGTCTCCACAGATGCTGACAGACCTGCTGAGTTTCTCCAGCATTCTCTGTGTTTGTTTCAGCTTTGCAGTCTCGACAGTATTTCGTCTTTATGAGGTTAATATTGAGTTTTGAGTTTAAATCCAGTTTCAATCCAGAATTTACACTCTGACTTCAATGGTTTCCTGTACCAAGGTGCCACTGTCAGTTCACCCTTCCTGCCTGCATCTCCACTCTCCTTCATGCAGCCCTCATAAACTGTTGGTCAGCTAAAGGGGAAAAGTCTCCTTGAGAGCTGTTGCTATCCCCCTGTCTCCTCTGCAGTCACATGCTCCTGTCCTTGATCACAAGCCAGGTTTGAATGACACAATCTGAGAGATGTGACCCCCTCCTGGACTGAGGCATCCAGAAAACTTCCCGTTCCCTGGTGCAGCTTCATATCTGCAGCTCAGAGTCCAGCTCCTCAACTCAGATTCAAAGTTGCTGGAGTTGCAAATGCCTGCAGCAAATATGGTCATTGTGTCCAGGCATTCCCACACACTGCAGCTGCAACACCTCACCTGAACCACCATCTTGATCGCATGTTATTTCAGTTATTCAGTTCAGGCGGCATGATGGCTCAGTGATTAGCACTGCTGCCTCACAGCACCAGGGTCCCAGGTTCGATTCCAGCCTCAGGCAACTGTCTGTGTGGAGTTTGCACATTCTCCGTGTGGGCTTTCCTCTGGGTGCTCCTGTTTCCTCCCACAGTCCAAAGATGTGCAGGACAGGTGAATTGGCCATGCTAAATTGCCCATAGTGTTAGGTGCATTAGTCAGACGTAAATGGGTCTGGGTGGGTTACTCTTCGGAGGGTCGGTGTGGACTGGTTGGGCCGAAGGGCCTGCTTTCACACTGTAGGGAATCTAGTCATTAACTAAATGACTCTCATATGCCTGGTCTTTGCACTTGAAAAAGCTCCACTCTGAACACACTATTGGAATTATCTTTCCTTATTATTGTTACGCTCATATCAACCTTAAACCTAACAAGCTATATTCAGGAAGAAAAAGAAAGGCTAGAGATCTAAGTGCAAACTGAAGACCTTACTTCAACTTGAAAGGCTGGAAACATTCACTATTCCTAATCATTAATCAGCTACTTTATTCAGGCAAAAGCATCCAAAGACTTCTCTCTGCTGAACTCTTTGAGATACTCATGTTTGGCAATCCAGTCACCCTCAGGTTTTAAGTTGCACAATGTAGGCTACTTACATATGCCGGGCGAAGGTAAGGACTGCAGATGCTGGAGATTAGAGTCAAGATTAGAGTGATGAAGGGCTTGTGCCTGAAACGTCAATTTTCCTGCTCCTCGGATGCTGCCTTACCTGCTGTGCTTTTACAGCACCATTCTAATCTCTTATATGTGTTCTCAATTTAAAATGGTTCAGCTGAGTCAGTTAATGAGGATCCAGTTTCAGTCAGTTCTTAATTAGGCTGCTCATTCGAAAATAAACCTCACAAGTACCGAATTTTAAATTGCAGTTTTTGCCTTGATGCCAACTGCAAATTAGGCTAAATTAGGTACGCACAAATTTAAGGTTTAGACACTTTCTCACTCAGTGAATGTGTGCACTCATTCTAAGCTTTACTTTTCTAACTTCAGTCATGAAAAGAGACCATGGAAAACAGGACAAGCTGCTTTAGAGAGAGAAGGAGAAGGGGTCTCAATAGGAAGTCATGTCTATCTAGGGTGTCAGGGAGAAAGTGACTTACCTGTACCGCTTTGCAGAACACCTACATTCAGTCTGCAAAAAAGACCCTGAGCTTCCAGTTACTCTCCACTCCAACACACCACCCTGTTCCCTGGCCAACATCTCTGTCTCAGGCTCGCTACACTGCTCCACAAAACTCAATGCAAGCTGGAAGAACTGCATCTCAATTTCCCCTTGTGGACCCTACAGCCTTGAGGACTCAATATTGAGTTCAATAACTTTGAGGTTTGAACTCTCCCGTGTCCCTATCCCAACCCCCAAAACCAAGCCTCATTATCACATAGTCTGTTATTACACCCCCCACTGTTAGCCACTAACAGTCCCCATTGACAACGATTCACTCTCCTAGCCAGATCTTTATCCACTCCTTTGCCTGTCCAACTGTTGTCTCTTTTTGAGCTGTATTTCCACCTACCGCTTACTCCTTACCCCCACTCCCTACTCTATCGTCTACATAGAAACCAAGATTTTTCTAGCTGCCATCAGTTCTGAGAAAGGGTCACTACAACCAAAACGTTAACTCTGATTTCTCTCCATAGATGCTGTCAGACCTGCTGAGCTTTCCTCACCATTTCTGTTTTTGTTTCGACCTGAACCTTAGTGTGGAATAGTGTATCAGATGTCCGTGCTTCAATAAGGAAGTCCTCACGTCACAGTAGGGTGACATTATCACCGGCTCTGAAGGCATCCTTGATGATGAACTTTCATGTATCTGATTCTTTCCAAATGGAGTTAGTGATATTTTCCATCTCTCTCTCTCTCTCTCTGTGCACCTTCTCTGTGGCTGTAACACTGTATTCTGCACTGTGTTCTGCTACCCTGATGCACTTTGTAAGGTACAATCTACCCAAAGAGCACACAAAACAACACTTTTCATTGTATCTTGGTACATGTGACGACAATAAGTCTAAATCAATCAATCACTGCTGTGCAGAAGGATTCACTGCTGTAATGTCCATTTGACTACAAAGTAAAGCTAAAACTTACCACAGAATAAACAGTCAAAATCTGATGTATTTCGTCTGTGTGGAGTTTGCACGTTACTTCCCATAGCTGTGTGAGTTTCCTCCGGGTGCTCCAATTTCCTCCCACAGTCCAAAGATGTGTATATTACGTGAATTGGCCATGCTAAGTTGCCCATAGTGTTCAGGGGTATGTAAGTTAAGTGTATTAGTCAGGGGAACTGTAGGGTAATAGCGTAGGGGAATGGGTCTGGGTGGGATACTCTCTGAAGGGTCAGTGTGACTTGCTGGGCCAAATGGGCTGTTTCCACACGTAGGGATTCTATCATTCTATGATTCCACACAGTCAGTCAACCAAAACAAAAACAAAGACACCTTTCCAAACTTCGGTTTCATTAAGCAGTCCATCTTTGATGTTTTCCTGTTTGTCTTTTAACATCAGCTTTTGTGATGACTCAGAAGACAGTGAACTTAACACATCATGTTTGATGAAGGGAAGTAAAGTTGAGCTTCTCTTCCAATAATTTGAGTGTTTGAATCTGAGGCTGTGCATCTTGACAACCGAGGCAGCTGCTGATGTTGGTAGAAACATCTCATGTAAAACCCTTGCCACTGTCTCTTGCCAAAAGCCCAGTTTTGTCCCGAAATCTTGAAGATTATCTGTGATGGTCTGGATCGCCTCATTCAACCCCTGCATTTTAGTAATCAGCTCATTCAGAGGCTGAAAATGTCTATGAGATATACCAGCTTCACCTACCAGTAACTGTCAGATAGTAACTCTTTATGAGGAAGCTCAAAGATTGTTGAAAACTCTAACAGGTCATGAAAACAGGAGAGAATCTTCTGTCATGATAACCATCATAACAGTAACAGTAATCTCTATACACACAAAATAGTGAACAAACATAATTTCAATGGCTATTAATTTATGTAATTCATGGCATTCCTGGCTTGTTGGAAAACTGCAGCCACAGCAGGGTGGCACGGTGGCTCAGTAGTTAGCCCAACTGCTTCACAGCATCAGGGATCCAGGTTCAACTGGGCCACTGTCTCTGTGGAGTTTGCACATTCTCCCTGTGCTTACGTGGGTTTCCTCTGGGTGCTCTGGCTTCCTCCAACAGTCCAAAGATATACCGTTTAGGTGAATTGGCCGTGCTAAATTGCCCATAGTATTACGTGCATTTGTCAGGAGTAAATGTCGGGTTGAGGAATGGGTTTGGGTCAGTTATTCTTCAGAGGTTCGGCATGGACTTGTTGGGCCAAATGGCCTGTTTCCACAACAGGGAATCTAATCTCTAGCAGCATTGTCTTGGTAACACGAGCTTCACGATGGAGGATGCAATGGATGATCTGATTTTGTCACCTTACTGACAAAATCTTTGACATTCTCCATCACAGAGGCTGCTCTGTCAGTGCGGATGCTCCAACACATGGCCGAGGTACATTTGCTTTCCCTCAAGTAGGTATCTGTTGCGTAAAATAATTCCTGATGAAGAGCTTCTGCTTGAAATGTCGACTCTCCTGCTGCTCGGATGCTGCCCGATCGGCTGTGCTTTTCCAGCAATGCACTCTCAACTCTGATCTCCAGTCTCCTCCTGAAATAATACTTCGCCAGTCACATGACTTGGTAGCTCCTTACAAAAGAAATAAGATTCTCCTGAAGGGAGTTCCCATCAACATACTGAACATTGACCAGCAGCTGGCAGGGTCTGCTTATATCGGTGGACTTGGCAAATTGTAAAGGAAACTTCCCGCTAGTAGTTAACCTCTCTGGCAGCACCTTTTTGATATCAGCTGAAATTTTGTTTATTCGCTGTACTATCAGAGAGTGGAATTCTGCCAATCTCTTTTACAGAATCAACTCCTAAAAGTCAATGGTATGGAACTTCTTTAATTTTGCTACAAGAATAGCTTCTTTTCCGCTGTTATCAGACTTTCGAAGGACTCGTGAATGTTCATGTAGATCTCTCTCTGCACCTTCGCGGAAGTGCGCTGTATCCTGCACTCCGTTGTGTTAACCTGATTCACTTGTAAAGCTTGATCTGGCTGGAAAACAAGTAAGACATCACTTTTCGCTGTACCTCGGTACATGTGACAGTAATAAATCAAATCAAAACACAAGCTCCAGGTTGCTGGTCTCTTGATTTGTATTCTAGAGCTGTAAGCTCTCCATCAGAGTAGGTTGGGTGTGCTTGATGCTTTGCTTTTCAAGCTCTTGAAGTACTGAATCTGCTTGTTCATGGGTGGCCTGGTGCCTCACAGCGCCAGGGACCTGGGTTTGATTCCATCCTTGGCTGACTGTTTGTGTGGAGTTTACACGTTCTCCCTGTGTCTGTGTGGGTTTCCTCTGGGTGCTCCGGTTTCCTCCCACAGTCCAAAGATGTGCAGGTTATGGTGGATTGACCATGCTAGATTACCCATATTGTCCAGGGAGGGTGGGTTATCCATGGGAAATGCAAGATTACAGGGATAGGGTACACCTGGCTATGAGTGCCCTTCAGAAAATCACTGACTCCAGTCACAATGCACAAAAAAACTCGGAATAGTTTTGAATGGTGCAGAGTGACTTTAAGTTGCACTTAACCACAGCACTGCTTCATCTAGCCAGAAATGTTAGCCATGGACACTGAAGCCAGCTAAACAGTGGGCTCTGTGAAGTTACAGACAACACAAAGCTGGGTGGGAGGGTAGGGTGAGCTGTGAGGAGGATTGAGATGCTTCAGTGCAATTTGGACAAGTTGAACGAACAGGTAAATACATGGCAGATGCTTTATAATGTCGATAAATGCTTGTAAATGCTGGAGCAATCTCAAGGGGCTCCTATTTTCTATGTTTCTGCCTCCACTGTTACATCGATCTGGCGAGGTTTAATTGCACATGACTATTTCTCTGTTTGTTTACACGCAAGGTCACACTGAATGCCCGTCTCCGCAAAGAATAGCTCACTACCATAGAATTACTAATAGAATTACTCAGAAAAGAAACCAATAAAGGGTTAGAAGCATCACTATAGTTAACACTGCTATCATTTCATTCATTTGTTTCGTTGTTTTGGGAATAAGTGATGTGAAATGAGGCGAATGGAATACTTGCATTTAGTCCAAAAACTCCAATTTCAACCTAGCAACCAGCAGTGTTGGTGCGACAGCAACCAATGGGCAGCAGGGAATGTAGTTCCAGCTCTGACAGTTATTGCTACAGCTGGATAATGGAGTTCTCTGTCAACTTCAAATCACAGTTGAAAGGTTTTATAGATTTTCTTTCACCAGTGCTAAACTTGTTATCTCTGATTAAGGCCTATTTCCAGTACTGACACTTTCACAACCACTAGCCCCCAGTTGTGGCCATCGAATTAGGCCAGTCAACGTCTGACCTCACCTTGAACTGTAATGAAAGCCACAGCGTTTCCACAGGGAACAGCTCCACTGTGCAACCCAGTTGCAATGGACTTACAAGAGATCATTGTACCTCCACTCCTGGGAAATGGCACATTAGGTCAGATTGAATAATTGAGCTTATACCAGCCTGTAGCATGGAAGTTTTATCATCGCTGGAGAATCATTACCCTTCTACTTTATTGCAGGAAACATTGAGCCAGATGTTAATTAACCTGTCAAATATACAGGGGGTTGCCAACTTATGTGATCCCATACAGGGAAGTAATGTTACAGACCTGATAAATGAACATTTCCTGCATGTATGAACTGCTACTTTATACATTGCATTGTGTTCTGACTTGTGTAGAAATCGACTTGTAAACGGATCCAAAAATGGAACTCACTCACAATCCAGGGACTACTTGTAAATCCAACATAATCTGGACTAGTACAACTGACACGCTGAAAATGTGTTGCTGGAAAAGCGCAGCAGGTCAGGCAGCATCCAAGGAACAGGAGAATCGACGTTTCGGGCATAAGCCCTTCTTCAGGAATGAGGAAAGTGTGTCCAGCAGGCTAAGATAAAAGATAGGGAGGAGGGACTTGGGGGAGGGGCTTTGGAAATGCAATAGATGGAGGGAGGTCAAGGTGAGGGTGATAGGCCGGAGTGGGGTGGGGGCGGAGAGGTCAGGAAGATGATTGCAGGTTAGGAAGGCGGTGCTGAGTTCGAGGAATTTGACTGAGACAAGGTGGGGGGAGGGGAAATGAGGAAACTGGAAAAGTCTGAGTTCATCCCTTGTGGTTGGAGGGTTCCCAGGCAGAAGATGAGGCACTCTTCCTCCAACTGTCGTGTTGCCATGGTCTGGCGATGGAGGAGTCCAAGGACCTGCATGTCCTTGGTGGAGTGGGAGGGGGAGTTAAAGTGTTGGGCTACGGGGTGGTTGGGTTGGTTGGTCCGGGTGTCCCAGAGGTGTTCTCTGAAACCTTCCGCAAGTAGGCGGCCTGTCACCCCAATACAGAGGAGGCCACATCGGGTGCAGCGGATGCAATAGATGATGTATGTGGAGGTGCAGGTGAATTTGTGGCGGATATGGAAGTGTCCCTTGGGGCCTTGGAGGGAAGTAAGGGGGGAGGTGTGGGCGCAAGTTTTGCATTTCTTGCGGTTGCAGGGGAAGGTGCCGGGAGTGGAGGTTGGGTTGGTGGGGGGTGTGGACCTGACGAGGGAGTCACGGAGGGAGTGGTCTTTTCGGAACACTGATAGGGGAGGGGAGGGAAATATATCACTGGTGGTGGGGTCCGTTTGGAGGTGGCGGAAATGACGGCGGATGATACGTTGTACATGGAGGTTGGTGGGGTGGTAGGTGAGGACCAGTGTGGTTCTGTTCTGGTGGCGGTTGGAGGGGCGGGGCTCAAGGGCGGAGGACCGGGAAGTGGAAGAGATGCGGTGGAGGGCATCGTCAACTACGTCTGGCGGGAAATTGCGGTCCTTGAAGAAGGAGGCCATCTGGGTTGTACAGTTTTGGAACTCGTCCTCCTGGGAGCAGATAGTACAACTGACAGTTTTATTCACAACAACCTCAGGAGATATTCATGAATTGACTGCACATGGAAGCCTCCTCATTAAGATTCCTGCAGTCCATGTGGCCTATCTTTTCTACAGTTGGCTATGAAAAGTTATCTTCCTCCTTCCATCCTTCCTTCTTCACTCCCTCCCTTTCTCCCTTCCCTCATTTCTTCATCTCTCCCTTTGCTCCTCCCTTGCTGTTTCCCTTTCTCTCTTCTTCTCTCCCTCCCTTCCTTCCTTTGTTCCCTCCCTTCATTCTTCCCTTTCCCTTGTGCCTCATAAACCTTATTGAGTTCTTCGAGAAGGTAACAAAACAAATGGATGAGGGTAAAGTGGTTGATGAGGTGAATATGGACTTCAGTAAGGCATTTGATAAGATTCCACGTGGTAGGCTACTGCACAAAGTATGAAGTTTCGGGATTGAAGGTGATTTAACGATTTGGATCAGAAATTGGCTAGTTGAAAGAAGGCAGAGGGTGGTGGTTGATGGGAAATGTTCATTCTGGAGCTCGATTACCAGTGGTGTGCCGCAAGGATCTGTTTTGGGACCACTGCTGTTTGTCATTTTTATAAATGATCCAGATGTGGGTAGAAGGATGGGTTAGTAAATTTGCGGATGACACTAAGGTAGGCAGAGCTGTGGATAGTGCCAGAGGATGTTGTGGGTTTCAGAGGGACATAGATAAGCTGCAGAGCTGGGCTGAGAAGTGGCAAATGGAGTTTAATGTGGAAAAGTGTGAGATAGTTTACTTCGGAAGAAGTAACAGGAATGCAGAGAACTGAGCTAACGGCAAAATTCTTGGCAGTGTAGATAAGCAGAAAGATCTGTTTCCAGGTGCATGAATCCCTGAAAGCTGTCACTCAGGTTGATAGGGTTGTTAAGAAGGCATACAGTGTGTTGGCGTTTATTGGTAAGGGGATTGAGTTTCGGAGCCACGAGGTCATGCTTCAGCTGTACAAGACACTGGTAAGGCCGCACCTGGGGTATTGTGTACAGTTCTGGTTACCGCACTATAGGAAGGATGGGGAAGTTTTGGAAAGGGTTCAGAGGAGATTTACTGGGATGTTGCCTGGTATGGAAGGGAGGTCTTACGAAAAAAGGCTGAGGGAACTGAAGTTATTTTTGTTAGCAAGAAGAAGGTTGAGAGGTGACTTAATTGAGACGTATAAGATAATCAGAGGATTAGATATGGTGGACAGTGAGAGCCCTTTTCCTTAGATGGTGAAGGGTAACATGAGGGGACATAGCTTTAAATTGCGGGGTGATAGATATAGGACAGATATTAGGGGGAGTCTCTTCACTCAGAGAGTAGTAGGGGCATGGAACGGACTGCCTGCAACTGTGGTAGACTCATCTAAATGCATTTAAATGGGCATTGGGTATACATATGGATAATAATGAAACGGTGTAGGTTAGATGGGCATCAGATTATTTTCACAGGGCGGCGCAGCATTGAGGGCCGAAGGGCCTGTACTGCACTGTAATGTTCTATATCTATGTTCTCTTTCCCACCCTCTTTTCCTTCATCCCTCTCTCTTCCTGTCCCTCTTTTTCTCTCCCTCCCTCCTTCACTCCTCCCTTCCTTCCATTTTACTCTCCTTTCACTCTTCCTTTCCGGTCCACATTGAGTGTTCGATTTCAGCTTTGTCCTGACACCCCACTTAATTCTATATCTTCCCAGTGGTTAGATTGTTCTGTGAACTCTATAATTTAAATGATGTGTAGCTATTTAATTCCATATATAAGTTTTAACTTTGCATCCTGACATTCTAATTAGAAGAAGTGAAGAAAAACTTCTGACACTATAGAGACCTTGTTAGCACATGCTCACATCTGAAACATTTGGGAAAATGTCAACTGTACCCAATTGTCAGGAAAGGAGTGAGCCAGCAATTAATGCCTTCCTGATCCTGAGCCTAAAGAGTAAATACTGCCAACCTTATTCTTAGAATCCCTACAATGTGGAAGCAAGCCATTTGACCCATTGAGTCCACACTGAACATCCCACCCTACTACCTTATTCCTGCATTTCTCCAAATGCTAACCCACCCTAGCCTGCACATCCCTGGATACTATGGGCAATACAGCATGGCCAATCCACCTAAGTTGTATATCGTTGGACTGAGGGAGGAAACCCACACAAGCACGGGGAGAATGTACAAACTCCCCACAGACAGTCACTTGCGGGTGGAATTGTTCCTGGGACCCTAGTGCTAGAGGCAGCAGTGCTAACCACTGAGCCACCATGCCGCCCTCAAAGAGCAGTCAAAGCTTAATGGATAAAGCACGTCCTAACAGCATCAAACAAACCGGGGAGGATCTGACTTCAGACAGTCAGTGGAGTAGTGTTAAGACCTCCTAGGATGTATCATCTATGACTGTGAATGGCATTGTGTTAGCTAGTTTCAGCCAGCAAGCTGTAAGACTTAAATTGGTGGCCTCATGTAGGCCACCATAAACATACAACAGTCTTGTTAGTAGGGAGTGAGTCTCACCATCCTCATTCAGAGGCTGAAAAATGTGGATTATTGCAATGCAGCCCATTGGAGTTTAAATTACCTGTGTTTAGTGGCTTCAAGGACCCAGAGTGTGCTCCACAACATCGACGGGTGAATGTTTTCCAAAACAGGACTATCGTGCAGCAGCGTCCCTAGTCAATGATGCAGTCTGCCTATGATTTCATTCAAGGCCTACTCATGCTCAATTTCACTATCTGGTTGTGAGGGTGAGCTGTGAGGAGAATGCAGAGTCCCTTCAGTGTGATTTGGACCCATTGAATGAATGGGCAAATACATGGCAAGTGCAGTATTATATGGATAAGTGTGAGGTTACCCACTTTGGTAGTGAAAACAGGATACCAGGTTATTATCTTAATGGTTATAAACTGAGAGTGTGGAATGTGCAACAAGACCTGGGTGGCCTTGTACATCAGCTGCTGAGAGTAGATATGTAGTTGCAGCAGGCAGTGAAGAAGGCAAATGGTATGTTCTCCTTCATCGTGAGAGGATTTGAGTAGAGGAATCGGGGTGTTTTGCTGGAATTGTCCAGACCTTGCTGAGACCTCACCTGGAGTACTATGTGCAGTTTTGGTCTCCTTTTCTGAGGAAGGATGTTCTGGCGATGGAGGGAGTGCAGCAAAGCTTTACCAGATTGATTCTTGGGATAGTAGGACTGAGGTGTGAGAAGAGATTGAGTCAGTTAGCATTATATTCACTGCAGTTCAGAAGAATGAGAGGGACAGTCTCATAGAAACCTATAAAATTCGAACAGTACTAGACAGAGTAAATGCAGGCGCCAGGGGTCACAGTCTAAGGGTAAGGTGCAAACCATTTAGACTGGGATGAGGAGAATTTTCTTAACTCAGAGAGTGATGAACCTGTGGAATTTGCCATCACAGAAAGCAACTGAGGCCGAATGATTTCGACAAGGAGTTGGATATAGCACTTGCGACTAAAGAGATCAAAGGATATGGGAGAAGAGTGAGAACAGGCCATTTAGTTAGAGATCAGCCACGAACATAGTGAATGGCAAAGCAGTCCTGAAGGGCCAAGTGGCTGACACTTGCTCCTTCTTCTATGTTTGTATATTTCTATGTTTTCCCTCTCAGCCAAAGCCTGATGACTAAAGTGGTATAGAGCAAGACCTGGTCCCCTCTTGTCCTTGAACATGCTGGGAATGTAGGAAGTCTTCCGAAGGTGATAGGATTCTCAAAGGTCAATCAAAGGATCCCCAAACTCAAAGCTAGAGGAGCTCAGGCCAGGCTTTGGGGCTGTAACAAAGGTGACCCGGGGATTTGACTGTGATGTGTGCACAAAGGGGGTGATAAATCATCTGCCCGATCTTCAGAGGAGATTGAGTTGTATGACAGGAGCGTGATCCCATCTCTCTCAGTTCACATTATTGAATTCTTCTCATAGTGTCCAGACCAAACTCTCTTTGAGAGCAGCTCAATTCTGAGGACTCACTGAAATTGCTTCTTTATATCTTTCATTTGTATTTCTTCAAACACATTCACACTCTCACAGCCATGGTACAACTTCTCATTTGTTGCACTGCCTACAGTTGCCAACTGGTGATTGTTTAACAATGGGGGTCTTGACCTATTTATGACAGGGCTTGAAATAATGGGAAATGTGAAAGGTGTGCTACACTGTGCCTATACCAATCCATGAATGATACATTGTATATACTGTGCACTGTAAGCAAGATTAAAGTTGTGGAATGATAGAAATGAGGAGAACTTCATCTGCCTCATTGCAAAATAAATCTGTCATGCTTTCATGTGTTAAGTAAACGTGCTCTCTTATAATGTCACTTTCACTGTATATAAACCAAAGCCTCCTTCCTCCACTGTTATATTTTTAAAAGTAAATTGGATTGCTTGTGGGAACGGCTCATTGTGTTGGTAAATGACTGCATGATACCTATCAATTGGAAAAGGAGCAAAGATCTGTTGTTTTGATTTTTCTGGCTGCATTTTCAGCTGCTCGCTGTGTGATCACAAGGGATCCAGGAAGAATACTTTTCAAAGTATGATAACGCCTACAAGTCCCAAGGGATATCATTAATTAACCTCCTCATGGATGCTGATTGAGAATGAGTTCCTGGGATAGCAGGCAATGCCCAGCTCAGTTGGAACTCATCACCTCAGCCTTTTATCGAACAGATCTGGAGTGGGCCCTCCTATGGTACAGTGGTAATGTCTTTACTTGTAGACTGGAAGGCCTACATTCAAGCCCCAAAGACCTGTTTCAAGGTTGGAATCTCCTGGTTCATCTGGTGTGGTAGAGGAAAGCCTTCTGGTAGTCTAAGAGGAAGAGGCTCTTGTCTTATAGAAGATATATTTTGATGCACTCCTGCAATTAGGTCCATGTTACATTGGTACGATAAACATTGTTACCAAGTCTATGAGGGAGGCTTTGATGTTAGATCTTACCACTTTGAGATCCAAAGCTGTTGACCCACCTGAGTTCCCGTAACATTACGATATCGGGCAGGGCTTATTGCATTTCTCAGTATTAACCCTTTCACTCTCTGACACTTTTGGAAATCAGTTGTTGTCTGGTAAAGGCTCAGTAGGGAGAATCCCTAGTGAGGAAGAATCTAAAATATCTTTAGACTGGAAAATTCTGGGAAGGTGTTCCTGATCCATTCACCTGCTCAGTGAGGCCCACTCACACCTCACTGTGCTGTATACTCTGTGCATGTGGTTCGAGACAAATCGAAGCAGGGGTGAGGTTGTTGTAATTAAGCTCTTGTTCACAGACCAAGTTAGAGGTGGATCATCGCTGCCTGTCTCTAAGACACATCACACAAGATCTGCTGCTCAAGATGGAGAGTATTCTAAAACGATTGGTTGCAACACTTTGCCTTTAACTGCTGAAACATCCATCCATGATATTAGATTAGATTCCCTACAGTGTGGAAACCAGGCCCTTCGGCCCAACAAACCCTCCAAAGAGTAATCCACCCAGACCCATTTCCCTCTGACTAATGCACCTAACCTACACATCCCTGAACACTATAGGCAATTCACCTGACCTGCACATCTTTGGATTGTGGGAGGAAACCCACACAGACACAGGGAGAATGTGTCAACTCCACACAGACATTTGCCTGAGGCTGGAATCGAACCCAGGTCCCTGGCACTGTGAGGTAGCAGTGCTTACCACTGAGCCATTGTACCACCCTAAGGTCCATAGATTTCAGGGTTACAGCCATAGGTGATCACAAGGGGTGTGGCCAGTCCACCAAGTGCAGAGATCATCAAAAAAGACAATGCTCAAATATTGTCACAGCGTAATCTAGTCAGGATTGAAATGAGGAAGAAATCCTTCACTCAGAGAGTTGTGAATCTGTCGACTTCTCTCATTAGATTTCAAGAGGGAGCTGGAAGTGGCCCTTGCAGCTAAAGGGATCAAGGAGTATGGAGAGAAAGTGGGAGTGGGATATTGAGATTGCATGATCAGTCATGATCATATTGAATGGTGGTGCAGGCTCGAAGGGCCGAATGGCTTACCCCTGAACTTATTCGCTATCATTCTCGTCTTGGAGTGGAAGGCAGGCTTGAATTCAAACAGCACGCAGAAGACACGATGATATTTGACATAAGTCACTCTCAAAAAGAGCACGTCAAACCAATGTTGTTTGAGTTGTGCAAATTTTGTCACATTTGCTAAGACAGGAGTGAGCCCAGTAAATGATATGCGCAGTGCTGTGGCAGTTAGCTGCCTCAGATAAAATTGGCATGCTAACCAACAAACTAATTCATAAGTTACTTATTGAAAAGACTTTAATGACTTGGGTTATGGAAAAGTCATCATAGGGGATGGTCATTTAACCTCAGAAAGACCGAAACGTCGATTCTCCTGTTCCCTGGATGCTGCCTGACCTGCTGCGCTTTTCCAGCAACACATTTTCAGCTCTGATCTCCAGCATCTGCAGACCTCACTTTCTCCTTTAACCTCAGAAAGAGCCAGGCCACTTTTAACATTCCAAAATTGAACCTGTTATGTTTAACCATTCTCACAAAGAGAGTCACCCTGAAACTCAGGGCTGCAGACACAGCTCATCCAACTCACTCAGTACTAGACTTCCAGACAAAAAGCAGCACTCTCAATAGCTCTTACCCCTTCACACAGTCAGATACCCTCAAAAGTGTGTCCAAATTGTGGAGGTGCCCGTTGATTCCTAACAGCACGTCTAACCGAAGGGAAAGTGTCACTTTACATAAGGATGCCGATTGCTGAGGAAGAATCCTTCATCGGTTCGATATGTGAAGAAAACTTTTCCCAAGAGTAAAACATCATATTTACAGTGCAATGATGATGAAGGACTGTATGTTTTCAAGGATTGTACAGTGGAAATTGCAGGCGGTCAGTGTCACTCCTGAACAGTGTTGGCAAGAAAGCTGGCAAACTCTGCCAGGTTTGTTCTTTGCAATTTTCTGTTACCCCTGAGGCAGACACTTTTCAAGCTGGTGATGCCTCAATCACACCAGCTTCTGGAAATGATGAGACACTTTCAGTGCACAGTGAAAACATCAACTTGGGCAAGTTCCCATTACAGGCAGTCAAAGGCTGAACCTTTTTGAAAAGGTTTCAAATTTGAAAACCTCATCAGAGCACATTTAACATGGTTGACGGCTCCCTAAATTATGGGATTTAGAGGGATTAGGGAGTACTATCATGCTCCTTACAATGACACGTTAATTTAACCTTTGACCTGCTCCTGTAAACTGTGCTTGTATGGCGGGTCCTGTTTAGTTTCTGGTCAATGATAACTCCCAGGATGTTGATAGTGAGGGATTCAGTGTTGGCAAGGCCATTGAACGTCAAGGGGCAGTAATTAGGTTGCCTCTTGTTGGAGCTAGTCATTGCCTGACCTTTGTGAGGTGTGAATGTTACTTGTCATTTGTCAGCTCAAGCCAGCATATTGTTCAGGTTTTGTTGCATTTGATCACAGACTGTTTCAGTATGTGAGGAGTTGCAAATGGTGCTGAACACTGTGCAATCATTGGCGGATATCCCCACTTCTGACCTTCTGATGGAGGAAGGGTCACTGATGAAACATTTGAAGATGGTTGTGCCTCAGACACTACCCTGAGGAACTCCTGCAGAGATGTCCTGCAGCTGAGATGACTGACCTCCAACAACCCACAACCATCTTCCTATATACTAGGTATGAATCTAACCAGCAGGGAGCTTGGGCCTGATTCCCATTGATCCCAGTCTTGCTAGGGCTCCTTGCTGACACACTCGGTTGGATGCGGCCTTGATGTTAAAGGCTGTCCCTCTCACCTCCCCTCTGGAATTCAGCTCTTTTGTCCATGTTTGAACCAAGGCTGTAATGAGGTCAGGAGCTGAGGGGTCCTGGTGGAACCCAAACTGGACATCACTGAGCAGGTTATCGCTGAGCAGGTGCTGCTTGATAGCACTGTCAGAGACACCTTCCATCATTTTGTTGATGATTGAGGATACACTGATGCGGCAGTAATTGGCTCAATTGGATTTATCCTGGTTTTTCTGTACAGGACATAGCTGGGCAATTTTCTACATTGTTGTTTAGATGCCAGTGTTGTAACTGTACTGGAACAGCTTGGCGAGGGGAGTGGCAAGTTCTGGAGCACAAGTCTTCAGTAAATTGCCAGAATATTGTCAGGGCCCACAGCCTTTGCAGTGTCCAGTGCCTCCAACTGTTTCTTGTTATCACAAGGGGTGAATTGAATTGATTGAAGGTTGTGTCTGTGATACTGGGGACCACTGGAAAAGGCCTCCATTTCAGACTTGCAATCCCTCAGCACAAAGGTTGACACGGAGTAAATATTCATGAAAGAGGATGTGATGCACTGATGCTGGGGGCTGATAGCATTTCAATATCTCCAAGCAATTGCCATACAAACCATCCTCTTTATAACTTATAAGTGACCAGCAAAACAATGAGCACTTCCTTCATACCAACAGAAAATCCCAGAAATACTCAGCATCTAGGGAAGAGAAACATGGTTAATGTTTGAATCAATGACTTCTCCTCAATACCTTGGGCAGATCTGAACTCAACTCTCAAGCATGAACGTTTTGAATGATTCAACCAGGGTCAGTCGCTGGGCTGGTTTCACATCACCTTCCCTATGGTCTTTAATCTCAGGGCACTCTTCCTGGGCTGGAAATTGGGTTAAAGAGCCCCTCCTCCTGTTTAAGTGAGGTAGAATGTACAGTGATGTGTATTCAGTCGGGCCCAAGAATATCAACTGCTTGTCAATTTGATATATCAAACTGCACTCTGTGGCACACAGGTCCAACACATATCCATCCAACTCAGGAGTAAGAATGCTGGGCAGAGGTTACTCATAAAGTCATACAGCACGGAAACAGACCTTTCAGCCTCCTACGCTCCAGCGAAAAAAGTCCCAGCCTATCCAGCTTCTCTTTATAACTCAAACCTCCCATATGAATTGCTTCTGAACCCACCCCAGCTTAACAATACCCTTCCTATAGCTCCTTTGGGTATTGATGATGGCGCTGTGTTTGAAGCCATATTCCAATTTATTGGGATTATTGAGAGAGGGCCATCAAACTAATCCTTCTGACTCACAGCACGAACCTGCCACAAACTAAGGGTTTTTTGGCTCCCAATCCTTTCTGTAAAAGCTTAACATACAGTGTCTTCATAATAGCTTGGTATTGATTAAGATTTGATGTTTTGATGCTCCTTCTATCTTAAAGCTTTGAAGATTTGTCTGTATAAATTGTACAATCTTGGATCATTATGAATGATGTCAAGGGAGATTGACTAGTCTAATATCCTTATGAGGAGCTATATTTTGTTACATCCATTACAGCGTTCCAATGGAAAGTGCGGCATTTCTATTAGAAATGTAATCATCCTCTAAAACATAGGAATAAATCACCCAGGATCAATAAAAATCCATTAAACCGTGTGCTGGTTGTTCCGAGCAGACCATTATATTAATGCAAATGAGTATGATGCTTCAAAACTCTCCACTGAAATAGCAGCCCCCAAATCAGCTTTCTGAATGCTAATTTATTTCTTTGGTTGCCAGTTTCAGTGCATCTATTTGAAGTAAGCCTCAATTAGACAGCTCGCGAGATTGGTCATGCATTGTAACAATATCACTGCAGTGTAAAAATTAAGATCTGCTTGCCTGATCTCTCTTTACCATTAAACAGCCATTAACAATGCTTTCTGGCAGATCAACTGTCAATATTATGTGAAGTTTTAATAGTTGATAAGAGGCTGGATTGCCATCAGTGATATTAATAATACATTTATTGTGCGAGTCTACATCATGAGAGAGTTATTAACACAATATTCCCAAGTCAGACGTGGACCTGGTAATTAGAGCTTGCATTAGTATTCAGTGACTTTCGAGAATGCTAAGATTTAACTGCCTGTTTCAGAGGTGTTCTTAGAATAATGGTTTAGATAGGGAGAAGCTATCCCTACAGATACCAAAACAGAGAGGGGGGGGGGGGGGGGGGGCATCATCTTAAAAATACCACCAGCTTGTTTGGGGGGGGTGTAATGCCAAGACAAATTTTATTACGATGGATGCTGAAAATCTATAGCTTGCTTCCCCAGAAGGATTTTGAAACAGGGGTGTGTTAATGGAAAATAGATGGATATTGTTAGCTCAGGCTGTTTAAGAATGTTGTGCATTCAAGGTTGGGTTGCAGAGTTCGTTCTGTTCTTCATATGAGGGTCATGAGCTAGGTCAGTTGTCATTCTCTAATTGCCCTGGAGAAGGCGATGGCGAGTTGTTTTCTTTGATTGCTGCAGTGCAGGGCTGGCCTGAACAGGTTTACCAAGCGTGTGGTTAGGAAGGTGGGCTTGCATCTTGAGCTAACTTGGGTATGAAACAAAGGAGCAGATTTTCAGTTTGAGCGTAGCGGAAATGTATTGCCAAAACACTGTTGATACTGGGTGTATTTCAAGACTTTTTAAAAAAATCTTTTGGGCAGCTAAGGAATGTGGAAAAAATAAAGACAGATGGAGTTACAATTCAGATAAACCATAATGCAACATAAAGGTGATAGACTCAAGCTGTGAATGGCTCACTCCAGTTCTATCATGTTGGCGATGAAGGATTCGAGTCAGCTGCACAAGCTGGAGAAGCTGGGTTTGTTCTCCTGAGAATAGAGTAAAAGAGAGATTTAATAGAGTTTACTAGTCAGGGCGAAGGAGAATTGCTTAAATTCTTGTTCTCTCCGTAATCATTGAGATATGAGTCTTCTAGTCCTGAGTGTGAAGACAAGTTGAATACGCAGCAGCAAGCCTTTTTATTGGTTTGAATAATAAAATTTTATTGCTTGTTTAAGCTCTCACTCTGAACTCTCACTCATACAGTCTCGTGCACAAGCATACTCAAAGAATTTTAATTGAAGAGATTAATACACTTTTGCAAGCTTTATAATAAACTATTTGTAATCATAGAGCCCTACAGCATAGAATTAGGCCCTTCGGCCCCCTCTGTCTATGCCGACCAACGAACACTCATCCCATTTACTTGCACTTCACCCAGAGCTGACTGTGCCCTGGCACTTAAAGTGCACATCCAGAAACTTCTTAAATATTTTGAAAGCGCCTGCCTCTACCATCCTCTCAGATAGTGGGTTCCATATTTCTACCACCCTCTATCTGAAAAACTTCTTTCTCAGGTCTCCTCTAAACCATTTTCTTCTCACCTTAAACTTATGCTCTCTGGTCTGAGGCATGTCTACCATGGGGAAAAGATGCTCATGATCTCCCTGTCTATAGATTAGATTACCTACAGTGTGGCAACAGGCCCTTCGGCCCAACCAGTCCACACCAACCCTCTGAAGAGTAACCCACCCAGACCGATTTTCCCTCTGACTAATGCACCTGACACTATAGGCAATTTAGCACGGCTAATTCACCTGATCTGCAGGAGGAAACCGACGCAGACACTGGGAAAATGTGCAAACTCCACACAGACAGTTGCCTGAGGCTGGAATTGAACCTGAGACCCTAGTGCTGTGAGGCAGCAGTGTTAACCACTGTGCCTCCCCTCTCATAATTTTTGCATACCACAATCAGATCCCCCTCAGCTTCCTCTGCTCCAGGGAAAACAAAGCCAGCCTATCCAGTCTCTCTTCATAATTGAGACCTCCCATCCCAGGCAACATCCTGGTGAATCTCCTTTCCCTACTCTCCAGTGCAATCACATCCTTCCGATAGTATGGCAATCAGAACTGCACACATTATTCCTTCTGTGGCCTAACCAATGTTTTATAACTCACACACTATTCTTTGTTTTGGAGAAGTCATTTTGTAGGCCCGTTGGAATATCACTTCCACACTCGAAATAAAGCTTGGGTGAATTCAACAGCCGAAGACATGTACCAAATTTATTTTCAGGACTTTCTCAAAATGCGGTATTTCCTGTCGGTAACAGCATCAGTGTCTTGCAGTTCCATCACCAAAAAATCGGTTTTGGTTCATCTGACATTGAATGGGCTTTTAGAATTAATGACATTATGAATTTCAGATGTTTTTCAGGCATGGATACTGTTGCCTTTTCCTCTGTATCTCCCCTTTTGCAGAAAACATTAAAGATTAAAAATGACAAACATGGCTGTCTCACTATGTGACCCTGCAGCGTTATGAATTCTTTACTAATAGTGAATGACAAGGTTTCTCAGATTGATGAGTGGATTTTTAAACAAATAAATTATTTTTACTGCATTTAATGATTAATTTGAACCTGCTTTATCCAAGCATTATACATAATCTGCTGATGTTCTTCAGTTGTTAGGTGGATTGGCCATGCTAAATTACTCATAGCATTCAGGGATGTATAGCTTAGGTGCATTAGCCATGGGAAATGTGGGTTTACAGGGTTAGGGTAAGGAGATGGGTCTGCGTAGGATGGTCTTCGGAGGGTCAGTGTCACTTGTTGGGCCGAATAGCCTGTTTTCACACTGTAGGGATTCTAAAACACTCTCTCCATGAACTTTTCAAAAGATGTAATGAGGCTGATCAAACAAAACTGATTTTATAATCTATGTTGACTGTTTGTTGTGATAGTCATGGTTTATAAATGATTGTTTTTCTATTTAGTGGGAAATTCACAATGTTACTTTTTTATAACTCACACACTATTTTTTTTGTTTTGGAGAAGTCATTTTGTAGACTTGGTGGCTCAGTGGTTAACACTGCTACCTCTCAGCACCATGGTCCCAGGTTTGATTCCAGCCTCAGGTGACTGTGTGGAGTTTGCACATTCTCAACGCGTCTGCATGGGTTTCCTCCCACAGGCCAAAGATGTGCAGGTCAGGTGAATTGGCCATGCTAAATTGCCCATAGTGTTAGGTGCATTAGTCAGAGGGAAATGGGTCCGGGTGGGTTGCTCTTTGGAGGGTTGGTGTGGACTTGTTGGGCCAAAGGGCCTGTTTCCACACTGTAGGGAATCTAATCTTATTCACTCATTGGGATGTGGGCTTCACTGGTATTTATTGCCCATCCCTAGTTGCCCTTGAGAAGGTGATAGTGAAATGTCTTCTTGAACCGCTGTAGACCATGTGCTGTAGGTCGACCCACAATGCCGCTGGGGAGAGAATTACAGGATTTTGACCCAGTGACACTGAAGGAATGGGGATATATTTCCAAGTCAGGATGGTGTTTGGTTTGGAGGAGAACTCTCAGGTGATGGTGTTTCTCACAGATGTTTCAAAACACTTTTACTGCTTTGGAAGGTTGGTCAAGGTTGTAATGTAGGAAACAGTAACTGTTATAAGATAGTGTAATATAGGAAACACTGTTGCAATTCACTGTAATTTCCTGCTATGTAGGAGAATTGCATGGAATCAAATTGGACAGTAGAACATGCTCAAGAGGCTGAATATCCTGTTACTGCTCCTACGATCCTAGAAGATGGAAAGGAGATTGTCCTACGAGGTGGATGGTGGTGCGAGAGGAATGCTGGATGAGGTGCCCTGATTATTCTTGATGTCTAAGGGATCACGAATATATCAGCCAGCGTTTGCTGGGCAGGTAAATGAGTGTGAGTGTTGGTAACTGAAGAAATGGTGATTGGAGTCTTTTTCAGAGGCATCTGAGCAGCACAGTAACTCAATGATTCGATTCCACCCTCGGGTGACTGACTGTGTGAAGTTTGCACGTTCTCCCCGTGTCTGTGTGGGCTTCTTCCGGGTGCTCTGGTTTCCTCCCACAGTCCAAAGATGTGCAGGTTAGGTGGATTGGCCATGCTAAATTGCCTGTGGTGTCCAGGGATGTGTAGGTGGGGTTACAGGGATGGGGTGGGCCTGGCTGGGATGCTCTTCAGAGGGCTGAATGGCCTGCTTCCACAGTATAGGGATGCTATGATTTGAGTTAAATTCAAATCCAAACAAAGGTTCCTTCAGCAGGAGTCAGATTACCCTTTTCAGTTTCTTATTGAGATTTCTTAGCGATTGGATCTGATTTCAATATTGTGCTACTGCTTGTCTGCTTTTCTTTGATCAGAGGCCAGATCTATGCAATGCCAACTCTGTTAGCTAGATTCTGCTCTGAGCAATACATTCAGTGTGACAGAAAATTTGTGAATTAAATGGAATAATGAAGCATGCAGGAGTAGATGCTTATTCAATTTTTGAATCTGTATAAAAGGTTTTATTTTGGATGAGATCTAATTACTGAATTTTGGATGCTGGAAAATCTAATCGTGTTGAGATCATTTTATGTGAGCAGTTGAGTAATTTTTATGGATTCATTTTTACGAACTGGATACTTGCAGGCTTTACGAAAGCATATTAATCATTTTTACTTGCTGGTGAGCATTCATAAATAATTAAGACAATCATCTTCTTTCACCAGCAGGAAGGAACAAACAAACATTTAATTTTCACAGCTCTTCGATATTGCCTCCATATTCTGGTTCTTGGTTAAGAATCTACATGTAATAAATATTCAGATTTTATTATTTTCTTCTGCTATATTAATTGTTTTACAAGAAGGCACAATTGACACAGCTTTCAGCATGAATCAACCAAACCCCCTGATTTTATAACTGCTTTTAAATCTTTTTAAACTCCAAAGTTAATTTCAGACAAAAGCATCTAAAAATCAAACTCGGCTGCTTTTGCTACCGGCTTGATAAATGAGGATATTAATGTATAATCTAAAAAGGTTCACAGTGCATCTTCTATCCCATTCCCTCAATCATATACACATTTAGCAATAATTCCACAAAGGAAGTCTTCTCCTTAACATTCTTTGATCTAAAATATTGATTTGTAAGTGCAGGGTGAAAAATGGCAAAGAGAGAAAATTGAAGATGGTCTTTGTCTGCAATGATCCCCTTTCCCAATTTTATTCCCATTTATCTAATCACTGGGAATTTCTTATGGGAGCCTTTTTCTCATTGGTTCCTGGCAAATGTGTGCCTCAAGGGTTAAGCCCTTGAGAATTGGTGGATATATCTTTGATACAAAGAAAGATGTATTCTATAAAGGGTATGGCTTCCTTTTCGTATACATGGGTATAAAAAGTATTTTGCATGTTTGATTTATGTGTAATACCCTGTCTCAAATCCTGCAATATGTTTATATAGAGTTTATTTTACATATATTTTCAGTATGCAAGTTTATTTCCCAACATTAATGCCCTGTATTTGGTACAAATCTGATTTGCTAAGCTGAAAGACCTGTTTTCATGCTGTTAATCTATGCTAGGCTGAAGCAATTGAGAGTCATAGGTGTGACCTAGATTTCACAGAGGCCAATCCAGGTAAAGAAGCAAGTCAGCTTTCCTAAAGAACATGAGTGAACAAAGAACAAAGAACAAAGAAAATTATAGCACGTTCTGTCCTTGTTACGGTTGGAGGGGTGGGGTCTGAGGGCGGAGGTGCGGGATGTAGACGAGATGCATTGGAGGGTATCTTTAACCACATGGGAAGGGAAATTGCGGTCTCTAAAGAAGGAGACCATCTGGTGTGTTCTGTGGTGGAACTGGTCCTCCTCGGAGCAGATCCAGCGGAGACGGAGGAATTGGGAATACGGGATGGCATTTTTGCAAGAGGTAGGGTGGGAAGAGGTGTAATCCAGGTAGCTGTGGGAGTCGGTGGGTTTGTAAAAGATGTCAGTGTCAAGTTGATCGTCATTAATGGAGATGGAGAGATCCAGGAAGGGGAGGGAGGTGTCAGAAATGGTCCAGGTAAATTTAAGGTCAGGGTGGAATGTGTTGATGAAGTTGATGAATTGCTCAACCTCCTCGCGGAAGCACGAGGTGGCACCAATGCAGTCATCAATGTAGCGGAGGAAGAGGTGGGGAGTGGTGCCGGTGTAATTACGGAAGATCAACTGTTCTATGTAGCCAACAAAGAGACAGGCATAGCTGGGGCCCATACATGTGCCCATGGCTACCCCTTTGGTCTGGAGGAAGTGGGAGGATTCAAAGGAGAAATTGTTAAGGGTGAGGACCAGTTCAGCCAAACGAATGAGAGTGTCGGTGGAAGGGTACTATTGGGGACGTCTGGAGAGGAAAAAATGGAGAGCTTGGAGGCCCTGGTCATGGCGGATAGAGGTGTAGAGGGATTGGATATCCATGGTGAAGATGAGGCGTTGGGGGCCGGGGAAACGGAAGTCTTGGAGGAGGTGGAGGGTGTCGGTGGTGTCTCGAACGTATGTGGGGAGCTCCTGGACTAGGGGGGATAGGACAGTGTCGAGGTAGGTAGAGATGAGTTCAGTGGGGCAGGAGCATGCTGAGACAATGGGTCGGCCAGGGTGGTCAGGCTTGTGGATCTTGGGAAGGAGATAGAACCAGGCAGTGCAGGGTTCCCGGACTATGAGGTTGGAAGCTGTGGGTGGGAGATCTCCTGAGGTGATGACGTTCTGTATGGTCTGGGAGATGATGGTTTGGTGATGGGGGGTGGGGTCATGGTCGAGGGGGCAGTAGGAAGAGGTGTCCTCGAGTTGATGTTTGGTTTCAGCGGTGTAGAGGTCAGTGCGCCAGACTACTACTGCGTCCCCTTTATCCGCTGGCTTGATGGTGAGGTTGGGATTGGAGCAGAGGGTTTGGAGGGCTGCGCGTTGTGAGGGTGAGAGGTTGGAGTGGGGAGGGGGGTAGACAGGTTGAGGCGGTTAATGTCCTGGCGGCAGTTGGAAATGAAGAGGTCGAGAGCAGGTAACAGGCCAGTGCGGGGTGTACAGGTGGATGCAGTGTGTTGGAGGTGGGTGAAGGGGTCCTCGGAAGGTGGGCGGGAATCCTGATTGTGAAAGTAAGCTCGGAGGCGGCGGAAGAAGTGTTCGATGTCACGGCGTGTATTAAATTCATTGATGCGTGGATGGAGGGGGATGAAGGTGAGTCCTTTGCTGAGGACTGATCGTTCGTCCTCAGTGAGTGGGAGGTCTGGAGGGATGATGAAAACTCGGCAGGGCTGGGAGCTGGGATCTGGTGTGGGTGTGGAGCTGGGAGTGGGGGCGGAACCTGTAACTGGAGTGGGTGTGATGGTGGGGGGAATGGGGGTGGAGTCAAGGGAACATCTCTGGGACACCCACACCAATCAACTAAACCGCCCTGTGGCCCAACATTTCAACTCCCCCCTCCCACTCTGCCGAGGACATGGAGGTCCTGGGCCTCCTTCACCGCCGCTCCCTCACCACCAGACGCCTGGAGGAAGAACGCCTCATCTTCCGCCTCGGAACACTTCAACCCCAGGGCATCAATGTGGACTTCAACAGTTTCCTCATTTCCCCTTCCCCCACCTCATCCTAGTTTCAAACTTCCAGCTCCACACTGTCCCCTTGACCTGTCCGGACTTGTCCTACCTGCCTATCTCCTTTTCCACCTATCCACTCCACCCTCTCCTCCCTGACCTATCACCTTCATGCCCTCCCCCACTCACCCATTGTACTCTATGCTACTTTCTCCCCACCCCCACCCTCTTCTAGCTTATCTCTCCACACTCCAGGCTCACTGCCTGTATTCCTGATGAAGGGCTTTTGTCCGAAACGTCGATTTCGAAGCTCCTTGGATGCTGCCTGAACTGCTGTGCTGTTCCAACACCACTAATCCAGAATCTGGTTTCCAGCATCTGCAGTCATTGTTTTTACCTCGTTGATTTTAACCACTGAGCCAATGTGCCATCCTATTTGAACGGATGAACCGCAGGGTTATGAGTTCAGGTCTCTGGATTATTAATCTAGTGACATAGCCACTATACTAGCATATCCAGACTGACAGTAACTGAAGTGATTAGAATGAGGTCAGCCAGGTGGACTTCATACAGTATGAGTTCCCTGATTGGGACTGTTAATTTGGCCCAAATAGGGAACCCTGACTGACAGATAAAAGTAAGGAGTGTCAGGGATTCTGTTCAATCTGAGAGGTGGTTCTGAGGTTGGTGTCAAGTACCAAACACTTATAAATCAAGGGTGACTTGGTGATGGGATACCGGCCTCTGTAGACCGATCTCCGTAACCACTTAATGAATATCAAAAACGAAAGCAAACAACATTCTTAATCTCTATTGTGGATTTGTGGGTCTCAAAATGTATGAAAAAGGTTTTACCATCATGAAGTGATTTTGAAACATAATCGCTATTATAAATGTGGGAAAGCAATAGTCAATTTGCTCAGTGTAAATTTTATCGATTGCAAAGAGATAGTGCACAGATAATCTACGTTAATGTTGTTGATTTAGGGATTAAAAATTGGCCGCGATACCAGAAAGAATTTATTTAGCTATTCTTCTTCAAAATAGTGCCATCATATTTTCTATGACCTTCAAAAACAATCGACTGGTAACAACTGAAAGCCCTCAGGCTGCTGCTCACCTTTAAAAGGAATACCCATCTGAATGCATCTCGCAAAGTCATTTTGTTGGAAGTTAAAATGGAGAAATGAGGAAAAAGAAAAAAAAACTTATCCCCTTGGTGGAAAACATAATGAAAGTGCAAACTTGTTTTAATAAGCATTTGAAGCATCACTGGCCCCCTCCAAACTTTATGAGCTGCTACATGAGCTGCTGGCTTTCACTGCTCAATGCCTAATCATGATCAAGACTCTGTATTTTCTAGATTTTATTTTCACCCACCTCTTCTGGAGTCGGGGAGTCTTGAACATTCGGCCTCCTGGTTCAGATGTTGGGACACTACCACTGTGTCACACGAACCCCACCCCTGTGCTTGGTACTGCTAATCTGTTTGATTTTTTTTGCAGTCTACTGAAAGTGTAACAATATTATGGTGATATGAGGGGCATTTTGTTCAGGTGGTGATCGGTCTACTCAGTGGCAATAAAGTAAGCAGTTTGAGAGACCTGAAGGTATTCTTAAACTTGGAACAATAGAAGCAGTCACAATGGGCGGGGTCAAACTCCCACGGAGCCAGGAGTTTTAGTTTTAGCTTTGCAGTAGCTGTTGCTGGGGCCTTGAATCCGGGATTGGAATTTGCCATACACTGCTTCCTGCGAATCTCTCCCTTTCAGTGTTTTCTCTTGATGTTTGCCTCCTGGACTGGTGAATTGCATGTGAGACAACCTATTTTTACTGAATTTGCTTTTGCCAAGGGTGTGATTATGGAGTGTAACTATATTGGGACAGTTATTGTTTAATAGTTAAATAATCTAATGTTCTGTTAAGTTTTCCAATAGAGTTGTTATTCCAATTTCTTGAGTCTTTTGTTGTATTTTCACTAAAATGTATGAATAAAGTGTGTTTTGCTACAAGCCTGGTAGTTTGAACAATTGAATTACAACACAATGCCTGCACTTGCCTTTTAAACAAGAAAACATTAGGGTCTTAATATATTTTGAGGGGTTTGGTCTGCTCCGTGAGAGAAGGTGGACTGTGGACATTTTTATGATATAAGGCCCCCATGACTCAATCACTTGTTTTGTTTTGCATGTAGATGTGGACAAATAGAGTGCATTTAGTTTATAAATTTGTCCAATGCTTCTAAATTTATACATTTTGAACTGGCAGCAGAAATGATACTATATATATGCATTTTTTCTTCTTTTCTCTCTCATTTCCTTTTTTCCTGCCTTCCCCTTCTTTTCTCCTTCTCCCACTCTCTTCCTCTCTCTCTCCCTCTCCATTTCTATTTCGCTGCTAAGTCGTTTAACTCAGTTTACAAGTTAGTAACACCCGGGAGCAGGCATTTGGTTTGAGCTTCTGTGACTTTCACATTTTCTCTCTGACTCCAGCAATTCCAGATGGTGAGGAAATTGAAAAGTTTGATGTAAGTCTTTGCTGCTACTTCAAGTCACTTGGAGTATTGTACCTTCACTGGGAAAAGGGATACCCAGGCATTGTGGAGTGCGGATAAACAATTCCCAGGGATTGCATCAGAACTAAGAGGAGAGATCAAGAAAGATTGAGCAGTCTACAGCTCTTTTGAAGGGGACATAAATTTAAGGTGAAGGGTGGAAGGTATAGGGGAGATGTCAGGGGTGGGTTCTTTACCCAGAGAGTGGTGGGGGCATGGAATGCGCTGCCCGTGGGAGTGGTAGAGTCGGAATCATTGGCGACCTTTAAGCGGCATTTGGATAGGTACATGGATGGGTACTTAATCTAGGTTAGAAGTTCGGCACAACATCGTGGGCCGAAGGGCCTGTTCTGTGCTGTATTGTTCTATGTTCTATGTTCTATGTTCTATGTTCTATTTTCTCTGGAAATCATGAAGAGGTTGACAATAAAAAAAAAAGCAGGAAATTGACACTGAATAACGATGCTCACTTCATGAGCCAGACGAGGTATGATAATCACAAAATCAAACCCTACAGTTCCATAAAATGTGTAAACACCCAATGAAACCACCAAAATGATCATGTTCTCTGATGGACTGCTGTTCAGGACAGAAGTAATTCACACCAGTGGTTATTGTTGTTAACAGGAAAATAATTCAAAGTATCATAAACAAACTTATTCTTCAAGAAAAGGCAAAACAAAAGCAAGGATTCATAATCTAGAGTCATAGCATATGGTGGAAAATTCCTCTTGGCAACACCTTGTATCAGAGAGTGATACAACATAAAAACAGGCCTTGGATCCAATTCATCCATGCTGACCAAGTTTCCCAAACTAAATTTGTCCCACTTGCTTGCATTTGGCACATGTCCCTCTAATCCTTTCTTATTCATGGACATGTCCAAGTGTCTTTTAAATGTTGTAACTGTACCTGCATCTACCACTTCCTCTGGCAGCTCATTCCATATAGGTACCACCCGCTGTGGTCCCTTTTAAATCTTTCCCCTCTCACCTTAAACCTATTCCCTGTAGTTTTGAACTGCCCTACCCTGGGGAAAAGACCTTTGCCATTTACCTTATCTATGCTCCTCATGATTTTATAAAGCTCTGTAAGATCACCTCTCCATCTCCTATGCTCCAGGCAAAAAGCAGTCCTCGCTTTTCCAGCCTCTCCTTATAACTCAAACCCTCCAGCCTCGGTATCCGATAGTATGTGAGCATATTTCTTTAAAATGCTCAACACAAGCCCACAGATTGCTTGAGACAGATTATGGAGGGAAAATATAGACTGGGCAAACACAACTCTGAAGATCAAAAGTGCAGACCGCTGGTAGAGAATAACCTTTCACAGAGCTTTTGATTTTACCATGATGAAAAACTCTTGTCTTTCGACCATGGTCATTCTTTGATTCAAGAGTTGATCAGGTAGACCTTGGTTTTTTTTCTCTTGTGTTAAAATTCTTTACATTTCTTGATTTTTTTTTGTCTTTTTACTCACACAGAAAGGAGAAGGAGGTGTTGCCTCTGGTTTTGCTGCCTCACAAGTTTGTAGCAAACTGGTATTGGACCAATCTGAAGGCTGTCTTCAGGCAGCTTTTCTTTAATTCAAAGACTCCTGGTGCAGCTCTGCCACAATCATGTAACACCCTCAACTGCTCCAAAGCAACATAGTTGTGCACTGCTAAAAATGTGCACACTTAATTTCTCAAATTGCAAAACTGTCAAACTCTGCAATAGTGTCTGACATCCATTTCAGTAAAATATATAGTCCCTTGCATGCCTTCACAGTTAATGAGATGAAATGTTGTTTTTAAGTGCATTTCCTCACTTGGTAAACTTAACATCTAGAAAAATATTCCAGCAGTTGATTTGATTTATGGTAGTCACACATACCTAAGTAGAGCTTTGTTTTGTGATCAGTACAGGCAGATCATAGCAAGCAAGGATATACAGATCATAGGGTGCTTAGACAAAGCGAGGCGTATAGGGTGTTGTGGTTCTGTTCGCCGGGCTGGAAATGTTTGTTGCAAACGTTTTGTCCCCTGTCTAGGTGACATCCTCAGTGCTTGGGAGCCTCCTGTGAAGCGCTTCTGTGGTGTTTCCTCCGGCATTTATAGTGACCTGTCCCTGCCGCTTCCGGTTGTCAGTTTCAGCTGTCCGCTGTAGTGGCCGGTATATTGGGTCCAGGTCGATGTGTTTGTTGATGGAGTTTGTGGATGAGTGCCATGCTTCTAGGAATTCCCTGGCTGTTCTTTGTTTGGCTTGCCCTATAATGGTAGTGTTGTCCCAGTCAAATTCATGTTGCTTGTCGTCTGCATGTGTGGCTACTAAGGATTGCTGGTCGTGGCATTTCGTGGCTAGTTGATGTTCATGTATGCGGATTGTTAGCTGACTTCCTGTTTGTCCTATATCGTGTTTTGTGCAGTCCTTGCATGGGATTTTGTACACTACATTAGTTTTGCTCATGCTGGGTATCGGGTCCTTCGTTCTGGTGAGTTGTTGTCTGAGGGTGGCTGTTGGTTTGTGTGCTGTTAGAAGTCCTAGTGGTCGCAGCAGTCTGGCTGTCAGTTCTGAGATGCTCCTGATGTATGGTAGTGTGGCTAGTCCTTTGGGTTGCAGCATGTCCTCGTTCCGTTGTCTTTCTCTTAGGTATCTGTTGATGAAATTGTGCGGGTATCCGTTTTTGGCGAATACCTTGTACAGGTGTTCCTCTTCCTCTTTTTGCAGTTCTGGTGTGCTGCAGTGTGTTGTGGCCCTTTTGAATAGTGTCTTGATGCAACTTCGTTTGTGTGTGTTGGGGTGGTTACTTTCATAGTTCAGGACTTGGTCTGTGTGTGTGGCTTTCCTGTATACCCTTGTAGTGAATTCTCCGTTCGGTGTTCTCTGTTCCATCACGTCTAGGAATGGGAGTTGGCTATCCTTTTCTTCTTCTCTCGTGAATCGGATTCCTGTGAGTGTGGCGTTGATGATCCGGTGTGTTTTTTCTATTTCCGTGTTTTTAATGATTACAAACGTGTCATCGACATATCTGACCCAGAGTTTGGGTTGAATTTGTGATAAGACTGTTTGTTCTAACCTTTGCATTACTGCTTCTGCTATGAGTCCAGAGATCGGTGAGCCCATGGGTGTTCCGTTGATTTGTTCGTATATCTGGTTGTTGAATGTGAAGTGTGTTGTGAGGCACAAGTCCAGTAGTTTATGTATGCCGTCTTTGTTGATAGGTTCCATGTCCTGTTGTCTGTTCTGTATGTCCAGCAGGTTGGCTATTGTTTCTCTGGCTAGGGTATGATAATCATACTACCAGCAGACAAAGGCAGAATGACGGTCATCCTGGACAAAGCAGAATACACCCAAAAAGCACAACAACTACTTGCAGATACCAACACCTACCAAAAGTGGGAGTTTGACCCCACCCCACCGCTCACCAATAGGATAAATAACACACTGAGGAATCTACAAGAAAACGGACAGATAACCAGGTCGGACCTACAAAGAATGAAACCTGAAAGCAACAACACCCCCAGATTCTATGGACTACCTAAAGTGCACAAACCAGACATCCCACTCAGACCCATAGTATCACTGCCAGGGACACCATCACACAAACTGGCTAAAGAACTACAGCAGAAACTGAAACACCTGATCAGCAGATCCAGACAATCTATACAATCAACACAGGAATTCTTGGACATCATCAGAAATATACACATAGACAAGGAAGAAACCATGGTCTCATTCGACGTAACGGCACTGTTCACCTCTATTGACAAAACCCTAGCCAGAGAAACAATAGCCAACCTGCTGGACATACAGAACAGACAACAGGACATGGAACCTATCAACAAAGACGGCATACTTAAGCTACTGGACTTGTGCCTCACAACACACTTCACATTCAACAACCAGATATACGAACAAATCAACGGAACACCCATGGGATCACCAATCTCGGGACTCATAGCAGAGGCAGTTATGCAAAGGTTAGAACAAACAGTCCTACCACAAATTCAACCCAAACTCTGGGTCAGATATGTTGATGACACCTTTGTAATCATTAAAAACACAGAAATAGAGAAAACACACCGGATCATCAACGCCACACTCACAGGAATCCGATTCACGAGAGAAGAAGAAAAGGATAGCCAACTCCCATTCCTAGACGTGATGGAACAGAGAACACCGAACGGAGAATTCACTACAAGAGTATACAGGAAAGCCACACACACAGACCAAGTCCTGAACTATGAAAGCAACCACCCCAACACACACAAACGAAGTTGCATCAAGACACTATTCAAAAGGGCCACAACACACTGCAGCACACCAGAACTGCAAAAAGAGGAAGAGGAACACCTGTACAAGGTATTCGCCAAAAACGGATACCCGCACAATTTCATCAACAGATGCCTAAGAGAAAGACAACGGAACGAGGACATGCTGCAACCCAAAGGACTAGCCACACTACCATACATCAGGAGCATCTCAGAACTGACAGCCAGACTGCTGCGACCACTAGGACTTCTAACAGCACACAAACCAACAGCCACCCTCAGACAACAACTCACCAGAACGAAGGACCCGATACCCAGCATGAGCAAAACTAATGTAGTGTACAAAATCCCATGCAAGGACTGCACAAAACACGATATAGGACAAACAGGAAGTCAGCTAACAATCCGCATACATGAACATCAACTAGCCACGAAACGCCACGACCAGCAATCCTTAGTAGCCACACATGCAGACGACAAGCAACATGAATTTGACTGGGACAACACTACCATTATAGGGCAAGCCAAACAAAGAACAGCCAGGGAATTCCTAGAAGCATGGCACTCATCCACAAACTCCATCAACAAACACATCGACCTGGACCCAATATACCGGCCACTACAGCGGACAGCTGAAACTGACAACCGGAAGCGGCAGGGACAGGCCACTATAAATGCCGGAGGAAACACCACAGAAGCGCTTCACAGGAGGCTCCCAAGCACTGAGGATGTCACCTAGACAGGGGACGAAACGTTTGCAACAAAAATTTCCAGCCCGGCGAACAGAACCACAACAACGAGCACCCGAGCTACAAATCTTCACCCAAACTTTGAGCGTATAGGGTGCAACTGCACAGGAGATGCACAAAGCAAGATCAACAATTATTTGAAGTTAGCGAGGCTCAATCATCTGTCTAAAAATAGCAGGGAAGAAACTGTTGTTGAACCTGTTGGTGGGTGAGTTCAGGGTTCTGTATCTTCAGCCTGATGGAAGAGGTTGTAGGAGAGCATTACCAAATTGGGAGGGGTCTTTGATGATGTTGGCAGCCTCTCTATGGCAACGAAGAAGTGTAAATGGAGTCCATGGCTTCTGTGATGGTCTGGGCTGTGCACACAACCCTCTGTAGTTCCTTATGGTCCTGGGTAGAGCAGTTGATATACCACACTGTTATGCCCCTGGACAGTATGCTTTCTATGGTGCGTTTGTAAAAATTGGTGAAGGTCCTTATAGACATGCCGCATTTCCTAAGCTGCCTGAGGAAGAGGAGGCACTGTTGTGCCTTCTTGACCGTTGCATCCACAGGGAAGTCCAGGTCAGATTGTCAGTTATCCTCATCCCGAAGAACTTGACAGTCTTGACCACACCAGCCTCTGTCGCTGTGGCACGTGTTCGTTTCCTTTCTTTCTGAATTCCTGACCGTTACATTCACGCTAACGTAGAACATAGAACACAGAACAATATAGCACAGAACAGGCCCTTCGGCCCACGATGTTGTGCCGAACATTTGTCCGAGCTTAAGCACCCATCCATGTACCTATCCAATTGCCGCTTAAAGGTCACCAAAGATTCTGACTCTACCACTCCCACAGGCAGCGCATTCCATGCCCACACCACTCTCTGGGTAAAGAACCCACCCCTGACATCTCCCCTATACCTTCCACCCTTCACCTTAAATTTATGTCTCCTTGTAACACTCTGTTGTATCCGGGGAAATAGTTTCTGACTGTCTACTCTATCTATTTCTCTGATCATCTTATAAACCTCTATCAAGTCACCCCTCATCCTTCGCCGTTCCAATGAGAAAAGGCCTAGCACTCTCAACCTATCCTCGTACGACCTATTTTCCATTCCAGGCAACATCCTGGTAAATCTTCTCTGCACCCTCTCCAAAGCTTCCATATCTTTCCTAAAGTGAGGCGACCAGAACTGCACACAGTACTCCAAATGTGGCCTAACCAAAGTCCTGTACAGTTGCAACATCACTTCACGACTCTTGAATTCAATCCCTCTGCTAATGAACGCTAATACACCATAGGCCTTCTTACAAGCTCCATCCACCTGAGTGGCAACTTTCAAAGACCTATGAACATAGACCCCAAGATCCCTCTGTTCCTCCACCTCACTAAGAACCCTACCGTTAACCCTGTATTCCGCATTCTTATTTGTCTTTCCAAAATGGACAACTCACACTTGGCAGGGTTGAACTCCATCTGCCACTCCTCAGCCCAGCTCTGCATCATATCCAAGTCCCTTTGCAGCCGACAAGAGCCCTCCTCACTATTCACAACTCCACCAGTCTTCGTATCATCTGCAAATTTACTGACCCACCCTTCGACTCCCTCATCCAAGTCATTAATAAAAATTACGAACAGCAGAGGACCCAGAACTGATCCCTGCGGAACTCCACTTGTAACTGGGCTCCAGGCTGAATATTTACCATCTACTACCACTCTCTGACTTCGACCGGTTAGCCAGTTTTCTATCCAATTGGCCAAATTTCCCTCTATCCCATGCCTCCTGACTTTCCGCATAAGCCTACCATGGGGAACCTTATCAAATGCCTTACTAAAATCCATGTATACTACATCCACTGCTCTACCCTCATCCACATGCTTGGTCACCTCCTCAAAGAATTCAATCAGACTTGTAAGGCAAGACCTACCCTTCACAAATCCGTGCTGGCTGTCCCTAATCAAGCAGTGCCTTTCCAGATACTCATAAATCCTATCCCTCAGTACCTACCATTACTTTACCTACCACCGAAGTAAGACTAACTGGCCTGTAATTCCCGGGGTTATCCCTATTCCCTTTTTTGAACAGGGGCACAACATTCGCCACTCTCCAGTCCCCTGGTACCACCCCCGTTGACAGTGAAGACGAAAAGATCATTGCCAACGGTACTGCAATTTCCTCTCTTGCTTCCCACATAATCCTAGGATATATCCCATCAGGCCTGGGGGACTTGTCTATCCTCAAGTTGTTCAAAATGTCCAACACATCTTCCTTCCTAACATGTATCTCCTCGAGCTTACCAGTCCGTTTCACACTCTCCTCTTCAACAATACGGTTCCTCTCATTCGTAAATACCGAAGAAAAGTACTCATTCAAGACCTCTCCTATCTCTTCCGACTCAATACACAGTCTCCCACTACTGTCCTTGATTGGACCTACCCTCGTTCTCGTCATTCTCATGTTTCTCACATACGCATAAAATGCCTTAGGGTTATCCTTGATCCTATCTGCCAGAGATTTTTCATGCCCTCTCTTGGCTCTCCTAATCCCTTTCTTCAGGTCCCTTCTGGCTATCCTGTATCCCTCCACTGCTCTGTCTGAACCCTGTTTCCTCAACCTTATGTAAGCCTCCTTCTTCCTCTTTACAAGACATTCAACCTCCCTCATCAACCAAGGTTCCCTCACACGACCATTTCTTTCCTGCCTGACCGGTACATAGCTATCAAGGACACGTCATATCTGTTCCTTGAAAAAGTTTCACATTTCCACGACATCCTTCCCTGACAGCCTATGCTCCCAACTTATGCTCCTCAGATCCTGTCTTAAGCATCGTAATTACCCTTCCCCCAATTGTAAAACCTACCCTGTTGCACGCACCTATCTCTCTCCATAACCAAGGTGAAAGTCACAGAATTGTGGTCACCATCACCAAAATGTTCATCCACTAACAAGCCCATCACTTGTCCCGGTTCATTACCGAGTACCAAATCCAAAATGGCCTCCCCTCTGGTCAGACAATCTACATACTGTGTTAGAAAAGCTTCCTGGACACACTGCACAAACACCGCCCCATCCAATCTACTTGATCTAAAGAGCTTCCAATCAATATTTGGGAAGTTGAAGTCGCCCATGACTACTACCCTGTGGCTTCTGCACCTTTCCAAAATCTGTTTCCCAATCTGTTTCTCCACATCTCTGCTGCTATTGGGGGGCCTATAGTAAACACCCAACAAGGTGACTGCACCTTTCCTATTTCTGACTTCAGCCCATACTACCTCTAAAAGCAGATCCCCCTCGAACTGTCTTTCTGCAGCTGTTATACCATTTCTAATTAGCAACGCCACCCCCCCTCCTTTTTTACCACCCTCCCTAATCCTACTGAAACATCTGTAACCAGGAACCTCCAAAAACCATTCCTGTCCCTCTTCTATCCACGTTTCCGTGATGGCCACAGCATCATAGTCCCAGGTACCTATCCAAGCCTTAAGTTCACTGACCTTATTTCTGATACTCCTTGCGTTGAAGTATATGCACTTGAACCCATCTCTGTGTCCGCAAGTATTCCCTGTCAGTGCTACCTTCTTCACAGCCTCCCCACACACTTGGACATCCTGACAAACAGCTAGCCTACTTGCTGGACTACAAGTCCGGATTCCATCCCCCTGCCAAATTAGTTTAAACCCCCCCGAAGAGTGCTAGCAAACCTACCCCCCAGGATATTGGTGCCCTTCTGGTTCAGGTGCAACCCGTCCTGCTTGTACAGGTCCCTCCTTCCCCAGAATGCAGTCCAATTGTCCAAATACCTGAAGCCCTCCCTCCTACACCATCCTTGTAGCCACGTGTTCAACTGCACTCTCTCCCTTCTCCTTGCCTCACTGTCACATGGCACCGGCAACAACCCAGAGATGACGATTCTGTCTGTCCTAGCTTTCAGCTTCCAGCCTAACTCCCTAAGCTCTTGAATGACCTCCCCACCTCTCTTCCTACCTATGTCGTTGGTGCCAACGTGCACCACGACTTCTGGCTGCACACCCTCCCCCTTAAGGATTCTGAAGACAAGGTCCAAGACGTCTCGGACCCTGGCACCCGGGAGGCAACAAACCATCCGAGAGTCTCGCCCATGCCCACAGAATCGCCTGTCCGTCCCTCTAACTAGTGAGTCTCCTATAACTAGTGCTCTCCTCCTCTCCCCCTTTCCCTTCTGAGTCTCAGAGCCAGACCTCACGCCACAGACCCGGTCACTGCAGCTTACCCCCGCTAGGCTGTCCCCCCCACCAGTATCCAAAGCGGTATACCTATTGTTTAGGGGAATAACTACAGGGGATCCCTGCACTGCCTGCTTCCTCCCCTTCCCACCTCTAACTGTTACCCAGCTACCTCTGTTCTCTGGCGTAACTATGTCCCTGTAGCTTCTATCTATCACCTTCTCAGCCTCTCGAATAATCCTCAGTTCATCCAACTCCAGTTCCAGTTCCCTAACTCATTCTGTGAGGAGCAGGATCTGACTGCATTTCCTGCAGATGAAGTCGGCAAGAGTATCGGTGGTCACCCCTACCTCAAACATCCTGCAGGAGGAACATTCCACTGCCTGCGCTGCCATTACTCTACACCTCGTCTCCAAAACAAGAACACTGAGTAGCTTACCTGTGGACTTTAAAGTTAGGTTAGAGGAGGAGGATGGGAGGGAGGCCCTACTAGGGTATAGAACACACCCACTCAAATATCAATCACTTACCTTCCCGACCAGCTCTGCGCTCCAACCTCACTTCCGCCCAGCTTGCGCCGCTCTCTGCTGAGAAAAAAGAAAAAAAAAACTCAACATCGTTGCAGGATTGAAGCAATTTCTTGTTAGCTTCCCTCTCACATTCTTTAACTATCCCAACATAATCACAATCTTGAAAATACGTCAGTCGTTATGTTATCTTTTCCAGCAATGTGAACAATTTTTACATTAAACGGTTAATAATCTAACATTTGATCTCACTGTCAAAGCTCAGGGATTATGGTCAGTGTGTATCAGTATTACTTTGTGTCTGCTTCAATATGTTAAAGAATCAATGATAATTATAAAGTTTCTTTTTTCCATTGTAGGATACTTACTCTGATGTTGGTTTAGTTTCTTAAAAAAGTATCCTGCAGTCTGCTTCATCCCCCATTCATCATTTTGCACTGATCCCCTGGTTACTACCATCAGTTAAATGTTTCATAAAATCAAGGACAGCCAACACTCGCTTTGTTTATTAGGCTTGGCACTCTGCTGACCACACCACCTTTCTCTAGTTTCATAACAAATCTGTTGGAAGTACGTGTACTGAATGTCCATTTCCATCTGACCTTGCTTTTCTGAGCATAACTGATAAGGGTGTTGTTCTATCCGTACTGATTCCCCTAGATCCACATCACGCCTGGCTAACATTGCAGTTATCTGGTTTATCTCTTCAGAGTTCCTTGTATTTCCTCAGCAACATTATTGGATCTCCCTAATGTCCTTCCTCTAAGTATGAGATAATGGTCTCTATCTGCCTCAGTATTGCACTGTTGGTAATTGGATTGTGGAAAGTTAGCTTTGTAAGCTATCTATTTTCCTTCGACTTCAATGGCTTCTGTTATCCTACACTACACCTTTACCTGATAGGTAAAAACAATGACTGCAGATGCTGGAAACCAGATTCTGGATTAGAGATGCTGGAAAAGCACAGCAGTTCAGGCAGCATCCGAGGAGCAGTAAAATCGATGTTTCGGGCAAAATATGCAGGCATTCCTGATGAAGGGCTTTTGCCTGAAACGTTGATTTTACTGCTCCTCAGATGCTGCTTGAACTGCTGTGCTTTTCCAGCACCTCTAATCCAGAACCCTCACCTGATATACTCATCTCTCCTACCTACCTCTCCTCAATGACAGGACTTTAAACTATTTACGTGATGAAATAACTGCACAGAGGCCGCTATCCCATCACCAAGTCACCCTTTATTTACTAGTTTACAGAACACTGGCTGTGACCAGCCAGCTCAGAGTCTGTCTCCCAAACTGAGGAGATTCTAATCTCCTGGCTATTTTTTTTCTCCTATTCTTTTTTTCCTTCTTTCTTTTTTTTCCAAGGCAGCGCAGGAGACAATGAGGAAATGTTAATAAAATCTGAAGAGGTGGGATTTAAGATATGGGAAGGGCGAGAGGTCGAAAGTATGCCGGAAACATTCAACATGTTTGACAGCATCCTAGAGAGAGAGAAAGGGAAAGAGGGAGAATGAGAGCGAGAGACAGCGAGAGAAAGAGCAAGAGAGAGAGAGAGAAAAACAGAGAGAGAGAGAGAGACAGAGACAGAGACAGAGAGATAGGGAGTGAAATAACTGCATAGAGGCCAATATTCCATCACCAAGTCACCCTTTATTTACTTGTGCACAGTACACTGGCTGTAACCAGCCAGCTCAGAGTCAGTCTCCGAAACTGAGGAGATTCTAATCTCCTGGTTATATATTTTTTCTCCTGGTGATATTGGTCAGCCGATGTTTTCCTGATTAGCCTGGGTTAACAACCTCAATCAAGGACCTGATAGTTAACAAGGTTCACCTGGTTCCAATCACTACCCCCCCACCTTGATCCAGGAATGGAGGCCTGGTCTTTTGCTTGCAGCTTTTCTTGTAATGCTTTTGTCCGATGTCTCGTTCCTCTGACTTGGGCTCTGACACGGTTGGCACGTACCGGACTGTGGCCCATCTCTTGCGTCTGGAGCGTCTCGGAAGAATCTCCTCTTCCTCTTCTGGTGGCAACAGTATTGAGGTTGCATCCATTTCAAACTCTGAGGTTTCCTCGAGACTAGACCGAGATGTAGCATCTGCGGTTTCTGCCAGGCCTTCGGGCTGCTCTATGTTTTGCTCCTACCCCGTTTCCAAGGTAACGACCTTCAGGTGATCCACATGTTTGTTCCAGACGTATCACTTACCTGAACTTTATAAGTCATGGGACTTGACCTCATGTTAACCTCGCCTTGAACCCATTCAGAGCCATTCCCATGATTCTGGCACCAAACCTCATCTCCTCAACTAAATAGTCTCTCTCGCTTAGTGGAAGCATTGGCCTGAATTGGCAATCCTGTTGGCAGGTCTGGAAATGTCAGGTTTAACCTGGTACAAAGTCTTCTCTCCATCAGCAACCCTGTTGGAGCTATCTCTGCTGTTATGTGTGTGGTGGTCCTATAATCAAACAGGAACCAGAACAGTTTGGTCTGAATTGATGCTGTAGGTTGCTTTTTATAAGCCTGCCTTCAACATTTGGACTCGACCATCAGATGATGGATGGTATGGAGCTGTCCTTATGTGCCGAATGCCATTGGACTTCAGGACATATTCAAATTTCCTATTGGCAAAATGATGTCCCATTGTCCATGGCCATTACTTCCAGGAGTAAGTGTATTGCGAACGATGCTTGCAGCTTCTCAGTCATCATCCCTGAGTTTGCTGAGCGAAGCTAATGCATATCCAACTACTTTGAATGGGCATCCACAATGATCAGGAACATTGAGCCCATGAAAGGACTGACAGAGTCGACATACTGGGCCCAGGCTTCAACTGCAGGGACAAATGAGTCAAGCTTCAATAGAGGTATAATGTCAGGAATGCTTACCCCAACTTCAAGATGATAGTTGCAAGCCAATGTTGCTGAGGCGTGTCCTGTTTTCTCTCATTGCCATTGAAATAACTGCACACACGCCAATGTCCCGTCACCAAGTAACCCTTTGTTTACGAGTGCACAGTACATTGGCTGCAGCCAGCCAGCTTAGCGTCAGTCCTCAACTGAGAAGACTCTAGTCTCCTGGTTATATATTGTTTTCCTGGTTATACTCTTTTATTCAAAGTTCACTATGAATTACAGTGTTACAGACATAACACATAGCATCAGTCACTATACATCAAAACAAGTCAGTGAAAAACAAAAATGTTAACATAGAATATCCTATGGAAACACATCTTAGTTTAAAAGGTGAATTCACAGTTCGCATAACATTACAGTGTCCCAAACACAGCATATGAAAAAGTCGCTATACATCAGGGCAATTTGCTGAAAAGCAGAGACTCTATCCATGCCTCTCATTATCTTGTATACCTTGATCAGGTCACCTCTTTTCCTCCTTCTCTCCCGAGAGAAAAATCCGAGCTTATTCAACCTCTCTTCATAAGGCAAGCCTTCCAGTCCAGGCAGCATCCTAGTAAACTTTCTTTGCATCCTCTCCAAAGCCTCTGTATCTTTCCTATAGTAGGGCGACCAGAACTGGACACAATATTCCAAGTGTGGTCTCACCAAGGTCTTGTAGAACTGCAGCAAAATCTCACGGCTCTTAAACTCGATCCCCCTGTTAATGAAAGCCAAAACACCATATGCTTTCTTAACAACCCTATCCACTGGGTGGCAACTTTGAGGAATCTATGTACTTGCACACCCAGATCCCTCTGTTCCTCCACACTGCCAAGAATCCTGTCTTTAACCCTATATTAAGCATTCAAGTTCGACCTTACAAAATGCATCACTTTGTATTTATCCAGGTTGAACTCCATCTGCCATTTCTCAGCCCACCTCTGCATCCTGTCTATGTCACGCTGCAGCCTGCAATAGCCCTCGATACTATTAATGGCACCTCCAACCTTTGTGTCATTGGCAAATTTACTAACCCACCCCTCAACCTCCTCATCCAAGTCATTTATAAAAACTACAAAGAGCAGAGGCCCAAGTACAGAGCCCTGTGGGACCACACTCAACACTGTCCTCCAGGTAGAATACTTTCCATCTACAACCACTCTCTGCCTTCTGTCAGCCAGCCAATTCTAAATCCAGAGAGCCAAACCTCCCTGTATCCCATACTTCCTCACTTTATGAATGAGCCTACCATGGAGAACCTTATCAAATGCCTTGCTGAAGTCCATATACACCCCATCCACTGCTCGACCTTCATTGACCTGTCTCATCACCTCCTCAAAGAACCCAATACGATTTGTGAGGCATGACCTGCCCCTCACAAAGCCATGCTGACTGCTTTTAATCACACAATGCTTTTCCAAATAGTCATAGATCCTATCACTCAGAATTCTTTCCAAAATCTTGCTGACCACAGATGTAAGACTGACTGGTCTGTAATTGCCAGGATTTCCCTATTCCCATTCTTGAAATGAGGAACAACATTTGCCTCCCTCCAATCCTCCGGTCCAACTCCCATGGCGAATGAGGAAGCAAAGGTCTTCGCCAGCAGTGTAGCAACCTCCTTTCTCACTTCCTGGAGAAACCTGGGATAAATCTGGTCTAGCCCTGGGGACTTACCAATCTTAATGTTTGCCAAAATTTCCAGCACATCAATCTTGATCAGTTCAAGCCTGTTTCTCAGCTCCTCAAAGTTCTCATTCACAACAAGGTCCCTTTCCTTCGTGAAAACTGAAGCATAAACCTCAAATAGGGCTTCCCCTATTTGCTCAGACTCCACGCACAGGTTCCCTCCGCTATCCCTGACCGGCCCTACGTTCTCCCTGATCATTCTCTTATTCCTCATGTATGAGTAAAATGCCTTTGGATTCTCCCTAATCCTTCCTGCTAAGCCTTTCTCGTGCCCCCTCCTGGCTCTCTTCAGTCCATTTCTGAGCTCCTTTCTAGCAAGCCCGTAATCCTCTAAAGCTGTGCTAGATCCTTGCTTCCTCCACCTTACATAAGCTGCCTTCTTCCTTTTGATGAGAAGCTCCTCTGTTCTCGTCATCCAAGGCTCCTTAATCTTATCTCTTCTTGGCTGTCTCAGAGCAACAAATTTGTGCATCACTCACAACAACTGCTCCTTAAACAGTCTCCACACGTCTGTTGTGCCCTTTCTGTGGAACAATTGCACCCAATCTGTACTTCCAAACTCCTATCTGATAGCGTCATAATTTCCTTTTCCCTAACTGAATATCTTCCGTTGGTAACGGTTCCTTTCCCTCTCCAAGGCTGTGGTAAATGTATGGCAATTGTTGTCTCTGTCACCAAAGTGCTCTCCCACCGCGAGATCTGACACCTGTCCTGGCTCATTGCCGAGCACCAAATCCAAAATGGCCTCTCCCTTGTCGGCCTGTCTACATACTGAGTAAGGAAACCCTCCTGAACACACCTGACAAAAATGGCTCCATCCAAACCATCTGCACTAAGGAGGTTCCAGTCAATAGTTGGAAAGTTGGAGTCACCTATAACAACAATCCTGCTACATCGGCATTTTTCCAAAATCTGCTGATCTATGAGTTCTTCAATCTCCCTACTGCTACTCGGGGAGGGGGGGGTGGGGGGATCTGTAGAAACCCCCCATTGAGGTGGCTGTTCCCTTGCTGTTCCTGACTTCCACCCATACTGACTCAGTAGACAAAGCTTCCTCAACAACCTTTGTTTCTATAGCTGTGATGCGCTCTCTGATTAGCAATGCTACACCCCAATGCTACAAGATGTTTTACAAACTATTTTTCCCCTTAGTTAGCAACGTGGCAGTGGCACATAGGAATCTCACCTTGCACCCTCACCCCCACACAAAACCATTAGCGATGCTCCTGATGGCGAGACGGGCATATTGACTTCTCATCTGATTCTGCCCCACATCCACCCATACGTCATGCTACTCAAACCCCCATATGATTCCAGCCCAGACTACTCAACTAAAAGTAAAATACTGTGGATGTTGGAAGTCTGAAATAAAAACAGAGAATGCTGGAGAAACTCAACAAGTCTGGCAACATCTATTCAGAGAGCAACATAACTAAGGTTTTGAGCCAAAAGGCGTGGTGCTGGAAAAGCATAGCTGGTCAGGCAGCATCTGAGGAACAGGACAGTCAATGTTTTGAGCATAATCTCTTCATCAGGAATGAAGAACTGAGGAAGAGCTTACGCTCAAAACATCGACTCTCTTGCTCCTCGGATGCTGCCTGACCAGCTGTGCTTTTCCAGCACCACACTTTTTGACTCTGATCTCCAGCATCTGCAGTCCTCACTTTTTCTACTAATGTTTTGAGCCAAATGGCTCCTTCAAAACTGAAGAGAAGTGGATATGGGTTTTATTGCTGTGGAAAAAGGGGTATAGCAGCAAGTATGGCAACAGCAAAGGTCAGGATCGAGGGAGAGGGAGATTAGAAGTCAAATGTGCCACAGAACAAAGAGGAAAGGAGTTGCAATTGTGAGAGAGAAGGGGTGAAACAGATCTAGAGTGGGCATAATAGTGGAATAAAGGTCTGTTCTGACAAATTATTAACATATTAAACACAAGGGAAGCTTTGTAGCATCCTTAAACGCAGGTGAAGTGCCGGAGGACTGGAAGTTTGCTAATATTGTCCCCCTATACAAGAAGGGTAGTAGGAACATTCCAGGTAACTACAGACCAGTGAGCTTGACATCAGTGGTGGGAAAGTTGCTGGAGAAGGTGCTTAGGGACAAAATCTATTTACATTTGGAAAGGAATGGATTATCAGTAATGGGCAACATGGTTTTGTGCGGGGAAGATTGTGCCTTACCAACTTAATAGAGTTCTTAGAGGAAGTGGTCATGTTGATAGGTGAAGGAAGGGCTACAGATGTCATATACATGGACTTTAGTAAGCTGTTTAATAATGTTCCCCATGGGAAACTGATGGAGAAAGTGAAGTCACATGGTGTGCAGGGTGTTCTAGCTGGGTGGATAAAGAACTGGTTGAGCAACAGGAGACAGAGAGAGGTAGTTTAAGGGAGTTTCTCGAAATGGAGAAAGGTGACCAGCGGTGTTCCCCAGTGGTCAGTTTTGGGGCCACTGTTGTTTGTGATATACATAAATGATCTGGAAGAGGGCACTATTGGTATGATCAGTAAGTTTGCAGACGACATGAAGATTGGTGGAGTAACAGAAAACATAGGGAACTGTCAAAGAGTACAGGAGGATATAGATAGACTGGAGAGTTGGACAGAGAAGTGGCAGATGGAGTTCAATCCGGGCAAATGTGAGATGTTGCATTTTGGGAAGTCTAATTCGAGACCAAACTATACTGTAATTGGAAGAGCCTTGGGAAAAGTTGAAGGGCAGAGAGATCTGGGAGTTCAGATCCATTGTACCCTGAAGGTGGCTGCACAGGTGGATAGAGTCGTCAAGAAGGCATATGGTATGCTTGCCTTCATCGGACAGGGTATTGGGTATAAGAGCTGGCAGGTCATGTTAAAATTGTGCAAGACTTTGGTTTGAAAAATGTGTTGCTGGAAAAGCGCAGCAGGTCAGGCAGCATCAAAGGAGCAGCAGAATCGACGTTTCAGGCATAAGCCCTTCTTCAGGAATGAGGAGGGTGTGCCACGCAGGCTAAGATAAAAGGTAGGGAGGAGGAAGGTGTTAGCTATGAAGAGAGGTTGAGTAGGTTAGGATTGTTTCTATAAGAAAAAAGGAGGTGGGGAGGGGGGGGGATGGGGGGGGGGGCGGGGAAACTGATTGAGGTCTACAAAATCATGAAGGGTTTTGACAGGGTGGATTGAGATAAGCTTTTTCCCAAGGTGAGGGATTCGATAACGAGAGGTTATGCATTCAAAGTGAGATACATGCAGACAGTACTTTACACAGAGGGTGGTGGGTGCCCGGAACGCCTTGCCAGCAGAGGTGGTAGAGGCAGGCACGGTAGATTCATTTAAGATGCGTCTGGACAGATGCATGAGTAGGTGGGGAGCAGAGGGATACAGATGCTTAGGAATTGGGCAATAGTTTTTGACAGTAGATTTGGATCGGCTCAGGTTTGGAGGGCCGAAGGGCTTGTTCCTGGACTGTCAATTTTCTTTGTTCTTTGTTCTTTATATAGAGAAAGGTACACTGATGGGGTGGGGAGTCAAATTGGAGGGTAGAGGTCATTGTTTGACCTTTTTGAACTCAATGTTGTTTATGTCGAAGGTTGCAAATTGTCGAATTGGAACATAAGGGTGTTGTTCCTCTAGCTTGCAATGGTTTTCACCAGAAAATAGCTGCAGACACAGGAGGATCAGAGGAGGATGGTGCAGTAAAACGCAAGCAATGAGAAAGTTCGGCTCATACTTACAGGCTGAAGTGACTCTGCTTGCATTTGGTCTTCCCAAAGTAGAGGCAAGCGCATCTTGAGGAGAAAATACCATGGTAGTCTAGATAGCAAGAAAAGTGAGTAAATTGCTGTTTCATCAAGATGACATCCTTTATTTGTTTCCCCACAGATGTACTGTGCCCAGTTCTGGTCGCCCTGCTATAGGAAGGTTACGAATAAACTGGAGAAGGTTCAGCAAAGACTTACCAGTTTGTTGCCAGGATTAGAGAATTCAAGTTATAAGTTTTCACTGGCTGAGGGGTGACCTTATAAGGTCATGAGAGGCATAGATAAGGTGAATAGTATTTTCCCTAAGGTGGGGAGTTCAAAACTAGGGGGCAAATTTTTAAGGTGAGAGGAGAAAGATTTAAAAGGGACCTGAGGAACAACTTTTTCACACAGAGGGTGGTGCGTATGTGGAATAAACAACCAGGGAAAGTGATAGATCCTGGTGCAGTTACAACATTTAAAAGATATTTGGATAGGTACATGGACAGGAAGGGTTAAGAGGGATATGGGCCAAACACAGGCAAATGATACTAGTTTAGTCTCGGATACATGGTCATCATGGGCTAGTTGGATTGAAGAGACTGTTTCCATGTTGTATTGTTCTAAGTAGTGTACTGCATTCAACATCATAGACTCATAGAGGTATGGAAACAGACCTTTCAACCCAAACCAGTCCACGACGAACAAAATCACAAACTAAAATAGTCCCACCTGCCTGCTCCTGGCCCATATCCCTCCAAATCCTTTCCTAGTCACGTATCCACCCAAATGTCTTTTAAACGTTGTCATTCTACCCTCTTCCACCACTTTCTCAGGAAGTTCATTCCACATGTGAACCCTGTCTAAAAAAATGCCTCATGTTTTTCTTAAATCTCTCTCCTCGCACATTAAAAATGTGCCCTTAGTCTTGAAATCCCCTTTCCTAGGGAAAAGACAATGACCATTAACTCTATTTATACCTCTCATTATTTTATAAACTTCTATCAGGTCACTTCTCAACCTTGCATGCTCCAGTGAAAAAAGTCCCAGCCTATCCAGCTTTTCTTTATTGCTCAAACTTTCCATTCCTGTCAACATCCTGATAAATCTTTTTTGAACCCTCTCCAGCTTAATAATATCTTTCCTGTAACTGGGCGACTGGAACTGGACATAGTATTCCAGAAGGGACCTCACCAATACCCTGTACAACCTCAACATGATTTCCCAACTCCCATGCTATTGTGACCAATGGTCTTGATGAGTGGCATGAACACTGAGTGAATTGTGATCTGTTCCACTGTACTGGGCTTCACACTAGGATCTAGAGCACATTGAAGGGAAACTAGCCATCTAGGATTGTGCAAAATAAGATAAAATGACAAAGTGGACGAGATACAAAATGACACCTTATGTGTTATATCGTCTACGGTTGAATATTCAAGCAGTACCTTTTATGCATACTCATCTATTTTCTCAATTATCTGCTCCACTAAGCATTAAGAACCATGAGACAACCCTGGATAATATGAATGTGGCCAACTTTGCAGTTCTGATGCATGGTGACAGGTGAAAGTGATACACATATTTTGTGATTAGGAGGTCGCTTGATGATGTGCCAAGTTTTAGCACACTTTAACAGTTCCTTTGGCATTAATTTTAAAACAGGAGGCACAGGACAAATCTCCCTTCTTTACCTATCCATTTTCACTTTGACTTTAACTCCTCACTTCCAAGTACAGTTTCAAGTACACATTTTGAAATTGTCTTTTGTACCCCTCAAGTCTAAGTCATTATTACATGTCATGAATAGCAGGCATCCTTGTACTAATCCCTGGGGAATGCTATTATAAATCTGACCACAGTTAAAATTATATCATTCAACACTACTCTGTTTTCTTTCACTCAGCCAACACTTCTTCCATGCATTTAAACAGGGATATCATAGCAATTACAGAACTGTGGCTCAGGGATGGACAGGACTGGCAGCTTAATGTCCCATGATGCAAATGGTATAGGAAGGATAGAAGGGTGGGGGGCAAGAGAGGAGGGGGAGTGGTATTTTTGATGAGGAATTGAATTACTGCTGTACTTAGGGAAGATATTCCTGGGAATATATCCAGGGAAGTTATTTGGGTGGAACTGAGAAATAAGAAAGGGATGATCACCTTAATGGGATTGTATTATGGACCCCCTAATAGTCAGAGGGAAATTGAGTAAGGAGATCTCAGCTATCTGTAAGAATAATAGGGTGGTTGTGGTAGGGGATTTTAACTTTCCAAACATAGACTGGGACAGCCATAGTGTTAACGTTTTAGATGGAGGGGAATTTGTTAAGTGTGTACAAGAACATTTTCTGCACCAGTATGTGGGTGTACCTACTTGGCCTACACTTGGGAAATAAGGCAGGGCAGTTGATAGAGTTGTCAGTGGGGGAGTACTTTGGGGCCAGCGACCATAATTCTATTAGTTTTGAAATAGTGATGGAAAAGGATAGACTGGATTTAAAAATTGAAGTTCTAAATTGGAGGAAAACCAGTTTTAGCAATATTCAGCGAAAACTTTCAGAAGCTGACTGGGGACGCATGTAAAAACACAGCTGGAAAATAGGAACCCTTCAAAAATGAGATAACAAGAGTCCAGAGACAGTATATTCCAGATAGAGTGGAGACAAGGTTGATAGGTATAGGGAATGCTGGATTAAGAGAGAAATTGAGGTTTTGTTTAAGAAAATGGCAGCATATGTCACATATAGACAGGAGAGATCGAGTGAATCGTTTGAAGAGTATAAAAGCAGTAGGAATATACTAAAGAGGGAAATCAGGAGGGCAAAAAGGAGACATGAGATCGCTTTGGCAAATAGAGTTAAGACGAATCCAAAGGGTTTTTACAAATACATTATGGACAAAACGGTAACTAGGGAGAGAATAGGGCCCCTCACAGACCAGCAAAGCGGCCTTTGTGAGGAACCGCAGGAGATGGGGGAGATTCTAACTGAGTATTTTGCATCAGTACTTACTATGGAGAAGGGCATAGAAGAGAGAGAATGTGGGGAAATAGTGACATCTTGAAAAATCTTCATATTACAGAGGAGGAGGTGCCGGATATCTTGAAACTCATAAAAATGGATAAATCCCCAGGACCTGATCTGGTTACCCTTGAACTCTGTGGGGAGCTAAGGAAGTGATTGCTGGGCCCCTTGCTGAGATATTTGTATTATCGATAGTCACAGGTGAGGTGCCAGAAGACTGGAGGTTGGCTAACATGGTGCAACTATTTAAGAAAGGTGGTAAGGAAAAGCCAGGGAACTATAGGCTGGTGAGCTTGACATCAGTAATGGGCAAGTTGTTGGAGGGAATCCTGAAGGACAGGATGTACATGTATTTAGAAAGGCAAGGACTGATTAGGGATAGTCAACATGGCTTTGTGCGTGGAAATCATGTCTCACAAACTTGATTGAGTTTTTTGAAGAAGTAACAAAAAGGATTCATGAGGGCAGAGCAGTAGATGTAATCTATATGGACTTCAGTAAGGCCTTTGACAAGGTTCCTCATGGGAGACTGGTTAGCAAGGTTAGATCTCATGGAATATGGAGAGAACTAACCATTTGGATACAGAACTGGCTCAAAGGTAGAAAACAGAGGGTGGTGGTGGAGAGTTGTTTGTCAGACTGGAGGCCTGTGACCAGTGGTGTGCCACAAGGATTGGGGCTAGTTCCACTGCTTTTCGTCATTTATATAAATGATTTGGATGCGAACATAGGAGGTATAGTTAGTAGGCTTGCAGATGTAGTGGACAGCTAAGAAGGTTACTTCAGAGTACAATGGGATCTTAATCAGATAGGCCAATGGGCTGAGTAGTGGCAGATGGAGTGCAATTCTGGTCTACTTCCTATTGGAAGGATGTTGTGAAACTTGAAAGGGTTCAGAAAAGATTTACAAGGATATTGCCAGGGTTGGAGGATTTGAGCTATAGGGAGAGGCTGAATAGGCTGGGGCTGTTTTCCCTGCAGCATCGGAGACTGAGGGATGACCTTATAGAGGTTCATAAAATCATGAGGGGCAGGGATAAGATAAATAAACAAGGTTTTTCCCTAGGGTCGGGGAACCCAGACTGGGGAGCATAGGTTTTAGGTGAGAGGGGAAAGATATTAAAGAGACCTAAGGAGCAACTTTTTCACACAGAGGGTGGTATGTGTATGGAATGAGGTGATAGAAGCTGATGCAATTACAACATTTAAAAGGCATCTGGATGGGTATATGAAGAGGAAGGGATATGGGCCAAGTGCTGGCAAATGTGGGTAGATTGGGTTTGGATATCTGGTCGGCATAGACGAGTTGGACCAAAGGGCCTGTTTCCGTGCTGTACATCTCTATGACTCTGCTACTCTAAATCAGGTGTTGCCGATTTTTAGCTGTATGAGATGCTGCTGCTTCTGGAGCAGTAGTTATTGAGACAGGGCATCACCTTTGAATTAAGGGAAAACTGCCTGACGACAGCCTTCAGATCGGTCCAGCTGCTGTTTGGTCCAGACTTGTGAGGGTACTGCAGCCAGAAACATCCAGAGCCATAAAAAGACAACATTTCTTTTCCTTTTCTCTGTGAGCGAAAAGACAAGGAAACAAGAAATATGAAAAAGTGAATTCTAAGGCAAGAAAAAAAAAATCCATTTAGTTCTCCAGAACTTAGGTCCATTGTCTGTATTTTTTCTACTATGCTGTCTGTGTCAAACCATTTACTTATACTTTGAGAATGAATGCATGTGTATTTGAGGCTTGGCACTGCTGGCTAGGCCAGCATTTATTGCCCATCACTGAAAATGTGTTGCTGGAAAAGCGCAGCAGGTCAGGCAGCATCCAAGGAGCAGGAGAATCAACGTTTTGGGCATGAGCCCTCCAGTCCTCACTTTCTCCTAGAAGATTTATTGCCCATCCCCAATTTCCCACAGGGCAGTTAAAAGTCAACCACATTGATGTGGATCTGGAGTCACATGTAGGCCAGGTCACATAACGATAGCAGTTTCCTTCCCTAAAGGGATTTCCCAACAATGGGCAATAGATTCATGGTCATCATTAGACCGTTATTGAATCCCTATGGTATGGAAGCAGACCATTCACCCAACCTTGTCCACACCAACCTCTGAAGACCATCCCACCAAGACCCACCCTATCCCTGCAATCCTGCATTTCTCATGGCTAGCCTGCCTGGCATGCACATCCCTGGAGACTATGGGCAATTTAGTTTGGCCAATCCACTTAACCTGCATATCTTTGGACTGTGGGAGGAATCCAGAGCACCCGGAGGAAACCCACTCAGACATGGGGAGAATGTGCAAACTCCACACAGACTGTCGTTTGAGGCTGGAATCAAACCCACGTTCACACTCTAGGCTCGCTACTTGATGACTGCTGCTGACTTAGCTGTGTCTCTGGTACTGATATAGCTTCCTTTCAGGATGGAAAATTGGAAGATTCTCCTTGTTTGATTCTGTTTGAAAGTACCTAGACGAAGCATTCAAGATGCTATATAAATGCAAATTATTGTTCCAACATTTAAGTACATAGTGGCTTTTTTTTAACCCACCTTACCTTTGTTACACTTACTCAACGAAATAATGACCTTTCTCAGTCTCAAAAGCTCCCAACTGACCTGCAGCATTGATAATGTTTTGATGGAGAGGATTCCAGAGTTTCCGTTCAATGACTTCCCTTCTAACAGGCCTAGTTTTTATTTTAAGATTATGTTTGTTTGCCTGGATTCTCCTTGCAGGGGACACACATCTCGATGTTGATTTTATTTAACCATTGTTTGGCGAATTGCTGTGGAATGAAGTAATTGCATGTCGTGCAGAATTTCTTTTTAGAGTCCCTACAGTGTGAAAACAAGCCCTTTGGCTCAACATGTCCACACCACCCCTTCAAAGAGTATCCCACCCAGACCCATTACCCTAACTTATACATCCCTGAACACTACGGGCAATTTAGCATGGCCAATTCACCTAAACTATTTTTTTAGATTAGATTCCCTACACCGTGGAAACAGGCCCTTTGGCCCAACAAGTCCACACCGACCCTTCGAAGAGCAACCCACACAGACCCATTCCCCTACACCTAACACTATGAGCAATTTAGCATGGCCCGTTCACCTAACCTGCACATCTTTGTGATTGTGGGAGGAAGCTGGAGCACCCGGAGGAAACCCGCGCAGACACGGGGAGAACGTGCAGTTGCCCGAGGCGGGAATTGAACCCGGGTCCCTGCCGCTGTGAGGCAGCATGCTAACCACTGTGCCACTGTGCTCCACTGTAATATCTTTGCTCTGTGGGAGGAAACTGGAGCACCAGACAGGTGGAGAATGTACAAACTCCACACAAACAGCCGCCTGAGGCTACAATCGAACCCAGGTCTCTGGCACTGTGAGGCAGCAGTGATAACCACTAAGCCACCCTGCCACAGCTATTATTTAAATCCTTACTGGATCTCAAATGCATTTCTTCATCTCTGGTTTGTCTTGAGCACTTTGCAAGGACACTTCTTAACATGAAATAATCCCAGTTGACAAATGCAGAAAGATTTGAACTAAACACATCCAGAAAAGAAACTGTAAGAATACTCAAAGTTAAAAAAAACGCACAGAAATAGAATTAGGATTGGTAAGAAAGGGAATTGTATTCAGAAATTAAGTGAACCTTCCCAAGCAGTGAGAACTTCTGCCAAAGCTTTTCACCTTGTTTTAATCTGCATAAGTGCAAGAATATAAAATTTCCAGCTGTTTAAGAGAAAGCAAGTGCAGATTGGTTGCAAAGACCCTTCCAAGGTCACTAGACGTTAAATGTTAACTCTGATTTCTCTCCACAGATGCTGTCAGACCTGCTGAGCTTTTTCAGTAATTTCTCTTTTTGTTTCTGGTTTACGACAGTTCTTTCAATTTCCAAAGCATAAGTATAATACTTCTGTTTGCAAAGAATGGGTCCCTGTGCATGAATGTAACAAAGTAATTTGCTTTAATTTGTTTTTCAAAGTTTTGCAGCATATTGCTTCTATGAAGTATAAAAGTAGTCAGGCCTGTGTGCAACTGATTGGTTTAAATGAGTTGTTAGTGTGCACTTGGGATTGTTTAGCAAGTTCCACCCAATAACAGAAAATCACTTTTAATAATAGACGCTGTTGTTTATTTCACATGTGTGGCTGGTTGAGTATGGTCCGTGCATCCTGTATTAAGAAAAACTGAACAAACGTGTTGTTTCATTCAATCAGTCAATTGCTGGTGGACTGACGTTGCAACGTCATTTAAACTCAGATACGAGTTTGCTTATTCATATGATAGGCCTGATGTCGGGTCAATGGCAGCACTCTGTTAGTGGGAAATAGCATTCATGCAGCCATACAAAGTAGCTTGCTTTAATTTGCTTTTCAAAGTTTTGAGGCACATTGCCTTTTCAGGGAACGTTGAAGACAAGGCTGCATAGAAATGTGTAAATTTGTTAGCTTTGTGCTTGAACTGTTTGCAGTATCAGGTTGATGTTCCAGTAAAGTTGCTGTTTTGTTTGTTGTCACTTTTCAGCATGAATCTTGATGTCCTGATAGTTAAGCCTGTGGTGTATGGTTGTTCACACAACACCATCCAGACATTTCAATAGGTAAAGTATTTAAAACCCACAGCAGCTTGTTGATAAGTCCATGCATTGCCGTCAATAGGATATTGATGTGCCGCGTAGCTCAGATGGAATGGAGACTTCTTTTTCACTGGAGAGCAGAAGATTTAGGAGGGATATGATTTACATCGCCTGAAATGCTGAGAGGCCATGAATAATGCAGATGTACGTGGTTATTTAATTTAGAATCCCAGAGCGAGAGGACAGAGCTATGAAATAAACAACCCTTGAGCAAGATTAAAGATTGAAAGAATTCTAATTTTGCAACAGGGTACTGTAGAATAGACTTCCAGGGAAAGCCAGTAGTTATTTGTCAGGTAGTCTCATTACGAACAGTAGCAGGATAAATGTCTGCTTTAAGACAGTATCAAAGGTTAGACAGATAAATATTGACATCTGGTTGCTACGAAATACGACAATCTGGATGTTGATTGATTCAGAGAAATCTTATTGGCTATCATTAGATTAAAATATACAAAAGCTGATTGGATCCTGCTGGATGTTTCAAGTTGGATACAAAATTGGTTCAGAGACAGGAAACAAAGGGGTCACAGTTTTTGCAATGAAAATTTTTTTAGTGGGGCCCTACAGGGTTCAGTGCTAGATCCTCAGTTATTTGTAGTATATATGATAGCAATCTGGATGCAAGTGAAGGAGGCTCTAGGCTGATGGAGAAAGTGAAGTCACATGGAGTCCAGGGTGTACAAGCTAGATGGTTAGAGAACTGGCTGGGCAACAGGAGATAGAATAGTAGTAATGAAAGGGAGTTTCTCAAAATGGAGACCTGTGAGCAGTGATGTTTCTCAGGGATCCGTGCTGGCACCACTGTTGTTTGTGATTTACATACATGATCTGGAGGAAGATATAGGTGGCCTGATTAGCAAGTTTGCAGATGATACTAAGATTGATGGAGGAGCAGACAGTGAAGTGGAACTGTCAGAGAATGCAGCAGAATATAGATAGATTGAAGAGTTGGGCAGAGAAGTGGCAGATGGAGTTCAATCTGGGCAACTGCAAGATGATGCATTTTGGAAGATCCAGTTCAAGAGTGAACTATACAGTAAAGGGAAAAGTCCTGGGGAAAATTGATGGACAGAGAGATCTGGGTGTTCAGGCCCATTGTTCCCTGAAGGTGGCAACATAGGTCGATAGAGTGGTCACGAAGGCAGTCGGCATGCTTTCCTTCATTGGACGGGGTTTGGGTACAAGAGTTGTATAAGACTTTGGTTCGGCCACATTTGGAATACTGCGTACAGTTCTGGTCGCCACATTACCAAAAGGATGAGGATGCTTTAGAGAGGGTGCAGAGGAGTTTCACCAGAAGTTGCCTGGTATGGAGGGTGCTAGCTACGAAAAGAGGTTGAGTAGATTAGGATTATTTTCAATAGAAAGACAGAGGTTGAGGTCTACAAAACCATGAGAGGTATAGACAGGGTGGATAGCAAGGAGCTTTTTCCCAGAGTGGGAGACTCAATTACTAGGGATCAAGTGTTCAAGGCGAGAGGGGAAAAGTTTAAAGGAGATATGTGTGGAAAGTTCTTTACGTAGAGGATGGTGGGTACCTGTAACACGTTGTCAGCAGAGGTGGTAGAGAAGGGCATATTGGCATCATTTAAGATGTATCTAGACAGATATATGAATGGGCAGGGAGCAGAGGGATACAGACCCTTGGAAAATAGGTGATGGGTTTGGGGGAGGCTCTGGATCGGCGCAGGCTTGGAGGGCTGAAGGGCCTTTTCCTTATTCTTTGTTCTTTGTTCTAAGTTTGCAGACAGCACAATAGTTAGTTGTATGGTTGATAGGGAAGACGGAAGCTGAAAATGTGTTGCTGGAAAAGCGCAGCACGTCAGGCAGCATCCAGGGAACAGGAGAATCGACGGTTCGGGCATAAGCCCTTCTTCAGGAATGCGCTTTTCCAGCAACACATTTTCAGCTCTGATCTCCAGCATCTGCAGACCTCACTTTCTCCCCAGGGAAGACGGAAGCTCTGGTGAAGCATCTGTGAAGAGAAATCAAAGTTAACGTTTCAGATCCGGTGACTCTTCCTCAGAACTGATGGTAACTAGGAAGATGTTGTTTATGTGCAGAAGATAGGTTGGGGGAAGGAGGTAAGAAGTAAACGATAGGTGGAGATAGAGCCCAAAGGGAGAGAAGAACAGTTGGACAGACAAAGGAATGAATAATAATCTAGCTGGGAGGGTGAATAGCTGTTAATGGAGACTGTTAGTGTCTAACAACAGATAATGTGTCATGGCAGACTATGTGATAATAAGGCCTGGTGTGTGGGGTAGGGGTCTAGGACATGGGGGAGTTCAGGCCCTAAAATTATTGAACTCGATATTGAGTCGGGAGGGCTGCAGGATCCCCAAGCAGAAAATGAGGTGCTGTTCTTCCTGCCAAAGAGACCCAGAGCTTCCAGCTGCCTGCCACTTTAACATCCCACCCTATTCCCTGGTCAACATCTCTGTCTCAGGCTTGCTGCTCCAGTGAAGCTCAGCACAAGCTGGAGAAATGACACCTCATTTTCCCCTGATCAATCACCTGATGAAGGAGCAGCGCTCCAAAAGCTAGTGTTTCCAAATAAACCTTTTGGACTATAACCTGATGTTGTGTGATTTTTAACTTGACACACCCCAATCCAACACTGGCACCTCGAAATCAAAGTAACTTGGGATACATCTCATCAGGCCTTGGGATTTTCTGCACCTTTATGCTTGCTAAAGCATGTAATACCTCCTTCCTTATTAACCTCAACCTGTTCTAGACCCTCACCATCCCAACTGAAATCGCCAGCTTTATGTGTGAATATTAATTTAAGACCTCACCCATGTTCTTTGGCGTGGTGCAGTGATTTTTCCTTTGATCTCGAATGGGTCTCACTCTTTCCCTCTTGCACTTAACATACTTGTAAAATGCCTTGCCTTATTTAGAACGTTAGCATGGAGAAACTGATGCAGTTGTCGGGATGGAGGGGCACCCACAATGCTGTTAGGGAGCTGGTTCCAGGATTTTGATCCAGCGACAGTGAAGGAATGATGAAATATTTCCAAGTCAGGATGGTGAGTGACTTGGAGGAAAACTTGCACAGAGTGGTGTTCCCATGTATCTGCTCCTCCTGTCCATCTAGATGGTAGGGGTTGCAAGTTTGGCAGGTGCTATTCAAGGAGATTTAGTGAGCTGTTGCAATGTATTTTGTAGATGGTACTTATTGCTGCCCTGTACATCTGTTGTGAAAGAGGTGAACGTTGAAGACTGTGAATAGTGTGCCAGTCAAGTGGGCTAATTTGTCCTGGATGGTGCCAAGCTTCTTGAGTGTTGTTGAAGCTCACCCATCCAGACAGGTGGGGAATATTCCGTTATACTCCTGACTTTTGCCTTGTCGATTGTGGTCAGGCTTTGAGAAGTGAGGATGGGAGTTACTCGTCACAGGATTCCCAGCCTCTGACTGGCTCTTGTTGCCACTATACCAGTCCAGTGAGTCCAGTGTTGGTTTCTGCTCAATGGTGACCCCCAGGATTTTGATAGTGGGGGATCCAGCGATGGTAACACCATCGAATGTCAAGTGGTTAGATTGTTTCTTATTAGAGATGGTCATGACCTCAATGACTGGTCAAGTGAGCAGAAATATACCTGACGGCATTCTTATCAGGAGAATGCTGAGGTAATGCGTTTGGAGAAAACAAATAATAAAGGAAAAGCACTGAGATGTGAGAAGTTATGAGGTACCTGGGAGTAAAAGCTCATTCACAGGATGACAGAAGCATGGCTAGGCCAGCATTTATTGCCTAGAGGGCAGTTAAGAGTCAACCACATTGCGGTAGGTCAGGAGTCATGTGATGGCCAGACTAGGTAAGGATGGCAGATTGCTCCTTAAAGGACATTAGTGAACCAAATGGGCTTTTTCCAGCAATGGTCATCATTAGACTCTTAAATCTAGATTTTTATTGAATTCAAATTCCATCATCTGCTGTGGTGGGCTTTGAACCTGTGTCCCTGGTATAGTGCCTGGATCTCTGATTAACAGTCCAGCAATAATACCATTAGATCATTGCCTCCCTAGTAAAATGAAGTGGGTGATGGCACACTAATAATAGCAGCAAAAGAAGTTCGAGTAATGAGGGGAGCTGGTGCAGAGTGGAAATATTGTGATTATCCATGAATTGAATTGACTTAAGTCAAAGTCAATTTCAGAGATAAATAGATCACTTGGGGTGGCTTCAACCACAGTTGGCAACCTCTTCTCAGAGATGAGAACCCTTCCACTGAACCACCACTGACTCCATAGATCCTGTTCATGAGTCCAGATAATGTCTCAATGACCCATACTCTTTGAAACATTGTCCTCTGTACAAAGGTGGACATCCCTCATGAACTGCTGTGATCCCACTCTCTGCTTTCTCCATGAAACCAATGTTGGAAATTCCTCGGTCTCGCCCTCCAATCTGACCAAGGTATGCAAGTGATACTAATGGTGAGACTGAGAGCGCTGCATGAGTGAGTGATTTTCTGAGGCACAGATGTGAGTTCTTCCCATCAGGAATAAAGGGCTTCTGTTTCTGCTTACTGAAATCCCACAGCAAAACCTGCACCTGACCGACAAACACCATTCCCATTGCGGGTACGGGCTGGGTAAAGGGATGGCAGGAAATTTGTTCCCGGTGAGCTTCATCTATTTTACTCTGGTTGTTCCCTCTTCCTGGGGAAATCTGCGATTTGTTGTCTTCGTTGAGGCTGGCCGAGTGGGGAATGTTTACCAGGATACCAGGAGAGCTGTTTGCTTTTCTTTCTTTCAGTTATAGCCTTGGGATCTCTGAACAGAATACTGTTCAGAGCCATTGATTCAATGCAATGTGCATTACTGGATGAAGTAAGGCTTCAAACGTTGCCGAGGAAGTTAGAGCGTCAGGGTAAATGTGGACTGTGCCAATGACTGACAGATTGGAGATGAACGACAGTGCCTGAGCAGCACTTACTGTCTGCTGAAAGATTTACTGACGCCTTGTTAAATGGGACGGTGCAGTTATTGCTGGAGCTGTAGCTTCTGGGAGGTTTTCTCATGGGGCCCATTAAAAGCAGCATTTTGTTTGCAACTGATTAACCTCGAGTTTTGTTGGGTTTTGTAAGATGCTGGGAACAGCTAAGTGGAGAGGGGAAACGTTTACACTGTAGCTTGTTCAGCTGCTCTCCCTTAGGCGAGACAGATGGTGAGAGAACGAAATGGGCAAAGTCACGCTCGCAGTAAACAGAAGCAAGCCAACACAAAGCTGATTGGCAATGAGTTTTTGACGCATGACCAGGTTTTGTGGCAAGCGTCGGATTCAAACGAAAAGAACTGCGACCCATATCAGCTCAAAACTTAAGACTTGTATTTACATAATGCCTTGCATGACCTGAGAACCTGCTGCAGCCACTGAAATGCTGCCGGAGTGTGGTCAATGTTGCTCTGTCAGGAAACACCACAGCCAACCGTCACTCAGCAAGTTCCCACTCAAAACAAGATTGAGATACATGAAATGGGTGCAAATTTGCATTATCACAACTTAGGTGACAACAGATTTCCTGATTTTCTTTCCACCTTGACATCAGAATTGAGTCTGAATGACAGAAGCTTTATAGAATGGTACACTATTTCCACCGAAGAGCACGGCTGCACAGCAGCCTGGAATGGACTCTGGATGCTCCCCCCTAAATAATACATACGCCTCATGTTGTAAAAACTGGCTCTGCACAATAATGACATCTGACAGAGAACATGGTCATAGAAGCCACAATGTCATCTCTAAGAATTATTGCACATGCCAATTTACTGAGTCATGGAGTCATTCAGCAGTAAAAGAGACCCTTTGGTCCAACTCTTCTATGCTGAGGTTTCCTAAACTAAATTTGCCTGTGTTTGGCCCATATCCCTCTAAATATTTCTTATTCATGTAACAGTCCAAATGCCTTTTAAATGCTGTAATTGTACCAGCCTCCACCACTTCCTCATGGCAGCTCTGCATGAAAAAGTTGCCCCTTAGGTACCTTTTAAATCTATCCCCTCTCACTTTAAAGTAATGCCCTCTAGTTTTGGACTCCACTACCTTGGGAAAAAGACCTTGGCTATTCACCTTGTCTACATCTGTCATGATTTTAAATACCTCTATAAGGCCTCCTGTGCTCCACGGAAACCAATCCCAGCCTATCCAGGCCCTTCATATATCTCAAACTTCCCAGTCTTGGTAGCATCCTTACAAATCTCCTTTGCACCCTTTCCAGTTTAATAACATTCTTCCTATAGCAGGGCAATCCGAATTGTACGCAGTGCTGCAAATGTGGCTTTGCCAGTGTCTTGTACAGATGTAAAATGACATCCCAACTCCTGTACTCAGTGCTCTGACTGATGAAGGCAAGCGTGCCAAATGCCTCCTTCACACCCTGTCTACCTGTGATGCCACTTTCAAGGAACTGTGTACCTGCACCCCTAGATCTCTCTGTTCTACAATACTCCCCCTGGGCCCTACCATTAATTAGTTAAATCCTGCCCAAGTTTGTCTTACCAAAACGCAAAAGGAATTTATTTGAATTAAATTCCATCTGTCATTCCTTGACCCAGTTGATCAAGATCCCATTGATATAGAATCCCTACAGTGTGGAAACAGGCCCTTCAGCCCGACAAGTCCACACCAACCCTCTGAAGAGTAACCAACCCAGACCCATTCCCCGATTACTCTACATTTACCCCTGACTAATACACCTAACCTACACATCCCTGAACTCTATGGGCAACTTAGCATGGCCAATTCACCTGACCTGCACACCTTTGGATTGTGGAAGGAAACAAGAGCACCCAGAGGAAACCCATACAGACATTGGGACAATGTGCAAGCTCCACACAGACAGTCATCTGAAGCGGGAATCGAACCTGGGTTCCTGGTGCTGAGAGGCAACAGTGCTAAACACTGCTGTTCTTCACGATAGCCTTCTACATTGTCCACCATACCACCAATTTTGGTGTCATCCTTAAATTACTATTTATGCCTCCTATATTTTCATCCTCATCATTGACATGAATGATGAGAAATAATGGAGCTAGCACCCATCCTTGCAGCACACTGCTTGTCACAGGCCTCCAATTTAAATAACAATCCTCTAGCACCACCCTCTGTCTCTTAGTATCAAGCCAATTTTGTATCCAGTTATCTATCCCTCCCTGGATCCCAAGTAATCTAACTTTACTAACCAGGCTACCATGCAGAATCTTGTTGAAGGCCTTGCTAAAGTCCATGAAGACAGCATCTACCTCCCTGCCCTTATCTACCTTCTTGGCCACCTCTTCAAAAGTTACTGGCAACTTCAATCCAATTCAAAACACCGTTAAGACTGGGTTATATACTGTGTTGACAGACTATTGTCAAACCTTAAGACATCAAGAGGATATTTTAATCTAGATTTTAGACAATGACGTAAGCTATCAAAGAAATTACTTTTTCACTCTTCAATTATTTTGCACACTCTGTGAAGTTCTGGTTACTTGCTGTAAGGATGCATGAACTGGTTAATATTATTCTAAAGTGTGTCTGACTCTACTTCCTGGTTTTCAAAACCATGCAGCACTCACTTAGGCCTTCACTCAGATGGGTGTAAAGTGCTAATTACAGAAAGTGGTGGTGTCGGGAATATTTTACTCGACAAATAATCAAGAGTTCAAATTTCACTGAAGCAGTTCGAGAGTTTGGAATCCTTTTAAAGTCTAGAAGTAAAATGCTGCTTACAGTAAAGTTGCTGTCAAATCTTAACAGGTTCATTAATATCCTTTGGGGAAGATAAATCTGGTGCTGGTCTCTATGGGACTCCAAAAGGAGAAGCCAGTAAATCTGGTGTGTGAGGCATACTGGCATTCATTTTCTACACTTCAAAACTGCAGGATCAGTATATCCAAATATTACTCATTTTTACTGTTTTTTCCTGCTGTCATATACTCTGACTGTTAATGCATACCTTCTGAAATGGCTGACTGAGAATTTGGTTGAAGAGTTTTTTTGTATTCTTTTATGGGATATGGATATTGCTGGCTGACCACTATTCATTGGCTGTCCCTATTTGCCCGTTAGAAGCTGCCTTCTTGAATCACTGCAGTCCATTTGATGTGCACCCACCGATGGAATTCTGGGATTTGGACTCAGTGACCATGAGAGAACGGCGATATATTTCCCATTCAGGATAGTGAGTGGCTTGGAGGGGAACTTGAAGGTGGTGATGTCCCCATGTTTCTGATGCTCTTGTCCTTGTAGATGGAAGTGATCGCGGGTTTGGGAAGGTGCTGCCGAGGGCTCTTTGGTGAATTTCTGCAGTACATCTTGTAGATAGTACACACTGCTGCTACTGCGATTTGGAAAAATGGGAAGAATTGAAGGAAAGGTTACCGGGGGTGAGGACTTATTCGGCAAGGCAGAGGAGGGCATTGGTGGAGGATTACTGGATGAGTCTGTTAGAGAGGAAAAGACTGAGAGCCTGCAGTCGTCATTGTGGGGTAAGGACATATATAGGGACTGCACATCGGCAGTGAAGATGAAGCGCTGGGGGCTAGGGAACTGGGGGAAGACTCAAAATCAGCCATTGCAGGGGATACTTTAGAGTCAATCACATGGTTGTAGTCACAGGTAGGCCTGACCAGGTAAGGAGAGCAGTTTCATTCCATAGAGGACTTTAGTAAAGCAGATGAGGTCTTATGACAATTGACGATGGTTTCACAGTCATCCTTAGATTTTATTCAATTCCAGTCCCATTGTTTGCTGTGATGGGTTTTGAGCTCAGAGTGTTAAAGCAGATGTCAGCATGACAACTCCAGTGACAAGGCCACTACATAGGAACATAAGAACCAGGAGCAGGAGTAGGCCATCTGGCCCTTAGAGCCTGCTCAGCCCTTCAATAAGATCATGACTGATCTTTTCGTGGCCTAGGCTCCACTAACTATAGCCCTCTCACTATAGCCCTTAATTCCATTACTGATCAAAAACCTATCTTTACCTTAAAATATATTCAACAAAGTAGCCTCAACTGCTTCCCTGGGCAGGGAATCCCACAGATTCACAACCCTTTGGGTGAAGAAGTTCCTCCTCAGCTCAGGCCTAAACCTGCTCCCCCTTATTTTCAGGCTATGCCCCCTAGTTCTGGTTTCACCTGCCAATGGAAATGACCTCCCTGCTTGCAATGTATCTATTCCCTTGATAATGTTATATGTTTCTATAAGATTCCCCCACCCCTCATTCTTCTAAATTCCAATGAGCATAGTCCCAGTCTGCTCAATCTCTCCTCATAAGGCAACTTCCTCAAGTCCGGAATCAAGTTAGTGACCCTCCTCTGCACCCGCTCCAGTACACGGCCTCCCAAGAAGTTGGGCAAGACTGGCTTTGCCAGTGATGGGAGAGTGAATGCCCAGAAAAAATAGTCATGCCAGGCAATCAGGTGAAACTTCTTAAAATCACTGTGCATTCTCCTTAGGCAGCGGGACCTCTCATTGTCCCTGGCTACCAGTGTGTTTGAAGCTGCCAAGTATTAAAGGTTGAAGTTTCCTTGCGTCCCGGGACGTGGAGAGATGGGGATTGATTTGCGAGGCTTGGAGATCAGAGGCTAGTGTGATGATACCAGAGTGGTTAATGGCCTTTTAGTTTCACCAAACGGCTTGGTCTGTAGACTTTAATTCATGATGGAGGAGTCATCCTGTCTGTTCGATCTGTCAGTATTTTGAGAGTGGATGACAGACTAACATTTCCCCTGTCGTATAAATCACTGCACTGTGACCGAACCATCAGTCTGCTGACAGTTGGTCAACTTGTTTGCAGGTGGAATTCATTCTTTGCGATGGTCATTAACATGTGGAGCAGCATCAACCTGTTCACTAGTGACAAGCATTTCTGCAGCACAAAGCAAAGATGATACACAGCGAGGAAGCTAATTCACACACAGGTAACCAAGTGATACCAATTCATTCCCAGTACATCCACCACCATTCTGCAGCATTCTTTCCAATGGTTTGACCATTTCCTACTAGGATTCGAGGAGGTATCTCAGGGAAACCTGCAGGGCATTATTCTATTTGATGGAGTCTTGTGTGCCCTCCTGTGCCAAGCTTAGTGGCAGGAAGGCATTGAATTGGGCAGTGGGGATGCTGCCATCTTCCCAATTCCACCTCCATGAATCCATGGCAGGAACATCCTTGGGATTGCTTCCCTGCCCTGATTTCAGTTGAGGTGCTAAATTGGGAAATGAAAGCCCACCTTAAGGTGTCAATACCCATCATCTACCATTGAAAGCTGGCTTGGTATTCAGCAAACCAGATAATGGTGGAGATCTCTTGATGGGAATGGCCACAAGCCAGATAGCTTGGTCTGAGGAGTCCATGGGCAGTGTCCTCTGAACGGAAAGGCTGTGTGTTTGGTTGTATCTTTGTTCACACAGCAGCCTGCTCAACTCAGACCCAGAGGAAGAAACCAATATAAAAACAGTGAGACTCAGAGGGAGCACTGTCGTAGAATCCCTACAGTGCAGAAAGAGGCCATTGGACCCATCAGGTCCAACACTGACTCACCAAAAAGCATTCCACCCAGTTTGAGCCCCCTACCCTAGCCCTGTAACCCTGCATTTTCCATTGCTAATTCACCTAGCCTGCATATCCCTGAATACTACGGGGCAATTTAGCATGGCCAATCCACCTGACCTGCACATCTTTACACGGTGAGATACGTGGAAGGGTGTGGGCCAAATGGAAGACCTCCTCATGTGTGTGCTCTCCTGGTCCAGTCTGGGTTGGCAATAAACAGGTCCAGGCAGCAGGTGGTGGAGGGGTTCATCTCTGGCAACTGTCTGCCCCCTGTTCTGGGGATATGTTTGTTTCTAGGTGTCCTTGGAGAGAGAGAGAGAGAGAGCATGTTGCTTTTTGAGAGAGATGGGCAGTCCAGGAGGCACAGTGCCTTATCTCCCCTTCCAACCCCCTCCTGATTTCGGCCTCTTCCCTGACTCCCTCGACTCTCCCTCACCTTTGATGATCTGCATTGTCCTTAATGGGCATTACATGTAAATTAGTTAATGGGAGACCGTTGGGAGGATTTACTAGGGGTGGTGAAAAATACCATGGGTCAGAAAGAGACCACTCAGTTCTGTGCAAGCACACTTAGATTAGATTAGATTAGATTACTTACAGTGTGGAAACAGGCTTTTCGGCCCAACGAGTCCACACCAACCTGCCGACGAGCAACCCACCCAGACCCATACTTCTGGATATAAAAGAAAAAAATAAATGAGCTGGATTCCTCTCTATTGTGGGGCTTTGGCCAGGGAAAGGATCCAAAGGGAAAGGTGGAGACCGATGTCTGTGCTAAATAACAGATTTATAATAAAACTCTTGTAAATCTCTGAGGGCCTTTTGCTGCCTAATTGAACATATGGGTGTTGGTTAAACATTGGATAGAAGTGGAGAGGATGGCAATGGCAGGGGTGTCAGAGATTCACAGGGGAATCCCTACATACCCACTATGTGGGATCTATATGTGGATTTCTATGTGGGTATCCCTTCTAACTGCCTGAATTCTCAGGAGGTGTTCCAGTCGGCTCAGCCCAGGGTGCAAATTCGGGAAATTTATCCATGGCCCTTTCATTAGCAGCAATACTATTGTCAACATTAGGACTGTTGAAAATAAATTCTTGTTCACTATCCTCTCAATACATAAGAGTAATATTCCACTGAAGATAAAATCTTGTGCTTCAGTCAAGAATTAGAATAAGAAACACAGTACTACCTCATCATAAAGACATTAAACAGACAGATGTGGATTGATGAAGGTTTTATTAGGGATGGCATTTTTGAGCAGGAGTTCGGAGATTGTGCGATGGATCTAATGACTTAAATCCTAGCAAATCACTGTTGATTGACGCCCAGATGATGAACTGTTAATATGTAGGCTGAAATGATATGGATGAGGGGGAACAGGTCAACAGGACTATCTGCAACAGTAAATCTCCTTAGAATGGCTTTATTTATAAACAGAAATCTTGGAGATGGAGCATGCAGCTTTTTGAGAGAGGTGGACACTCCAGGAGGCACAGTGCCTTATCTCCCCTTCCAACTCTCCCGCCAACAACCTTACTTTTGGTTCTTGTTTGTACTACAGAACTGTAAAGTAGCTTTTATCTTGATTTCTCTTTTTTTTAATACCTTATCTATTTTAGTGCCTAGGAATTGTACCTACATACTTTGTACCTAAGATGGCGTCATGTTTCACTGTACCTCTGTACTTTGTACTTGAGTACCCATGACAATAAACCTAATTCGAATTGCAATTCTGAATCTGCATGCGGGTTAATTGGATAGACAAGTGGATTATACAAAACCTACAGGATTGAGTATATGGAATGTCATTTTTCTTCCTTCATGGGATGATGGAATCACTAGCTAGGCCAGCATTTATTCCCCATCCCTAATTTTCCAGAGGGCTGTTAAGTATCAACTACGTTGCTGTGGATCTGGAGTCATATGTAGGCCTGACCGAGTAAGAATGGCTGTTTTCCTCTCTAAAGGGCATTAGACAGGTCTCCCCCCAACAATCAACAATGGATTCATGGTCCTCTTAATTCCAAATTTTTATTGAATTCAACTCCACCATCTGTCATTGGTGGGACTTAAACCTGGTCCCCATTAAATCACCTGGGTGTCTGGATTAACGGTCCAGCAATAATACCATGAGGTCATTACTTCCCCGTGTTGAATTGATTTAAAATGTATTTATGCAATACTACCTACATAATGGCTTATGGCATTGGGAGCCATTTCCCACATGATCCATCCAGTGGCTTGCAGATGGATTAGCACGCTCAGGCTCACACATTTCCTGCATTTGTTGAGTGTGGGTGATCTTCACATCACTAACGTTAATGGGATCATACAATGCTGGCAAGCCAAAGTGACCAACACACTTCTCTCATTGACTTCACTGTCTGCATCATTGGACAAGGATCTTTGCATGAAGTACTCAAGAGGAGCTCTGTGTGTGTGGTGTTACGCTGTATCCTTCACTATCTGGCAATTACCAGGCTCTGGCCTCTCCACCTTAGGATTTGGATGCTACAACTGGGGAATGGAGGAAGAGAAACAGACCATTTTCATCATTCCTCACAGGACCAGGCGAAAGGGAGCACCATCAAATACAGTCCCCCCATGAACAATGTAGACCACTGCTCCTTTCCACTATGACCATTTCAGAGTCCTCCACATCAAGTCTGCATGGCTGACCTTTATTTAACAAAGGTTAACAGTAACTAACCTCATGCAGCATTGTACAGCAATCCAGCAATGTTAAAACCAGAAGGGATTGCCTTTTCTGCAAACACCCATGCTTGTCTGTGTGTGCCTGGCCTTGCCTGTGTGTGTGCCTGGCCTTGCCTGTGTGTGTGCCTCTCACCTTGCCTGTGTGTGCCTGGCCTTGCCTGTGTGTGTGCCTGACCTTACCTGTGTGTGTGCCTAACGTTGCCTGTGTATGTGCCTAACGTTGCCTGTGTGTGTGCCTGACCTTGCCTGTGTGTGTGTCTCTCATTTTGCCTATATGTCCCTGACCTTGCCTGTGTGTGTGCCTGGCCTTGCCTGTATGCGCCTGACGTTGCTTGTGTGTGTGCCTGGCCTTGCCTGTGTGTGTGCCTGGCCTTGCCTGTATGTGCCTGACGTTGCTTGTGTGTGTGCCTGGCCTTGCCTGTGTGTGTGCCTGGCCTTGACTGTGTGTGTGCCTGGCCTTGCCTGTATGTGCCTGATGTTGCTTGTGTGTGTGCCTGGCCTTGCCTGTGTGTGTGCCTGGCCTTGCCTGTGTGTGTTGAAAATGTGTTGCTGGAAAAGCACAGCAGGTCAGGCAGCATCCAAGGAGCAGGCGAATCGATGTTTCGGGCATGAGCCCTTCTTCAGGAAGGGCTCCTGCCCGAAACGTCGATTCGCCTGCTCCTTGGATGCTGCCTGACCTGCTGTGCTTTTCCAGCAACACATTTTCAGCTCTGATCTCCAGCATCTGCAGTCCTCACTTTCTCCTTGCCTGTGTGTGTACCTGGCTTTGCCTGTGTGTATGCCTGGCCTTGCCTGTTCCAGCTGCAGTGTAGCCCTAGCAGGAGGGCTGGTGGATAACTGTAGGCTACTGGCACTCGGGAAGAACTGGCAGAGAACAGGCACCTCTCAGCCTCAGGCAGGACAGCGCCCTGTGGTGTCAGCAATCAGACACTTCACACACACACACACACACACACACACACACACACACACACACACACACACACACACACACACACACACACACACACACACACACACACACACACACACACACACACACACACACACACACACACACACACAAATAGGGGAAACAGACAGCAATAGTCCTTATTGCCCAGAGAGACTGCCTGTCTTCCTCTTTAAGCAGGCTAGTTTATACCATGGAGAGCCAGTTCCAGCACCCTCAGGGTCTGCTGGAGAGACACACTATTATGGACCTGACCACACTCCCTCTCACCATCCCCCCTCCCACCCCCCCCCCCCCCCCCACCCCACCCCACCCCACTCAAAGTATTGTAAGCAGAGAGCCTAGTTCCTAATTTTTAATGTCTATTTAAAGGCAAGTGTGAGGTGTTGTGTTCCAGATATGACTTGATTGGTCCATCACCACACTTTATTCTTACAACGCAGTTAAAATACAAGACAAAATATTGTCATAATTTTACCACCACTGAAAATCTTAACAATATAATGTATGATTTAACATGTTAATCATCAACTGTCCCTATATGGGCAGCATCCCATAAACACACCCATGTCAAAAATACAATTCAGCAGCACAGTTATGATTCTCATGTACTGTCCCCCTTCAGTTTGGAAGAAAGAAACAACCCGCCCGTATTGATTTTTAACAGGGAGCCTCACTGTCTAAGACTTCACTCTGGTAGCCAGGAACTCAAGCGTTTAGCTCAGCGGCAGCAGGAACGTTCTCACTAACTGCAAGCAAATTTCCACACTTCCCTGAGTCAGTGTGAGCCCTGACCCCACTCAATCATGATTCTATTGTCACTTTTGAAAAAAAGAACACCCAGGGAGAAACTCAAAAGTTGTGTACCAACGGCCTGTTTGAAGCAGACATTCTGGTCCGACAGTGATGACGCCTCTTCTGTGGGAGTAACATCCCCAGAGCACATCCCTCTCAAAGGGGCAGTACCGTCTCAACACACACAGCTTCACCACAGCTATTGGTCCTCAGAACAGAAGGCATGGCCACATGGGAATGAGGAACCTTGACTTGACTCCAGATGCCCCCACTTCTCACAAGGAGACAGGCCAACGCCAGGCCACTTCCAGCCAGAGGTGGCACCACCCACAGGCTCCTTGGCAGCTTCCTCTTAGGGGACTGTAGAGAAAGCTGGGCCCTCCCCCTTCACTCTACCTGAGCCCCACTGACCTTGGAAATTGAGGTTGTGAAGAACCCCTCTGGGCAAGAAGACCCTCAGCAGATCTGTGTCATCCCAACCTAAGTGTCCCCGGGACTACCAAACCAACCATGTAGAGGCCACCAGGTCCCATTGGTGCGCAGGTTCCGTCAGCCCCAGCTACAGACCCTGAGATCAAACTGAGACATTTTCACTGTCATGGTCAAGAACAGTATGTCAATAGTTCAACTAGGGAAGGGGCCATATTGGACCTGGTGTTGGGGAATGAGCCAGGCCAGGTGATAGAAGTTGCAGTGGGGGATGTCTTTGGGAATAGTGACCATAATTCTGTAAGTTTTAGAATACTCGTAGACAAAGATGAGAGTGGTCATAAGGGAAAAGTACTAAACTGGGCCAAGGCCAATTATATCAAAATTTGGCAGGAACTGAGAAATATGGATTGGGGGCAGCTATTTGAAGGGAAGTTCACGTTTGATATGTGGGAGGCTTTTAAAGATGGTTTGAAGATAATGCAGGATAGGCATGTTCCTTTGAAACAAGCGATAGGAAAGTCAATATTCATGAACCGTGGATGACAGGAGAAATTGTGCGATGAGCCAGGAGGAAAAGGGAAGCATATATAAGGTCCAGGCAGCTAAGAACAGAGTGGGTCCTGGAGGAATATCGGAAGAGTAGGACGAGTCTTAAGCGAGGAATCAAGCGGGCTAAAAGAGGTCATGAAATAGTTTTAGTGAGCAGAATTAAGGAGAATCCCAAAGCCTTTGATTCATATATAAGAAGCAAGAGGGTAACTATAGACAGGGTTGGTCCACTAAAGGGTAAGGAAGGAAAGTTGTGTGTTGAACCAGAGAAAATGGGTGACATTCTCAATGATTTTTTTACATCAGTGTTCACTGAAGAGAGTGTTGAGATTAGAGATAGAGGTTTGTTTACTGTGGATCTCGTTGACAAAAGGAAGGAGGATGTGTTGGGTAGGCTAAAGGATATTAAAGTGGACAAATCCCCAGGGCCAAAAGGGATCTATCCAAGGTTGATAAGGGATGTGAGAGAGGAAATAGCTGGGGCCCTGACAGATATCTTTGTAGCATCCTTAAACACAGGTGAGGTGCCGGAGGACTGGAGGGTTGCTCATGTTGTCCCCCTGTACAAGAAGGATAGTAGGGATATTCCAGGTAACTACAGACCAGTGAGCCTGACATCAGTGGTGGGAAAGGTGCTGGAAAAAGTACTGAGGGACAAAATCTATTTATATTTGAAAGAGAATGGGCATATCAGTGATAGGCAACATGGTTTTGTGTGGGGAAGATCGTGCCTTACCAACTTAATAGAGTTCTTTGAGGAAGGGACCAAGTTGATAGATGAATGAAGGGCTGTAGATGTCATATACATGGACTTTGGTCAGGCATTTGATAAGGTTCCCCATGGTATTCTAATGGAGAAAATGAAGTCACATGGTGTGCAGGGTGTTCTAGCTAGGTGGATAAAGAACTGGTTGAGCAACAGGAGACAGAGAGTAGTAGTTGAAGGGAGTTTCTTGAAATGGAGAAAGGTGACCAGTGGTGTTCCACAGGGGTCAGTGCCGGGGCCACTGTTGTTTGTGATATACATAAATGATCTGGAAGATGGCATTGGTGGCCTGATCAGCAAGTTTGCAGATGACACCAAGATTGGTGGAGTAGCAGAAAGCATGGGGGACTGCCAAAGAATACAGAAGAATATAGATAGACTGGAGAGATGGACGGAGAAGTTGCAGATGGAGTTCAATCCAGCAAATGTGAGGTGATGCATTTTGGGAAGTCTAATTCTAGAGCGAATTATACAGTAAACAGAAGAGCCTTGGGAAAAGTTGATGGGCAGAGAGATCTGGGAGTGCAGGTCCATTGTACCCTGAAGGTTGCTGCACAGGTGGATAGAGTGGTCAAGAAGGCATATGGTATGCTTGCCTTCATTAGACGGGGCATTGAGTATAAGAGCTGACAAGTCATGTTCAAATTGTACAAGATATTGGTTCGGCTACATTTAGAACACTGTGTACGGTTCTGGTCGCCACATTACCAAAAGGATGTGGACGCTTTGGAGAGAGTGCAGAGAAGGTTTGCGAGGATGTTGCCTGGTGTGGAAAGTGCTAGCTATGAAGGGAAGTTGAGTAGGTTGGGATTGTTTTCATTAGAAAAAAGGAGATTGAGGGGGGATCTGATTGAAATCTACAAAATCATGAAGGATATAGACAGTGTGGATAGAGAAAAGCTTTTTCCCAGGGTGAAGGATTCAATAACGAGAGGTCACGTGTTCAAGGTGAGAGGTGGAAGGTTTAAGAGGGATACACACGGAAATAATTTACACAGAGGGTGGTAGGTGCCTGGAACGCGTTGCCAGCAGAGGTATTAGAGGCAGACACGGTAGATTAATTTAAGGTGCATCTGGACAGATGCATGAGTAGGTGGGGAGCAGAGGGATATAGGTCATTAGGAACTGGGCGATAGGTTTAGACAGTGGACTTGGATCAGCCCAGGCTTGGTGGCCGAAGGGCCTGTTCCTGGGCTGTAAATTTTCTTTGTTCTTTGTTCTTTGTTTCTACTTTGTTCCATCCTCCATTGACCCCTGGTCAATTTCATCCTGCTGAATGGAATGAGCATTCACAACGAGGAGGTAGAATTGTGAATGTGATGGAGGAGGTCGGATGGTGTGCTGGGAGTTTGGCAATGTGCCATACAGACTTCCCACACAATGAGTGCCCAGATGAGGCCATGTGGGCTTGTCTTGCGGGCTCCTCCAATAATTGTCTGCCAATTTTCACTCTTACATTCTGTCCCAAAATTGCAGCTTCCTGATGAAAGGGACACTTTGTTATCTGGATAAAAAAATTAGAGGGAAGAATGGCGAGTGCACTGATGAACGGTTGGTGTTCAGGATCGAGGGTAGGATACTGTTGTGTTTACCAGCAATTAATCATTGGACTATTGCCATTTTTGATATATATTAATGGCCTGAGCTTGGGAATAGGGAGCATTATATCCAAGTTTGTAGGTGGAACAGAACTTGGAATTGTATTAACCAGCGACTAGGAAGGTAGAGAGGACCGTAGACAATGATAAAATGGGGAGGTGATGACACAATGGCAATGTCACGGGACGTCAGCATGTCAAAGCATTTCAGTGCCCTGTGCTGAGACTCTGGGGCTGCAAGTTCAAATCCCACCACACCATTTAGAGTGGCACTGTGGCTCAGTGGTTAGTACTGCTCCCTCACAGCGCCAGGGACCCAGGTTCAATTTCACCCTCGGGTGACTGTCTGCACGGAGTTTGCACATTCTCCCCTCTCTATGTGGGTTTCAATTGGGTGCTCCAGTTCCCCCCCACAGTCCAAAGATGTGCAGGTTAGGTGGATTGACAATGCTAAATTACCTTTTAGCTGTCTAAGCATTGGAGTAGCCATGGTAATATGTGGGGTAAGGTAGGGTAGGGGGCTGGGTGGGATGCTCTTCGAAAGCTTGGAGTGGACTTGATGGGCTGAATGGACTCTTTCCACACTGTTGGGATTCTGTGATATAGTGGAACCTCGACATAATGAACCAGAAAGCTGGGATTAAAAACATGATTAGGCCTCACCAAGTGTCTTGATCTGATGAAGGAGCAGCGCTCTGAAAGCTTGTGATTTCAAATAAACCTGTTGGACAATAACCTGGTATCGTGTGACTTCTGACCTTGTCCACCCTAGCCCAACCTTGGCATCTCTGTATAAGGGGGAACAGATTTAAAGAAAAGGGCAGAAAGTTAAGAAGAGATATGAGGAATCTGGAACTCATTGCCTGTAGTAGAGGCAAAAAAACCCTCATAACATTTAAGAAGTATTTTGATGGGCACTGTGATACCAAAGCAGACCAGGCTGTTGGCCAAGTTTTGGGACATGGGATTAGAGTAGTTAGGTGATTGCTTTTGTTCAGTGCAGACCGCGATAGGCTGATGGGCCTTTTTGTGTGTTGTAAATCTGTGACTCTGTGTATCTCTGAATATTATTGTATTTAATCTTAATTTGCACCAAATAGTGTAAGATTAAAGACCAGGCTTGAAGAACATTCTTGACTTTGCCTTCCCTTCAACCAGAAGGGAACCCAAACTTACCGAAACTATGATTTGGAGATACCGGTGTTGGACTGGGGTGGACAAAGTTAAAAATCACAACACCAGGTTATAGTCCAACAGGTTTATTTGGAAGCACTAGCTTTTGGAACGCCGCTCCTTCATCAGGTAGCTGTGAAGAAATGTCTTCACCCAGAGAGTGGTGAGCCTGTGGAATTCTCCACAACCACCTGATAAAGGAGCAGCGCTCCGAAAGCTAGTGCTTCCAAATAAACCTGTTGGTCTATAACCTGGTGTTGTGTGATTTTTAACTTGATGAAAACCACAGGACAAAAGACAAAGTAGAACTCTAATGGACTTTAAGATGATCCTCTTACTCATTGCTCAGCAATTGTAATCATACTTGATTGGTAAAAGGTTTTGTTCACTCAAGTCAGTGGTTTAGTTACTGCTTTGGAGTCTTATTTCTTTTCTTTCTACAAATGATTAAATTCACAATGCAGGATCAATGTCAAGGCTATAAATTTAAAGCAGAAAAATCAATTAAAATTGAACTATCTGACGACTGAATACAGCTACAGGGACAAGCCGTTCTGGTTCATTGCAGATAGTACAGGAACAAGACCTTCCATTGCCTGCCTGGCTACCAGTGTATAAATGTGGACGGATGATTTTCCTCTCCACTGCCTGGTCTGTTTCAGTGAGTCGGGTAAGCTTGCTGCATCTCCAGACTCAGGGAAACTCTGCAAGGGACGTGTCCAATATTTCCGCCACTTGGCAGTGCATCAGTGCAAGCTGTTCATTCTGAGTGGTCACTAAGATCTGAGTGGACTGGCCTCACTACGTTATAATGAAGGTCTGTCTCTTGAGAGCGGGTAACTTGGCTGATCATCCCGAAGGTCTGTGTTTGGAGTCCGGCCTTTCTGGCATCAAACAAATTCCACACTGCAAAGAAAGAAATAATGAGAAACCAGGTACCTTGAACACTCAAATGTTACACAGCTCTGAAGCTCAAACTATTGCACCTGACGGTTTGTCTGTTGGTGGACAGGTCAGTTCTGATGATCAATATGAGGCCATTGGTGCCAAATGACAACTTCCACAAGTAGGTACGAAAGTCAAATATTTACCAGAATGGGCTAGTCAATGGACCATTGATTGATATGTTAATTAAGGGTTAATTGGTTATAAAATTATGGGGAGCTAGTAATCAGTGTGAGTTTTATGGAGTGTGAGCAGTGGAGTGCTGGGTCCACTACTTTTCGTCATTTATATAAATGATTTGGATGTGAGCACAAGTGGTACAATTAGTAAGATTGCAGATGACACTAAAATGGGAGGTGTAGTGGACAGCGAAGAAGGTTACCTCAGATTGCAATGGGATTTTGATCAGATGGGCCAATGGACTGAGGAGTGAGGTGCTGCATTTTGGGAAAGCAAATCTTAGCAGGACTTAGACACTGAATAGTAAGGTCCTGAGGAGTGCTGCTGAACAAAGAGACCCTTGGAGTACAGGTTCATAGCTCCTTGAAAGTGGAGTCACAGGTAGATAGGATAGTGAAGAAAGCGTTTGGTATGGTTTCCTTTATTGGTCAGAGTATTGAGTACAGGAGTTGGAAGGTCATGTTGCGGCTGTACAGTACATTGGTTAGGCCACTATTGGAATATTGCATGCAATTCTGGTCTCCTTCCTATCAGAAAGATGTTGTGAAAATGTTTTTGATGCTTACCTTGGAAAGGTCAAGCAGCATTAAAACCTTTTCTTATTCATTCATGGGATGTGGGCATCTCTGGCTAGGCCTGTATTTATTGCCCATCCCTAACTACCCAGAGGGCAGTTAAGATTCAACCACATTGCTGTGGGTCTGGAGTCACACTCAGGTAAAGGATAGCAGTTTCCTTCCTTAAAGGACATTAGTGAACCAGATGGGGATTTTATGAAATCAATAATGTTTTCATGACCATTATTAGACTCTTAATTGTGGATTTTTACTATTGAATTCTGGATTAACAGTCCATCATTAATATCACTAGTCTGTTGCCTCCCCTTAGTTTGGACATCTTATTTTTTTGCAAAAATTCTTTCCACTTGTAAAAGATGCCGTTGCTTGGCCTGATAAAGAGTTTTTGGCCAGTATTTACCCCTCAAGCTGACAGTTTAGAGACAGATTGTATTACTACATTGCAGGGTGCATGATAACTGCCATGCTTTCTACACTATACAGAGTGGCTGCACCTCAAAAGCACTTCATTGGATGTAAAAATACTTGGGGACACCCTAAGGATATGAAAGGTACTATACTAATGAAAGTTTTCCTTTTTGTTATAGGGAGTAGTGTGGTCTTTGAAATCAACTTTGAGTTGAGAAGCTTACAAAATGTATCACTGTGTTATTTGGCTGCTTTAAGATTATTCACAAATGGGATCAGTAAGATCAATGTAATCCTGACTTTATTACTCATGTTTTATTGTTCTTGTTAACTAAATTAAAGGGGGAAAATGTAATTGCATTGAGAACTAATTGAAGCAAGCCGCTTCTTAATTCACCCTGGTATTAAATATTACAAGGCATTCAAATACTGCAATGCTGTTGATTTTTCCAGGTGAGCTGATAGTGAATCATTTTCCAGCTCATGGTACATAGTAATAAAATTAAAATTAACTAACACAGGTTCAGTGATTCGATGAACATCGATCTGAGCCTAGTCTTCAGCTGGGCATTAACACAAGACCAGATGCTGCAGGAGTCAGTACGTAGCCCATCAAGGCTATCTAAGCCATTCATTCCGATCATGGCTGGTTTTCCACCTCAACTTCACCTTCCTGCGCATTATCTCTGTACCCCTTCCTCTCCTCAGTGCTGAAAAATTATATCAATCTCTCTCTCTCTGGCTACCAACTTCTGAACATTCACAGCTCTCTGGATTAGTGACATCCAAATGTTCATAATCCTTTGAGTGACAAGATTTGTATTCATCGTAGTTCCATGAAGCAAACACCTTACTCCAAGACTGTGATCTTGTGTTTTTGATTCTGCTGGAAAACTTCCAAGCATCTACTGAGTCAAGCCCCTCAAGAATTTTATGGATATTTCCGAATAAACTGACACGGTTTCGAAACAAATTTTTCTTATTTCAAACCGTAATCTCAAAAAAAATATAAAAAGACATCATCTTTACAACATGTACACCCACATATTTCAAAAAAGGTCATCTGATATTGATCATAGAGTCATACAGCATGGAAACAGACCCTACCGTCCAACTCGTCCGTGCCAATCAGACATCCCAATCTGACCTAGTCCCATTTGCCTGCATTTGGCCCCCATATCCCTCTAAACCCTTCCTATTCATATACTTATCAAAATGCCTTTTAAATGCTGTAATTGTACCCATCTCCACCACTTCCGCTGGCAGCTCATTCCACACACGCACCATTTTCTGCATGAAAAAGCTGCCCCTCAGGTCCTTTTTAAATCTTTCCCCTCTCAACTTAAAACTATATCTTCTAGTCTTGGACTCTCCCACCCTAGGAAATTGACCTTACCTATTCATCCTATCCATGTTCCACATGATTTTATAAACCTGGATAAAGTCATCCCTCAGCCTCTGACGCTCCAGGTGAAAAGAGCCTCAGACTTTTCAGCCTCTTCTTATGACGCAACCCTTTCAATCCTGGCAACTTCCTTGTAAATCTTTTCTGCATACTCTCCAGTTTAACAACACCCTTCTTGTTCACCAGAATTGTGTGCAGTATTCCAAATGTGGCCTCACCAATGTCCTGTACAACTGCAACAAGTTATCCTAACTCCTATGTGCTGACCGATGAAGACAAGCAAGTCAAATGCCTTGGTCACCAACCTGTCTACCTGCAACACTACTTTCAAGGAACTATGCACCTGCACCCCAGGTCTCTCTGTTTGGCAACACACCCCTGTGGAGATGACCCATGACTCAAAAACATTAAACTGAGGAATATTAGTAATTTCGTTAAAATGTCTATGGAATCTGTCATAATTTGGAGATGCCATAATTTGGGGTGTACAAAGTTAAAAATCACACAACACCAGGTTATAGTCCAACAGGTTTATTTGGAAGCACTAGCTTTCGGAGCAACACTCCTTCATCAGGTGGTTGACAACAGAGCAGCGCTCTGAAAGCTAGTGCTTCCATTAAACCTGTTGGACTATAACCTGGTGTTGTGTGATTTTTAACTATGGAATCTGTGACTGGCTTTATGAGCTTTAAAAAAGGATTTTGAAGAGATTGTAAGGGAATCAATTTTCTTATAAAGTCATAGAATCATAGAGATGTACAGCATGGAAACAGACCCTTCAGTCCAACCCATCCATGCCGACCAGATATGCCAACCCAATCTAGTCCCACCTGCCAGCACCCGGCCCATATCACTGCAAACCCTTCCGATTCACATACCCATACAAATGCCTCTTAAATGTTGCAATTGTACCAGCCTCCACCACTTCCTCTGGCAGCTCATTCCATACACGTACCACCCTCTGTGTGAAAAAGTTGCCCCATAGGTCTCTTTTATATCTTTCCCCTTTCACCCTAAACCTATGCCCTCTAATTCTGGACTCCCTGACCCCAGAGAAAAGACTTTGCCTATTTATCCTATCCATGCCCCTCATAATTTTGTAAACCTCTATAAGGCCACCCTCAGCCTCTGACCCTCCAGGGAAAACAGCCCCAGCCTGTTCAGCCTCTCCCTAGAGCTCAAGTCCTCCAACCCTGGCAACATCCTTGTAAATCTTTTCTGAACCCTTTCATGAATAAGAAGCACAGATAGATGTGACCTGGAAGCAGTGTGGACAAGGAGGAAGTTAAAACCAGTGCTCTGTGACTGACAGTCACAAAAGAAAGTTGCAAGACATAGTTCAGCTGTAAGCAGAAGGCAATCAGCACACAATTGCAGACACAAGGACAAAGACAGTATGGGAAGCCAGCAAAACCTGCTGCAAAATGGTCATATTTCCCTTTAGCAGTGAGGGGAAAAGCATCAGAACAGCTGTGACATGAGTGAATGAGGGTTCAGATATGTGTCTTGTTGGTGCAAACACACATTCCAGGACATTAGATGGAAATATAACTGGTGGCGCAAGCAGCCTGAGGGCTGAAATGGATTGAATTGGAAAAAAGTTGCACACGGAGCTACATTTGTGGGCGGTGCTAGGCGATGGTTAGCATAAGGTTCCTTAACAATTTAAAGTAACATCTGCCTTTTTACTTCATGTGTTTTATTACTGTTAAGGTCTCACTTGTATTGGTTTTAATTCATTTAAAGAAAACACTGTTAAAATTAGAATATTGCTAGCAATGTCTTCATTTGCAGGTCATTCAGTGAAATTGTTTATTTAGAATAGAATCAAAGCATCTGTATAGTGTAAAAGCAGGCCATTCGGCCCTTCGAGTCCACAGTCACCTTCTGAAGAGCATCCCACCCAGACCCGCCCACTACCCTAACCCTATCGACCTGCATTCGCCCTGACTAACCCACCTAGACTGCAAAACTCTGGACACTATGGGACAACTTAGCATGGCCAATCCACCTAACCTACACCTCTTTGGACTTTCTGTTTAGCAATGTCCTATGGGGATTGTAAGTAATACCATGCATTTCTGGGGAAATGTTTTGGTGGATGAAGCATCTCACTTGTACTTACTGAGTGGCTGATATGCTTTCCTTATCAACCAGCATTTATGACTGAAACCCAGATTGCCTGTTCCAGAAGTAGGGACGTTACCATTGTGCCACAGTGGAATTTTCTGAGCTACCACCCGTGAGATAAAGTGGGGATTAAAGTGTATAGTTAAGTCAGAAGTAATGTGACTCTTCAGCATGAACCAGGAGGGGAGAATGAAAGAACACAAATGAAACTTTTGGTGAAGAAGGATTGGAGGTTAGTTGGATTCTTTTCCTTTGAACTGTGGTGAATAACCAAACAAATAAATCACAGAAAAACAGTGTGTGGTGCTGGAAAAGCATAGCAGGTCATGCAGCATCCATGGAGCAGGGGAATTGACATTTCAGGCAGGAGCCCTTCATCAGGAAACCTTCCAGCACCACACACTCTTGATTCTGATCTCCAGCATCTGCAGTCCTCACCTTCTCCTAACTCACAGAAAAAGTCACGAATGCTCTCGTGGCTAACTGTTCCAGATTGAGCTGGTGAAATATCTGTTCACACTTCCTGGGTTGAAGGTCGTTGGAATGCCTCTGCACCCGTAACTTTTGGATGTTATTTTTAATTTTGTCCCAGATCCAATCCTCCAACTTGGCACTGCCCTTTGACCTGTCCTACCTGTCCATCTTCCTTCCCACCTATCCGCTCCACCCTCCTCTCCGACTTATCACCCTCACTCCCAACTTCATCTACCTGTCGCATTCCCAGCTATCTTGCCCCCAGCCCCAACCCTCTCCCATTTATCTCTCAGCCCCCTTGGGCTACCCCACATTCCTGATGAAGGACCTATGCCTGAAACATCGCCTGTCCTGCTCCTTGGATGCAGCCTGACTGGCAGTGCCACACTCTTGACTCTAATCTCCAGCATCTGTAGGCCCCACTTTCTCCCAAAAGTAGATCAATTTAGAGTTGTCGAGTCATCGAGGTCTACAGCACAGTAAAAAGATGTTTTGGGTCTATGCCAGTCAAAAACAGCCACCTAACAATTCCAGTTCCATTTTCCAAAACTTGGCTCATAGCTTTGTTTGCTTTTGCATCTCAAGTGCACATCTAAAAACTTCTTAAATGTTATGAAGGTTTCTGCCTCTACCATCCTTATGGGCAGTGAGTTCCAGTTTCCCAGCACCCTCTGGGTGAGAACGTTTTTTCTCAAATCTCTAAACCTGCTATCCCTTGCCTTAAATCAATGCCTCCAGTTATTGATCCCTCTGTCAAGGGGTAAGGTTCCTTCCTGTCTATGCCCCTCATACATTGCTACATCTCAATCACACCCTCCTTTAATTTCCTCTGCTTTAAGGAAAACAACTGCAGTGTATCCAATTTCTCTTCATTAGTGCAGCCCTCCTGCCCAAGCAACCATCCTGGTAAATCTCCTCTGCACCCTCTCTCTGGCTATCAGACCCATCCTATAACATGGATTCCAGAACTGCACACTATTCTCTATCTGTAAACTAACTAACAATTCATACACTTCCAGCATCATTGCACTTGTCTTAAACTCTATGCCTCAGCTAAGAAAGGCAAATATCCCCTGTACCTTTTGACCCAGTGGCTCAGTGGTTAGCACAGCTGCCTTACTGTACCAGGGACCCGGGTTCGATACCAGCCTCGGGCGACTGTCTATGTGGAGTTTGCACATTCTCCCTGTGTCTGCGTGGGTTTCCCTCCTGGTCCTCCGGTTTCCTTCCAGAGTCCAAAAGTTAGATAGATTGGCCACGGGAAATACAGGGTTGCAGGGATGGGGTAGGGAGGGTTGGTCTGGGTGGGATGCTGTTTGGAGGGACGGTTGGACTTGATGGGCTGAATGGCCTGCTTCCACATTGCAGGGATTCTATGATTCTATTCTATGATCCACCTGTCCTGCTACCTTAATGTAAGCCTTGAATCTGATCGGAATTGGATCAGTGAGATGTGAGGATAAAATGGACATTCCATTGAAAGAGACCAAAGAGGTGATGATATCTGGGGTGTAGGTTTGCTCGCTGAGTTGTAGGTTTGATATCCAGACGTTTCATTACCTGGCTCGGTAACATCATCAGTGGCGACCTCCAAGTGAAGCGAAGCTGTTGTCTCCTGTTTTCTATTTATATGTTTGTCCTGGATGGGGTTCCTAGGGTTTGTGGTGATGTCATTTCCTGTTCATTTTCTGAGGGGTTGATAGATCTAGATATCGTCTATGTGTTTGTTTATGGCGTTGTGGTTGGAGTGCCAGGCCTCTAGGAATTCTTTGGCATGTCTTTGCTTAGCCTGTCCCAGGATAGATAAACAAACACATCGATCTAGATACCATCTATCAACCCCTCAGAAAACGAACAGGAAATGACATCACCACAAACCCCAGGAACCCGTTCCAGGACAAACATATAAATAGAAAGCAGGAGACAACAGCTTCGCTTCACTTGGAGGTCGCCACTGATGATGTTACCGAGCCAGGTAATGAAACATCTGGATATCAAACCTACAGCTCAGCGAGCAAACCTACACCCTCAACCTCAACCTGAGCTACAAACCTTCACAATCCTTGCGAAAAGTGATGATATCTGCCCACCCAAGAGAGCTGTGATTCGGGATGTTTTGTTGTGTTGGGGTTGGGGGGTGATAGCACAGAGAACATGCTACCAACTCCTCAGACGGTCTCTTGATATAAAATCCCTCCAGTCTGCCTGGGCGGTCTCTAGTGACCCCTTCAAGGACCCCTGCTCTGTCCACTCAGAGCATCCTGCAACACAACTGGTTCTGCATCATGCATGTTTTGCATGAATGCGACAATTAAAGTTCTTCAACCAGTTTTGGGCTTTGATTTGCATCTTTGCAGCCTCCCAACTGTTTTTTACATCCATCTCACCATGTGGCCATTGAAAAGTCTGGCTAAATACTGGGACAGGGGAGTCTGGGGTGACAATGCACCTGGGTGCATGTATGTGGATGGTTTGGGCTTGAGAACAGAGGACACAATATAAAACTTCATTGACATTCCCTAGACTGCAAATGTATTATCCCTTGTGTCCTGAAGATAACACATTTATTGCTGGGGTTTATTTCAGATTCCTTTAGTTAATTTTCCTGGTACCTTCTCTTATGCTCACTCTGTGTCAATTGAATTCTTGATCTGTTCCACCCCTGGCTTTTGACTTCAGTAAATGCCAATGCTTTAATCCTGGTTTTCTCAGCCCAGCATGAGCTCAACTCTTAATCAGTCTCCACACTTGACTATTTTAGCCTGACCGATTTCAGATCATTTTGCACATTAACCTACGTCACGCACCCAATCTCCAGCCATTCTTAATCGCGATCTTTTGTTTCCAAGGCAGCTCCACTGAAACACTGTGACAGTTATCATTTCACTTCAGTGCTGAGAGGCTCTCTGCTTTCTACTGTATTTTCTAATGCAGCTTGGAGTCACTGTTGAGCTAGACTGTGTTCTGATCCACGATCCAAAGCATACTGCAGTATTAATTAGCAGGAACAAATTCTCGTAACATCTTGCTCCTCTCGTTTCAATCTAATCTCTGGAATTAATTTGATAGAATTGGATTTAAATGTTAACACCCAGGTGAAAGACTATTCTGTTACGTGTGGAATTTATTGAGAATGTATTTTGTTTAATTACTTTTCCATTAGCCAAACACCTATACGTGTTCATCACCAACAGTTGCTCCAACCACTTATATCTTTACACACTGCATCACATCTACTTTTCAATATGTAACTCTTACTGTCTGTATCTGATCGATTTTCTTTTCATGCATCAACTAACAATTCAGTAACTAAATTGCACAAGGATGTCTGGATAGTCCATACTTTTCAGGTTTCTAGATTGTAGAGCTTACGTCTGACTGCAAGTGAGCTCCTTCCATATCTGCGGGGAAGGTGATTTCTCTGGTATCGCCTTCATAATCGTGTGAAAATCAGCTCTCCCCATCTAGACACTGCATCGACTTTTTAAAGGTTGTGAAGTTTCCTGCCTCAACTGCCCTCCTAGGCAGTACATTCCATACCTTAGTACTGAGGAGAAAGGGAGGACTGCAGATGCTGGAGATCAGAGTCGAGAGTGTGTTGCTGGAAAAGCACAGCAGGTCAGGCAGCATCCAAGGAACAGGAGAATCGACGTTTTGGACATAAGCCTGATGAAGGGCTTATGCCGGAAACATTAATTCTCCTGCTCCTCGGAGGCTGCCTGACCTGCTATGTTTTACCAACACCACACTCGTGACTTACATATCTCACCACCCTTTTGGTTAAACTATTTAACTATTTTCCTTCCGATCCCCTTCAAACCTCCTACCTTAAACTTTAGAATTATGCCCCCATGTTACTGATCCTTTGGGAAAGGGGAACCGCTGCTTTCTATTTATCCTGTTCATGCCCCTCATCATCTTACACACCTCTACACAACCTTCTCTGCTCCAAAGAAAACAGCCTGAGCTTATCCAGTCTCTCTTCATCACTAAAATGCTCCTTTGCAGACAATATCCTGGTGAATCTCCTCTGTACCCCCTCCAGTGCAATCACATCCATCCTATAATGTGGTGAGCAGAACTGCACACAGTTCTCCAGCTGTGACCTAACCAAAGGTCTGTACAGCTCCAACATGAACCTCCTTGCTCTTATAATCTACACCATAATTAATAAAGGCAAGAATCCCATATACCTTCTTAACTCCCATATTGACTTGTCCTGCTTATCTGCGTAGGTTTCTCCTGGGTGCTCTGGTTTCCTCCCACAATCCAAAGATGTGGGAGGTGAATTGGTCACACTAAAAATTGCCCATAGTGTGAGGTGCACTAGTCAGAGAGAAGTGGGTCTGGGTGGGTTGCTCTTCAGAGAGTAGGCATGGACTTGTTGGGCCAAGTGGCCTGTTTCCACACTGTAGGGAATCTAACCTAATCTACTAACCTGCCACCTTCAGGGATCCGTGGACACACAGCCCAAGATCCCTCTGTTCCTCTAGTGTCCTGCCATGCATTGAGTACTCTCCTGCCTTGTTCCTTCTTCCAAAGTGCATCACCTCACAGTGATCAGGGTTAAATTCCAACTGCCACTGATCTGCCCATCTGACCAATTTATTTATATCCCCCAGTAACTTGACAGCTTCATCCTCACTGTCAACCACACGTCCAATCTTTGTGTCATACGCAAACTTACCTATCATTCCCGCAAACTCCCATCTACTCCATCTATGAGTACCACAAACAATAAGGGACCCAGCACTGATCCCTGTGGTATGTCACTGCACGGCAGACTCCAGTCTCACAAGCAGCCTTCTACCACCACCCTCTGTCTCCTGCCGATTTTGGATCCATCTTGCCCCATTACCCTGGATCCTCTGAGCTATTACCTTCTTTATCAGTTTCCCATGTGGGACCTTGTCCAAGCCTTACTGAAGTCCATACAGACTACATCAACTGCATTGCATTTAGCTACACACCTGGTCACCTCCTTGAAAAATTCCACTGGACTTGTTAGGCATGACCTCCCTCTGACAAAGCCATGTTGACTAGCTCTGATTAGACTTTGTTTCCCCATGTGGAAACTAATTTTCTCCTTCACTATCCTTCTTTCACAAAATTAACTTTGGCATCCGATCCCTGAGGAGATCAGAGAACACACTTTAATGGTTTCATTGAAAAGAGGACAGATTGACATTAGTGCATGGAAAGAGCTGGCTGCGTAGAATGCCCTGTGGCAGTATCTCATCCAACAAGCCTTAACTGCCTGTAATAACACTGCTTTGGAGAAGCAACAAAGTGGAAGGGGAGGAGGACACTGAATAGAGAATCTTCCTTTGTCATGTGGTGAAAATTGCATGGAAAACCTTCCTCACTTGAGGCTACCATACACACATACACCAGCAGAGGGAGTCTGTTGGGAATAAAGGGTACTTGTTTAAGCACTGCTAATTCTGAATGTTTCTGGTTGAACATATCACTGTTTCTATCCCAGAAACTTCACACTTTTCCTCAGGGAACTCTTGCCCTCTCTGCCTGAAGATCCGTGGCTCTGGGATTAAACAGACGATGGCGCACAAGTCATGAATTCAAACCTTTTGAGGCTCTGAAGACTTCCTCGGCAATTCAGAGCAATGCAATTTTAACACTGATTGCTGCAAGACATTGCAAGCAGAGAGATATTTAAACAGATTAGGGGTGAAATTGGTTTTGAACAGTGCCAGAGACTTGTTTAGAGCTTCCTGATTTTCTCTCCCACCCCCCAGATGTACTGATTTGATTTGTCTCTTGTTCATAGAGCTAATTACACTCCCCATTAAGTTGCAAATTCCGCCTTCATGAAGTTATGAATGAAACCCAGGAGCTGAAATTTATCCTCTAACAAGTGTGACTCATCATTCACGTTTTCTTGCCTTTTTGCAGCCTCATTTGCAGGCAGCTCTAAAGAGGACAGTATTTGCCGGCACATATCAATGTTAAGGAATCCAGTAAAGCAAATGCTTACAGCTCTGAATGGCTGCATGTCGGATTGAATGGTAACTGCACACAGTATACTCCTCAGGCTGTGAGAGTGAGGCCTGGGCAGATTAACTCTCCCGGGATGACAACTGGGAGGGGTGTCACACCCTCCTTCTGCCACTAGCTACATTGACCCTAAACAAAGAAATTAATAGTGGATTCAGCACCGATCCCTGCAGCGCACCACAGTCACAGGCCTGAAAAACAACCCTGCACCATTTCCTACCATCAAGCCCACTGTGTATCCATTTTGCAAGCTCTCCCTGAATCCCATGTGACCTAACTTTACTAGTTAGTCTACCATGCAGAACTTTGTCAAAGACTTTACTAAAGTCCTTGTAGACGATGTCTATTACCCTGCCCTCATCAATCATTTTGATTATGTCCTCAATAAACTCAATCAAGTTTGTGAGATTGATTTCCATTGCATCATGTCATACTGACTTTCCCTTAATCAGTCCTTACCTCTTGAAATGCATGTAAATCCTATCTCTCAAAATTCCCTTCAACAAGGGTGGCACAGTGGCTCAGTGGTTAGCACTGCTAGCTCACAGCACCAAAGTCCCAGGTTCAATTCTGGCCTCGGGTGACTGTGTGGAGTTTGCACATTCTCCCCGTGTCTGCGTGGGTTTCCTCCGGGTGCTCTGGTTTCCTCTCACAGTCCAAAGATGTGCAGGTCAGGTGAATTGGCCATGCTAAATTGCCCATAGTGTTAGGTGCATTAGTCAGAGTGAAATGGATCTGGGTGGGTTACTCTTCGGAGGGTCAGTGTGGACTGGTTGGGCCGAAGGGTCTATTTCCACACTGTAGGGAATCTAATCTAAAAAAAAACTTACTCACCAGTCTATAGTTCCCTGGCATCTCCTTACAGCCTTGGACAACTAGAGTAATAAGGATAGGCTGGGGCTTGTTTCGCTGGAGCTTGTTTCACTGGAGCACGGGAAGCTGAGGAATGACCTTATAGAGGGACATGGAAAAGGTGAATAGCCCCCAGGGTGGGGGAGTTCAAAACTAGGGGGCATATTTTTAGGGCAAGAGGAGAAAGAGTTAAAAAGGCCATAGGGGCAACTTTTTCACACAGAGGGTGGTTTGTGTGTGGAACAAACCGCCAGAGGATGTGGTAGATGCAGATACAGTTATAACATTTAAAAGACATTTGGATAGGTACATGAATCAGAAATGTTTAGAAGGAAAAGGGCCAAATGCAGACAAGTGGGACTAGTTTAGTTTGGGATTAGGGTAGGCTTGGATGAGTTGAACTGAAGGGTCTGTTTCGATATTGTATGGCTCCATGACTCTATAACCTTATCTGTGCTGAAAGTCACATTGGTAAAAGGATATCTCCCAATCAGGTGCTAAACACAGTGGGACACGTTTGCCTGAACTGGAAATTTATCACTTTGGAGGATTAATTAAGAACCCTTGAATGGGCCTTAACAATCAATAATACAGGCAGATTAGCCAGAGTGCTTGTGGAAATCAGCATCGTGTGAATAGGCCACAAAGATAGAAGCAGCAGGCGAAGCTCCTGCAAATGATTTCTGCTCAACTTTCCTCTAATTCTCATGGGTATGAGTCATGCAAAATACGGCCATAAATTCCTAATTACTTCCAGATTCAGATGAAAAGAAATATTAAACCTGACGACCTGTTGTGACCCGAATGGTTACCGTCAGAAAACATGAGTTACGCTAAAATCTTAAGTCTATTTTTTCCTATATTTGGTAAAGCCTGCAGACATTATTAATGAGACTATGTTTGTATATGCGAATCATTGAGGCTACTCCACCATTTGCAGAATTCATGGTTGATTTGGTTGGGGCACCAATACACTTTCCTGTCTACCCTGTGTAACATTTGATTTCCTTGTTAATCAAGAATTCATCTCTTAACAATATTCAATGACTCAGTTCCCAGTTTCTGCCTTTATTGGTCAGTGCATTGAGTACAGGAGTTGGGAGGTCATGTTATGGCTGTACAGGACATCGGTTAAGCCATTTTTGGAATATTGCGTTCTATTATGGTCTCCCTGCTACAAGAAAAATGTCATTAAACTTGAAAGGGTGCAGCAAGGAGTTACAAGGATGTTGCCAGCGGTGGAGGGTTTGGGAGAGGGTGAATAGGCTGGGGCTGTTTTCCCTGGAGTGTTGGAGGCTGAGGGGTGACCTGATAGAGGTTTATAAAATCATACGGGGCATGGATAGTCAAGGTGCTTTTCTCAGGGTAGTGGAGTCCAGAACTAGAGGGCATCCAGAACTAGAGGGCATAGGTTTAAGGTGAGAGAGGATGGATTTAAAAGGGATCTAAAGGGCAACACTTTCACACAGAGGGTGGTGCCTGTATGGAATGAGCTGCCAGAAGATGTGGTGGAGGCTGGTACAATTACAATATTTAAAAGAACCTGGGTATATGAATTGGAAGGGTTTAGAGGGATAAGGGCCAAATGATAGAAAATGGGATGAGGTTAATTTAGGAATTCTGGTCAGCATGGACTAGTTGGAGCAAAGGGTCTGTTTCTTTGGTATACATCTCTATGACTCTATATAGAGTTCCGTGGATTCATGACTCTTTTGGAGAGAAACTAGTGGCTTGAACTGATTTTATGATGAGAAGTACAGTAGAGAAACACACGTTGAAGATATATCACCATTCATTCATCATTGCTGGGTCAAAACTCTAGTAGCATCTACCTGATAGTGCTGTGGGAACATTTCATCCATAGAGACTGTATCAGTTCAAGAAGGCGATCAGACAACATCTCAAAGGCCACTATGGCTGGGGAATAAATCCTGGCCTTAATGGTGATACATTTATCTCAATATTGAGAAAAAAATGCAGAGAGACTGAAGAAAATTTGGGTGAACGGGAGATTTGTGTCACAGTCAAAGATTCAGATATCTGATTGCTGGACAATACTTGTTTATTTTTGATGTGATTCTCTTTGTAACGCTTTACCAATATAGAGTCATTGAGATGTACAGCACGGAAACAGACTCTTTGGTCCAACCCGTCCATACCTAATAGATATCTTAAATTCATCTAGTCCCATTTCCCAGTAATTGAACCATATTCCCTTAAGCCCTTCCTATTCATATACCCATCCAGATGCCAGTTAAATATTGAAATTGTACCAGCCTCCACCACATCCTCTGGCAGCTCATTCCATACACATACCACCTTCTGTGTGAAAAGGTTGCCCCTTAGGTCTCTTTTATATCTTTCCCCTCTCACCCTAAACTTATGCCCTCTAGTTCTGGACTCCCCCACCCCAAGGGAAAATACTTTGTCTATTTATTCTATTCTTGCCCCTCATGATTTTATAAACCTCTATAAGGTCACCCCTCTGCATCTGATGCTCCAGGGAAAACAGCCCAAGCCTATTCAGCCTCTCCCTATAGCTCAAACCCTCTAACCCGGGCAACATCCTTTTCTGAAGCCTTTCAAGTTTTACAACACCCTTCCTATATCAGGGAAACCAGAACTGAACACTATTCCAAAATCCTCTCTCATAGTCTGTCCTCATGTTTCATCACATTGATCTCGTTCATGTTTTTACGATAATTAATGCCTACGGAGTGGGAGATGGGGATTGGTAAATTAACTCGAATATTGATAATGGCGAGATGTAGAACGATAAGGGAGACCATGTATTCATTGGATAAGAGGTACCAAAATGGAGGAGGGGTACAAAGGGGTATGGGATACAGATAGAGGCATAATCATAGAGTATAGTATTTTGCTGTTACTTGTATTTGTTAAATTTACGATAAATTGTATTTAATTGCCATATTCCGGTGGCATTTTAATTACATAAATTATGAAAAGAAGTCACACAAAGTTAAGACAAATTTCATTTTTTTGTTCCATCCATAGTTTTGTGATTTTTGAAGTGGCTATGGGAGGCTACCACACTCCACAGCTGCCAAAACTGTCCGTGAGGCCGTGATGCCAAGCAGGAAGCACGCTGAAGCAGCCCCCCCCACTGCTGTTGACTGGACTCAGAACGCTGCCTCACCGTCACCCAAACTCCAGCTGCCTCAGTGAGGAGACTGTCCCAACTCTCAAGGACTGGAGCCCATCTCAATGTCCACAGAGCAAGGGACCGTCCAAATTAACTCCCGAGGATTGAGGGATCCCGCACTCTGCCACCGAAACACCAGAGGTAAACAATCTGAGTCTTTGAATGTGGCACAAATCTCCCGTTCACCCAAGTTTTCTTCAGTCTCTCTGCATTTTTTCTCAATATTGAGATTAATGCATCACGCATAAGGCCAGGATTTATTCCCTTGCCATAGTGGCCTTTAAGATATTGTCTGATCTCCTTCTTGAACTGATACAGTCTCTATGGATGAAATGTTCCCACAGCACTATCAGGTAGATGCTACTAGAGTTTTGACCCAGCAATGATGAATGAATGGTGATATATCTTCAACCTGTGTTTCTCTACTGTACTTCTCATCATAAAATCAGTTCAAGCCACTAGTTTCTCTCCAAAAGTGTCATGAATCCACGGAACTCTATATAGAGTCATAGAGATGTATACCACAGAAACAGACCCTTCACTCTAACAAGTCCATGCTGACCAGAAATCCTAAATTAATCTTGTCCCATTTTTTACTATTTGGCCTTTATCCCTCTAAATCCTTCCTATTCATATCATATACCCGTCAGATGCCCTTTTAAATGTTGTAATTGTACCAGCCTCCACCACCTCCTCTGGCAGCTCTGGATGTCAATTCGTCAGTGCTGGAGCTATTGGTCTAACCACGACTGCTATGCCCACTAGGAATGGACTGGCTCCACTGCTCAACAGCTCCCAGCATCATCTCTTCACCACCTCGGCCGCAAAAGGAAGAAAAGCTGAATTTGACTCAAATGTTAAATGAAGAAGATAAAATAAAAGCAAGAAAGAAGAATGCAGTTGGTGATGCGAGAGGGTGTGGACAGGCTCAGGAGCCCAAACACCTCCTACTCTGCCACGTCCGCTATCTTGAAAAGAGTTATTGAGTCCTAATAGCACAGAAAAAAAGCCATTCAGCCCATCACGTCCATACTGACTGTCGATAAAGAGTCCTGTATCTAACTGTGCCTCAGATTCCCTCCACGTCCATGACTTTTGTCAACAGCAGCTTCAGATTGCCATCATTCACTGCATAGAAATATTCTACATTCTCAAAGTCTTTAAGAACTGTATTATTCATCCTTGCCACCCGTGTGCCTGCTCAATCTTCAGCCCATTGAAGAAGACAGGATTCAAGGAGCTGGACCTCAAATTCAAGTCTAAGGTCACTGGGACTAGAACCGAAATTGCTGGAGAAACTCAGCTGGTCTTCCAAAGAAGGGTTACTGGGCTTGAAATGATAACTCTGCTTTCTCTCAACAGATGCTGCCAAACCGTTGAAGTTTCTCCATAAATTTAGAATTGGAATGAAAATATCCTTTATTATCACATGTAGTGTACAGTACAATAGTATAAGAGTACAGTGAAAAGTTCACAATGTCACCTCTCATGGTACACCTTAGGAACAAAGTACCTACGTACAGGCCTTAGATACACAAAGAGAAATAAAACGAAAAGAAGTTGCACTCCCTTTCATTGATTCATAGTATAAATGATTTTTGAGAAGATTTGTAGCTCAGGTTGATGAGAAGCATGTAAGTTAGCTTGCTAAGTTGGAAGATGCGTTTTCAGACATTTTGTCACCATGACTAGATGACATCATCAGTGAGAGTCTCTGGTGAAGCGCTGGTGGTATGTCCCGCCTCTCTAAGGTCTTGGTTTCTTAAGGTGGGTGATGTCATTTCTGGTTCTTTTTTTCAAGGGAGGGTAGATGTGTTTATTGATGGAGTTCTGGTTAGAATGCCAGGCCTTGAGGAATTCTCATGCATGTCTTTGTTTTGCCTATCCTAGGATATGCGTGTTGTCCCAGTCAAAGTGGTGTCCTTCTATGTCTGTATGTGTGGAAACTAGTGAAAGTGGGTCGTGTCTTTTGGTGGCCAGTTGGTGTTTATGTATCCTGGTGGCAAGTTTCCTGTTGGTTTTATCGATGTGATTTTTTACAGCTCTTGCATGGTATTTTGCAAATGACACTAGTTTTGCTGGTGGTATCTAATGGATCCTTTAGGTTCATTAGTCGCTGTTTAAGTGTGTTAGTAGTTTTGTGGGCTACCATGATGCCAAGGGGTCTGAGTAGTCTGGAAATTAAAAGGATCAACATTACAATCAGATAAACAGGATACAGATAAACCTTACATTGCAGTAGCTCAGCACAGGGGCTTCCACACATGGTCTGACCTGTCTCCCAAGTCGCTGACCATCTGCATTGGACCCCAGTCTGACAACCGTCCCCGTTCTACTCCAGGCCTCCAGTCTGCTCCACTCTGGCTCTCAGTTGCTCCAAAGTAAGTTTTCCTATTAGAAAAGAAAATACTCTAAAATCTTAGGGCGAAAAGGAGGGAGGAGGAAAAAGGTGATTCAAAAAAAAAGCAGAGGGATTGATGGACCCCGGGCTGAGAAGACCGAATGCTGCCCACTCTTCCACCGCCATGTTGAATTTCTGTTCTGGTTCCAGATTTCCAGCATTCACATTTCTTTGCATTAGATTAGATTACATTACAGTGTGGAAACAGGCCCTTCGGCCCAACAAGTCCACACCAATTCGCCGAAGCGCAACCCACCCATACCCCTACATTTACCCCTTACCTAACACTACGGGCAATTTAGCATGGCCAATTCACCTGACCTGCACATCTTTGGACTGTGGGAGGAAACCGGAGCACCCGGAGGAAACCCACGCAGACGCGGGGAGAACGTGCAAACTCCACACAGTCAGTCACCTGAGGCGGGAATTGAACCCAGGTCTCTGGCGCTGTGAGGCAGCAGTGCTAACTTTCTTTTCTTAAGGTCATGAATGGCAGTGATCCTGTGTTCCTATTTGCTTTAGAGATTTGGACAGTTGATAGCAGGTATGAGAGAAGTAGCACTAACAGAGCCTTTATAAAAAATGCTCAAAATACAGTGGTTAGAAATTAGTATCCTCTCCCAAGCCAACAGAGTGAGTGGCATAATAAGTTCTCACATATAGCTTGTAGTCTTGACCCCAGACTCCTGAATGAATTGTCCTACTCAGAACTCAGTCAAGGCAAAACACTCAATAGTGGCAACCCTCAATGCATCGTTGAAGAAATCAAACATTGCCCTCCTGAATTATGTAACATTAAACTTCCCAAAACAGAGAGGATTCATTCAGGAGGGCACTGAATGCACCGAGAGATACTGAGGAAAAGGCAGAAGCGAAATCGAGGTGCTGGAGGGGGACGCACTAAACTTCAAAACAATCTGTTCGTCTGACCCTTCAAGTCCCACATAGGGCAGAGACGAGAGAGTAGACATGGGACTTCTCTGCCATTTCCCAACCCATCAAACTACATTGGGAGCAAGTCATCCTCAATTGCTGGTGGCCTCCCGAAGACGTAAAGAATATGCTCATTCACCTTTTGTCACGTCTCCCCCCCCAGGATTAGCACTGTTGCCTCATAGCTGTAGGAACCCAGGTTTGATTCCAGCTTCAGACAACTGTCTGTGTGGATTTCATGCATTCTCCCCTACCTGTGCGAGTTCCCTCTGGGTGCCTTGGTTCCCTCCCACAGTCAAAGATGTGTGGATTAAGTGAACTGACCATGTGAAATGCAGAGTAATAGGGGAGTGGGTCTGGGTGGGCTGCTCCTCGGAGGGCCCATGTGGACTTGATAGTTTGAATGGCCTGCTCCAACATTATAGGTATTCTGTGATTCCATCTCCTTTGTTTAAGGAGATGGATGCATTATATAAATGACAGGTCCTTTGAGTGCTGGAAATCAGAAATAAAAACTGAAAATACTCAAGTAACTCTGCAAGTCTGGCAGCTTTTCTATGAAAGAAATAGGGTCAATGTTTTGAGTCTGATATGACTCTTCCAAAATGTTGACCCTGATATATAAATTGCTTTCTGCAGCAATTCAGACAAATAAAGTCATAGAAATGGAATCTAAGCACTGATGTTCTTTTAGAATGTGTTTTTATTTCAAAAGTATACTTTTTTCATAAAAAAGCTCTTTGTACAAGTTGTTCTGCGATAACCCGACAGTAGTGTTCCTATGCAACCTCGTGATATTGAAAATCGCACCATGGAAAACCACAACAGAAAATCGCGCTGTAAAAGATCACTAATAGAAAATCGCTGTACCCATTCAGTAGAAGGTTCACGTTATCCAAACAATGTCCACAATTCATCAATTGTATTATAGCCCATTCATGATGACGAAATGCACATTATAGCATAACAAGCTGTATATATACACAGTCACAAATGCAGTTTAGTTCTGTACACTCGCATATCAAGTCACCAAACAAAACATTGGCCTGAAAAGACTTCTCTTGTACATACAATGCTAACATTCACAAATATTTGAGACCCTGGGAGGGTCCGATGACTGAGCAGACCCCCATTTACCTTCAGCAGGAAGACCTCAGACAGTGGTCTTTCCCCAATACACCTGGGCAGCAGCTGCCCCAGGCTTCAGTGCATCCCTCAGCAATAGTCCTGGGCCTTGGAATGTGCCAACACTCAGGATCAACTCCTTGCTCTAGAAGACCGACAGATTTTGGGTAGACCAAAGAGCGTTTTTCACTGTGTTGATGGTCCTCCAAACGCAGTCAATGTTTGTCTGTGTGTGTGCCCCAGGGGACAGATTATAGAGCACAGACCCCTGCATCATGGAGCTGCTTGGGATGAACCTTGACAAAACCCACTGCATATTTCTCCAGACTTCCTTTGCAAAAGCACGTGTTCTTTTAGAAGGATGCAATTGGAAAGCAAGGAGCTTTTGTTCAACTTATCTTGAGCCTCAGTTAGATCGCACTCACACACAGGTCTGAGGGGCTCACTGCCTGGAGGTGACTGTAGTGTAGTGGTCATATCTTGAAGCTAGTGAATCTAGAGGGTGAGACTAATGTTCTGGGGATAATGCTTCAAATCCCATTGTTACAGCTAATATACTGAATTGATTCCCCCAAAAGAAATAAATCTGGAATTGGACGCCAGTTTCATGACCATGCAGCCTTTATTAATTGTTAAAAATCACATGACACGGGGTTATAGTTCAAAAGGTTTATTTGAAACTGCAAGCTTTCGGAGCCTCCCGCTCCTTCCTCAGGCTGCTAGGGTCAGGACAGTGCTTGTATCGCAGGATTTGAAATCTTGGAACTTGTATTTCAAAAATGAAAATGTACTCTGATGATCCCTTTTCTCTGGTGAGTTTGACCATTTGCCTTAACCCCACGTGGCGATAAAAAGATCACATTCTCAGAGATAAAAGGCACTGGAAATCAATGGGCCACCAATATAAATAGAAGCCATTGGCTTTGATCGGCATCTCATTGCAAGAATGTATATTCACCTCGGTAAGAACAAAAGCTAAAGCCACAGGTGGGAAAAACCTTTTGAGTGTAAATTTAAAATGTTCCCGCTGCCTGATTCGGAAGCTGACGTCTTTGCTTCCTGTTAAAATTTAGCAAAGAAAGGCAAGTTGCCAACAAGCAGACAAAACTTAATCAGAATCCTGAAGGAGGGTTACACCTGAAACGTTGACTTCTCCCCCTCCTGACGCTGCCCGGCTTGCTGTGTTCTTCCAGCCTCCTGCTTGTCTACTTTGGATTCCAGCATCTGCAGCTTTTTTTGTCTCTATCTAATAACTTAATCACTGACAGACTTCAACCAGTGAAAGAAAGAGGGAAGGGGAGGAATCTAACTAAAGAGATCAGATTGTTGTGGGCAAACAGGCTACAAAAGAGCTTCACTGCTGAACTTTGACAGAGAAACAATGGAACCTCTCTCTGCTTAACCTTGTTCCAGTTCAAGCTTACTTGCAAAACCACCTTCAGAAGATTGATTTAGGGAGTCATCACTACTGCTGAAATATTTCTGTAATTTCAAAGCCTTCACTTCAAATAACTCAACTGATATACAACAGGCCCACACCAAAACAAATACTTAACCTGACTCTGTGTAGCTTTTATGTTCATGTGGGAGAGGGACACAGCAAGGCAGGCAGCATCAGGAGTGAGAGGGACACAGCAAGGCAGGCAGCATCAGGAGGGAGAGGGACGCAGCAAGCCAGACAGCATCAGGTGGGAGAGGGACACAGCAAGGCAGGCAGCATCAGGTGGGAGAGGGACACAGCAAGGCAGGCAGCATCAGGTGGGAGAGGGACACAGCAAGGCAGGCAGCATCAGGTGGGAGAGGGACACAGCAAGGCAGGCAGCACCAGGAGGGAGAGGGACACAGCAAGGCAGGCAGCATCAGGAGGGAGAGGGACACAGCAAGGCAGGCAGCATCAGGAGGGAGAGGGACACAGCAAGGCAGGCAGCATCTGGAGGGAGAGGGACACAGCAAGGCAGGCAGCATCAGGTGGGAGAGGGACACAGCAAGGCAGGCAGCACCAGGAGGGAGAGGGACACAGCAAGGCAGGCAGCATCAGGAGGGAGAGGGACACAGCAAGGCAGGCAGCATCTGGAGGGAGAGGGACACAGCAAGGCAGGCAGCATCTGGAGGGAGAGGGACACAGCAAGGCAGGCAGCATCAGGAGGGAGAGGGACACAGCAAGGCAGGCAGCATCTGGAGGGAGAGGGACACAGCAAGGCAGGCAGCATCTGGAGGGAGAGGGACACAGCAAGGCAGGCAGCATCTGGAGGGAGAGGGACACAGCAAGGCAGGCAGCATCAGGAGGGAGAGGGACACAGCAAGGCAGACAGCATCAGGTGGGGGAGAATGTTTCGGGTGTAACCCTTCTTCAGGACCTGGAGTTGAGGGTAAAAGAAGCTGCAGATAAAGGGGAGATGGGGCAGTTTGGGTGGGAAGAGGGGTGGAATGGTGAAGTGGTGATAGATGAACACAGGTCGGGGGGTTGGGGGGTACAACCTGATTTGGTCGATGTGAAGAATGTATTGGGTCGGTTGCACTCTTGATGTACGCTTTGTGTATAAAGACCAACATGACATGGAACAGCGCAGTTACAGAAAGCCATACATCCCGAAGGGAGATGCTAGGACTTTGTGAGATGCATCTCTGTTGTATTGCTGATTTAATGTGGAATTCGCTACTTTATAGAGAGAAATAACTGCACACAGGCCAGAACCCTGTCATCAGATCACCCTTTATTTACATGGACACTGACCAGCCAGCTCAGAGGCAGCTCCTACATGCCTCAGTTGAGGGGGAGTGGTTGAGAAGGAGAGTCCTTCATGGTAACCTCAGCTGGTGTGGGAATCAAGCCCCTACAGTTGGCATTACATTGCTTTGTAAGCTGACCACAGAGCCAACTGAGCCAAACTGACCACCTGTAACCTAAAGAAGGGTGCAAGGACAATTCTGTGGTGGTTACATGACAACAAGGGCAGAATTGTCTGTTTTCTGTGTTATTGACTCTAACCTGACCTAAGTCAGGAGCTGGTGTGGGGTATCGTTGATGGTAAGAATTCAATGGTGCCTTTCATATTCCCAACACCCCTTTTGATTTGTCAGAATCTGAACTGACTGTCTTTAATATAGACAGTTGGATGGTTTGGGCCATTGCACATGCCCTACCATTCTGTATGATTGTAGCCTCTCTTTGAAAATGCCATATTCCCGCTTTCTCACCAATCCCCTTGATGACTTTAAAATCTAAAAGTATATCGACCTCTCTCTTGAATAGATGCTGTGGCTTGGCCTCCCCAGTGCTCTGTGGTAGGGAGCTCAACAAGTTGACTACTCTTTGAGTGAAGAACATTTTTCTTATCTCAGTCCCAACTGTAGGATCCCTACAGTGTGGAAACAGGCCGTTTGGCCCACTGAGTCCACACTGGCCCTCTGAAGGGCATCCCACACAGACCCACATCCCGATCTTGTAACTTGCATTTCCCATGGCTAACCCACCTGACCTGCACATCTTTGGACTGTGGGAGGAAACTGGAGCACCCGGAGGAAACTCACATAGACCCGCGGAGAACGTATAAATTCCCCACAGACCGAGGCTGGAATCGAATCTGGGTCCCTGGTGCTGTGAGGCAGCAGTGTCCGAGACTCCTCAAATGGAGTTACCTGCTCCCTGTATCTAGTCTGTCCATGCCTGTTAGACGTTTATATGTTTCAATCAGATTCCCACTCCCAGCTTTCAAAACCCTTGGGACCAGATTGTTTACATTTGATCAGCAAGACATGCTCTTAAATACCAGGAGCACATCAATGAGAGGAAGTGTGTGTTGGCACTAATTCCAAGTCTCCACAAAGAAGTGAATTACTGATACGCTAAAAGAGCATTAATTAGAGTTGAATGTGAGGAGACAGAGTGAGGGCGTGTAGCACGTAATAGCTAAATAATTGTGTGTGCATTTAGATTGTCAGGGGAGAAAAATGTCCTAAATTAATTTGTTCTGCTCCTGAGCAACGTTGCCGAGATGTTTTCAATTTGCTTGGGCAGTAAATGAGAAAGTGCAGCTCCCAGCTCCTCAGATGTGAATCTTAATTAAAGGTGACTACAATCTGTGGCCGAAAATCTATCCTGGCCAGCCACGGATCGCAGCAGGTAAAGGTTCGTTCAGATGGTGGAGCATTCAGTGGTCTCTGAGCCTGCCGCCCCTTCACAGAACCTGTCTTCGGATGATCCTGAAGAGCTTCTGTCGCAAGGCTCTGCTCAACAAATCGCTCAGGCCCACCAGCACTGTCAAACCACACCTGGAAGGGATCTCTCTAAGCTGAGAGGTGTTCGCTACCAATTTCTTTCCCTACTGGTTCACTTGCTATGTTAAATCGCTACAGGATGGGAGCGGGATGTTTGGACCCCCATTAACGAAAGGGCTCTGGGCTTCAGGTAATGAAAACCAATGCCGACGGCCATCCCACTGGCTCTCAGTTCAGCCTACTGCTCCCCCCAGGCGAAAGCAAGGTTGTGCATGAAAGATGAATTCTTTCTCCAGGGAGGCAGGGGGCCCAATGCTTTCCTGTTAGAAGCAGGTACATGGGAACATCACCATTTGCAGTTCTCCTCCAAGCCACTCCTGACTTGGAAATGCTTCAGCGTTCCTTTAATGTTGCTGGGTCAAAATCCTGGAAGATGGTCCCTTAGGGCATTGTGGGTCTACCTGCCGCGCGTGGACTGCAATGGTTCAAGAAGGAGGTTTCCAACACAAGTCAGCCAAGATAGCACTGTGAAGCACTTTGCATCAGCATGAACTATGAACACACTAAGGCCTGAGAGCAGACTCAAGGGTATAAACTGACTCCTGAAGACAGGATAAGATAATGATGCAGAATGGAAGATTTCTTCTCATTGCACATGAATGATATGTAACACAGAAGGTGCGTAGCACAGTGGCTCAGTGGTCGGCATTGCTGCCCCACAGTGCAGGGAACCCAGGCTTGATTCTTTCCTTGGGCGACTGTCTGTGTGGAGGTTGCACATTCTTCCCGTGTCTGTGTGTGTTTCCTCCCACAGTCCAGCAGTGTGCAGGTTAGGTGGATTGGCCATGCTAAATTGCCCACCTTGTCCAGAGATGTGCAGGCGAAGTGGATTAGCTAGGGGGAATGCAGGGTTATGAATGCAGGTTGATGATTTCCTGTATGAATGTCTAGGGACAGAGATGGGACAATGTACTAAAGAATTCCATTCAGGCAGTCTAAGACTGTGGATGTTTTGTTTTTACAAATGAGTTTTGTCTATTATTCCACAACTACTATACACAAAGGCACAGTACGACAGACCAATGTACAAAATCTTCTCATGACCAGCCTCTGGGGTGCCTCCAAAATGGATGATTTTCATAAAATGTAGAAATAGCATAAGAGTCCATTTGCCATGTAAAGACTCAACTAAGCCTGAGCAGTACTGCATCTTCAGCAGTTGTTCACCTGGACCTCTGCCTCATCTTTCACCTTTTATGTTTCAGCCTGCACATACACTACTTCCACCACTTTGCTCTCATATCGGCAAGGATCTCCCAACCTCGGAACTGAAAAGACTGAGGATGTTTGCATAAATACAAAATTAAACTGTGTCCCTGGTCAACCTGGGGGTAAGGTGAATTGACTACAACAGTATAGACCTAGGACAAGGATAGAGAAGGAGAAGGGTTGGACTGTCAAAGTAGTTGTGAGAAATTGATAGAAGGTGACTCATGGAAGCTGGAAGTTTCAGAACAGAAGACAATGTATCTCCTTATTAGCAGAGGCTCAGGAGAAGGTGACCAATGGTTTAAGAGCATTGGGTGGCAAAAGTCCTGGGCACTGTCTTGGGATGGAGGCTGTTTGAGGGCAACACCTGACTACAGCAAAACTGTCCATTGATGATGGGACAAGGGTGTCATGGCAGCTTGCTGCTAATCTGGACTTGTTGTGATTGACTGGATATTACCGCACGGTTCACAGAGATGAGGATGTCCCTCAGTGGGAGTTCTGAGACTCCACTTGCTCAGAAACCTTCCCTGGAGAGCTGCCTCCATTGGATAGCTCCCCTTGGTCACTATCTTATCAAAGATGCTGGCTGGTCTCTGGGCCCATTCCAATGGCTCACAGCTCTGGGAGACAGGGAGTCTGCTGAGACAGGTCATGGGCCACCCGGCTGAGTTAACAGGAGCATCACCTGAGGAAGGACAGTGGAACTCACACAGGCAAGGGAGGGAAGGTGTTAGGCTCTTTGCACTGAAGGGGGACCACCCTGACCCACTCTCATGGGTTGCCTGGCCTGGAGAATCTCAGCGTTTGGACAGACGGGGTGGGAGTTGTTTGTCTTGGAGCAGAGGAGACTGAGAGCGACATGATTGAGATGGATAAAACGATGAGGGGCATTGACAGAGTAGACAGGAAGGAACATTTCCCCTTGATGGACAGATCAATAACCACGGAGCATAGATTCAAGATCAGGGACTGAGGGTTTAGAGACGATGTAGGGGAAAATGTTCTTACCCAGAGGATGGTGTAACTCATTGCCTGTAAGGGTGGTAGAGGCAATAACCCCCATCACACTTGTGAAATATTTAGATGGGCACTTGTAACGCCAGAGTCAAAAAGGGTGGTGCTGGAAAAGCACAGCAGGTCAGGCAGCATCCGAGGAGCAGGAGAGACAATATTTCGGTCAGTCATAAGCTCTTCATCAGGAATCCTTGTGGAGAGAGGAGGAGAACTTCTTCAAGGTAGGCACCCTTGGAAGAGACTTTGCAGTAAGGTTATAATCAACTAGGAGAAAGTGAGGATTGAAGATGCTGGAGTCCTGCTCCTCGGATACTGCCTGACCGGCTGTGCTTTTCCAGCACTACACTTTTTGACTCTGATCTCTAGCAGCTGCAGTCCTCACCTTCTCCTAGGTGTAACGCCAGGGCATACAAGTTAACAGTCAAGTGCTGGAAAAGGGGATTAGAATCTTTAGGTATCTGTCTTGCACCTGCACAGATCCGATGGGCCGAAGGGTTGCTTTCTGTGTTGTTGACCTCTATTACTCCATGACAAATTGTTTGAGCTGAAGATGCAGCATTTCCTGACCATTGCCCCACCATAGGGCATGGTACCTCCAGCTACAATCACACCCACACCCCTCATGAGAGTGGGCCACATGGAACCGTCCTCCATCAGACTGGCCCCTTTCACAAAGGGACCACAAAATCCCAGCCCGAACAGCACTCCCCCCTCTTGATATAGGCAGCTGATCCAGCTCCTCCGACCCTGACCCTCCAGGACAGCTCCCTGTTGGTGGGAATATACTTGGGAGTCCTCAACATGACCTCCTCTCACTTTTCGAGTCACCCTACCTGAGGGTCAGTGAGAATTTCCCCACTGGGTTATCAAAGTAAGTCAGAGAGAGAATTATTTTCCAATTCATACAGATAAGAGAGAGGGCTGCATAGAGTCACAGAGTCATACAGCATGGCAACAGACCCTTCAGCCCAATTCACCCATGCTAGGTTTCCTAAACTGAACATGTCCCATTGTCCTGTATTTGGCTCCTATCCCTCTTAAACCTTTTCTATCCATTTAACTGTCTATATATCTTTTCGATGTTGTAATTGGACTCCCCTCTACCACTTCCTCTGGCAGCTCATTCCATATATTCACCATATCTGTGTGAAAATGTTGCCCCAAATCCCTTTTAAATCTTTCCCTTCTCACCTTAAACCAATACCCTCTAATTTTGGATTCCCCTAACTCGTGGAAAAGCCCTTGGCTATTCAACTTATCAATACCCCTCATGATTTATCAACTTCTATCAGGTCACCCCTCAACCTCCTTATACTCCAGGGAAAAGAGTCTCTCCAGCCTATCCAGCCTCCCTTTATAATTCAAAGACCTTCACGTCTTGGTAATATCCTTGCAAATCTCTTCTGCACTGTTTCACGTTTAGTAACAACCTTACTATTGCAGGGCAACCAGAATTGTATGCAGTGCTCCAAAGGTGGCCTTACCAATGTCCTGTATAGCAATAACATAATGCCCAACCCCTGCACTTAATGCTCTGATTGATCAAAGTAAGCATGCAAAGCACCTTCTTTACCACCCCGTCTACCTGTGACACCACTTTCAAGGAACTATATATCTGCATCCCTAGGTCTCTCTGTTCAACAACATTCCTTTATCATTAACTGTATAAGTCCTGCCCTGAGTTGTCTTACTAGAATGCAATACAGGGGCACAATCCTTTATTCGAAATGCTCTGGACCAACTGGTTTTTGGAACTCAGAATTTTTCGCATTTCAGAATAAGTGGCAGTTTGATGGTGAAATTTTTAGAAAATCTTACCGGAGGAGCAGACTCACTGAGTAAAACGGGCCTTTAGACAGAATTGAGGCCTGCCAGTGCTGTGCCACGCCCCCCTGCCCCACTTCCCCGGAACGTCGCATCTGAGTGATATGCACCGAGTGGGTGTGGAGTTGGTTTAACTGTTTGAATGCCAAACAACCTTGCTAATAAGAAACAAAATTCACAAAAAAACCTTCGGACTTTTGGAGCTTTTCAGATTTCGGATAAAGGGATGTCTATCTGTACCTCATATTTATCCAAATTAAACTTCATCTGTCATTCCTTCGGCCCTGTTGATCAAGATCCCGTTATACTCTTAGCTAACCTTTACTGTCCACCATACCATCAATTTTGGTGTCATCTGCAAACTTACTAACCATACTTCCTATATTCTCATTCAAACTATTTATATAAATATGAACAAATGTGAGGCCAACACCGAGCCTTGTGGCACATCACTGGTGACAAGCTTCCAATCCGAAAAACAACTCTCTACCACCACCCTCCGTCTCCTACTATTGAGTCAATTTTGTATCCAGTTGGCTGGCTCTCCCTGGATCCCATTTAATATAACCTCACTGTCCAGTCTACCAAGTGACACCTTGTTGCTGAAGTCCATGTACACAGTATCTACCATTCTGCCCTTATCAATATTTTGGTTACCTCTTCAAAAACTCAATCAAGTTTGTACGACATGATTTCCCACACACAACACCGTGTTAATGATCCCTAATCAGTTCTTGCCTTTTCAAATCCTATCTCTCAGAATCCCTGCCAACAACTTACCCACCATTGATGTCAAGCTCACTGGTCTATAGTTCTCTGGCTTTTCCTTGCAGTCTTTCTTTAGACAAGTGAGAATGTTCCACTCCTGATTTGTGCCTTGTAGATATTGGACAGGCTTTGGGGAGTCAGGAGGTGAGTTACTCACCGCAGTGTTCCTAGCCTTTGACCTGGTTTTGTAGTCACTGTGTTTATGTGCCGAGTCCAGGCGAGTTTCCGGTCAATGTTAACCCCAAGGATGTTGATAGTGGGGTATTCAGTGATGGTAACACCATTGAATGTCAAGGGGCAGTGGTTAAGTTGTCTCTTTATTGGTGATGGTCAGAGCCTGGAATTTGTGTGGTGTGAATATTACTTGCTGCTTGTCAGCCCAAGCCTTGATATTGTCCAGATCTTGTTGCACTTGAACATGGACTGCTTCAATATCTGAGGATTTGTGAATGATACTGAACATTGTCTAATCATCAGTGAACATCCCACTACTGCTCTTAGGATGAATGTTGGCCTCTAATGGCTCCCCATTACCTCTGAGTGACTGCTGCCTGACTTTAGCAGGTTGTAACAGACTTATTCATCACCATTGTACATGCTCCAGTTCTCTGTAAGTACATCTCTCATTGGGACAGCCTATTCTCCACAGCCTCTTGTACCTCACAGTTACTTCATACATCAACCCCTCATTAACCTATCCATTCTCATTACACTACAGACTGCTGTAAAATGGATACTGAGGTGGGGGAGAGAGACATGAATACTCATTCAAAATTAAGTATCGGTCTCAATGAATGAGAAACACGAGGAGAGAGAAAATAAATAAGCTGAAGAAAGCCCCTTCAAAGAGCTATGCTATCAGTAGGACTTGAGTACAGTGGGGAAGCTCCTGTGGGACTTCAATGTCCTTTCTTTGTTGTCGAAGCTAATGAAGAGGAATGTTCTGTGGGAAACTGGAATCAATTTTATTCCTCACTCTAAATCACTGGCTGGGAGATCCTGATGGCAGGGCAGCCATTATGTAAATATAATCTACTCAGCTCTCTCACTACAGAGTAAAAATAAATAGAAAGACTCGCATGGCCAGTGTAGACATCTCAAGGCCAATGAAATGCTTTTTGAAGTGTAATCATTGTTATAACGTAGGAAATGAGGCAGCAAGTGTGCAGTCAGCAAGCTCCCAGAAACCGGGAACATCCGAATGAAACAAACACAGAGCATGCTGGAGAATCTTGGCAGGTCCGGCAGCAGCTGGGCAGAGAGAAACAGAGTTAACACTTTGAGTTGTGTTGTGACTCTTATTCAGACTGTTCTCCTTCTATAATGGTGTGGCTACATTGGACCTTCCAGATGCCCACCGCTGGCATCATTAACACTTTCGGGTACTAAGTCTCCAAGAGACTATTTTGGAAAAAGATAAAGAGGAACTTGACAGAATGTTAGACAGAGGTGTTATATCAACCATCATAGAATCATATAATCCCTACAGTGCAGACAGAGGCCATTCGGTCTATTGAGTCTGACCCTCTGAAGAGCATCCCACCCAGATCATCCTGTAATCCCACATTTCCCATCGCTAATTCATATAGCCCGCACATCCCTGGACACCACAGGGCAATGTAGCATGGCCAATTCATCCGACCTGCACATCTTTGAACTGTGGGAGGAAACAGGAACAACTGGAGGAGACCCACGCAGATGCGGGGAGAATGTGCAAACTCCACCCAGACTGTCGCCCGAGGCTGGAATCGAACCTGGGTCCCTGGCAGTGCCATTTAGATGGTGTTCAGGGTTTGAGGCAGTTTCCAAGGTGAATGGTCACTCAGGCTCTGGGTCACCCTCACACAATGAAAAAAAATCCAAAGGGAAAGTAATCCTCTGTCCGTCTTCAGTGGATGGCAGCTGTTAAAACCCAACAGCGGGAACCTCTTCACGAAAGCTGAACCTTAATAATGGGTTTTCTAGCCCTTGACCAAGGGACAAGGCTGTTAAAAACAGCTATTATGATTTTGGTATGATTCGATTTTTAACTGTCTGGCCCTGCATAAATGGTCAGCTCTAGACTATATGCCAATGGAGCATGTCAAACATTCCTGAAGGGAGAAAAGGAATGATCTGGCTTATCAATGACATACATATCCATGGCACCGCAAGGCCAGAGCATGACCAGAGAATCCATGAAGTTCTGGAAGCATTACAGGAGGCAAGTCTCACCTCCAATGGAGAATGTCAGTTCAAATTAGGGGTTATGATGAGAAGGCAGGAGTATGGGGTTTAGAACTATATCAGCCATGGTCAAATAGCAGAGCAGGTTCAATGGGCTGAATGGCCTAATTTTGCTTCTATATCTTACAGTTTTGTGGTTGGGTGTTGTGGTGTGTATCGCTGAGGCTTTGTAGCTCAGGCTTTGTGCTACTACTACTGCCACTTACTCTCTGTGTTGGCTTGTCACATACCATTAAAAGTGAATAGGTTCTGTTGTCCTCCTGAGTTAGGATAGTTTGTCTCTTCTAAGACATTGTGTGCCTCTAGAGGGATTTTGAATCGCTTACTGCACAGTTAAATCCCCCTTGCACTGTAGTGCAGTTGACCTGGACAGTGGTGGCGGAGTAGGCAGTGTTTGGGGTCCTGAACCTGGGGATCATCCACTCCGGCTGCTTTTCTTTTCATATTTCACTTTTTAATTATCTTTTTACTTTTCACTTACCTTCTTGCGAAGAGCTTGATCGCAGTCGCATTGGCAAATGGGGGGATGGTGAGGTGTGCCCAACGCAGACTCATGGTGACTGCGGTGGAAGTGAGTTTGAGCCTGCTGTGGGACCTGGCAGAATTGATGGTGGCAACATTGGTGAGGTCAGCCCAGCCAGGATTTACGGCAGTGGTGTCTGTGGAGGTAAGGTGGTGCTGGAGAGTGACGACTCTTATTCCAAATGGCGCAAAATGAGACCCATTGTTTGGTGCTGGTGTTGGTCTCAGCATTGGGGTGGAGGAGCCTGGATCCAGAACTGTCAAGTTCTTCATTTTTCTGTCTTTATATTCTATGCTTTGGCTTATTTTTCTGTCTTTTAAAATGGTACCGGAGAATGGCAACACTAGACAGCACTTTTCACTGTATTTTGTAACAAACAACATGTGACCAAAATAAATCAAATCAAATAAATCACATAATGAATCTGACAAAGACTCAGCAAAGTTTCCAAAACATTTCTGTCTCTTAAGATTTCTGATTTCAAACTTCCGAAATATTAATTTTCCATTTATTTTGTGAGGACATTAGTTAAATTGCCCATGAATTCACAGGCAAACTGAACTACTGTGTTAACTCTTGCTCGTTCAAAACATTGTGAGTTCGCAGATTGAAGTAATCATCAAAGGCTTTTTCAACCTTTATCAAAAGTGTCTGGACTTTCTTTAATATTCTGGTGATGTATAATTTCATTCACTGTAGGATCCAGTGATTAAAGTAGAGGAATAATTTGTTTAGCCTCCGGGTTAGTGTTCAGTTGTGAAGCATTTCTGTATGTTAAGAATTGTTTTCACTAAGGTTTCTTGACTCGTGCTCCTGTGTTCTGTTTGATCAATAGCTAATATTAAATCTTTTGGAAGTATTATTTCTCCTTCTATTTCTTTTTAGGTTATTTTTATTTATATGCCTTTACAATTGTTTCAAATTGGTAGCATCTCAGTACTGTTGTTGGTCTTCAAAACTGCATTTTTACATTAACTCAAAGATGTTTAAATTCAGAACTTTATGTTTGAAACAAATACTTTATAATGTTCTTCTTTACAATTGGAGAGCAAGTAATATTGCATTGTATTGCTTTCTGCAAATTTCATTTATCACCTCTGTGCTCCTTCTCTGCAGCTGTGACATTGTATTCCTCACACTGTTCTATTACCCTAATGCACATTGTATGGAATGATTGCCTGTAGTGCATGCAAAACAAGATTTTCACTGTACCTAGGTACATGTGACAATAATAAATCAAGTCAAATCAAATCAAATATTTATTAAATGGCAATACTGCATCTCTATACCACATGTTGGGGTTTTTCCTACATTTTCAATGATCAGATTCATTTCAAGAGGGATGTACTGAGTTGGGATGTACTGCTGAAGATATATAAGTTTCTGTGTTCAGACCACATTTGGAATTTTGTGACAAAAACAGAAGTTACTGGAAAAGCTCAGCAGGTCTGGCAGCATCTGTGAAGAGAAGTCAAAGTTAATATTTCAGGTCCAGTGACCCTTCCTCAGAACACAGCTCTGAAACTGGAACTTCTGCTTTTGTTTCTGATTTACAGCATCTGCAGTTCTTTCGGTTTTTATTTGGAATATTGTGAGCAATTTTGGGCCCTATATCTAAGGAAGGATATTCTTTCTTCATTTTGCCCCCAAGTTGAAGCATTTCCACATTTTCCCTGTTAAGGTGGATGTTTCCCCACATGGCACACCTTCTTGCACTGTTTTTAAAATTCTTTGGCTGCAGCTTTTATAAATGGTCATGCTGAAATCATAGCTTAAAGTCCCACTCTCCTAAAGTTCTTAAAATTGTGCAAACTTTCTTCTTCTGGTGAACTCACCCTTTGAATCTCATAAATTTTGCCTTAATTAAAGTCTGTGGCCTTTTCACTAATCTGACCCTGATATAAATGATTTTTCTGGCCCTTATTTTGTATCTTGCAGCTGTGCCCCATGGAGCCTATTTACAGTGGCAGGATAGCAATAGGTACAATTAACGGTAATTACTCAGGCATAATTACAACTATCAGGAGCCAGGTATGTCATGGCTGCCTTCATCAGTAAGACTAAACTTCCTCCACCTAAGGTCTGTGTGACAACATCAGATTGAATAGAGCTCAATATAGCTTAAGGTTAACTCCTTCACAACCATTATGTTATACAACAGTGGCAACAGGCATGTGTTCACCAAGACTTATTCATGCCCAGGAATATGTGAAAAGAAAACCAAACTCTTGGCTGATTGAAATAGAACAACATTATGCAGCCTCAGAGAATAAAAGGCTGGCAATAATATGGACTTGTGAGAAATTTGCTGATTATTAGACAGAATTACAATTTCAAATAAAGCAGACCCTAGGTTGTTGCTCACAGCTCTGGTTTTCAAAGTGATTGTCAAAATGCCTTCATGTGTACAACATTTCAGACTCAGAATGATGTTTTGTCTTATACAAGTGTCTGAATGCCAGGCAGAATTCACATCACAGACTATCTAGGACTATGGCTGATCCAGGTTGGGGTTGGGGGAGTCCAGAACTAGAGGGCATAGATTTAGGGTGAGAAGGGAAAGATTTAAAAGGGATTTAAGGGGCAACATTTTAATGCAAAGGGTGGTGTGTGTATGGAATGAGTTGCCAGAGGAAGTGGTGGAGGCTTGTACAATTACAACATTTAAAAAGCATCTGGATGGGTATAGGCATAGGGAGAGTTTACAGGGATGTGGGCCAAGTGCTGGCAAATGGGAATGGATTAGGTTAGGATATCTGGTCGGCATGGGCGAGTTGGACCAAAGAGTCTGTTTCTGTGCTGTACATCTCTGTGACTCTGTGATTCTAAGTGATTCAAGACTTGATGCATATCTTAGAGGTAAAACATTGTCATGGCCATAACTGACTCAGGATCAGCTTCTGCAAAAAAACAACAAACTCCAAGAAAGCAGAAAAGCACAAAAGGAAGTTGTGCTTTGTAGCTAGATTTTGTAGCCAAGAGATCTGGTCAAGAAGATTGTGTGATAAAGGTCTCCGAGTTATTATTTTTTAGAGTTTGGATTTTGAAATGGTAGCACATGAGTGTTGGATACTTTCATAAAGGTTCATTTAACATAAAAGTCAATCAGTTGTTCTGGAACATTGAACTCACATAGTAAGTGTCAGAGAGCAGGATTAAATCCATGTTGAGGGCAGCACGGTGGCTCAGTGGTTAGTGCTGTTGCCTCACAGTTGTAGGGATCTGGGTTCAATTCCAGCCTCGGGTGACTGTCTGTGTGGAGTGTGCACATTCTCCCTGTGTCTATGTAAGTTTTCTGTGGGTGTTCTGGTTTCCTCCCACAATCCAAAGACTTGCAGGTTAGGTGAATTGACCGTGCTAAATTGCCTGTAGTGTTCAGGAATATGTAGGTTAGGGGAAATGTACGGGAATGGGTCTAGGTTGGATACTCTTTGGAGGGTCAGTGTGGATTTGTTGGACCAAGTGGCCTGTTTCCATACTGTAAGGATTCTAAAATATTATCGGTCATTAGGTTGTTTTTGGTTTGAGATACAAAAGGATTAATTTTGGATTAGGAAACCCAGAGACTGGGAGGTTTTTGAGCAGTTTTGAAGAAGACCTGTCTGGGGTCAGAAGAACAATATAGTTTCGCTCCAAGGAAGAAGCTTTGGCCAGTTGAGGGAATAGGACCCCTTTGAACAAGATTGGTTTATGCAACTCAAGAAGACTTCCCAGTTCCTAGAAAAGATCTAGCGAGAATCAACTGAGTTGAACGTAAAGATTTGAGATAGAAAGGTAATCCCTCTGGGTTTGACACCGTAAAGTGATGAGGTTGGAGAATAGATGAAACTTTGTTTTGCAGTGTGCTTTAAGAATTTTAGAAATGTGTTCTATATTTAGATAGCTTTCTTTATTTTATGTTTTTTTCCTTTTTGTTGTTTCACTCTCAAAGAAACTTTTGTGCACTTATATTTCAGGGAACGCCGACCATTTAAATAAAAGAAAACATCTAACAAGCCAGTTTTTATTCTGGGATCTGGCTTGTCCACTAGTGAATTGAAATAAACAGGTCTAATGCAAGTGCCATGAACAGAGGGAACACCTAATAATTGGACACGATCTGATCAGAGATTGGTCACACACAGTCTCCTGATATAAAGTTTTATTTTCTGGCCGTTTCACTGTTCATTGTAACTATGCCTCATGGAGCCTTCTCAATGGTTATGATGTTTGTTCTGAATGATCTCTTTTATAGTCACTTGCTTTTCCATTCTGGTATTTCCACCAATTTTATCCCTCAGGATATTCAAATGAACTCCCAAAGCCTTCTTACATGACTTGCTAAAGTGCCTGTTCTTATGTATATGTAGCTGCTTTTCTCTGTTCCTTCCTAGTTCACATTCTTCGCACTGTGCCTCTTAACAGTTTCCTGGTGAAAGTTTGTCTTTGGAATGCTTGGTTTGCCCTGCTGTCGTAATTGCTGTCTCTGATGGTAATTGTCTTTCAGTTGCTAACCTTAATGTGGCAATTTCACCTTTTTTCCAAAAATCCTTGCCTTGGTTCTTATGGAATTTTCTTTTTGTGATCAGGGTCTCGATAGACTTTGAATCTGCACCATTGCTGCCACGTGTTATTAGCCCTGACTAGTATTGCCAATACCTTGCAGTATTTGCTACCTCTGTCAATATGTGGCTTGGGGTAAGGATTGGTTGAGATAGTGTGCTGTCACAAATCTTCATGTTCCTGTACTGTGTTTGATCTAATGATCAGAGAATACATTAATATTACCTTAGAATATATCAAGTGATGGATTTACTTAAAAGTGAAAAATAAAGGAATTTTGCAGAAACCTACTGGAGTTAGACTTTATTCACTCTTTGACAGAAGGGAACTATTGCATGACAGAACAGGCCAGATGGAGAGACATCCACAATTTGTTCAAAAGTGGAAACAAACCCCAAGTAACTTGCAAGTAAGAGTACTACCAACTGAGGCACAGATCTAGTTATTAATATGCTATGTTACGATAAAGGTCTATTAACAATGTGAAATGCTACAGAATAAAAACTGATCATGAAAGACTTTTAATTGTTTACTAGAAATCATCGCTGCAGAGAATGATGAATCATGAATTTAGAGAGTCATTGTGGTTCTATAACATTTCAACATGGCTGCACAATATCACAACTGGAATTCTTCAATGAATATGTGTCTGAAGGTTTGAAACATAACCTTTAGTTTAATTACCAATTAGAAAGCAGCCATAAGAGACAACATTCTGGAAATAATGACAGGCTATGTCATCTGTGACAAAAGCTTCATGTAATAAATAGTGATGTCTCCCAGAGTGAATGAAACTAGTGTATCTTTGAACCAGATCTGTTCAGAAAGTGGAAGCTGACATTTAATTAGCTGTGGAACATATAAACCATTCCATGGTTTGCATAGTGCTGTCAGTGAGCCTGTCTGTGTCATTGTAATTTGTTCAGTGCAACACTCTTACAGTCAATGCCCAGTTCTGACCTCTCACTGCAGTTTGGACTGTGGGAAGGAGGTGGTAAACTCACTTACTATTTGTCCTGCTGGAACAACTCATACAGACCCATTTGGAAGCATCAAACACTTTTTTGCTAGATTCTGACAAATTTAAAATGGCAGAAGCCTTGACAAGAGTCATTTGGCTGGAAACTTCCTTTAAGTGCATGTTCTCCACCACAATTTCGATCAGAATGGCATTTTAGACAGTGCAGCACTCCCCCAGTGCTGTCCCTCTAACAGTGTAGCACTCTCTTAGTGCTGTCCCTCTAATAGTGCAGCAGTCTCTCAGTATTGACCCTCTGACATTGTGGCACTCTGTCAGTACTGCCTCTTTGACAGTGCCGTGCTCCCACAGTAAACACCCTCTGACAGTGCTGCACTCCCTCAGTATTGCCTCATTGACAGTGCAGTGCTCCCTCAACGCTGATCCTCTGACAGTGTAGCACTCCCTCTGTGCAGTTCCTTTGACAGTACAGGGGTCTCCCAGTAATGACTGTCTGACAGTGCAGCATTCCCTCAGTACTGACCCTCCAACACTACAGCACACTCTCAGTATCATCCCTCTGACAGTGTTGCATTCCCTCAGGACTGACTCTCTCCGACAGTGTAGCACTCCCTCAGCATTGACTCTCTGACAACGTAGAACTCTTTCTGTGTTGTCCCTCTGACAGTAGAGCTCTCCCACAGTATTAGGCTGGAGTATCAACTTTGATTATATGTTCAAGTCTTTGACATGGGGCTTGGATATTCAGGCTCAGGGTCGAGAGAACTAAACTGAGCCACAGCTGGAAAACTGCTTCTTTTAATTTTTCACAAAGTCAGCAGGAAGATTGTTAACCTTGTGCTGCACAGCATTGCCTCAGCTCTGCTCCTGCCTAATCCTGCAAAGGTTTATGCTGACCCTTGTCCCTCACCTCATTTCCTAAGCCTACCCAGTGATTCCGCAGAGAAGCACTCACAGGATAACACTTCTAGAAACTGGAAGATGAAGGAAGGGAAGAGAGTGGCGTTGGAGCTGAGCTGAGCAGACAGTAGAACTCCAGGAGCTCAGTGTCTGGGTTGCTGGGTTATGGTGCAGACTGACACAAACAGAGCAGGTTTGATTTCTGGAATGACTGAGGTCACCACTGTCTCAAGCTTTCCCCTTTCCTGGGGTGAATCTCACCACCTGATGACGAGCTTACACCCGAAACATCCACTCTCCTGCTCCTCGGATGCTGCCTGACCGGCTGTGCTTTTCCAGCACCACACGTTTTGACTCTGTCTCCAGCATCTGCAATCCTCACTCCCCCCCAGGAATCTTACCTCAAGTCATCTCTCTCTATAATAAGAGAGATGGGATTACAGAGTCTTAATGTTTATAACTTCACTCTTTGTCCCTACTCCATCTGGAAAGATGCAGTCTACATGCTTCTGAATGAACATTAATGGTTCTTATTTATGTAACTATTTACAAGACATGGTGAGAGATCATGAGCCGCTGATACCTTACAGACTCTGGTTCCAAATCCACGTATACCGACTACACTATGACTCATCCTTGTCATGCATGGTCAGCGGCTCTTCTTGTTAAAATGGTCAAATTAACCCTTGACTCTCCATCCCACCCACTTTATTCCATTCTTATTGCACTGAAAGGAGATCTGGGCCTTTATCCAACTCTGTACCCCACTGCCTCTTCTGAAGGTTTTCAAACAAGGGACACTGGACTGTGATCACAGCCTTCATTTGCAAGCTTCCTGGTTAATGTGCTCCAGTTCCCCCTGGATAGGATGGTGGTTTTGCTTCATCTACATTTGGGCATGGAGTGTCTGGTTGGAACGCTGGTGAGTCAGGAGGTTCCACCCCATGTCCTTGAGCAGCAAGTAAATTATGGCCATTAGCTCTACTCCCAATTGTGCAATTGGGATTGGGACTGAAATCCATGCCAGAATTACTATGGTGCAGAATGAGGCCATGTCTGTGCCAACTTTCTGAATACTTTGGCTACATACTATTCTTTTGCCAACTTCCCCATGATACTGTACGTTGCTTCTATTTATACAACCACCCAATCCCCGTAAGTGCCTGAAATGAACCCGCCTCCACATTTTTGCAGGCAATGCACTCCATACCTTGTATTTTGTTTTTCAGCAAAACGTTTGAAAACTGTGACCTGCTGTTCTCAATCCTTTTACAAGCAGGAACAGTTCCTCACCATCAGAATCCTCATGATTTTAAAAACATCTATCAAATCCCTTCCAACCTTTGTCGGCTCCAAGGAAACCAACCCCAATTTCTCCAATTTATCCTCATAATTAAAGTATCGCTTTTCCTGAACCATCCTTGGAAACATTTTGTGCACTCTATCCAAAATGTTCACATCTTGCCAAATGTATGCCGCTCAGAACTGTTCAGTATACTCCAACCAGTGACTTGTATAAGCTCCATATAGCTTCCTTGCTCTTGTACTGAGTCCCGTTATCAATGTAGTATACAATACTGCATGCTGTATTCACTGCTCTCCCTCTTTCCTCCCTGTCTTTTACATTGTCACTACCCCAGTCTATATCAGGGTGATATAATTTACACTTATCTGTAATTTCCTTCCAGACTAGTTCTTATACATCTGACCCACTTTGAGGCATTTGTACACAAATGGTCATTGTATACAGAAGGATACTGCCTCTTTCCTTGATTGGGTCTAATGTCTTAATTAGTTTACAGTGATAAAGGATCAACCATAAGTGAGTCTTAACAAGAAGAGGATTCAGTCTTAAACAAGTTTCAACTCTTATAAGACCCCAAGGCGTTTTGCTTTATTTTTATCCAAGCCAGTACAATATCATGAGATTGGCTAGAGTCTTGATCTTTAACTCTTTCAGACCTCCCATTGTCTAAAGATGTGCAGGTTAGGTGAATTGGCCATGCTAAATTGCCCGTAGTGTTATGTGCATTAGTCAGGGATGAATGTAGGGGAATGGGTCTGGGTGAGTTGCTCTTTGGAGGGTCGGTGTGGACTTGTTGGGCCGAAGGGCCTGCTTCCACACTGTAGGGAACCTAATCTAATCTAAACTGTTTCCTGATACAGTACAATAGTTTGGGAGAAATCAGGTTCAATCCCAGTCACTCCAACAGGGGAGAATTAAGAAAGCTCTAGGTGAGCTGGCAGGTCGCTATCTGTTGTTGGTGAGGTTTTGGGCCTGTATACCTTCTATCAGATCTGAAGGTAAAGCATTGCAGATAATGTAACATCAAAAGCCTCATTTTGTTGATGAATTGTCACCAACGTGAAATGATAATTCTATTTCCCTCTCCACAGATCCTGGCAGAGTTTCTGACTATCTTTCTGACATTGAATACAGTCCTCTATATATTGTGCGCCTGTTCAATCTCTTCCCATCCTTGGTTCTTCACACACTTTATCTCCCTCTTACCGAATGAAACAGCCAGATTATCTATTAACCTTGAAGTCCGAATAAACATACACATCAAATTAGTAACTCATCCCTTCTCTCCATAGGTCCTTACTTATCTGCTACATGGTTCCATAATTTTCTACATTGTTCTCATTATACCCCTTGTGAAGAATTAAAACACCCAGCAATCTTCAAATGTTGCAAGTTTCCAAAATGTGCAAAGAGACATGCATCATTCAGATTTTTCAATCGAGGCTTGTTCCCTGTACTGCATCTTAATGGTTGTCTCCTTGAGCATGAACCTTTTGTTCTGAATCTTTTTTTTTATTGAGCAAAGGTCTGCATGAAGCAGAAGGTGATAAAAGAGTTGACTGATTCAAAGTGGGCTATTCTGGAATGAGTTTTCAACGTGTTGTTTTCTGCTCTGCTTGACAGTTATTTATCTATGCACTTCCCTCCAACCACTCAGTAAATTACTGATGTATTCTGACACATATCTCAAATTGAAATCCTTCTGGTGAGAAAGCAAGATATATAAGAAGGCGGGATATACAACTACTTAATATCACGGCAATATTGTTATGACCAGTTTAGAGTGGGGTGAACTGATTCCTTTCCTGTTTCAATCCTCCACTAAGTTCAAGAAACATTGGTATAAACAGGGAGGTAATATTTCCTATGATATATTTGTATGTAATACTGTACACAGCTTAGTGTTAGAAATTTGTCAGCCAGGTCCCTTATGTAACAAATAAAGAACAGTTTATTGCAAGTAAAACTTGTTTAAGAAAATCTCTAAAGATTATTAATAAAAGATTTAAATTCCTCCAGGTCTGGGAAAGAAATAGATACATAAATTCTGCATTGTGTGCCTTAAATGTACTTTGGCTAAGTAACAGCTAAATTCAGTAAAAAAGATGGTCTAACTATTGCTCTGGAGAGGAATAGATGATAAGTTATCATCTCCAACATGTCACTCAGCATACATGTTGGAGGCACTGGGGTGTTTTCCAAATTGGTCCTGGCTTGCTGAAGCTGCTTTTCTAAAGATAGTGGTGTCAACTTTTGAATTCTCCTTTTGGAGAATTCACAATCTCCAATTCTGGTGATGAGGTTTACCAGTGGGATTACAATTCATAAACTTTGGTGAGAGGGATTTGAGAGAAAAGAGGAAGAGGGGCAAGTTGTCTCGCTGACTGATTGCATTTGAACCCAATATCCTTCCTCACCCCAACCCTGTCATGGACCCTGTCTCTGAGATTGTTGATTATTGTTGCAAACTTGGTGTCTCCATCCAAGCATCTTGATCTTTGCAAATGGAAACTGAATGGAATCTTATAGGTGTCTGAGCAATGTGGACTATCACAAGATCTGTGACACAACTGGGTGAGGAGTCTAATAAGGTCTGTCTCCACAGTGAGGGCACTGTGTCCCATCTTTCATGTTGTTGCCAAGTGCTGTAGGAGACCTTCTCACTTTTGGTGAGTTGTCAATTAAAGGAGATGATAACTTATTAAATGCCTTACACATGACTCAACTTGGCCTAACTTGGCTCTTCTTAACTTATCAAACCTACCCAAATAAGCCACTCATTGAGAAATCTTGACATGGAAAACTGAGCGAGTACATGGTGCCTTCAGCATGTTGTGAGGAGCCACCATGTTGTTTACCACCAACAGCATCTCAGGGTACCATTTATGGGCACCAGCCACCTAGACCTCTCATCTATAGATGTTGGTGTCTGACACTTGCCAGTCCCTCATTACCATCATGGCACCTCGCCAACGCATTTGGAGCTCACTCAATAAATACAGACTTGACAATGTAGGATGAAGGGCATATGCCTGAAACATCAACTCTCTTGCCCCTCGGATGCCGCCTGATCTGCTTTGTTTTTCCAGTGCTACACCTTTCGACTCTGATCTCCAGCATCTGCAGTCCTCACTTTCTTCTTGACACTGCAGGGCACCAGCAACTGGCATTGAAAAGGTGCAATCTCAGCCAGCCTAGGGATTGGACTAGTCTGTATCTCAGGTCTCACTCACTTGCTCTTTTAGTACGCTGTCTTAGTGCCTATCTACTTTGCCTTGCAATGCATGTTACTGCGTTGATGCTTTCGTCAGCACCAAACGCTCTCAGCACTGTTGTAGTGGTGTGCTCTGTCACACGGGGACACAGATAGGCAGTTTATCAGCAGTGTCCATGCCTTCTGAATGAATAAAGGTAATATAAATTGCATGGATCAAGTGTCCAGTGTAGTATCCCTTACCAATTTGAAGATAATGAAGCCTTCAGATGCTGGAAAGTCAGAGTCGATAAAGTGTGGAACTGGAGAAAGCACATAGGTCAAGCAACATCAGAGGAGCAGGAGAGTCAAAATTTCCAGTTGGGTCTGGATGAAAGCACCCAACATGAAAGATTGACACTCCTGCTCCTCTGATGCTGCTTGACCTGCTGTGCTTTCTCCAGCTCCACACTTTCTTGATAGTGCCTCTTACCAGGTGAGTTGTGTGTGTATAACAACCTGTCATTGTACAGGACAAACCATTCTGTTGGCTGCAGCTGGGGACTAAAACCGAACCTGGGAATCCTTCCACTGTTCTGTACTGTTCTCCATGAGAAGGGTACATCTGATGAAGAAGCATCAGTTTAAACTGTCTGTCCGAGCAGTCATATATAAGGATCACAATGCATTATCATTTAAATAAATGTGCATATATTCAAAATCTATTATTTCAGCACTTATTACTTGACTCACATTGCTCCATAGGTAATATATTACTGATGAAACTTATGAACTTTGGAACTTAAGATACTCTGAATGGTTGAGTCAGATTATTCTACCCTGGATGTTCCATGTTGTTTCTGTGCTGTATACCTCTCAGACTCTATGAGGCAGTGCTCTTTCTGCTAACTAGGTGTTAACTCACTCAAACTACCTGGAATTAGTAAGTTGGCTCATGAGGGATGGTTTGACAGGCTAGACCTGCTTCCTCTGGCGTATGGAAGAGGTTAGAGTCATAGAGTCCGACAGCACGGAGATAGACCCTTTGGCCCAAACTGATCCGTGCTGACCAAAATGGGAGAAAGTGAGGACTGCAGATGCTGGAGATCACAGTCAAAAAGTGTGGTGCTGAAAAAGCACAGCAGGTCAGGCAGCATCCGAGGAGCAGGAGAGTCGATGTTTTGAGCATAAGCCCTTCATCAGGAATGCCAAAATGTCCATTCACACTAACCCCATTTCCCTGCACTTGGCCTATACCCTTCTAAACAGTTCCTGTCCATGTATGTATCCAAATGCCTTTTAAGTGTTATAAATAAAGTTGCTTGAAACATATAAGATTCTGAAGAGTCTTGACCAGCTGGTTGTAGAGAGGATGTTTCCTCTTGTGAGAGAATCTAGAACCAGAGGGATGCTTTTTAAAAAAAGAGGTTTGCTTGTTTATGACAGAGATGAAGAGAAATGCTTTCTGACAGAGAATCATGAGTCTTTGCAACTCCTTTCCTGAAATGGTGATGGATGCAGAGTCTTTGAACATTTATAAGGCAGAAGTAGGTAGATCCTTGTTAAGCAAAAGGGTGAACAGTTATCAGCGGGTCGAGCAGAATGCAGATTTGAGGTTACAGGCGGATCAGCCAAGATCTCATGCATGTGCTGGCTCAGGGGACAGAATGACCTACTCCAGCTCCTCGTTCATATATTCATGTGTTCATATGAACGTTGGAAGGGAGAACAAAAGAACAGAGTGCTATCTAAATGGAGAGAAACTGCAGGAAGCTGCAATACAAAGGGACTTGGGGTAACTTGCGCACAAAACACAGAAAGCTAGTGCACAGGTGCAGCAGGTAATCAGGAAGGCTAATGGAATGTTGGCCCTTATTTCAAGGTGGTTGGCATATAAGAGTAGGGAGATCTTGGTGTATTTGTATAAAGTGCAGGTGAGACCACACCTGTTGTACTGAGAGCAGTTTGGGTCCCGTTATTTAACGAAAGATATCATTTCATTGGAGGCAGTTCAGTGAAGGTTCACTTGGATGTTGGAGGGATTGTCTTATGAACAAAGGCTAAACAGGTTGAGACTCTACTGTCTGGAGTTTAGAAGCATGAGACGTGATCTCATTGGAACACTGAGGATTTTTCAGGGACTTGACAGGGTAAATACTGAGAGGATGATTCCCCTCCTGGGAGAGTCCAGGACCAGAAGATATAGTCTTGAATAAAGGGGCACTAATTTAAAACTGAAATGAGGAGGAATTTCTTCACTCAGGAGGTTCTGAATCTTTAGAATCTCTTGGGATAGAAAGCATTAGCTTCTTGATCATTTGGGGAATCGAAGGTTATGGGGAAAGGCCAGGAAAGTGGACATGAGGAATATCAGATCAACTATGATCCTACTGAAAGGTGGACCAGGCTCAAGGGGCTGAATGGCATCCTCCTGTCCCTAATTCTTACAGTTTCATGGTCTTACATCACCTAGTGGATTGAGAAGCAGCAGCCAGATTGAATATCACTGGATACATTTTCACTTTCCTATCACAGTCAAACTGCACTTAATTCTGGGAATGTGCATTGGCAATTTGGGCCTGTCCTTCTGCCTCAAATAATCTAATACCATTTGTTTTTTTATGGAAAATTATGAGAAGCACAAGCCATCAACTTCAATTCCAGTCAGATTTCTCTGTGGGAATGTTTATTTTCAGAATAAGAGGATTAAGAGAAAATACCTTGTCCCTGAGATCACACAGCCAACCTGCTGATTAAATGGGATAAATTGTTCGTTGGCGTTCTATTGATTTTTGCGTTTGCTTCACTGCTTTAGAGAGACCAAGGGGAATCTCGGGGAGCTTTTCTTGGTTTTGGCTGATGATGTTTTATCTCTGGTGGGAGGAGATGTAGCAGCACAGAATGGCAAATGTTGAGTTTGTTTAAATGCAAAACTAGATGGGAGGATTCATTTTCACATCTTTTCCTTTGTTTATTCAGGGAAATCATACATTTAGGTGTCAATTAATTCTATGAATTGTGTTAGAAGCAGAGAGAACACAAAGCTGGCAATATTAATGGCTCTTGTGTACTGTGAATATATTTTGGTCACTGTACACAGCTCATTAATGTCCATCTATACACTCGATGGCATATTCCAGGCGTATTTATCAAACTGAGTACTGAGTGAGGAACATATGTGGTGACAGCCCCAATTTAAACCATTCAGAATGTCTTTGCAAACTTTCCGAGACACACTGAAACCAGGAGGAGGAGTAGGCCATTCAGCCCTTTGAGCCTGCTCTGCCATTCAATATGATCATGATATGAACTGTGCCTAACTCCTTCCTGAAACCATTCAATGTTTTGGCCTCAATTGTTTGCTGTGGCAGAGAATTCACACAGGCTCACCACTCTCTGGATGAGGACATTTCTCCTCACCCTCAGTCCTAAATGGCCAACTCCATGTCCTTACACGATGACCAATGTTTTCTATGAGTTGTGTGGTTGCGTGTGTCTAATAGGGCTCCGTGCATGGTGATTGGCGTTGGCACACTGACTCCAGCATTGAATTCTGGTTCCAAGCGTTGTTGCCCGTCGGTGTCTGCAAGCTGATAGGAAAATAAGAGGGAACTCCTCCTGTGACCCCTGGTCTGGTCTTTCTCCTCATCAGAAACACCCTTCCTGTATTTGTCCTATGACATCCTGTTAGAATTTGAGAGGCTTCTACAAAAAAAGAGTTCCAAACGCCAATAGCTCTAATCAATCCAATCTCTCTCCATGTGTTAAACCTGACATTCCAGGAATTAGTCTGGCAAACATTTGCTGTACTCTTTCCATCGTTAGAAAACCCTTCCTCAGATAAGATCAAAATAGCACATAATACTCCAGGTGTGGTCTCACCAACATCCTATAAAATTGTAGCAAGACATCCCTGATCCTGTACTGAAACCCTCTCCCTCCAAAGACCAACACACCATTTGCCTTCTTCACTGTCTGCTGTACCTACATGTTTATGCCCAGCAACTGGTGTATGAGCATACCCAGATTCCACCACACCTCGCCCTTTACCAATCTATCACCATTCAGGTAGCAAGCTGTCTTAAAAACCAAAAGAACTGCAGATGCGTGAAATCAGAAACAAAAACTGAAATTGCTGGAAAAACTCAGCAGGTCTAGTAGCATCTGTGGAGAGAAATCAGAGTTAATGGTTTGGTTAGAGTGACATTTCCTGATGGTAAGTAGGAAATATTTGTTTTTAATGCAAAAGATAGGATGGGGGAGGGGGTCAAGGAGTAAACAATAGGTGGAGATACAGTTCAAAGAGAGAAAAGAGTTGGACAGACAAAAGGAGTGAATAATGGTCAACCTGAGAGAATAAATGAGGACTGTCAGTAGCTGACAGTGCATTGCGTGTAATAGCAGACCATGTGATAACAAGCTGAAAATGTGTTGCTGGAACAGCGCAGCAGGTCAGGCAGCATCCAGGGAACAGGAGAATCGACGTTTCGGGCATAAGCCCCTTCTTCAGGAAACATCCATGTGATAACAAGGCCTGGTGTGTGGGCGGTTTGGGTAAGGACATGGGAGAAGGTGCCTCAAGCCCTAAAATAGTTGACCTCAGTATTGAGTCCAGAAGGCTGTAGAGTTCCCAAGTGGAAAATGAAATTATGCTCTTCCCACGTACACTGAGCTTCACTGGAGCACTGCAGTAAGCCTGAGACAGAGAGATTGGCCAAGGGAATAGGGTGGGGTGTTGAACTGGCAGGCAACTGGAAAGATAATCAGTCTCCTTGTTTTTGTTGCCAAAGTGGATAACCTCACATTTATCCGCATTATACTGTATCTGCCCTGCATTTGCACTTTCTTATTCACGCTGAAATACCTGTGCATACTCTTCACAGTTTGTTCCCTCATCTATGCTTATGAATTTCATAATACTTTTCAATGCTGTCAAGTTGTGTAATACTTTTTATACTGCAATCTTTTAAAATTTAAGATGCAAGTCAAAAACATGTCTTTCATTCTGGCCAATCTGTGTCGGTGTTCATTGCCTTACCTGAACAAATCATTTTAATCATGTTTACCTGATCTGTTTCCACACTTTGGTACGGAAGTAATCATTGAGTTTGAAACCCAGTTAGACTCAGTCCAATAAAACAATAGGCTGATGTAAAGGTGGAAAAGTAACAAGATGTAATATTGTTGTAATGGACCCTTTTTATTTACTATCTTGTCAAACCTCTTGCTGAAGACCAATGGATTTAACCTTCAGCCTTGTCCTTTCATTTAGACAATCAATCTTCTGGCAAAACAGCTTGTCTGTACATCCACATTGCTTAATGATAGCTCTGACACACTGTGGCATGGAATTGATCCCTGTACAGGAAATATTATCCACTGAGCAAAACTCAATCAATGGATTTCTGTTGATTACTTTTCTTAATGTTTTCACTGCAAGGTACCTCACTTGTTAATCAATTCCAGAAAAAATTAACTCTGGAGCATTAAGTCAAAGCTTCTCTCTCAGTAATTTTGAAAGTTGTAAGTGTGACCATGAAGAGTAGGCCCAGTCTGTCAGTGTCATTGCACTGAGCATTCTGCAGATGCAGTTCACACAATCAATCAGTTATTGTACTTTACTGAGAAGCTGTAAAAGAAATGGACTCACGCTTATACCTTTCAAATCCCAATGACAGCCCAAAGCATTTTACAGTCAATTACGTAACTTTGGAAGTGCAGCCACTGTTTTAATGTTGGAGACCTGGGCTGACATTTTGAGCACAGCAAGAACTCAGAAATTGAAATGAGGACCACAGGATTATCTTGTTGGACAAATGATAAACATTGACCAGGACAAAGGGGAGAACTCCTACATGACAGTACTGTGGGATAGTTGGTTTAGATTATGCCTAATTTCTTAGCTTGTTTGTTCATTGAGATTACGTAGACGTTGGCAGCTTAACTCTAAAAGCCATAAATATCAGAGAGCCACAAATGAATTCAACAGGGAATTCAAGAGATTTTTTTTCACCTAAAGAGTGGCACGAATGTAGAATGTGATATCACAAGGGAATAGTTGGGATGAATATCATTGATGTAACTGTAAAGCAGCTAGATAAGAACTCGAAGGGAAAAGGAACAAGAACGATATGCTGATGGGAATAGATGTCAGATACACAGAGCATACATTCACACATGTCCCACATGCCAAAGGGTTACAGGAGATTGACCGGGAGCATAAACTCTGGCATTAACATCATCATTGGCGGTCCCTCCCTGATGAGGATGATGCTTTTCCACAATCAGAGTGAGTCTGCAGATGGCTGTACAGTCTGAAGTAGCTTCCGCAGGCTCTGTTACACTTGGGGCAGAAGGTGCTTGTGGGAATTTGGTGTGGCCCGGCTTCTGCTTTTGCCCGACGGCACGTTTCAAGGTGCTCAATGTCTTCCCAGATGCACCTCCTCCACTTTGGGTGGTCTTGGGCCAGTGATTCCCAGGTGTCTGTGAGAATGCTGCACTTCGCCCAGTGAGGCCTTGAGTGCATCGCTGACGCCCTTCCTCTGTCTGCCTGGGGCTCGCCTGCAGTTTCGGAGCTGGGAGTAGAGCGCAGGCTTGAGGACTCTCGTTTCGGTCATGGGGACGATGTGCCCAGCCTATTGTAGCCGATCAAGGATGGGGAGGGGGGCAGTGCCTCAATGCTGGGGACATTGGCCTGGTCGAGGACACTGGTGTTGGTGTGTCTTTCTTCAGATGACGCCCAGGCAGCTTTGGTGGGACTACTCCAGTGCCTTGAGGAGACTGCAATAGACAGCCCACATTCACAGTGATGTAGGAGAGCAGGAACCACCACTGCTCTGTACACCATGAGTTTGGTGTCAGATATTTTCATCCTCAAAACAAATCCTGGGACAGTCCATTTGGGACAGCACTGTGCTGTAGATGCAGTGTGCCTCATTATACTGTAGCTCTTCACCTGGCAAAAACAGCACCACAACTCAAATAAATACAACAAATGTAGCAAACATCAAGGCGTTCAGAAGGCTGGTGACATTGGTTGCAGTACAGTCAAAATTGAAAATATATAGAGAGAGATCATATAAAGGTGGAATGTTGTGGAGGGTGGGGTTGGGCAAGGGCAGCAGGAAAGGAAAGTGAGCAGGGAATTACATCGACATAAGTAAATGAAATGGCCTGTAAAATATTAAGGTGCAGAACATGAGAGGATGAGACTTTCAGCGGGTTATCTATAGGGCATAAGTAGTAAGAATTTAAATACCTGGCCCCCTTGTCTGAAGACTTGATTCTTCTTCCAGCATAAACTGGTCTCCCTTCTGAAATCTACTCTTGGTTCTTCTGAACGGACTTCAAATCTTAACAGGCGACTGACTGTGTGGAGTTTGCACGTTCTCCCCGTGTCTGCGTGGGTTTCCTCCGGGTGCTCCGGTTTCCTCCCACAGTCCAAAGATGTGCAGGGTCAGGTGAATTGGCCATGCTAAATTGCCCGTAGTGTCAGATAATGGGTAAATGTAGGGGTATGGGTGGGTTGAGCTTTGGCGGGGCGGTATGGACTTGTTGGGCCGAAGGGCCTGTTTCCATACTGTAAGTAATCTAATCTAATCTAATCTAATCTTAACCAAAGGCCTCCGGGGTCTGTTATAAACGTAGCTGTATCAGCTTCCCATCCATTAGCATCACAGGTGGCCTGCTTGACTGAAGTTGCATGCTTTCACAGAGAATTGTGTGCTTCGGTTACAGTTCAAAATGACTTTAGAACATAGAACATAGAAGAATACAGCGCAGTACAGGCCCTTTGGCCCTCGATGTTGCGCCGATCCAAGCCCACCTAACCTATACTAACCCACTATCCTCCATATACCTATCCAATGCCCGCTTAAATGCCCATAAAGAGGGAGAGTCCACCACCACTGCTGCTGGCAGGGCATTCCATGAACTTACGACTCGCTGAGTGAAGAACCTACCCCTAACTTCAGTCCTATATCTACCCCCCCTTAATTTAAAGCTATGCCCCCTTGTAATACCCGACTCCATACGCGGGAAAAGGTTCACACTGTCAACCCTATCTAACCCCCTAATCATCTTGTACACCTCAATCAAGTCACCCCTAAACCTTCTTTTCTCTAATGAAAACAGCCCCAAGTGAAATTATAAAAGAACAGCTTCACTTAGCTGACAAAAATCTATTTGAAATCAACATAGAAAATGCTGGAGAAACTCAGTAGGTCTGGCAACATTTGTGGAGAGAGAAACATAGTTAACATTTTAAGTCCAGTAATGCTTCTTTGAAATCCATTTGTCTCTATTTTAAAACCTAAATGATAACAATATCTATATTTTGCACCTTTTATCACAGTTTTGCATTTCTATTGAATTGAAGGATTTTCATTTCTCACACTCTAAAGCAAATTCTTGTAAACTCTGTCACATTGCCTATCACAGTGATTTGATTGGCACTACTATCATATTTACCTCAAACAACCACAACCATTTGCTGTGTGCAGTTTATAAATATCTCTCATTTATTTGAGATCTCATCTCATACTTGACACATTTGTGAAAACTTTTTATAATGGCTCAGAAAATATTTGTCTCCACATAAATCCATGAACTTTTGAGTGGCCACATTTCTTGAAGAGCAATTGGCAGCTCTTAAGAACTAGAGCGTCGCATCGCATTCAGCCCAGAAATAACTCCACAGAGACTGGTATCCCATCACTAACTCACCCAGTATTTGCACATGGAGAATTCTTGATGCTGATACAGCTCCCTCAGAACCAGCAATCGGAGTGAACAGAAACTCTGACACTTCTGTTTTCATCGGTTAGCCAGGGCTCTCTGATTGGACCATATTAACAGCCCCAATCAGAGAACTCATATTCTGTGAGGTCCAGCTGACTGACCTTGTTACAATCCCTACATCCTTCCCACTCTGAGTTCAAGAAGATAGGCAGCTTCTTTTTCTTGTCGTACCTCCTGGGGTATTTTAGCACTGGGTCTGGTTCCTCTGATTCTGCATTAAAATGGATGGCTTGTAACACACCCATTCCCAGAGCACTCAGGTTCAAAACCCACCTGTTCCAGACGCATGTCATAACCACTCTGAACAGGTTGATTAGAAAATATCTTCATCAAGACCGAGCCTAACTTTTGCTGAAAACCTTATGTGGGCATCCTTTCCCAGTTTATAATTCACTGTACAGGTCATTCCGCTATAATGTGCATTTTGTCAATGCGAATTCGCTGTGAGGTGATTCATGAATCGTGTTCGCTGTTTCTAAAGCTGTGTTTGTGTTGGCTGTAAAGCGATTACATCGCCAACATTTTAAGTGCTGTTTCTAAAGCACAATTTTTCTATAACATGGGGTTGCACAAGGACGCAACCATCATGTTGTAGAAGAACTGACTGTCACTGAACTCTCTCCCTACCTATTGTCAATTTGAGAGAGCTTGTGTTGACAGGGGAGGTTTAAATTGCTGATCAAGGTGGCAATGACATATAGCCAGGAACAAGGATAAATCCTGTTTTCCTGATACATATTAGAGATGAGTTGCATTTACATAGTGCCACTGGATGTCCCAAAATGCTTGACAATGAAATATTGTGATCAGATATGAAATGTAACAGTCCATCTGCACACAGTAAGATCTAAACAATAGCAATCATGTGATACTACAGCTTAGCTTTAGCGCACAAACAGGCCATTCGACCCATCATATCTGTAATGGTTCCCTGGAAGAACAACTCTTGTTGAAGCCCACGGCCTTACAATATGTCTTTTTCTTCTTCAGGTGCTTATCCAATTCCTTTTTGAAAACCATAATTGAATAATCCTTCATGGCACTGTCAGAGAGTACAATCCAGACCATAATACGGATACTTCCTGTTTGGAAAACCATTTCCTAATGTCATCATTAGTTTCTTAGCTAAACACCTAAATCAATTCCTTTGTTCATGACCATTCTGCCAGTAGGATCAGTTTCTCTCTCTCTATGAAAATGTACAAACCTAAGAAATAGGAACTAATAGCCTCCATAAGCCTTCTGCTGCACATAAGAATATGGCTGAACCAATTTTGATCTCAGTTTGACTCTATACCTGTCCCTGAAAAGCGTTGACTTCTGGATAGCTGCAGAATTTGTCCATAAAAACTCTATCTAGACTATTTCATAACTTTGAACTTCTTTTTCCCAAGGGATAAGAACCTTCAATTCTTCAATCTATCCACATGACTCAAGTACCTCATCCCTGGATCCATTTTCTTTTCTTCATCCTCTTTAAAACCAACCCATGCTTCCTAAAGCAACAAGCCCCAAAATGTGTTTTTAGTTATACATTTGAGCGCAGGATGTGAGTACCATTGGCTAGGCTGCATTCAGTTATAGTTGACATAGTGGATGTTGAGGAAGTGTTTCTAATATTTTCAGGGAACCTCAAAAGTGGGGACACAGTTATGGAGTAAGGGGACACTCAATTAAAATGGAGATGTGAAGGAATATCTCCCAGAGGGTAGTGAATACCTAGAAGTTTCTACCCCAGAGTGTTGTGGAGATTAGATTCTTAAAGTACTGAAGAGGAGTTAGATTGTTTTTAAATATGGAAGAGTTGAAGACTATGAGGAGCTGGTATGAAAGTGAGTTCTTAATGAATAGCCTACTTCTGATCTTATTTTTTATGTTACTGCCTATCCCTAAACCACCCTAGAATTGATGTTGTGTGATTTTTAACCTAGATTTGAATGGCATACTGGAGAATTTCCAAGGGCTGTTAAGAGTTAACAGCAGTTGGACACAATATTTCAGTTGAAGATGAGCCAGAGTTTTATAACAATTCATCATACCTTCCCTGTTGAAGGAGGTTTGGAAGATTATGATCAGGGCTTCTGTGATTTCCTTATTTACCTCAGTATCCACATGGCCCTTTGACATGTCAACATAGCATTCCAAAGCCTTGTCTCTGTAGATATTAAACCCATCCAGAGTCTCGAATATTTATGCTGCAATGTGACTTTGGCAGCATCCTTTTCCTTGTTAAGGACAGATACAAAGTATTCATTTAGTACCTCATCCCTCCCCTTATCTCCAAAGATAGATTACTTTTTCAGTCCCATTCCATATCTTCCATGTTGGCTGCTTGGGTCTTCACCTGCTCTGTCTTTGATGCTCTTTTTTTTCCCCCACTTAGTCATCATATTTTCTATGTTCAACCTGGCTCTCACTTGCTTTGGCGAAAGTGAGGACTGCAGATGCTGGAGATCAGAGTCTAGATTAGAGTAGTGCTGGAAAGGCACAGCAGGTCAGGCAGCATCCCAGGAGCAGGAACATCGACATAAGGGCTTTTGCCCGAAACATCGATTTTCCTGCTCCTCGGATGCTGCCTGACCTGCTGTGCTTTTCCAGCACCACTTTAATCTCACTTGCTTTATCAACCTAACATTTATGGCTTCATCCAGCTCTTTCACCATCTAGAGAGTTCTCACTATCATACAATCCCTACAGTGCATAAGCAGGCCATTCCGTCCCTCGCGCCCACACTGACCCCCTGAAGGATTCTGCCACCCCCACCCTATTCCTGCAACCCCACAGCTAATCCACCCATCCCTGTACACTATGGGCAATTTAGCGTGGATACACCACTTTAACATGCACATCTTTGGACTGTGGGAGGAAGCCAGAGCATCCAGAGGAAACCCCTGCAAACAAGTGGAGAACATACAAACTCCACACAGAAAGTCGCCTGAAGGTTGAATTGAACCCGGATTTCCGGTGCTGTGAGGCAGTGGTGTTAACCACTGAGCTACTGTGCCGCTCATTTGGTGTTCCATCTTTTCCCACTTTTGGGAAAGTACCTTAACTGCACATAAACAGTCTCTGATTTAAAGGCAGCTGATTATTCTGTTACATTTTGCTTGGCAGTCTTTGTTTACAATTTACTGGGAGCAGTAATGATGAAACCTGAGGTGAATTGCTTTTGTCTTGAATAGCAATCAGTCAGGCAAATTGGTCACCTTGGTGTTTTAATTGGGATTTATTGTTGTGGAATAGAGGGGAACAATTATCAATGCACTCCATGTTAAGTTGTGACAAAATTAAGCGACGTGATAAACATTTCCCACTCTGCTATTAGGAAGAGACATATTGTTTAGGGTGTAGGTTTGCTCGCTGAGCTGTAGGTTTGATATCCAGACGTTTCATCACCTGGCTAGGTAACATCATCAGTGGCGACCTCCAAGTGAAGCGAAGCTGTTGTCTCCTGCTTTCTATTTATATGTTTGTCCTGGATGGGGTTCCTGGGGTTTGTGGTGATGTCATTTCCTGTTCGTTTTCTGAGGGGTTGATAGATGGTATCTAGATCGATGTGTTTGTTTATGGCGTTGTGGTTGGAGTGCCAGGCCTCTAGGAATTCTCTGGCATGTCTTTGCTTAGCCTGTCCCAGGATAGATGTGTTGTCCCAGTCGAAATTGTGCTTTTTCTCCCTCTGTGTGTAGGGCTACGAGGGAGAGAGGGTCGTGTCTTTTTGTGGCTAGCTGGTGTTCGTGTATCTTGGTGGCTAACTTTCTTCCTGTTTGTCCTACATAGTGTTTGTGGCAGTCCTTGCATGGAAATTTGTAGATGACGTTGGTTTTGTCCATGGGTTGTACTGGGTCTTTTAAGTTTGTTAGTTTTTGTTTGAGAGTGTTGGTGGGGTTGTGTGCTACTAGGATTCTGAGGGGTCTTAGTGGTCTGGCTGCATTTCTGAAACTTCTTTGATGTATGGTAAAGTGGTTAGGGTTTCTGGCTGTGTTTGGTCTGCTTGTCGTGGTTTGTTCTTGAGGAATCTGCGCACTGTATTTTTTTTTGAGTATCTGTTCTTCTTGAATATGTTGTACAGGTGGTTCTCCTCTGTTTTCCGAAGTTCGTCTGTGCTGCAGTGTGTGGTGGCTCATTGGAATAGTGTTCTGATACAGTTTCGTTAGTGTGTGTTGGGATGGTTGCTGGTGTAGTTAAGTATTTGGTCAGTGTTTGTCGGTTTTCTGTATACGCAGGTTTGTAGTTCTCCGTTGTCCTTTCTTTCGACTGTGACGTCCAGGAATGCGAGTTTGTTGTTGGTTTCTTCCTCCTTGGTGAACTTTATGCCTGTGAGGGTGTTGTTGATGATGTTAAATGTCTCTTCTATCTTGTTTCGTTTTGCGATGACAAAGGTATCATCTATGTAGCGGACCCAGATTTTTGGTTTGATGGTTGGTAGGGCTGTTTGTTCTAGTCTTTGCATTACCGCTTCTGCTATGAATCCTGATAGCGGAGATCCCATGTGTGTGCTGTTGGTTTGTTTGTAGATTATGTTGTTGAAGGTGAAGTGAGTGGTGAGGCACAGGTCCACTCACTTCATAATGTGATTGATGGTGGTTGGAGTGTGTGTGATGGTCTCTTCTAATAAACAAACACCTAGATCTAGATACCATCTATCAACCCCTAAGAAAATGAACAGGAAATGACATCACCACAAACCCCAGGAACCCCATCCAGGACAAACCTATAAATAGAAAGCAGGAGACAACAGCTTCGCTTCACTTGGAGGTCACCACAGATGATGTTACCTCGCCAGGTAATGAAACGTCTGGATATCAAACCTACAGCTCAGCGAGCAAATCTACACCCTAAACCTTAACCTGAGCTACAAACCTTCACAAACCTTGCAAAGACATATTCTTGTTATTAAATGTCTGTTATCAAACACACTTCTGTTACATGTGAATGCGTTTGTCTAACTGACTCTGGGATAACTGTCTGAAAAAACTGTCTATCATAATTGCAATCTCCCAGTGAAGAAGTAAAGAGCTACAATAAAGTTTCAGGAAAGGAGGTGATGAGGAGCTAATGGCATTTTCTGCGTGTTTTTTTTCTGGATCTTGCTTTCTCAGTAGCCTGAGGGCTCAATGCTAAAAATAAATGTATTGAGCACAAAAGAAATACATGACTTGTAAGAAAATCATTAAACAAACTCACACAGCTGCCTCTTCTAAGGTTCAAATCTCTCCAAACCTTTCCTCTGCAATTTATGCCTTGGTCAGGGACAGGTATTCTGCTCATTTCCACATTCATTTCTGTTCATCGGTTTCTCCTGAGACAAGACCCAAGCTCAGTAGGACACTAGACAAGGAAGTGAACAGTCGTTCTGCCTCCTTTTGGGGCTAAAGATTTGAGGAACATGCTGTGAGCCTACAATAGCAGCAACAAGTCTTGGTTTCACACACAACTGGGCCTTGTCCTGCATTGCAACATAACCCGCGAGGTGCAGCATCCACTCCGAGCCCAGGGCAGCTCGCCGGCCTTTGGAGGGTAAAATCTCGCTAACTGTCTCCATGGTAACAGCCCTGAGGTAGGCCTTGGGAGGGTTGGAGTGTAATCCAGTGGGGAAAGGTGGTGAAAGAGGATGATTGAGAGGGATGCTCAGGAAGGGGCTTTGGGAGATGAGGAAGGGGAAGAGCACTGCTTGAGAGTGAGAAGGTGATTGAGAGAGGAAGAAAGGAGCAAGGAGTGCGATTGGGTTGGGGGTTGCAGCTTCAGGAAATGCTGTGTGGGTGGCACGGTGGCACAGTGGTTAGCACTGCTGCCTCACAGCGCCAGAGACCCGGGTTCAATTCCCGCCTCAGGCGACTGACTATGTGGAGTTTGCATATTCTCCCCGTGTCTGTATGGCTTTCCTCCGGGTGCTCCGGTTTCCTCCCACCGTCCAAAGATGTGCAGGCCAGGTGAATTGGCCGTGCTAAATTGCCCATAGTGTAGGGCAGTGGGTCTGGGTGGGTTGTGCTTTGGCGGGTCGGTGTGGACTTGTTGGGCCGAAGGGCCTGTTTCCCACACTGTAAGTAATCTAATCTGAAATAACTAACATTAAAAGAAAGGGATGATCATAAGGATGGAGGCATTAATTAAGAGGGGAGGGGATAATCAAGGAGGAAGGTGCAACTGAAAGGTGGACAGGAATTGTCAGGGGAGTGTGGAGTAGTCATAGAGTCATAGAGATGTACAGCACAGAATCAGACCCTTCAGTCCAACTCGTCCATGCTGACCAGATATCCTAAATTAATCTAGCCCCATTAGCCAGCATTTGGCCCATATCCCTCTAAACTCTTCCTATTCATATCCCCATCCAAATACCTTTTAAATGTTGTAATTGTACCAGCCTCCAGCACTTCCTCTGGCAGCTCTTTCCACACATACCACCCTCTGCGTGAAAAAGTGCCCCTTAGGTCTTTTTTAAATCTTTCCCCTCTCACACTAAATGTATGCCCTCTAGTTCTGGGCACCCTTGCCCCTGGAGGGTTTCTGGTAAAATAACTCGACAGAGACCAGTATTTGTCACCAAGTTATCCTTTACTTGCACATGAACTGTCTGTAACTTTAATACGGCTTCATTCAGAGCCAGCTCTCAGTGTGTCAGTACCTCTGCCTTTGAATCTGTCAGCCAGGGCTCCCTGATTGGACCAGATTAACAGCCCCAGTCAGGGAACGCATATTTAATGATATCCAGCTGGCTGACCTCATTACAATCACTCCACCAGGAAGTCTGAAGGGTGGGGCTGAGATGGGGGGAGGGGGTAGGTCAATTGGATGAGGAAGTGTGAGGTCAAGAGTGGGGCAATGAGGAGGAGGTAGAGCAGAGAGGAATGTTTGGGGCTGTGAGGAGGGGTTGGGGCTGTCAGGAGGGGGTCGGGGCTGTCAGGAGGGGGTCGGGCTGTCAGGAGGGTTGGGGCTGTCAGGAGAGGGTGGGCCAGTCAGGAGTGGGTGGGCAAGTCAGGAGAGGGTGGGCCAATCAGGAGGGGGTGGGCAAGTCAGGAGAGGGTGAGTAGTCAGGAGGGGGTGGGACTGACAAGGAGGGATGGGGCAATGTGGGGGGGTGGGGAAATGAGGTGGGGTGAGGCAATGTAGGAGGGGGTGGGGAAGTGAGGAGGGTTGGGGCAATGTGGGAGGGGATGGAGAAGTGAGGAGGGTTGGGGCAATGTGGGAGGGGATGGGGAAGTGAGGAGGATTGGGGCAATGTGGGAGAGGATGGGGAAGTGAGGAGGATTGGGGCAATGTGGGAGGGGATGGGGAAGTGAGGAGGGTTGGGGCAATGTGGGAGGGGGTGGGGAAGTGAGGAGGATTGGGGCAATGTGGGAGGGGATGGGGAAGTGAGGAGGGTTGGGGCAATGTGGGAGGGGATGGGGAAGTGAGGAGGGTTGGGGCAATGTGGGAGGGGGTGGGGAAGTGAGGAGGGTTGGGGCAATGTGGGAGGGGGTGGGGAAGTGAGGAGGGTTGGGGCAATGTGGGAGGGGATGGGGAAGTGAGAAGGGGTGGGGCAATGAGGAGGGGGTGGGGAAATGAGGAGGGTTGGGGCAATGTGGGAGGGGATGGGGAAGTGAGGAGGATTGGGGCAATGTGGGAGGGGATGGGGAAGTGAGAAGGGGTGGGGCAATGAGGAGGGGGTGGGGAAATGAGGAGGGGGCGACTCAATGTGGGAGCAGTGGGGCTATCTGGGAGGGTGCTGAGGGGGCACCAAAACTGGCTTTTGAAATTGTGGTTACACTGAGCAATCTCTTTTCTTTCAGACCCACATTCAGATCAATGATTGTGTCAGAACCCAGAATATGAAATGGAACATTTACCGATCTGGAATGTGCACACCCTTGCTTACACTGTCCTGGGGGCTGAGGCCTCTGCTTTATTCCTGTAAAACAGAAGTGGCCTCAACAATGAGTTGTTTCAGAATGAACTAGTATGTGAACATGATGGACAATACCCTTCAGAGTGTCAGGAAAGAGGGATCACTTCCATCCCATATTGAAACAAGCATGTTGTCAGCAGGGAAGGTGTTTTAACAGCAGGCCTGGTTTTAACCTAACTCCCCTGGTTGAAAAAGGGGTGGGTTTGGATCAGCTTCCTGCTTAATACACTGAAGCAAATCGGCACAGTGAAAATGCCCCCATCTCCGAGACAGGAAGCAAGGATTCAAGGTGTGTCATAACACCTGTGGACAAGTTAATTAAAAACAATCCATACTGAAGCCAGCAGGGTGTAAAACTGGATAAAATCTGTGGTAGGATGACTGAGGCAAATCCTGCCTATTCTATCTGGGTGATGTTATAAAATCATAGAGTCATAGAAATGTACAGCACAGAAACAGACCAACCCGTCCATGCCAACCAGATATCCCAACCCAATCTAGTCCCACCTGCCAGCACCTGGCCCATATCCCTCCAAACCCTTCCTATTCATTTACCCATCCAAATGCCTCTTAAATGTTGCAATTGTACCAGCCTCCACCACTTCCTCTGGCAGCTTATTCCATACACGTACCACCCTCTGTGTGAAAAAGTTGCACCTTAGGTCTCTGTTATATCTTTCCCCTCTCACCCTAAACCTATGCCCTCTAGTTCTGGACTCCCCCCATCCCAGGAAATAGACCTTGCCTATTTACCTTATCCATGTCCCTCATGATTTTATAAACCTCTGTAAGGTCACCCCTCAGCCTCCTATACTCCAGGGAAAACAGTGCGGCTGACCAGGCACTGACTGAGCCCAGCCTGTGAGAAATACACCCTTTCAGCATCCTTTCCTGATAATGTAACAAACCCGATTAAAGAAGGAAGCTGGTATGAAGATGAATGAATCTTTAAATGGTGCCTTTGGTTCAGTTTCAATGTAAGAGGAAAACAGAGTAAATCTTAAACTTTGGATCCCTACCTCAGTGTAACAGTTAAAACAAGAAAATTATTTATAAGTAAGGGCTTCTTACATAATGCAATGACATGTTGTATTTTATATAGAACTGATGCTGTAACATTTAGTTCAGATTCAATCTAGGAGTGTTTGCACTCCTGGTATATCTCCAGGAGTAATGCTGGGAGGTCATGTTGTGGTTGTACAGGATGTTGGTGAGGTCTCTTCTGGAGTACAGCGTGCAGTTCTGGTCGTCCTGTTACAGGAAGGATATTATTGAACTGGAGAGGGTTCAGGAGAGACTTCGCGGGATGTTGCTGGGAATGGAGGGTTTGAGTTATAAGGAGAGGCTGGATAGGCTGGGACTTCTTTCACTGGAGTGTAGGAGGTTGAAGGGTTTATGAAATCATGAAGGGTATGGATCAGGTGAATGGCAGGTATCTTTTTTCTAGGGTGGGGGATTTCAAGATTAGGTGGCATAGTTTTAAGATGAGAGGTGAAAGATTTGAAAAAAGACACTTTGTCTTTACACAGGGAGTGGTTCATGTGTGGAAGGGACTGCAGAGAAAGTGGTGGATGCAGATACAGTTACAATATTGAGAAGGCATTTAGATAATTGCATGGATAAGAAATGTCTGGAGGGATACAGGCCAAGCGGATGCAGATAGGACTAGTTTAGTTTGGGAATATGGTCGGTGTGGATTGGTTGCACCAAAAAATCCATTTCCAGGTTCTATGACTCTATTTCACAGCTTAACAGTGACTTGAGAAACACCACCATCCCAGTTCTCAGTCCTGGGATACCTTCGCTCTCCTGCTGCCTTGAACTGTGAAGACCCAGACCCAGGTCCCCGAGGGCAAAAGAACAATTTGCTCCATCCTGTTTCAACTTGGCTTTGTGTTCAACTGTTCCACATGGTGACTCTGCTCCCTATACTTATTGTCTTATGCCTGCTTCCTGAAGTCCAGTCCCCATTTAACTGCTCCATGCCTGCTCTTGTGTCCTACCCAAACAGCTAGCAATGCCATGGGAGACCTACCCAGCTTCCTGAGTTGCAAATTAGGGTTCCTTCAATACAAGGCTTAATTTCTATAACCCAGATGGACTCCTGGGTCAGAGACATCCTCAACCTGAGATCTTCGGGTTGAGTATCAATGCAATTCGAGTAGAAAAGAATGAAAGATTTGCTTTATCCATCACTGCATTAGGGTGTCCTAGAACATTTCACAGCCAATGATCATGTACACATTGTGGCAACTCAGGAAGTGCTGCATATAATTTGTTTTTAGCAAACTCTCAGACACAACAAAGTACTAATGACCAGAGAAGCAGTGGTTAGTGATGGGACCAATGGATAATGTAAAAGGTCCTGTCAGCCCTCTCAGGGAGATGTCAAATATCCTGAGGCAATATTTTGAAGAAAGTCAGCAAAATTATCCTCAATATCATGAACAATATTTATCCCTCAACATCACAAAAGCAAATGATGTTGTGGTTATCCCATTGCTGTTCACGGGATTTTGCTGTCTACAAATTGACTACTATGTTTTCTCCTATTTAAAAAGTGGGGAAGCACTCCAAACATGTTTCAATGGCTGCAAAACACATTGGGGTTTCTTGGAGTTGTGAGCACTGCTACATAAATGTAGCTATTCAATCTCTATCTTAATAGGATGGGGATTACGATGATTTTGGTGATGTAATATCTAATATTTCTACATATAAAACATCCTTACACCTACACGCAGCATAATCCACAAGTGGGCTTTGAACTGCCAATAATTACAAAGAGAACGTTACCTTTTGGTTTGTATTTGTTTACCCATGTGGTGTGCTGCAGATATGTCTAAAAATGTCTGCGTGGTCAAAAACCTACATAATTTGTAAAGTACCCGACACCAGAGCAGTCTCATCATTCAAGTGCAAGTAGCTGTTGTTTGCAATTTTGCGCATGAAGTATTTTAAGAAAGAATATGAGATTAACTAAGGTTATAGAGGTAAGAGGATGATCTCATTGAGGTACAAAAGTCTGCAAGGTTTGCAGTAATATTTGAACACAAATAGGTCTTTCATTTTTTGTGTAGGAAACTGATGTAGGAATAGATTGTTTGGCCCCTCGATTCTGCTCCACTCATCATTACACTAATGGCTGATCCTCTGCTTCTGCTCTTTGTATCCCTTCATCCAAATCCATTGGTCTCTGTCTTAAATGTACAGAGTGACACAACATCCACAGCCCCTTGGTGTCGAAAATTCCAAAAATTCACAACTATCTGTGTGAAGAAGTTTCTCCCCATTTCAGATCAACCCTTGATTCTGAGACTGTGCACCCATGTTCAAGGATCACTGGCTAGTGGAAACAACATCTCGGTATATACCTTATAAAGCCACTTCCAAATCCTGCACATCTCCTAGAGATTACTGCTCTAGGGAATATAGCTGGAATTTACACAACCTCTCACCACAGAACAATTTTCTCATTCCAGGAACCAATTTATTCACTGTCCTAGTACAGAATATCCTTTTTTAAAATGTGCATCCTAAATCTGTACTTAGTGCTCCTGCTGTCATTTAACCATAATCCCAAGCAACTGTAGAATGACTTCTTTGTTGTATTTCAGTCCATTTGCAATAAAAGCAAACATGCCATTTGTTAATCTAATTTTCTTGCTCTCTGCTAACTTTCTGAATTCCATATCTGAGTGTATCCAACTCTCTAGTATCAGCATTTACAAGCTTCAGCGTTGTTCTCTTTGATTCTTACAATATCATACATCCCTGCACTATAACTATTTGTCAGCCTTGAGCCCACTCACTTAATATGTGTCCACCTTTTCAGTCTCATTATGTCCTCTTCACAGCTTGCATTCTCACCTAGCTTTGCATTCTCAGCTAACTTTGATACTCTGTTTCATCGTTGAAGTCATGAATATAGATTGTAAATAGTTGTGGCCCCAATACTTTGTGGTACTTCACCAGTCACAGTCTGCCAACTTGAGAATGCCACATCTATCTCCACTGTCTGCTTCCTGTCCACTAACCAATACTTCATCCATTTTAATGTATCACCCAGAACATTTTGAGCTCTTACCTTGCATATGAACATTTTGTGTGGTAATGTACCAGGTGTCTTTTGGAAAGCCAAGAATACAACATCTACTGGGTTCCCTTTAACTACCTCTACTGGTCAAAAAACTCCAATAAATTTGAAAAATAATGATTTCTATTTCATGAAACCATGTTGGCTTGTTTGACCACACGCTGATTTTCCAAGCTTATTATATTGCATCTTTATGTTCGACCAGTTGAAGCTCAGAAACATCAGTTGAAACTCCTAAACATTAAATGAGATAATCCGCCTATGCTATAACATCTCTCCCTCCGTTGATATTGCCTGAAGTGATCTACGTTTGTTATAAAGATGTCTGTCAAGTCAAGCTTTCCCAGATTGCCTTTAGCAGCAGCTGATAAAGGTGGTGCAGCTGTTGCCTGGCATCTAACTGGCAGAGGCTGAGAACCATCTTCCTCTCTCCCTGTGAACTATGACCCCATCGCTGAACACCAAGCTGTTGTTTCCAGGACTGTCACTGACCTCATCTTCTCTGGAGATTTCCCTTCCACAGCAGTCCACCTAATAGTCCCCCAACCCCACTCAGCCTGCTTCAACCCTGCTTCCCAAACATCTCAAGCCGACCTATCCATTGCTCTTGCCCCTCTGAACTGATTCCTTCTCAGCTTGGTTCTCTTACATTCTTGATTCTTCTGATGCTTGACATGAGCTCCATGATTTATTTGGCCCGACCAGCTTGGATGTGCGATCTCTCTACACATCCATCAGCCACCAAAGCTTCCTTGAAAAGAGGCTTGAATTGTTTCCATCCACCACCACCCTCCTCTGCCTGGCCAAGCCTGTTCTCAATTTAAACGACTTCTCCTTTAACTCCTCCCACTTCCTCCAGGTCAAAGGTACAGCCATGGGTATCTGCATGGGTGCCAGTAATGCCTGTCTCTTTGTGTGGTAACTTGAATATTCCTTGTTCCAGTCCTGCCCAGAACCCACCCACAATGCTTTCTCTGGAGCATCGGTGATGTCACCAGGGCTTGCTCCTCCCTGCTCTCATCTGGATAAATTGCCCACTGATATCCACTACAAACCCACCGACTCTCACCTCACACCCTGCTTTCTGTAATCACTCCATTTCGCCAAATCTTAGCCTTTTCTTCCTTCAAGAACTAAGCATTATTTGGTCAGCATCCTTTCCAAAACTAATCTCTGGAGAGAAAAGTCACTTTTTAAAAAAATGGTACATATTTGTTGGGATTACTTAGAAGGGAGAATATTCATTTTTTCTTATTCCAAACTGTGTTTTAATCACGTCTGCATCTTTGTTGAATAAATCTTGTTTTATAATAAATCAGCGACTTTGTCATTTATGAAAGAAACCTAGTTGATGAATTTTTTCATTCTAAACCTAATATAGAGAAAGTATATAATTACCCAGTTTGGTGACTGGGAAAAGCATTTAAATTTATGTCTTGATCAGTGCAGTAGTGGGACTAGAGAGACATAGTGTGTGTTTCATATCCCCTTTGTAACAGTGTACAAATAATTACAGTATGTTGCAATATGTAGGACTCTTTAATTTAAAGAATAAAAATGTAAGGGCTACTATAATTTGCATTTTGCATTAAAATCCATAGATCAAGTGTTGTCATGTTGCATTCCTTAAATTTGCAGTTGGATACAAACTATTCATGAGCTTTACTAAGTAGGAGATTGGACTGAATTTTTCTATTTTGAATTATATGATTTTGGAGTGAGATTCATGGTGCTCAGTCTGCCATAGCTCGGAGTGACTTTTCTCATGCAATCTTCCACCCCTTCCCTTTCATTAAATACACATCTAGGCTCCACAGCACATTTCTCGTGGGATAACCCGGTGGGAGGAGCAGAAGGGCTCATCAACTCTGCCTTTTCACAACCAGTCAGTGGGATTCATTACGCGTAGATATTTGAAAGTGGGATTATTTAAAGTACAGTTAGTTGGATGATAAAAAGTTTGTTCAGAAACTGGGAAGGTCAAGGACAACAAAAACGACTTGGTTCAGTCATTCTTTGCACCGAGTAGGAGCTGCATGCCATACAAGCAACAGGAAGTTACACCATTGAAGGAAATAGCAACTCTCTTATTTATCCCAGAGGCAGATTCTCCCTGGCTTGTCATGTTAGATGATGCAGAGCTCTATCGTTCTACTTGGATGCCACGCTTGATCAATGTTCTGGTCATCACCTTCATCTTCATCCTCAGTGGATTGGTGTCAGTCTCTCATTTCCTCTGCATCCAGGACATTTTCCCTTTGCCTGTTCCAGTAGTGAAGGGCACAGCACGGTGGGCGCACGGTGGCACAGTGGTTAGCACTGCTGCCTCACAGCGCCGGAGACCCAGGTTCAATTCCCGCCTCAGGCGACTGACTGTGTGGAGTTTGCACGTTCTCCCCGTGTCTGCGTGGGTTTCCTCCGGGTACTCCGGTTTCCTCCCACAGTCCATGGTTAGGTGAATTGGCCATGCTAAATTGCCCATAGTGTTAGGTGACAGCGTAAGTGTAGAGGAATGGGTCTGGGTGGGTGGCGGGTCGGTGTGGACTTGTTGGGCCGAAGGGCCTGTTTCCACACTGTAAGTAATCTAATCTAATCTAAAACAGTGCACGCATCGGAATCACATCTTTAGGAGGTCAATGATTTGCTCCACTCTCGCCCTGGTGCAAATGAGAACAGTGCTGGATCTTTGACCTCAATCAGACTGAGGGTTTTGTAAAGGTGTCTTCAGCCACAAAAGGGTAGCTCTTGTCTCCCCGCTGCCATCCCTGTTTAGCCTGAGGACTTTGGAGAGAGGGAGGAACCTTTGAGCTCTACAGTATGTACCTAACATAGATGTCTCCAAAATCTGGGATCAATGGTCCCAGATAGTTTGAAGATTGATGGGGTTGAAGACTCCTCTGTTGACAGATTCGAGCTAGGGCACCCTCAAGGCAACACGGCTGTTGTCTCTCCGACAGAAGAAACATGGCATAAGCCAGTGATATCGGAGAATTCCATTATCCAGGCTCCTCATCACAACAGAATGATAATAGGCTGGGGGCAATCTGGAGAAGATGGCGTTGGTGCCATCCCAGTTACATTTGTCAGTCAGAGAATCACAGAATCCTGACAGCGAGGGAAGAAGCCATTCAGCCCTTCGAGTCTGCACCAACCCTCTGAAGACCGTCACACCCTCTCCCTGCATTTACTGAGGCTAAACCACCCAACCTGCACATTTGTGGGCTCACAGATGTCACACAGGGACCCCGTTGTTCCCCAGCAAGACTCCCAGGGCAAAGGAATTCAGGGCAACTGTGAGCCGGATAGATGGGCAACCAATCCTCCTGAATAGGAGTCCTGCTTGGGCAGAGATGTTGCAATTCTGTGATGGTGGCTCATTGCGTTGCGGAGAGCTGCAGTATGTGTCAGGAAGAGCAGTTTATGCTTGTTGGGTGGGGGGGGGGGGAGGGGGTTGTTGGGGTTGCATTCGTGCACTCCCCTCTGCCTCCTCAGGTGTTCCTTGCTCGCTGCTCAATCCCTGGAGGCAGCTGGAAGTGGCTATTCTTGCTGGGCTGCTTGATGTTGAAATGATCCAGTCCTTTGATGTTGTCTTAGTATCTGAAGCACCATCAGTAGCACATGGGAATGTACATGCTGGATACAAACACAGATAATCTGAGGGGAATGCCAGAAAGACAGTATTTTACTCGCAGTACTCCGGAGCCCTTATCTCAACTACAATGAATCAATATGGCAATGCCTTATGGACACTTTACAAGGAGGTCAATGTTATGCCTCAGGAAGGAGCTCTGAGACAGCTGGCCTTATCCCTGTATATGTTCCAAAGCCCAAAGGGTCATACTCCACTGAGGGAGTGCAATTCTGGCAGCAAGCTGCTGTTGACAAGGCCCCTTCCCCCTCTAAAAAAGGCACATTGTAGACCATGTCCTTGGATATTTAAATGTCAGTGTGGAAATGCGGCAGCTTCAAAGGTTGGCATCCAGTGGAATCTGTTTCACAAAAAGCCAACTTAGGATTTACAATGTTCTGAAGTTGGGTAACCGGGCTCTGACTTATCTCCACAAACACCCCCAGACCTGCTGCCTTTTCCCAGCATTCTCTGTTTTTCCCTTTGCTCCAGCATCTGCAGTTCCTCCTGTTTTTTTTTGTTTAGAATTGTGGAGTTCCTCCAGAGTGGAAGCAAGACCCATCAACCTTCTGAAGAGCAGATCCACCTCCTGACCCTATCCCTGTATTCCCCGTGGTCAACCCATTTAGCCTGCACATTCCTGAACACTATGGGCAATTTAGCATGGCCAATCCACCTAAAACTGCACATCTTTGGAGAGCGGGAAGAAACTGGAACACCCAGAGGAAACCCACACAGAGACAGGGAAAATGTACATGTTCCACATAGATAGTCACCCAGTGATGGCATTGAACCTTGGTCCTTGGTGCTGTGAGGCAGCAGTGCTAACCCCTGAGCCACCGCGCCATCATAATATCTGACTACATGACAAGGAGGCAATTAAGTGCAAACTGTGTCACAGTCATGATTGCTTGAGGCCATCATTTTGTTGCAATGGGCTTTCTGTAGATAAATAAGTTCCCCGCTGGTGAAGTGTGGTGTTCATGCTGGAAGTGTGCCATAACTGAATCAGTGGATGCATGATTAATGTAATTGCCCTGAGCACAGCCTCCAACTCAACCAATTTTACTCCAGCCCTGAAGAAATAAAACGGTTGCTGATTTTGCCCGTTCTGCACTTTATATCGTGACTGAACTTTGGAGTTTGGACTGACGTTGACAAGCTGACAACTTTGTGTCCTTGTTAGTGACTCCCAGAGTCCTGTTCTACACATTACCTTTTGTGTTGCTGTCCCTATGCGTCGACCTGTCAGACTCCCCTCATTTCTGCTCAGTTATTATTCCCCACTTGTCCCCTGAGTTCATGGTTTTGTGAGTTCCCACACCCTTCTTGGTCATAGATTCTCTCCATGTTAAAATCAGAGTGATAGGGACCTGCCTGAAACCCCTTCCCCACTCCACTCCTGGGGCTCAGTGCCCTCTTCCACACTCTATGAAAGATCACCCTATGATTGTGAATTGCCCTCCCTCCCACCCTCAGTGACCCCCTCCTATTAAGCTGACCCCCCAGACTTGAGTTCTCTCCTTTAGGACTCCAGTGTCCATCATTTGCTGAAACCCAGAGCAAACTGAGGCCCATCCTCCTCAATGACCAGCTGAGTGAGGTCAACCCTCCACTGAGAACAGAGTCGAGAGTGTGTCGCTGGAAAAGCACAGCAGGTCAGGTGGCATCCGAGGAGTAGGAGGCTCGACGTTTTGGGCAAAAACCCTTCATCACTCACTGAGAACAGGCAACCCCTCTCTCCAGACCCAACCCCTCCACCACCAGCATCGCTCTCATCAACAGCCATTCCCACCTCTCTGACCCCTCACCCCAAACACCTACCTGGAATCCACCGGCTGGGTGACCATTGGCTCAATCTGAATTTTCTTTTGGTTTTCTACCCACTGAGTCAAGTGTTTTTGGATGCATTTTTGCTGTGTTTTCTTGCCATATCATACCAAATGTGTCTTCCCGAACTTGATCATATCCATCTTGGTCCAATTCCAGCCCAATCTTACCACACACAGTTCCCAGAATAACCCATCACTGCCATGATATCCTGGAATTTGCCAGCACCCTTTTGGTGGCGCCAAATTTAAAAGCCCATTGTGTACCCAGACGAGTGCCATCAGGGAGAACTGCCCTCCCTGGTTACTAACCTTTGCCACTGACTCAGCTGACAGGGGGCAATCAGTGCCCACCTTGTGGGCAGGGAGCTGGAGCTCCTGCTGGGACGGGGTGGTGCAGAGAGCTGGAGTTTCTGCTGGGACAGGGTGGTGCAGGGAGCTGGAGTTTCTGCTGGGAGGGGGTGGTGCAGGGAGTTGGAATTTCTGCTGGGACAGGGTGGTGCAGAGAGCTGGAGTTCCTGCTGGGATGGGGTGGTGCAGGGAGCTGGAATTTCTGCTGGGACAGGGTGGTGCAGAGAGCTGGAGTTCCTGCTGGGACCGGGTGGTGCAGGGAGCTGGAGTTTCTGCTGGGAGGGGGTGGTGCAGGGAGTTGGAATTTCTGTTGGGACGGGGTGGTGCAGAGAGCTGGAGTTCCTGCTGGGACGGGGTGGTGCAGGGAGCTGGAATTTCTGCTGGGACAGGGTGGTGCAGAGGCAGACCCTACTCTACCCCCCAGGACCAGCAGCGTAGACCCTGACACCAGACCGTGCCCATCCTGGGCCGAAGTTACCCTCGGGGTCGGTGCAGTCTCAGTGTCTGGGGGATAGCCCGGTGCTGAGGGGAAAAGGTCAATGACCTTCACCTCTCACCATGTAAGGCCCACCATCTTCTCCCCGATACCTCACGCTCACTCTCTCTCTACTCCTGTACCTACATCATCACCCAAGGCTCATGTACTCCCACTCTCATTATTGGCTGCAGCATCATCCCTCACTCACTCTCACCCACCCCAACCTCCTAACACCACTGACCCTGCATACCATCTGTGCTGCCCACTCCCTCACTGGGACAGCTCTCCACCTGCACCAACAGGAACATCTCTCTCAATACCCACGGCCCGCTCTCATGCCAGGAGGGAAAAGCTCTCAATAGGGCAGGAAGAGTCAAGCTGGTCAGTGGGCTACCTGACCTTCAGCTCCTCCCCTTTAATGTGGGCAGCATCCTGACTCTGTCCCAATGGGCTGACTGACTGTGCCCAAGCTCCTAGATTGGCATCAGAGGTTCCCTTTCCCTTACTGTGCCAGCATCCCCTGCAGAATGATATCTCCGTTGACCTGACTGAGGTTTGCTGCCAACTATAACACATCCTTCCTGCCTTTGTGTCTGCACTAAATGGCACAGCAAGATCCAAGCATTATGAGCCTGGTGGTTCTGGCTGAGGGGGAGAATTGCATAATACAAGGCAAGGCAGGGATGCTGCGAGCTTCGCAATAGGCTTAGAGTGAGTATGTGAAGAGTCTGGAGATGCAGCCTGCTCCAGTCGATGAGCAAGGGGTGTGTGTCCTTGCTGCAGTGTTACAATGAGAATTATTGGGGCAGTCTGCGTTATGGCACGGAGGGGCAGAAGTGCCATGCAAGTGGGTTGGAGATGTGCTATGAGGGTTCTTGGAAATTGGCACATCTCAAATGCCAAAGCGTGTGGATGTTTGGTAAACATGACCAGTGCCACATGGAGTGTGCTCTGAGACGTTGGCGCTTGGTGTCCAACATGGAGGCTCCTTGTAGCAAGAGGCGAGCTGAATCTGCCGGATTTGATTTCCTTGGCGAGGTGTCCCGACGCTGTGGGTTGTTCAGTGAGATTGGTAAGATGGGAGGCTAAATATTAATGAGGGGAGTTGGATCATTAACAAAGATTTTAACAAACAATGGTGCGTCTTTCTACACAACTCATGAGAAACCTACCATGGTGCTTATGGGAAGTATAAACGATGGAGCATAATGTTTCCGTCTAGAGACGGGTCTCATTGGAATTCTCATGAGGTATCTGCCATTAATCTCACCTTAGCCCATGTCGGTCAGACCTTTTAAATAATCCCAACCAATCCCAACCTTACTCTTGTAACTTATACCCGGTCACTATCATAGAATCAACTACAACTTGTTTAAGACAAGAGTCTCTATTTGTTTGACTACTCAGTGTTTCTCCTGTCCCACGGCAGAGCAAATAGACCCTGTACAACTGGTCAGAGTGATGGTGCCATCCATCTGTCCAAGTACACACTGACAGTGGTTGGCATCACATGTTCGTACATGACTAACCAGGTGAGATCTTCCATCTGCTCTATGAACGTTGCACACACGTGGTAATTCCATTTGAAATCACATTGAATGGAGGTTGCTAATGGTTTCTTACTCCCTTGTTGTGCATTAATAGCAATGTCTAAATTGGTGAGATGTAGAAACGAGGGTTGTGTGTGAAATATGTTTCATAGCATGTTCACTTGGGAACACGAGAAGCTGGAGCAGGAGTAGCCTGCCCTGTCATCTCTAAGCTCATGGCTGACCTGTCCCAAGACTCATATCCTCTTTTTCCCCAGCTCTCTAACCCTCAATTTCCCAATACTTCAAAAATCCATTGACATCCTAGAGACATAGAGGTGTACAGCATGGAAACAGACTCTTCGGTTTAATTCGTCCATGCTGACCAGATATTCTAAATTAATCTAGTCCCATTAGCCAGCATTTAGCCCGTATCCCTCTAAACCCTTCCTATTCATGTACCCATCCAGATGCCTTTTAAATGTTGTAATTGTACCAGCCTCCATCACTTCCTCTGGCAGCTCATTCCATACACACACCACCCTTTGCATGAAAAGGTTGCCCATTTGGTCCCTTTTACATCTTCCCACTCATTTTCCTCAAAGTGTATGCTTTGCTTTGCCTTCCTTCATTCTCCCTTTCTGTCAATCTTCATCTTCCACATCCTCTGGTCCTCCTTGACATTATCCCTTAAGGCCTTAACTCTTGTCAACTGGTCTACATTCACCCATATGAACAACCCAGCAGTCCTACGAGAATACAAACTTTAACAAGATCAGACAGTGTGGAGCAGTCATAGTGAAGGAGAGGAGTGGAAATTGAAACTTGTACGAATTTTCTAAATGATTTTTGCTTACCTCCAGCTGATACAATTTAGCTGTCTCTGAAATCCACAAGTTGACAATCAGGATCAATCTTAAGAATTGCTTATCATGTGTTTCTGAAATCGCTGTAACAGAGGAGGTGCAGGTGGATTATTGAAGTTTTCATGCTGTTTGTCCTATGAACAGCATTCAGAAGGCAGCAAAACAGAAATCCCAGTCTGAGACTCAAAGTATCTCAGCAATCATCACCACCAGGCTTACTAAAAATGTCCTTTTCTACCACTTTCTCTTCTCTTTTATGAATCAATTCTTCATTCAATTCACAACTGCTCACACCATTCCCATAGCTATTAACTTTGCTGCAAATGCTTTCCAACTGTGAGCTTTATTGAGTTAAGGTAAACAGGAGCGAGAAAAGCCATACCTTTCCATGCCCATCTTTAATGCCTCTGTGATGAGGGTGACCAAAACATAATTAGTATTTCATTCCGTCAGCGGTAAGTGCTTGAACTTTAGCAATGCATTTCACAACAAAACATACTTCTTATCTGCAATTGTGTGATTTATAACCATCATCAACTTTTTCCAGCAAATGTCTGGTAACTGAGTTAACACTGCACCAAGATCTTTACCCATGTGTACCTCATAGATTAAATGATTAATGTTTGAGATTTGACTTTGTTTCAGAGCTGTAAACTACCTCCAAGCTCCAATTCAATTCAGTTTAGCAATTCACATCATAAATGAAGTTATGCACAGCGGGGAACTGGTGTCTCACAAATGGCTGGTAGCTTCTATTTGATTCATTATGTGCGCTCACAGACATTCACACACACACTGCTGTTTTTACACAAAGTACATACCCTCCAAAAGGTTGGACATGAACTTCATGCATATTTCTGCATGAAAGTTGCTATTGTGCATAAGGACAGAGAAGTTTCATCCCTTAGCCATGCTTGCAGCCTGCATTGAGTCCTTTGCAAATGTCAGTCAGGACGTACAAGACAGCTACAATTTGTTTGTCTTAGGTGGCTAGCAGCATCATTGGAAACAAGTCCTCGGAATACATAATGACCGATGGGTTAAAATTCACTGAAAATGAAACGAGAGGGCACGGGGTGTTCCTCATGAGAGAACTCCGACTGGTCACTTCTCCTCCTTGAGATATGTACCATTCTCTGCTTGTGCTGTCTATCCCTACCACCGAACACCCCCTATTCTCCCTGAACTGAGCTGTTGTAACTTCAGTGCTGGTCCTGATGCATCCTGATCTCTGAACCAGGCTCTGACCATTTCTTCACCAAAGCCCTGATCTCTACGTCAAACTCTATTACTTTGGCTCAGGGAGCCATTCAAATGGTGGAGGAGATGGGAATGTTGTTGCGGTGAGGGGCAAGGAAACTGGGGGATTGATATTGTTCTCTGTAGCCGTGAGTGGGAGTCCTGAAGGCTGTACTGCCCACTCAGTGCCAGAGTTGAGAACATCTCCTCTGGGCTGGAGCAGATCTTCGAGGGGGAGGGGAAGGATCCAGTTGTTGTCATCTACATTGGGACAAATCACATTGGTAGGACCAAAGAGCAGAATCTGCTGAAAGAATTTGAATAGTTAGGAGCTAAATTTAGAAAAAAAACAGCTCATGCAAAGTAATAATCTCTGGATTACGTATAAACCATAGGCAAGTAAGGGTAAACAAGGTCAAAGCATTAAATGCACAGATCAAAGATTCAAGACTTCTTCTCATAAGGGAAGGGGAGCTGAAGGTCAGGTAGCCCACCAACGAGCTTGACCTTTCCTGCCTTATTGAGGGCTTTTCCCTCCTGGGATGAGAGCCGGGCGTGGGTATTGAGGGGGATATTTCTGTTGGTGTAGATGGAGAGCTGTCCCAGTGAGGGAGGGGGCAGCACAGAAGGTATGCAGGGTCAGTGGTGTCAGGAGGTTGGGGTGGGTGAGAGTGAGTGAGGGATGATGCTGCAGCCAACAGTGAGAGTGGGAGAACATGAACCTCGGGGAGGATGTAAGCACAGGAGCAGAGAGAGGGTGAGTGTGAGCTATCGGGGAGAAGATGGTGGGTTTTACACGGGTGAGAGATGAAGGTCATTGACTTTTTCCCCACAGCGCCAGGCATTCCCCCAGACGCTGAGACTGCACTGACCTGGGGGGGTAACCTCAACCCAGTTTGGGTACGGTCTGGTGTCGGGGTCTCCGCTGCTGGTCATGGGGGTAGAGAAGGGTCTACCTCTGCACCACCCCGTCCCAGCAGGAACTCCAGCTCCCTGTACCACCCTGTCCCAACAGGATTGCCAACTCCCTGCACCACCTTGTCCCAGCAGGAACTCCAGTTCCCTGCACCACCCTGTCCCAACAGGATTGCCAACTCCCTGCACCACCTTGTCCCAGCAGGAACTCCAGTTCCCTGCACCACCCCATCCCAGCAGGAACTCCAGTTCCCTGCACCACCTTGTCCCAACAGGAACGCCAGCTCCCTGCACTACCTTGTCCCAGCAGGTACTCCAGTTCCCTGCACTGCACTGTCCCAGTGGGAACTCCAGCTCCCTGTACCATCCCATCCCAGCAGGAACTCCAGTTCCCTGCACCATCCTGTCCCAGCAGGATCTCCAGCTCGCTATGCTGCCCCATCTAGCAGGAACTCCAGCTCCCTGCACCACCATGTCCCAGCAGGAGCTCCAGCTCTCTGCACCACCCCATTCCAGCAGGAACCCAGCTCACTGCACCACCCCAGCCCAGCAGGAACTCCAGCTCACTCCACTAACTTGTCCCAGCAGAAACTCCAGCCCTCTGCACCACCCCATCCCAGCAGGAACTCCAGGATGCTGCACCACCCTGTCCCAGCAGGAACTCCACCTCCCTGCACCACCCCACCCCAGCAGGAACTCCAGGATCCTGCACCACCCTATCCTGCAGGAACTCCAGCTCACTGCATCACCCCATCCACAGGAACTCCAGTTCCCTGTAGGTAAAAATCAACTATTCCTGATGGAGGGCTTTTGCCCAAAACATCGATTTCCCTGCTCCTCGGACACTGCCTAAACTGCTGTGCTTTTCCAGCACTGCTGTAATCTAGAATCCAGTTCCTTGTACCACCCTGTCCCAGCAGGAACCCCAGGTCCCTGCCCACAAAGTGGGCACTGATAACCCCCTATCTGCCCTGTCTGGGGCAAAGGTCAGTAACTGGGCAGGGCACCTCAATCTGATGGCGCTCGTCTAGGTACACAATGGGCTGTTAAAGATGGCGTTGATGTCAATCGTTTCTGGGATCTCTGAATATTTAGTTACCAAAGGAATCGGGGTTGTGTGTAAAAGACAGGAAAGTGGATTTGAGGATTGATAGGTCAAATGGCCCATTTTGCTCCTCTGTCCATGATTTTAAAAAAAATTAATTTGCAGGATGTGGGCATCACTAGCTAGGTCAGGATTTATTGCACATACCTAACTGTTAACAGTCAGCTACGTTGGTGTGGGTCTAGAGTCACATTGAATTGAATTGAATTTATTATCACGTACTGAGGCACAGTGAAAAGCTTTTTCTTGCAAGCAATACAGGCAGATCACAGAGTTAATTAGCATAGATAGTAAATAATAGGTAAACAGCAGCAAAAACGATATACAGGTACAGGCGAATGTTAAGAGTTTGTGAGGCTATTCAGTATTCTAACAATAGTAGGGTAGAAGCTGTATTGAAATTGGCTGGTGTGTGTGATCAGGCTTCTGTACCTTCTCCCTGATGGTAGAGGTTGTAGAAAAACATTGCCAGGGTGGGATGGATCTTTGGGAATGCTGGCGGCCTTTCCCTGACAGTGGGCCTGGTAGATGGATTCTATAGATGGGAGGTTGGCCTTTGTGATTGTCCGGGCCGAGTTCACCACTCTCTGTAACCGTCTCCGATCTTGAATGGTGCAGTTGCCGTACCAGGTAGTGATACAGCCAGACAGAATGCTCTCGATGGCGCACCTATAAAAACTGGCAAGGGTATTCACCATCATGCCAAATTTCCTATAGACCAGGCCAGGTAAGGGTAGCAGTTTCTTTCCCTAAAGGGTGTTAGTGAACCAGATGTTTTTTTTCTGACCACAGACTATTTATTGAATTCAAATTCCACCAGCTGCTGTGGCGTGACTTGAACCCCAGAAACTTATCTGGTTCTCTGGATTTTCAGAGCTGAAAATGTGTTGCTGGAAAAGCGCAGCAGGTCAGGCAGCATCCAGGGAACAGGAGAATCGACGTTTCGGGCATAAGCCCTTCTTCAGGAATGAGGAAAGTTTGTCCAGCAGGCTAAGATAAAAGGTAGGGAGGAGGGACTTGGGGGAGGGGCGTCGGAAATGTGATAGGTGGAAAGAGGTCAAGGTGAGGGTGATAGGTCAGACTGGGGTGGGGGCGGAGAGGTCAGGAAGAAGATTGCAGGTTAGGAAGGCGGTGCTGAATTCGATGGATTCGACTGAGACAAGGTGGGGGGGAGGGGAAATGAGGAAACTGGTGAAATCCGAGTTCATCCCTTGTGGTTGGAGGGTTCCTAGGCGGAAGATGAGGTGCTCTTCCTCCAACCGTCGTGTTGTTGTGGTCTGGCGATGGAGGAGTCCAAGGACCTGCATATCCTTGGTGGAGTGGGAGGGGGAGTTAAAGTGTTGAGCTACAGGGTGGTTGGGTTGGTTGGTCTGGGTGTCCCAGAGGTGTGCTCTGAAACGTTCCGCAAGTAGGCGGCCTGTCTCCCCAATATAGAGGAGGCCACATCGGGTGCAGAGGATGCAATAGATGATGTGTGTGGAGGTGCAGGTGAATCTGTGGCGGATATGGAAGTTTCCTTTAGGGCCTTGGAGGGAGGTGAGGGGGGAGGTGTGGGCGCAAGTCTTGCACCTCCTGCGGTTGCAGGGGAAGGTGCCGGGAGTGGAGGTTTGGTTGGTGGGACAAACTTTCCTCATTCCTGAAGAAGGGCTTATGCCCGAAACGTCAATTCTCCTGTTCCCTGGATGCTGCCTGGCCTGCTGCGCTTTTCCAGCAACACATTTTCAGCTCTGATTCTCCAGCATCTGCAGTCCTCACTTTCTCCTCTCTGGATTATCAGTCTAGCAATAACACCACTAGGTCATCATCTCCCCTTATCGTGAATAAGGCAGCAGCCTCTTCTCGTTGGGCCTGTAAGTGATGTTCCTTCAGCACACCAACCCCTGTAGATCTCTAGTGTTGAAGATGGTGGTGGCAGTATCTCACCCTCTGGTGAGGGATACTGATACAGTGGCTTGAAGCTGCAAATTCCCTACACAGCACAGACCAAAATCTCAGCAAGCACCATAATTTGTATCTTGAGCCAGAACCATTAAAATGATGTTAAAATTATATCAAACCCTGGCTAGCCCATTGTTGGAGTATTACGTGTATTTCAAAATGAACAATGTAGCTTGTGATGAGATAGGTTTATCGGAGGATTTTAATATTTTACTTAATATATACTGAGGCTCTGTTAATGTCACAAATATCTTCCAGAAGTATAAAATATGACAAATATAGGGGCAGCAACCAAATATTCGAAAGAGGACTTTCTGTAGTGAATAAGTCATCATGACTTTGTTTAACAGTAGGTGAAGTCTCAATGATTTAATATCAACTTAATATCCTGACTATTTCAAGGTATATTCTGAACTTATTGTGTCTTTAATTAGAATTTGACAGGAGAGAATGAGATCATTCAGCTTGCATTTTCCTTTGAAGGTGCAAGTCAGTTCGTTCCCCTCTCCCCAACCCACTGTCTCTCCCTGTACAGTGGCAGATTTTTCACTGTTTGAAAGCATTTTTCCAATTCCCTTTTGAAGCTGTGTTCACCAATCTTTCAACAGTGTGTTTGTAATCCTGCACAAAATAATTCTAACATTACACCCGAATAAGTGCTTCGTAAGTACTTTGTAGAATTACACAGGATCTACAGCACTGAAAGAGTCCCACACTGGTTTATGCTGTTGCTTATTTTCCCATGAGGTTGCTCCCACTTCCATCGCACTCTCTTAACATATTCCCTTATTTATAATTTCCTCTTCCAGCTTCCCATGAAAAGCTAACGGTACTCACCTGAACTACTCACTGTCATTGCAGTGTTAACATTGCAACCACAATTTAGCCTGAATTTCCTGTTGGATTCCTTGGTGACTAACTTGTACCAATAGCCCTGAGTTTAGCTTCTTCCCATGAGTGGAAATGGTTTGTCTCTTTATCTACTGAATCAAAGCTTTTTATCATTCGAAAGACTTCAGTCAGGTTATCTATTGAACATTTCCAGACAGGAACCTGTGTGAATGAATCCCATTGACGAGGTTTTCAAGATTTTTTTTATAATTACTCTCTGGATGCCATTTCATCCTAAAGGAGAATGCTCTTGAACAAAGTAATGGGTGAATGTATGGATAATTCCTAATGATAAACCCAGAGCTTTAATCTCCAAGGAGAGCATGAGCATTTCAATAGCATTGAGAGGTTTCTGCAGCATTGATGTGACAGCAGAGATCGGTAGGAACACTGTCAGGTACCAAAAGTGCCAATTTAAAAACAAAAAGATGACCCACAGCAATGAATCCTGGGTAATTTGAATGTGGTGTTAAGGAAAGAGGACAGGTTGGGTGACATGTTTCCTACTTTTTAATCACCCAGCATGCAGGATAATATTGAACTGTATGCTTCATGGAGCACTTGAGATATCCTTCATTTGCAGTGATATCTGAAACCCCCACTGTGACGCCTGTTGGAAAGGGACAGAGACTGAATGCAAAGTCTTGCTCTCTGTTACTCAGCAAGGAGGAAAGTCCTTCTGATTGTGAAATAAAGGACCAGTCATACAGTAAAGGCAAAGACGGAGATCTGAAACAAAAAACTGGAACTCAGCAAGTCTCACAGCATCTGTGGAAAGACAACAACCGAATAAATGTGCTCGAAATGGAAGGAGCTATAGACGCATAGAATCACTCAGCATGGAAGCAGATGTTTCCGCTGAACTAATCCATGTTAACCAGATTTCCTGAACTTAACTAGTCCTGTTTCCCATGTTTGGCCTATATCCTTTTAAACCTTTCCTATTCATGTACCTGTCCAAATGACTTTTAAATACTGTAACTGTCCCTGCATCTACCACTTCCTCTGGCACCCTCTGTGTGAAAAAGTTGCCCCTCAGATCCTTTTTAAATCTTCCTCCTCTCACCTTAAGGCTGTGCTCCTTAACTTTGGACTCCCTTGCTCTGGGGAAAAGACCTTGGCTATTCACCTTATCCATGCCCTTCATGTTCTATAAACCTCTATCATGTCGCCCCTCAACCTCCTATGCTCCAGGGAAAAAGTCTCAGTAACATCCTGGTAATTCTACATACTTTCCAGTTTAATAACATCCTTTCTTAAATGTGGGTGGAGTCGGGTGAGATGTTTGGCCAAGATCATCTAATGCATCTTGTTTCTTTTCCTCGAGTAGTTTAGCAGGATTCTCATCAGGAAGCGATCATCATTGCTAGTTAAGTGCTTTGTTAACAGCCTGATTCCCCACAGGTTGTGGTCAGACCAAACACACACCACATCAACTAGGCACCTCAGTGGACTTCACTCGACAGGAGATCCACATTGGTTGCGGTCAAACTGAGAGCAGGGCACAACCCACCAGTACAAGCCACGTGTTCCCTTCGACCACGGACAGTGGCATTCCACTATCAGAGAGGTATCAGCACCATCCTAGCGTCTCTCAATACACTGGCCAGGGCAGACTGGTCTAGAAGGGCACACCAGTGACCAGCAGTGAACGGCTGCAGAGGGTGCAGCACAGGGAAAGGAACCTATTGCACATTTTCTTGCCAGGCTGAACACCAAGGCTGCTCCCTTGATGCCGCAACCCACATCCAGCCGGTGCCCACTGCTCTCAAGCCTTACCTTGTCCTGATATGGCACACCTTTACATTGGCACTTGATGTCATCAGACAACCAGGCAGGAGCCGTGCTGTATGAACGTGAAGGCCATCTACATCCTGGCATAGGTCAGTGTGGCACCTCACTGGGGCACCAGAGCCACATGATCTCACTACACACATGGCACCGGAAGTGAGGGGGACACAGCTCAGTCTTGGAGAGGTGTCTGCAGTGAAGGGCACAGGAACAGCCATCAGCCAGGAGTCCCAGCACGGTCAGTCTGCGGCAACCTCCCAGGCTGGTGATGGGCAAGGGACTGTGTCCTGGAGCGCCAGGGAGCAGGTCACTGTCAGACCTCTGTCTAGGGGGGTCGAGACTGTCGCAGTCAGGGACATGTGTTCATGCCCAGGGAGCTGGACAGGTGAGCGCTAGCACTGTTAGTCTCGGCACTTGAGGGAGTAGGTCACTGGCACTGTAACCTCCATTCACAAAAATTAAGTGAGCCAAGGGTTAATCATAGAATCCCTACCGTGTGGAAACAAGCCCTTTGGCCCAACAAGGCCACACTGACACTCCAAAGAGTAACCCACCCAGACCCATTCCTCCCTGACTACTGCACCTAACCTCCACCTCCCCAAACACTATGGGCAATTTAACATGGCCAATTCACCTAACCTGCACATCCTTGGATTGTAGGAGGAAATCCACAGAGAATGTGCAAACTCCATACAGACAGTCGACCGAGGCTGGAATCGAACCGGGGACCCTGGTGCTGTGAGGTAGCAGTGCTAACCACTGAGCCACCATGCCGTCCTCAGCTTAAGGGAAGGGAGACCTGGGGAAGGGGGTCCCTGGGGTAGGAGGTTCTAGGAATAGAGGGACTCAGGAATAGGGGGGAGCAGTTGGCAGATTTAGGCGAATGGACATGGCATCAGTGATGACCTGGGGCTGTATGAAGCCTGTGCGGTAAATGGAAGCAAGAGCCTGATCTTGGGGAATCTCAGCGACATGTCAATACTGAGGCAGAAGGTCCCTCACAGTGGAACCCTCGCTGTTGTCCAATCGTGAAGCGCATGGACAGTGTGTCCTGTGATGGAGAACGGTTGTGAAGGGACTTTCCACGGGCAGGCTGATTGAGCGAGTGAGTGTGAGGGAGGGAGATGGCTGCATCTGCAACCATTTCACTGGGCCTTCACATTGTCCTCCAACACATGAGGTGTTGTGCACATCGACTGGCAAACCCCTGGCCATGCTGCTGCATTGAACTGCCTCAGTCACACCTCCCTGTCACCGTTGCCACTGATGAATTCCCTGAGATGTACCTTCCTAAGAGCATAGCAGTAGGCAGTGTTGGGGCTGCAGGGGGGCAGGGGTCTCTGACTGAGCTGATGGCACATACACACTGTGCCCACATGGTGTGACCAGCAGAGAACTCCCAAGGTAAGCACTTTCTCATAGCTAAGGAGTAATGCAGAGGGTGCCATAGAGCATCTACTGCAACAACAGAGACATTGAGCAAGCACACAAACTGAAACACAAGGCTATATGAAATGTTCATCCGCCGTCATTTCCGCCACCTCCAAACGGACCCCACCACCAAGGATATATTTCCCTCCCCTCCCCTGTCAGCGTTCCAAAAAGACCACTCCCTCCGTGACTCCCTCGTCAGGTCCACAACCCCCACCAACCCAACCTCCAATCCCGGCACCTTCCCCTGCAACCGCGAGAAATGTAAAACTTGCGCCCACACCTCCCCACTTACTTCCCTCCAAGGCCCCAAGGGATCCTTCCATATCCGCCACAAATTCACCTGCACCTCCACACACATCATTTATTGCATCCGCTGCACCCGATGTGGCCTCCTCTATATTGGGGAGACAGGCCGCCTACTTGCGGAATGTTTCAGAGAACACCTCTGGGACACCCGGACCAACCAACCCAACCACCCCGTGGCTCAACTCTTCAACTCCCCCTCCCACTCCACCAAGGACATGCAGGTCCTTGGACTCCTCCATCGCCAGACCATAGCAACAGGACGGTTGGAGGAAGAGCGCCTCATCTTCCGCCTAGGAACCCTCCAACCACAAGGGATGAACTCAGATTTCTCCAGTTTCCTCATTTCCCCTCCCCCCACCTTGTCTCAGTCAAAACCCTTGAATTCAGCACCACCTTCCTAACCTGCAATCTTCTTCCTGACCTCTCCGCCCCCACCTCCTCTCCGGCCTATCACCCTCACCTTGACCTCCTTCCACCTATCGCATTTCCAACACCCCTCCCCCAAGTCCCACCTCCCTACCTTTTATCTTAGCTTGCTGGGCACACTTTCCTCATTCCTGAAGAAGGGTTTATGCCCGAAACGTCGATTCTCCTGTTCCTTGGATGCTGCCTGACCTGCTGCGCTTTTCCAGCAACACATTTTCAGCTCTGATCTCCAGCATCTGCAGTCCTCACTTTCTCCTATATGAAATGTTCAGACTATTTACAGGCTGCTGGTGATGAAAGAAACTCTAAATATGGAAGTATCATTGAAATAAACTGTGGATATAACAGGGTATGGAAAGCAAACTTTACATTGGATATAATGATCAAAAAATGACGTTTTCCAGCCTTTGCCCAGACGTGACAGTGGTACATATTTTTTTCACCTCTCCCTCCTGCTGGGGCTCCCCTGTTCCACACATTGGGAACGAGTCTGCTCCAAGGTGGACTCTGTTGGCCCGGGACATTTGATTAGTTGATCCCCGGAGAAGGGGGTTGGAGGGGAGGGATGCAGTATGGATCTGGTTAGTCCAGACATGCCAAGGACCTTCTTGCCAGAGGCAAATTGACCCTCCTTAGCTGGAATACCAAAGGTTGGAGGGGTGATGGCAATGTAGAAGTACAAATTCAGAATAGCATGCAGATATTGGTGACTCTCCAGTGGCCCCTGAGGGTGCTGGCCTGGTCCATAAGACTATTAACATGTAGGAGCAGAAGTAGGCCATTCAGCCCATCGGTCTTCCATTCAATGAGATGGTGGCTGATTTGATAATCCTCAACTCCACTTTACTGCTTTTCCCCCATAACCCTTGATTCCCTTTTACTGATTGAATATTTGTCTTTCTCAACCTTGAATGTACTTAATGACCCAAAGTCAACCACCCTTTGAGGCAAAGAATTTTAGATTCACAATCTGCTGTCCAAAGGAATTCCTATTCCACTCTGCTAAATGTGTGACCCATTGTTGTGAGTTTTACATTCTCAACAAGGGGTACTGTCCAATTTACACTGTCCCACAGCCAACATTTTCCCAGCCCTATAAACCGATGCTGGTTCTGAGCTTTGCTTGGTAGTTGAGAGGGAAATGCCCAAATCACCCTTTTCATCTTTTATCCTTGTCCATTGTATCACAATGGACAATATCAGAAGATCATGGCAAAAAATTACAGTGCAGTACTGGCCCTTCAGCCCTCGATACAATCTTTCTGTATTTACCCTATGAATCTTGTATGTTTCAACAAGGTCACCCCTCATTCTTCGATCTTCTAATGGCTACAGATCTAACCTATTCAATCTCTGCTCATTAGACAGTCCCTTCCTACCTGTTATCGACTCAGTGAACTTTCTCTGGATTGCCTCCAAAGCCAGTGTACCTTCACTAGATTAGGGCCCAAAACTGTTCACAGTATTCCACCTATGGCCTGACTAGCATCTTGTATAGTTTAGTAAGACCCCTTTAATTTTATATTTAATTCCATTTGAAATAAAGACTATTATTTCATCTGCCTTCCCTATTATCCACTGAATTTGATGCTAGATTTATGTGATTCATGCACAGGGACTTCCAAATCTCTCTATGTTACAGCCTTTTGTAGTCTTTCTCCATTGAAACAGTAGTCAGCTCCTCTATTCTTCCTGCCAAAGTATATCAACTTACATTTTTCCCACATTACATTCCACCTGCCAACTTTTTGTCCACTCGCTTAACCTGTTTATATCCCTCTGCAGACTCTTGGTGACATCTTTGCCACTTGGCTTCCCCCTATTTTCGTGTCATCCGCAAATTTGGCTAATAGTCCATTCACTTCCCTCACCCAAGTCATTAAGATAAATATTCTAAATAAATGTGCCTCGAGCACTGATTCCTGAGTAATTCTGAAATTACAGATTGTAATTCTGAAAATGCCCCCTTTATCCCAACTCTCTGATTTCTCTTAGTTAGCAAATCCTCTAGCCATGCTAATATGCTACATCCACCACCGTGGGCTCTTATCTTATTAAGTAGCTTAATGTGTGATACCTTATCAAATGCCTTCTGAAAATGCAATTTGACGGGAAGGCCGAGATCATAACTGAGTCTGATTGGAAGACTTCCAAAGAGAGAGACGGAGCTTCACTGAGAGCACTGATGTGTCTTAAGGAGCTCTGTTTGACTGCATGTACAAAACTAACAGATACCACCATAACCAAGGTACTCCACACTGAACATTGCTGAGACTGTACTTCATATCTGCATAGGTCATGTTCCAGGAAAATGGAAGAGAGTGAGTAAAACAATTACACACAAATGTAACGTTGGGATATTGCAACTTAGAAGGCTATTCAGCCCATCATACTTGTACTGGCTCTTCAGTGCCTAATTAGAGCCGCTCCCTTGATCAATTTCCTAGCCCCACAGATACTTCCTTTTCAAGTGCCTATATGTTTCTGGTGTGGGGATCAGTTAGCTCAGTTGGCTGGATGGTTGGTTTACGACACAGAGTGACACCAACAGGTTCACTTCGCTTAGATTACCATGATGGACTGTCCTCCTCATTTGGACCTCTCTCTACTTCTCAATAAATTTCGAATTCTAATCAAGTGCTAAGCCAGCTTGTCCTTGATGGAGTCAATTGATAGAGCAGTGACTGATTTTGCTAATGGATTTGTTGCTTTAGCTCATTATATTATGGGGCTAAAATAATATGTTTTTAGTTTTTAATATTGTACTGAGTTTGATATATTTCCTTGGAATCATAAGATTAAAATATAGACAAACAAATTCAAACATTGGTATAATTTGTTATAGAGTTATAATATAGTTATCAATGCTGCCTCACAGCGCCAGCGATCCAGGTTTGATTCCAGCCTTGGTGACTGACTGTGTGGAGTTTGCACGTTCTCCCCGTGTCTGCGTTGGTTTCCTCCGGATGCTCTGGTTTCCTCCCACAATCCAAAGATGTGCAGGTTAGGTGAATTGGTCATGCTAAATTGCCCGTAGTGTCCATGGATGTGTAAACGAGGTGTATTAATCATGGGAAACATGGGGTGATAGGAATGGGGTGGAGGGGTAGGTCTGGGTGGACTGGTCTTTAGAGGATTTTGTGTAGACTCGATGGGCCAAATGGCCTCTTTCTACGATTTTGTGATATCCATGTCATTAGGGATTATAGTGTGATTATAGTTTAACATTTTCCCAGACCTATAAACCGACGCTGGTCCTGAGTGAAATACCCAAATCACCCTTTTATCTTTTATCCTTGTCCATTGTATCATAATGGACAATATCAGAAGATCATGGCAGAACATTTCTGCGCAGTACAGGCCTTTCAGCCCTCGATATTGCACTGACCTGTGGAACCAACCTGAAGCCCATCTAACCTACACTATTCCATTGTCGTCCATATGTTTATCTAATGACCATTTAATATCAGTTGTGCTTTGCTTGGTAGAGTGCACTGCAGTCTAAAAGTAGCTTTATTGATGTTCTTTATACAGTTAAGATAATGCATTGATTCCTAACCTGAGTTCTTTAAATTTGTGTTGCCATTAACCTAAAACTCTCACCTAATGATCTATTCTTGTCCTTTGGCTTCTTTTTCAATATATGTGCTTCCTGGCATGTACCCACATCCATAACCAACTGGCATCCTTTGGCGAATTTACATAATTAGTTCAGATCCTTACATTTCTTGGTAGTGGAATGAAGAGATTGACTGCATTAACATGCATTAACACCCACACCTGAACTGAGGCATGGTGGTTCAGTGGTTAGCACTGCTGCCTCACAGTACAAGGAAACCAGGTTTGATTCCAGGCGACTGTCTGTGTAGAGTTTGCACATTCTCCCCGTGTCTGCGTGGGTTTCCTCTGGGTGCTCCAGTTTCCTTCCACAGTCCAAAGATGTGCAGGTTAGGTGAATTGGCCATGCTAAATTGCCCACAGTGTTCAGGGATGTGCAGGTTAAGGTATTTGTCAGGGGAAATGTAGAGTAATAAGGTAGGGGGAATAGTCTGGGTGGGATACTCTTTGGTGTGGACTTGTTGGACCAAATGGCCTGTTTCCACACTGTAGGGATTCTATTTCCCCTTTGTTTATCCCGCTTGTTACCTTTTCAATGGATCCTTATAAATTTGACATATCCCCTTCATGAAACCACGCTGACTCTGCTTGATTATGTTAGGTATTTATAAATCCACTGCTATTACATCATTTAAATAGTCTCTCACATCCTCCCAATAATGTATATTAAGCTAACTGGGCTATAATTATCTGTAGTTTTACTTAATTCCCTTTTTGAAAACGAGTGTTACATTTACAGTTTTCCAATCTTCTCCAATTTTTCTAGAATCTAAGGATCCCTGGAAGATTACTGCCAGTGCACACATTACCTCTAGAAGGCATATCGTTTTATGTCCAGCATCCCTCCAGGTATGGCGGTCTTATTAGTTTTTAGCTCCATTAGTTTCCCTAGCAATTATTTTCTCTATAGTTAGTTATTGCATTTTTTTTAATCTCCCCCCCTATGATTATTTAGCATTTTTGGAATGTTATTCAAGTCTTTTACCATGAAGACTGATAAAGTATTTTAAGGCTGAGATCGGCAGATTCTTCATCATTTGGGAATCAAAGGCTATGGGGAAAGGGCAGGGCAGTGGATGTGAAGAATGTGGGAGCAGGATCAAGGGGCAGAATGGCCAACTCCGCTCCAGTTTTTAAGAGAATGGCTTTACTGAAAACAAAGTGAGTTCACTATTGACTATTGTGAGTGCAATGCTCCCGTTTCCTGGCTCCCCATCATTATTTCTCCAGCTTCACTCTCTCAGAGGGATATGTTCATTCTGGATTCTCTCTTCATTTTAAGAACCTCTGGCAGTCCATCTCAAAAGTGCTTACAGCTTTACCCTCAATGATTTTCTTCTCCCTCTTGATTACCTTTTTTAAGCCATCATTTGGTTGTTTTTAAAACTTTCCCAATACTCTGGCTTAGCACTGTTTTTTCCACATTATATTTTTCTTCTTTCAATTTGATGTCATCTTTAACTTTCCTGGTTAACCATGGTCAGTTTATCCTGTTCCTGGTAGCTTTCTGCCTCACTGGGATGTGCCATGAACCTTTCTTAAACATCTTCCATTGTTTCTCAAACATGCTTACTGCTAAACTCCGATCTCGCTTCACTGCAGCTAGCTCTGCCCTCAGTCCTTTGCAATTGCCCGTATTTAAGGTTCACACAGTTGTCTCCAACCCAAATTGCTCCCTTTCAAAACTGAATGCAAAATTTCTATCATATGATGGTTACTGTTTTCCAGGGGATCTTTTACGATGACATTATTCATTAACCCTGCCAAATGGAAGCCTGCCACCTGAAACATATCAGCCATGATTGAACGGTGCATTGGACTTGATGGGCTGAATGGCCTGATTCTCCTTCTATATCTTATAGTCTTAGGGATGCAGATAGGCAGTTGTGCTGCAGCATTGGAGCAATGAGAGGCAGTGAGTAATTGAACTGGCTGCACTCCTGCAGTGTTGGAGTGTGGGACTTAATTGGGCTGAAATTTAATTGAGTTGCACAGAACAGTAAAGCAACCACCTGAAAATGCATTGTCCACGTCAGTGATCCTCAGCTGTGGCATCACATTGAGTCTCTTTGCATTGATGTTACTGGAAAGGGGAATTGGGCAGGTAAGCCATACACTATTGTCTCTTTTGCATTCCATCAAAGCTCAATCTTCTTCTCCTTCCCTGTGGGCACTGGGTGGAATAATGTTACATGGTATGTTAGTCAACAGCTGCTTGGGCTCTCTATGTGGATAGTTGGGAATCCAGAGATGGTTAATTGAGTATTTGGATAGCAGCTAAAAAAGCAATGAGTAAGGGATACCATGCCATGGCATGTGATCGCAATGCTTGTTGTTACCTGGGAGATATTCTTGTCCAGTTTTTGAGAGAATGGCATTGCTGAAAGCAATCAGTAACCATTGCATTATAAACATTTCGCATTCAGTTTTGAAAGGGAGAAACGTGGGTTGGAAACAACTGTGCTAAACTTAAATCAAGGTAATTGCAAATGATTGAGAGCAGAGCTGGCTGCTGTGGACTGAGAATGGAGTTTAGCTTCCTGATGAAGAGCTTATGCTCGAAACGTTGATTCTCCTGCTTCTCGGATGCTGCCTGCCTTGCTGCGTTTTTCCAGCACCACACTCTTCAACCCCGATCTCCAGCATCTCCAAAGTGAGTGCATTATTGATTATTGTGAGCGCACTTCTTCCTCAGTCAGTCACTGCAATAATGGCAATTGTTTGTCCAGTAAATAAAGAGGATGAAGTATGTGGTCAGAACAACTTACTGCAGATGTTGGAATCTGTACCGAAAACAAAAATTGCTCGAAATCACAGTGGGTCAGGCAGCATCCATGGAGAGAGAGCAAGCTGATATTTAGCGTCGAGATGACTCTTCATCAAAGCCGAAGTGAAGTGTGGAGGAGACAGCATTCATGCAATAGTGGGGTGAGGGTTTTGGTGGGGGGTAGAGTTCTGGGGGAGAAATAGCAAGAAATGAGCTTGGATTGGATGATATCAATCCATATGGTGAAGGTAAGAAACAACAAGGAGCAAAAGACACTTGTTAGGACGAGATTACAAGCCCCTGAATATAACCTGTAGGGCTGGAAAAGCACAGCAGGTCAGGCAGCACCTGAGGAGCAGGAGAATTGACGTTTCAAGCATGAAATCTCCATCAGGAATGAGGGGGTGGCCCAAGGGGGCTGAGGGATCACTGGGATGGGAGTGGGCTTGGAGGAAAGGTAGTTGGGAATGCGATAGGTAGATGAAGGTGGGAGTGAAGGTGATAGTTTGGAAAGGAGGGTGGAGCAAATACATAGCATTGGTCAAGAGGGCAGTGCCGAGTTGGAAGGTTGGATCTGGGATAAGGGGGAAATGGGGAAACTGGGGAAATCTACAATGATCTCCTTTGTTTGGAGGGTCTCGAGGCAGAAGATGAGGCGTTCTTTCTCCAGGCAGCCAATGTAGATTGGGGAGATAGGACGCTAACTTGCCGAGCATTTCAGAGAACAACTCTGAGACACACACAGTAAACAATCCCACCGCCCTGTGGCTGACCACTTTAACTTCACCTCCCACTCTGCCAAGGGCATGCAAGTCCTGGGCCTCCTCCACCACTAAACTCGAGTCACCCGACACCTGGAGGAAGAACATCTCATCTTCCACCTTGGGACCCTCCAACCAGGCAGGATCAATGTGGATATCACCAGTTTCCTCATGTGCTTTTCCAGCACTACACTCTTCGACTCTGATCTCCAGCGTCTGCAGTCCTCACTTTGTCCTCCTTAACATGACCTATATGGTGGGAAAGAGAATAAATCAGGAGGTAATCAGGGCATGGGAAAATGGCAATTTTAATTTTCATGTACAGAGGAGCCTCAATTATCCGACATTCAATTATCCGAATTTCTGATTATTCGGCAAGATCGCAAGCTCCCGATGCTCCCAGTTATCCAACATTTGAATATCCAGAATTCGATTAACTGAATGAAATACTCCTTCCCCTGTCCTTTGGATAATCAATGTTCCTCTGTAGATTGGGAAAATCACATTGGTAAAAGGTAGCTATAAGGAAGAATTCATAAAGTGTATTCAGGTTAACCTGGAACAAAATGTTTTCAATCTGGTGATATGGGTAGAATTTAACATTCAGTCTGAGAGTGAGAAACGTGGGATTGAAACAACTGTGCTGCACTTAAATCAGGAAAATAACAGAGGGATGAGGCTGAGTTGGCAGGTATGGACTAGGAATGGCATAAACAACAATTGAGGAACAATGGTAGATGTTTATGAAATGCATCAAAGATACATTCAAATGAAGATGAAGGATTCTATGAAGGGAACAATGGTTAACCAAGATGGAGATAGCATCAAATTGAAAGAAAATAGTATATTATGACAAAACTTAGTGATAAACCAAAGGATTAGGAAAGCTAATGGAAAGTGACCAACAAAGAAAAAAATTGAGGTAAGAAGAAATTATGAGGACAAAGTAGCAAGTAATATAAAAATGGACATAAAATAGATATAAAATATAAAAAAAAAGCAGAAAAACAATGCTAAGGTGATCATAGCTCTGGAAGAGAATAAGGCTTAGAAAATAATAGTGGAGAACCAGGAAATTGTAGAGGAGTTCAATAAATGCTTAGCATCACTCTTCACAATTGAGGGCACTAATACAATTCTAAAAATACTCAATAATCAAGGCAGGAGAGGAAGGAAATGTAAGAAAATTCATAAAAGAAAAAAACCTAAGGAAACTAATGGGGAAAAAGACTGATAAGTCCCCTGGACCTGATGGGCTGCATCCTAGGAATTTAAATGCAACAGCTATAGAGATAATGGATGCAGTGGTTACAATCTCCCAGGAATCATTAGATTCAGGAAAAGTGACAGAGGATTGGCAACAGCTAATGTAATATTGGTATTCAAAAAGGGATGTAGGCAAGAAAGGGTAACTATACGTTAGTTAGCTTAACATCTGCCTTTGGGAAAATGTTAGAGTCAATTCTGAATAATGTAATAGCAGAGCATTTAGAAATACATGATATGATCAAGCAACATCAGCATGATTTCATGATGGACATCATGGCTGGCAAACAATATTACAGTTCTTTGAGGAGGTAATATGCAGGATAGATAAAAGGAGGATGCAATGTGATTGGTTTTCTATGAAGCATTTGGATGTCACATGTTAGTCTCCCGCAATGAGATATGACATTTTGGTATTGGAGCCATTAGTAGATGATCGGCCAACTTATCAAAACATAGAGTTGGGAAAAGAGGGACATTTTCAGGATGGCGACCTGTAACTAGTGGAATGTCACAGGATCAGTGCTGGGACCACACAATTGCTGACAATATATGAACAAGTTTTGAGAAGATTTGTAGCTCAGGTTAAGATTCTGGATGTAAGTTTGCTTGCTGAGCTAGAAGGTTCATTTTTAGACGTTTTGTCACCATACTTGGTAACATTTTCAGTGAGCCTCTGAATGAAGCACTGGTGGTGTAGCCCACTTTCTATTTGTATGTTTGAGTTTTCTAGGGTTGGTGATATCATTTCCTATGCTGACATCATTTCCTATGGTGATATCATTTCCTGTTCTTTTTCTCAGGGGGGTGGTAAATGGGATCCAAGTCAATGTATTTGTTGATAGAGTTCCATTTGGAATGCCATGCTTCTAGAATTCTCATGCATGTCTCTGATTGGCTTGTCCTAGGATGGATGTGTTGTCCCAGTCGAAGTGGTGTCCTTCCTCATCCGTATGTAAGGATACTGGTGAGAGTGGGTCATGTCGTTTTGTGGCTAGTTGATGTTCATGTATCCTGGTGGCTAGTTTTCTGCCTGTTTGTCCAATTTAGCATTTGTTACAGCTCTTGCAAGGTATTTTGTAAATGACATTAGTTTTGCTTGTTGTCTGTATGGGATCTTTCAAGTTCATTAGCTGCTGTTTTAGTGTGTTGCCCACAAACCCACCAACACACTAAAAGTGCAGCTAACGAACTTGAAAGACCCTGTACAGACAACAAGCAAAACTAATGTAGGCCAGACCAGGTAAGGATGGCAGTTTCGTTCCCTAAAGGGCATTAATGAACGATATGATTTTTTTACAACAATTGACAATGGATTCATATTCATTATTAGAGTCTTGATTCCAGATTTTTATCACTGTCAAATTCCACCATCTGCCATGGCAGGATTCTAACTTGAGTCTGCAGGCCATTACCTGGGTCTCTTGATTAACAGTTCAGTGATTATACCAGTAGGCCATCATCTCCCCATTGAGGTTCGAGAATTACACACAGCAAGCATCCAAGTTTAGCAGGTAATAAAGGATGCCAATGGAAGGCTGGCCTTTATTTCAAAAGGAGATCTTGCTAAAACTATCCAAGGTCTGAATCAGACTACAACTAGAAGGCTGTGAACAGTTTTGGCCTTATTATCTAACAGAAAATGTACTGACATTGAAGGCATTCTTGGGAAGGTTGATTGTGGGTATGAAGAGATTTTCTTATGGAGAGAGGTTAGGTAGGTTGACCCTGTACCCAGTTGGAGTTTTGAAGATTGAGGGAAGACTTTATTGAAACATACAAGCGGCTGTTTGCCCGTGTGGGAGAGTGTCAGAGCAGAATATATAACCTGAGAGAAAGCATTGTTCATTTAAGACAAATGTGGAGGGATTATTTTCTTTCAGAGGGTTGTAAATCTGTGTAATTTTTTTATTGCAGAGTGCTGACAAGGTTGGGTTGTTAAGTATATTCAAGGCTGAGACAGGCAGATTTTTAATCAGGAGGGGAATGAAGAGTTGTACGGAAAAGGTGGGAAAGTGGAATTGAGGATTATCAGATCAGTCATGATCTCACTCAATGGTGGGTCAGACCTGATGGGCCAAATGGCCTATTTCTGCTTCTACATCTTATGTGATCCTCATTGGAATTTAAGCACAACTGATTAGGAAGGTAAAATGCAGCTTAGTCTGTATTGGAAGATGATTTGTATACAGGAGCCCTGCTCTTGTTTTGAATTCTAAATATTGAATACTAAGATGGCATCAGAGAGTGGTACCTCTGTACACTTTTCACTGCACACCTGTACTCTTTTACTCAGGTACACATGACAATATAATCTAACTGAAATCTAAAGATGTATGGAACCTTCATTAGAGCACACGCCTGGGCATTGTGTGCAATTTTGTATCCTTACCCGAGGAAGGATGTACCTGCCTAAGACAGAGAGTAGTAGAAGTTCACCGGATTGATTCTTGGGGTGTTAGGATTGTCCTGTGAGGAGAGATTGAGGAGACTGGACCTTTATTCTCAAGTGCTTAGGGGGCCTGAGTTCCAAAGTGAATCTTCTTTGGCAAAGGAAGTGTTTCAAAGACTCCCTGAAGGCTTCCCTCATCGATGTCATCATAGGAGAGACTCTTGCTGGGAAGAAACTGACTTGAAGGAAATTCCTGCCTGAAGGGGCACAATTCTTCAAGAATACCCATTGGCAAGGGGAAGTATGAAAAATAAAAATGGAGCAAGGACCTCAAGGCCAAGAACCACTTCCACCTCCTGGAAACACCTGCCAAATGTCGGATTGGAGATATGGCTCTCGGATCAGGCTCATCAACCACGAATGGATCCCCGGAACCAAGGATCAATGACATCGAACTTCCTAAGTGGAAAATCAGACTCATTAGCAAGTGATTGCTACTGACAATTCTCTGGAGCATAGAAGAACTGGAGGTGTTTTCACAGACACTGACAAAATTCCTTAAGGTCTTGACCAGGTGGATGTGGATAGGATGTTTTCCTGGCTGGATCGAAAACTAGTAGTTTGCATTCCCTTATTCTCTGATTAAGGAACAAGCCACTTAAGACAGAGATGAGGAGCAACGTTAGATCACATGGAATCCAGGGAGAGCTAGCCAACCGGATACAAAATTGACTTGAAGGTAGGAGATAAAGCGTGATGGTGTTGGAGGGTGCTTTTTTGGATTGGAGGCCCATGATCAGTGATGTACTGCAATGATTGGTGGTGGTCTACTGCTTTTCGTAATTTATATAAATGACTTGGATGTGAATATAGGAGGAATAGTAAGTACGTTTGCAGATGACACCGATTAAGGCAGTGTAATGGACAGTGAAGAAGGTTAGCTCAGCGTACAATGGGGCTTTGATCAGATGGGCCAATGTGCTGTGGAGTGGCAGATGGAGCTTAATTAGATAAATGTGAGGTTATGCATTTTTAAGGCAAATCAGGGCAGGACTTGCACACTTCATGGTGGGCCCTGGGGAGTGTCATCGAAAATAGCAGGAAACACAGAAAAAAACACAACCCTGTTCCATTTTGGTGGTTAGCAAGACTCACTTTGTTACTTTGATTCCATCTTCGAAAGAAAATGCAGAAAGAAATCCAGGGTTGATCCCATCATGCCCATCACAAACACAGCACTGTTAACATTTTACAATGCTGACCTTTATAAGGGCTCCCATTCAATGCTGCAGTGTTACTCTCCACTCATCCTCCAGTCAAAGGTTATTGTTGAACTCTCTCTCTCTCTCTCTCTGCACCTTCTCTGCAGCTGTAACACTGTATTCTGCACTCTGTTCTGCTACCCCGATGCACTTTGTGTGGTAAAATCTGCCTGTCTAACATGCAGAACAACACTTTTCACTATATCTCAGTAAACGTGAGATCAATTAATCAATGCTTTATAGGTTTAAATGAATTGTACTTTCTTCCCTTCTCTATATATTTGCTTATTTGATGTTGTATAGTTTCCTTTATCCTGATTTGACTTCAAGCTGTGTGGTGGACACAAGTCAAAGATATGTCCAAACTTCATAAAACATACTGGATGCCCAACATAATACGGTCCGGATTTTAGTCTTTGTATGCCATACATAAATACCTTAAAGTTTTACAAAATATAAACTTTTCTTTTCAGGAGCTGTGTGCATGGGCATAAACGACAGTTAATGGTTTTTTTTTGTTTTCCTTTCACTCTAGGTAACTTGCAAATTTTCACTCCTGCCTGCTGATTTTGACTATTTAGGTGCCACATAGAGATTTTAACAAGGTTTTAGCTCAGCGCTGTTACTTCCAGAATAGACAAATTGCAAACATTGGTGGTGGCCCACGGCTTTTCGTAATTTATATAAATGATTTGGATATGCATATAGGAGGAACGGTAAGTAAGTTTGCAGATGGCACCAGTTTTGGTGGTGCAGTGGACAGTGAAGAAGGTTATCTCAGAGGACAATGGGACCTTGATCAGATGGGCCAATGGGCTGAGGGGTGGCAGATGGAGTTTAATTAGATAAATATGAGCTGCTGCATTTTGGTAAGGCAAATCAGAGCAGGACTTATACACTTAATGCTAGGGCTCTGGGGAGTGTTACCAAATAAAGGGACCTGTGGTGCAGGTACATGGTTCCTTGAAAGTGAAGTCAAAGTAGATAGGGTAGCGAAGAATGTGTTTGGCACACTTTCCTTCTTTGGTCAGTGCTTTGAGTAAAGGAGTTGGGAAGTCATGTTACGGATGCACAAGACATTGGTTAGACCACTTTTAGAATACTGCTCTCAATTCTGGTCACTCTGCTATGGAACATTGTCTGCATCTGAAGTTCTTTAACACTGAATGCCAACTTTCAATTTTACTAGATTCTAAATAATTTAAGCAATCCTCTCCACCTTGCAATCGACCTGAGTCTCTGTGAAGTTGAGTATATGTGTTTTTATTCTTTTGACTTTAATTCAGTTAGATATAATAAAAACTAGCCTCTTTTCTTTTTAAACCTTCAAATGAACCTGCACGATCTTGTCCTCTGTGATCACAGCACATAAACAATTAAACATTCATGGAATTGTCAAGTGTATTTGGTTTGAAACAGGAAAACCTCAGGCTATTACATATGGAGTGGGAAAAGAGGGCAAGTTACAGAAGAAAATGTTGATCGATTTTAGTCTTTAAAAGGATAGTTTAAGACTCCGAGTCTCCATTGTGTGGCAAAACACTTTCTTAATTTCAGTCCCGAATGGCCAAGCACTAGTTTGAACACTGCCAGCTTGAAACCCATCACCAGATGAAACAGCTCCTGTGTATCTACTTTAGTGAGTCTTGAATCATATTAACCATGTCTGCTGACACTAACAATCATATGTCAATGCTAACTGTGCATGCTCATCTCTGATAAACTGTGTATATGCATAATATGGAGCCAATTTGTTTTTTTAAATGTACTTTATTTAACCTTGTTTTTCTATCTACTGACCTTCTTTCATTTGGGGTGTCAGTTAGCTCAGTTGGCTGCACAATCAGTTCATGATGGTAAGGGATGCCAACAGCATGGATTCAATTCCCATCACCGGTTTGAGGTTACCATGAAAGATTCTCCTTCTCAACCTCTCCCCTTGCCTGAGGTGTGGTGACCCTCAGGTTAAATCACCATTAGTTGCTTCTCTCTAATGAGAGTGCAGCTCTATGATCTGGTAAGACTAAGATGAATTTACCTTTCTACTCTTTCATTTCACATTTTTTGGTTTCAGTTTTAGTTGTTTGTCAGGTTGTTTTTATGCCACTTTATTTAAATATATTTGAAAGACTTTGCTGCTACAAGTTTACGAAGACCAATGTCCTACTTTAGCCCTCACTATCATTAAATGACTCTGCTCCATATCCCACAGAAGACCAAGAGATTTTAGAAAAATTGATTTCCACAATGGAAAGTCAGCAAGAGGAGTTGATGATCCGGGCAAGGTGATGTTAATTCAGAATAACATCACTTTCTTGGTGCCCCCTGATGAATCTGATGGTGTCGGTACATCAGGAATTCCTGGTTTGCATTCAGGAAACGTCAACATTTTTCTCAAAACGATGAGCCCACTTTGACAATAGTTTGCTGCTGGAGTACTAAGTTTAAGCAAGGGCTGAAGATGGCCCCCTAAAAAAAAAATCCTGTAACCTTAGCGCATACACTAATGATTTCCAAAATGAGAGAAGACCTCATTAGAATGTCCACATCTTGCATTCACTTTTGCTGACCCTGATGCAGTTCAATTAACACATCGCTGCAGCAGCTTCCATTGTAACTCGATAATCACTGGGTAACTTGCTAAAAATTAAACAGCTAAACGCGGCAATTCTAACATAAACTGTGATTCCTATTTAAATACAAAGTTGCATTTCTGTTCTTTGATATTTCGACCACCCGCAGTGGATTGTGATAAAAACAGACTCTGGGAAATTGAGTCAGCTTTTTGACACAGAGCATTGCCTGCTGGGAATCTCCTATAAAAATATCGGTAAATAATTCTGAGTTTTTCCAAAGCAGTGGAGAGCGCTTATTTAAAATGCACTGGAATCAGAAATCCAGATGAATAAAACTGGATGAATTCGCATTGGCTTTCACATTTTTGATATTCCTGTGTGAAACTGACAGTCAAAGGAAAATTCTGCAGCTTCTAGAAATCTGAAACAAACTCAGATGAATGCTGGAGAAACTCAGCAGTATCTATGAAGAAAGAAACAGAATGAACATTTTGAGTTTAGTGTGGCTCTACTCCAGAACTGAACTGCTGTGCATTGCTAGCTGTATAATGATAAATGGGGTGACCTGTTCCCCAACACCCAGCAAGTTTGCAAAGGCAGTTACTGACCAAACAGCTTGCTAAACAGATTGGCATGCATATCTTGGGAATTGTGAGAAAGGGAGAGACTGGCGGGGACAAGTGGCACTGCAAAAAACAACCGTCGAGATTACTTTGTGTGGAAACAGGCCTTTCGGCCCAACAAGTCCACACTGACCCTCCGAAAAGCAACCCACCCAGATCCATTCCCCTACACCTAACACTACGAGCAATTTAGCATGGCCAATTCACCTAACCTGCACATTTTTGGACTGTAGGAGGAAACCGGAGCAAACCCGCACAGAGAGAATGTGCAAGCTCCACACAGACAGTTGCCTGAGGCAGGAATTGAATCCTGGTCTCTGGCGCTGTGATGCAGCGGTGCTAACCACTGTGCTACCGTGCCACCCTAAATCTGCATTTGACCATTGTGATTTTCACATGTACGATTTCTCAACATTCTCAAAAGATGTAAACTTCCTTGCAACACCTCTGCTTTCTTCTCGTGCAACAACAGCACAGATCTGTTTTTCAAACCAAATGAAGCATGAAAGCAAATGAATGGTCCCCGTTTTGTTTAGTACATCTCTCTTGCTGGAAATATTAACATCTTAAAGACTGATAGAAAGCTTTGAGGCAAAAGATGAGTGTACAATAACATTGCCAAGTTGAATAATAGGGGGTTCAGGCATATCATTCTTCAATGTTATTTGTGGCAGTTTTTACAAAGCTCTCAATTCTCAGCAGAGTATTATTTAACCAGCACAGTGGCTGCCTCACAGCACCAGGGACCCGGGTTTGATTCCAGCCTCAGGTGACTGTCTGTGTGGAGTTTGCACATTCATCCCATATCTGCATGGCTTTCCTCCCACAGTCCAAAGACGTGCAGGTCAGGTGAATTGGCCATGCTAAATTGCCCATAGTGTTAGGTGCATTAGCCAGGGGTAAATATGGGTCTGTGTGGGTTACTGTTCAGAGGGTCAGCATGGACTCGTTGGGCCAAATGGCCTGTTTCCATACTGTAGGGAATCTAATCAACCACACCTTTTGTTTTAAGGTTAAAATACAACAGCTTTGAACAATAAAACCAACATATCGGAACAAAGTTAATTGATGCAGAAAGTTGGACTGAATTCAGTCAAATTCACTCAAACAGAAGCTTTAATTAGTGAATAAAGCATACAGTTTCAAAATATTAACAGACAGATGCGTCAATACATACATTAATATACATATTAACTTGATACATTTTCTATATTGCATTCATTTAGAATCCTGTAACAGTAATTAATGACAGTTTCTAATATGTTAGCTCATTTTTATAAATGAACTCATATTCTGAGTGGATGAATTTGCAGAACTGTAGCTGGGATGCTGCAGCAAAATTACAGCACAGTCCATTCTGCATGATTCACCTCCCAGGATAAATGATGTAGAGCAACATACATGTTTAATGAAAAGATGATGCTCCAGATTGGATTCAGGCTGTTTAAATTGTTAGCATCATTGATGTATTATTTCATTTGTGCAATATCGGCAAGATTCAGAGGCACACTTCGTGAAACAATTTCCTGTAGCACAAATGCCCATTTATTTAGAATCGTGCTGGTGGTTGCTTGCGACCGTGGTAATTCAGGGGGTGGGGAGTGGTGGTGTAATAGCAATGTCACTGAAACAGGTTCAAATCCTTTGGCAGCTGTTTAACCTTAATTAATAAAATCTGGAATTGCAAGTTACTCATAATAACGGTGCCCATCGTTGATTATAGTAAAGACCCATCTGGTTCACTAACACCCTTTAGAGAAGGACACCTGCCACCCTTTAGAGAAGGAGACCTGCCATCCTTACCTGGTCTGGCCAACATATGACTCCAGGTCCATTCTAATGTGATTGACTCTTTGCTGCCCCTTGAAATGACCAAGACAGCCACTGGATACTAGGGCAGTAAGGATGGACAACAAATGTTGGCCTAGATCCAATCACACAGGATCAATGTGGGTTTCACCAGTTTCCCCATTTCCCCTCACCCCCCACCTTATCCCAGATCCAACCTTCCAACTTGGCACCACCCTCATGACCTGTCCCACCTGTCAATCTTCCTTCCCATTTATCCACTCCACTCTCCTCTCTGACCTATCACTTTCACCCCCACCTTCATCTACCTGTCGCATTCCCAGCTACCTTGCTCCTGCAGCCTCAGCTCCCTCCCATTTATCTCTCAGCCCCTTTGCCCTCCTGCCCAAACCTCCCCCCACCCTAACGTTCCTGATGAAGTGCTTATGCTCAAAGCATCGATTTTCCTGCTCCTTGGATGCTGCCTGACCTGCTGTGCTTTTCCAGCACCACACTCTTTGACTCTGATCTTCAGCATATGCAGTCCTCACTTTCTCCTCGATTGTGATATCCATGACCTGTGAATGAATTAAAAAAAAGTGAGTATTAAAATACTTTAGAAATCGGGCTCCAGAATGAGACAACTATTGCGGGGAGGCTTATTTTGAAAAATAACCCTTCATTGGTCTAACTAAAACCAATAGTCATAGAGTCACTCAGCATGAAAACAGAACTGTCAGTCCAACTTGTACCTGCCAACCAAGTTTCCCGAGCTTCCATTTGCCTGCATTTGGCCCATTTTCTTGGAAACCTTCTCTATTCAGGGACCTGTCCAAATGTCTTTTAAACGTTGTAACTGTACCTGCATCTCCCACTTCATCTGACTGTTCATTCTATATGCATCACCGTCTGTGTGAAAATGTTACCCCTCAGGTGCCTTTTAAATCTTTCTTCTCTCGCCTTAAACCTATGCCCCCTAGTTTTGGACTCACCCTACTGTAGGGAAAAGTCCTTAGCAAATCACTTTATTCATGTCCCTCATGATTTTATAAACCTCTACAAGATCACCCCTCAGCCTCCCATGTTCCAGGGGAAAATGCCCCAGCCTGTCCCCATAACTCAAACCCTCCAGTCGCGGTAACATTATTGTTTCAAGACTTAGAGAGAAAGTGACTCCTCTGGTGAAATAATTAAGGATGTTTTGTTTTTATTTATTCACAAGATTTGGGTGTTGGTGGCTAGGCCATCCCTAATTGCTCACAGGGCAGTTAAGAAGTGGGCCAGATCAGGCAAGAATGGCAGTTCCTTTCCCAAAACAATGTTATTTGATTTTATTTTATTTGAATTTTTTTAACGTCACGTGTACCTAAGTACAGTGAAAAGCTTTGTTTATGAGCAGTACAGGCAGATCGTAGTAAGCAAGGACATCCAGATCATAGGGTGAAAATACAGAGGCATACAGATTACATTGCACAGGCTGTGCACTAAGCAAGGTCAACATTAGCAAGATCAACAATTATTTTGAAGTCAGAGAGTCCATTTATCAGTCTAATAAAGACTGGAAAGAAGCTGTTGCTGAACCTGCTGGTGCGTGTATTCAGGCTTCTGTACCTTCTGCCTAACGGAAGGCATCGTAGGAGAGCATTACCAGGGTGGGAGGGGCCTTTGGTGATGTTAGCAGCCATTCCATGGCAACAAGAAGTGTAAATTGAATCCATGGATGGGAGGTTTGCTTCTGTGATGGTCTGGGCTGTGCACACAATCTTCTGTAGCTTCTTACAGTCCCTGGGTATAGCAGTTGCCTTACCAGGCTGTTATGCACCCGGACAGTATGCTTTCAGTGGGACATCTGTAGAAATCGATGAGGGTCCTTATGGGTATCCTGAATTTCTGAGTCTTCTTGACCATTGCATCTATTAGAGATACAAAGTGGGACTTTCCAACAATCAATTCTGAGATCATTATGAGATTCCAATTCTAGATTTTGATTGAATTCAAATTCCACATCTGTCAACACTGGGATTCAAACCAGAGCATTGCTTTGGTCTCTGGATGAATAATCTACTAATAGCGATGAAGGCCATTAGTTGCCATGTGTATGTCAACTATATGGAAGCAGAGTGCTTTAATAAAGATGAATCATTTCTGGTAACACCCACCTTATCAGGCAGCATCTACGGAGAGAAAAGGTCAGGGTATCATGACCTTTTGTCAGAATGTACATCAGGAACATTGCGTCAGCTTGAAATGTGAGCTCTATTTCTCTCCACAGATCTTGCCTGACAAGCTGGGCATTTCCAGCAATTTTTGGCATTCAATTAAGATCTCCATCATAGCACTTTACTTTCGTAAAAGGACAGCGCTGTTACTTCTGGATAGCAATTGAGATAAACAAACATGATTTTACTAAATGATGCTTATTAAGCATGAAAGTGATTAGCTTTGTGAAATAGTGTAGTGGAATTATTTCATGAAACTTCATTCAAGCTTTTCTGTAAGGAATTGTAGTCACACTGATAATGATTGCTTTAGGATCTGAAAATAGGATTGTAGAGTATGAGGATCAAATACAGTAGCTGTCAAGATTATTCTTTTGATTCCTGCTCACCCAGAAGCATTTTCTGTTCCATTGGCTGTGGGATCAGTTGGAGACTGTACCACAGTTGTCTGCTTAATAGTTAGGAATCCTGGTTTCCATAATAAAAGGGGATAATTGCCAAACACAGTTTGGTACTTTGGGAACTTTTACCTGGCCATGCGTTGTTGGTGTTGATGAGCAGGGTGGAGTATGGCATTGAGGTTCAGTCTTATACTCTAAGTGTTGCTCTCAGACCAGATGGTCACTACTCTGAGTCAGCTGCATCTTTCTCTTTTGGCCTTATCTCAGAGTGACCCACTGCTGGACTTTTTTGTAAAATATATTCATCTGTGGGATGTGGGTGTTGCCTGGCTGGGCCAGCATTTATTTCCTATCCCTAGTTGCCCCTTGAGAAGGTGGTGGTGAGCTGGCTTCTTGAACCGCTGCAGTCCACCTGCTGTGGGTTGACCCACAAAGACATTCAGGAAGGAATTCCAGGATCTTGACCCAGCGAAGGTGAAGGAAAGGCGATACATTTTGAAGTCAGGATGGTGAATGGCTTGGAGGGGAACTTGAAGGTGATGGTGTTCCCATGTATCTGCTGTCCTTCTCAATGGAAATGGTCATGGGTTTGGAAGATGTTGTCTGAGGATCTTTGGTGAATTGCATCTTGTAGATAGTACACACTATTGCAAATGAGCATTGGTGGTGGAGGGAGTGGATGGAGTGCCAACCAAGCGGGTACTTTGTTCTGAGTGGTGTCACGTTTCTTGAGTGTTGTTGGAGCTGCAACCATAACATTCCAGACATGTTCCCTACTCCCCCCACCTCATCCCAGGGATCCAACCCTCCAACTTGGCACTGCCTCTTGATCTGTCCCAAATGTCCATCTTCCTTCCCACCTATCCGGTTCACCCTCCACATTGACCTATCACAATCACTTCCTACCTGCATTTCAAATCTGACTCTCCAGCATCTGCAGTCCTCACTTTCTCCTCCTTGTGCCTTGTAGATGGTGGACAGGATTTGGGGAGTCAGGAGGTGAGTTACCTGCCACAGTATTCCTAGCCTCTGACCAGCTCTTGTAGTCACTGTGTTTATGTGGTGAGAGCTGTTGAGTTTCTGGTCAATGATAACCTCCAAGATGTTGATAATGTGAGATTCAATGATACAGTAATTCAACAATCAAATCAGTGACTTTCAGGAGTTCCAATAATTTATCCATGCATTAATCAATAGAATGTTGATCTTGGTCTTATAGCTCTCTAATGCAGGTTATTTCACCCTCTCTTCTCAGAGCTCTCCATAGCATGTGATTGATTACAGCAGAGTGACAGCGTTCAGGTGCACACTATTTGGTCATTAACACATGTAATGTTATTATTCCATACCCACTTTGCTTTGTGCTAAGTACTGCAAGATTGCAGACTGATGCCAAGCTGTCTTTGAGAAGCGTCCTGGCATTTATTAGCCCAAAAGGGAGGTGGGAGAAGTGCACTGAGGGAGTGTGCTTTGATCTGGTGTTAAGTCCATTACGCGAATGGAGTCTCCGAAGGTTATCCCACCCAGGCTCACCGCCCCCTACCCTATATTTCCCATGGCTAACCCACCCAACCTGCACATCCCTGAACACAATGGGCAACTTAGCATGGCCAATGCACATTTTTGGAATGTGGAAGGAAACCGGAGCAGCCAGAGGAAACCCACGCAGACACGGGGAGAATGTACAAACTCCACATAGACCAAGAGTGGAATCGAACCCAGGTCCCTGACACTGTGAGGAAGTAGTGCTAACCACTGAGCCACCATGCCACCCACAACTCATTTTAGAGTCTACTTTGCAGGGAGGAAGGGAAATAATTTTGTAGAGATTAGAGCCAATTACATGTGCTTGCATAAGGGTGGTGCCAAAACTGGAAGTTTGTAAATATAAAGGCTGGAGCTTGTCTCTTTCTAAGACAAGGACAGAGCGATGATCCTAACGATGAATCTTTAAAATAGTAAAGGCAAGGTAACTGTGGCGATAATTATTCCACTTCTTGGCAAGTCTAAAGCTAGGGAGCTATTGATGCAAAGACAATGGGAAATTCAGGAGAAATCTGTCCCCTCAGAGAGTAGTGAGAGTTTGGGGACTGTTACCATAAGTTGAAGTGAATCAGACAGGTGCTGGAAAGGGAAGTTGAAATACACACTGGGAAAGGAATAGAGGGATTCTCTCAGAAGATACGTGAAAACAGAATCAGAGCATGCATAAACACTGGCACACACCGTTGGGTCTAAACAATCAGTTTCTAGACTGTACATTCAATGTGATTTATTTCTGCTTTTGGGACGGTTTACGTGAATATGCAAATGTTGAGCAACAATTAGTGAACATTGGTGGGCGGCACGGTGGCACAGTGGTTAGCACTGCTGCCTCACAGCGCCAGAGACCTCAGGCGACTGACTGTGTGGAGTTTACACATTCTCCCCGTGTCTGCGTGGGTTTCCTCCGGGTGCTCCAGTTTCCTCCCACAGTCCAAAAAAATATGCAGGTTAGGTGAATTGGCCATGCTAAATTGCCCGTAGTGTTAGATGCAGAGGTAAATGCAGGGGAATGGGTATGGGTGGGTGCGCTTCGGCGGGTCGGTGTGGACTTGTTGGGCCGAAGGGCCTGTTTCCACACTGTAAGTAATCTAATCTAAACATTCTGCTTCTGACCTTCTGATGGAGGGAAGGTCATTGACAAAGCAGTTGAAGATGGTTGGGCTGAGGACACTACCTTGAAGAACTCCTGCAGAGATGTCCTGGAGCTGAGATGACTGACCTCCACCAACCAGGACCATCTTCCTATGTCCCAGGTATGACTCTAATCGTTGGAGTGGTTGCCCCCTGTTGCCCATTGATTCCAGTTTTTCCAGGGCTCCTTGATGCCATGCTCGGTCAATTCCAACCTAGATGTCAAGGACTGTCACTCTCACCTCACCTCATCTCTTATGCAACATCTTGAGACAACCGATCCAACCAACGTAACAGGAAGGTTTTAAATCCACAGTGTTATTCTCAACTTTCGGCGGAGATCAAAGAACACAAAGAAATGTAGTCGCTAAAAACAACCAGAAATATTCTAAGTCTCACTTTTAACTGAACTGTCCCAGAGGAATGGGGCAAGTTCTCGCTCGATGGCCATTTAACATTCTGTCTGGTTGAAGCTCTCTGTGGACTTGCACAGACTATGGAAGGTCATAGCCGTTGATAATGTGTACCAGAGAGTGTTCAATATTCACCTCAACATGAACTCAGTCCCCAGGGGCTGGCCTACTGCTCAGGATAAACACAGTGATGTCTCTACAGTTTCTTCCCCCACAGCCAGCAGAAGGCATCTTGGAGACTGATGCCTTAGAGTCTGGCTGCTCTAAAACATTCACTCCCATAAAAATGAAGCTGGTCATGAATGATATAACTGATCACTGGTTCCAAAGGAGGAAAAGGATCCATTTCCATTTCTCTGCAAAGCTGAAGATTTTGCCTTTCGATAAATGACAAACCTTTCACTCAGTTTCAGCATCAGATCCTGATCACATCTCACTCAGTTTCTGATTTTAAAGTGAAAATGTGTCAGGAATTATCTGGGGTGGGTATTTCCCTGTCATGGAGGTGAGGAATATGTTTACCACCCCGACCTCCCCACACATCCCCTGCCCTCTCTATCAACAAGCCGCTGCCCCTCCCCACTCCAACGAGGCCTCCTCTGTCCTTCCCATTGCAATAAATGTCACTAAAGACCCCCAGCAATGCCTCTCCCTCCTGCTTTGTTGGATGGACTGTGGTGCTCTTGTTTATGGATGGACTGGGGCGCTCTTTGGAAGCTTCATTCACATATTGAGCTGCTTGTATTCCTAGTGCTAACCACGGATGGCGTTGGTGCTAGAGGGACGATTGGGCTGTCATGGAGGGGCAGATGTTCTGTCTCTAGCTAATTACGCCACTTCCTATTGGGGCGGGAGTGAGGTGGCTGGTAACTTCTGCTCTTAATGAAAATCCTTTTAGCTCATTCATGGGATCGGGTGTCTCTGGTGAGCACTTTGTGTCCATCCCTAATGGCCCAGGGGGCAGTTAAGAGTCAACCAAGTTGTAGTGGGTCTGGAGTCACGTGTAGGCTGGAGCAGGTAAGGATGGCAGTTTCCTTTCCTGAAGATACATTTGTGACCTGATGGAATTTTACAACAATCGTCAGAGGTTACATGGTCTTTGTTAGTCTAACCTTCTCGGACCATCTAGGTGACTCACCTCTCATGTACTCTCACCACTACCCCAATCCCTATGCCCCTATCCATGCCAACCCATGCCCCTCTATCCAGCTGCAGATGGGTACACCATGAGGTGCCAATGCAGGTGGGTGGATGGTCATGGATTGGAATAGGGGTTATGAAGAAGGAAATTGGGGGTCATTTATTGGCATGGTGGGAAAGAGCAACCGATTGGGAGCGACCGGGGGTTATGGGCTGGCACAGGTGTTGGGGGGGGCAGGGCTAACAATTTGCAGCTATTTTACGAAAAGTAGTTACTGTCCGCACTGAGGACCTGTGAGCCACAAGACCTTGAGAATTCATGAGAATTGGTTGGGGCTTGGAGATGCTTCTGTCTACACTGGAGCTGTCCGGGAGGGACTGCTTCAAACTGGGTGTACAAGGAAACAGGAAGGGGTTAGGGGCTTGGGTAGTCCCACAGTCAAATTGCCTTTGCATCCACTCAGAAATCCATTCAATGTTTCCATGTTTTTAATGCTCTTATTTCAGTGTTTGAGCATCTACAATATTTTCTTTCTTGGTCTGCAGTTACAGCAAATCAACAAATGAAAGGTGAGCATGGGTATGCTCGCCGAGATGGGAAGTTGATTTGCAAACGATTTGTCCCCTGTCGAGGTGACATCTTTGGTGCTTTGAGCCTCCTGTGAAGTGCTGCTGTACTGTGTCTCTTCTGGAATTTATTTGGTTCCGTTCCTGCTGCTTCCGGTTGCTGGTTCCATTGTTTGTTGTAGTGACCGGTATATTGGGTCTCGATCTACGTGCTTTTTGAGGGAGTCCGTGGCTGAGTGCCTTGCTCCTAGAAATTCTCTGGCTGTCCTCTGTTCAGCTTGTCCTATAATCATTGTGTTGTTCCAGTCAAATTTGTGATCCCTGTCATCTGTGTGCATGGCTACTAGGGACAGCTGGTTGTGGCATTTAGTGGCTAGTTGGTATTCATGGATGTGGATCGGTAGTTGTCTGCCTGTTTGCCCTGTATAGTGTTTTGTGCAGTCTTTGCATGGAATCCTGTAAATTAATTAGTCTTTCCCAGCTTGGTGAACATACCTACAATCATGACAACCGACATCCAAGCTACAAATCTTTACACAAACCTTAAAGTGAAAGGTTTCAATGGGATTGTCACTCTCACCGTAACTGTACAGCTACTAAGGAAATGTGCCATAAACAAATCTTTCATTTAAAGGGATTATCCAGTCTGGATTATACCAGGTGAGATATAATACACAGGCATAAAAGAATCTGGAATAGGCAAATTCCATCTAAAACACCATGAGCCCATCAATAATAAGGATTAAATTAGATTCCCCTACAGTGTGGAAGCAGGCCCTTCAGCCCAACACATCCACACTAACCCTCCAGGAAAAAGCAGCTCCCAGGTGGCACAGTGGTTAGCACTGCTGCCTCGCAGCGCCAGAGACCCGGGTTCAATTCCTGCCTCAGGCGAGTGACTGTGTGGAGTTTGCACATTCTCCCCGTGTCTGCGTGGGTTTCCTCCGGGTGCTCTGGTTTCCTCCCACAGTCCAAAAATGTGCAGGTTAGGTGAATTGGCCACGCTAAATTGCCCGTAGTGTTAGGTGAAGGGGTAAGTGTGGGGGAATGGGTCTGGGTGGGTTACGCTTCGGCGGGTCAGTGTGGACTTGTTGGGCCGAAGGGCCTGTTTCCACACTGTGGGGAATCTAATCTAAAAGATGTTTTCCCTTTAAACTTCTTTCTGAGCAAAGTATTGGGAGCCAGAAGATGGCTTCCAGAAGGTTTTCAGTAAAGATTTCCATGCAAGTGTTCTGGGATATGTAGTAAGGGGTAAATGGAGAGTAATAGGGGAGGGGAATGGGTCTGGGTGGGTTACTCTTCAGAGGGTTGGTGTGGACTTGTTGGGCCAAATGGCCTTTTTCCACTCTGTGGGGATTCTATGATTTCTATGAAAGGCTGTCAGTGGGAGTTATTGGGACTTCGTTGTGAAACTACGTTTGGAAAAGATATTGGTTCAAGGCTGAAGGTCAGCGAGGGGAGTGGTATTGGGAGTGGAGGAAAACTCACTATACTGCCCTTGCATTTGTTCATAACATCGGTAACTCTTGAAACTCAATGAGATTTGATTAAAATTGCAGATAGTTTTCAACTAGGACTTGGTGAGGCGGGGGGGGGGGGGGGGGGGGGGGGGGGGGGGGGGGTTGGGGGTGGAGGGATGGGGATGTCAAAGGAATAAGAATTTTGAAAGTCAGGAAAGGTTTAGAGGGATATGGGCAAAATGACCAGTCCTGTTTTGGCATGGATGAGTTGGGTGAAGGGCCTGTTTCTGTGAGATATGACTCTCTGATCCAAACCAGTAGTAGGGTACCCCAGTTTGTGGGCGGCATGGTGGCTAGCACTGCTGCCTCACAGCGCCAGAGACCCGGGTTCAATTCCCGCCTCAGGCAACTGTCTGTGTGGAGTTTGCACATTCTCCCCGTGTCTGCGTGGGTTTCCTGCGGGTGCTCCGGTTTCCTCCCACAGTCCAAAAATGTGCAGGTGGATTGGCCATGCTAAATTGCCCGAAGTGTTAGGTGAAGGGGTAAATGTAGGGGAATGGGTCTGGGTGGGTTGCGCTTCGGCGAGTCGGTGTGGACTTATTGGGCCGAAGGACCTGTTTCCACACTGTAAGTAATCTAAAAAAAATGTAATCAAAATAAATGCAAAATATTACAGATTAGAGAGGAAAATAATGTGCAATATATGGTGAAAGTGGGTGAGGTTTGTGGTGTAAATAAATTGCTAGAAGGGAATTGGAGGGGTGTTTTTGGACTTGGTATTCAATGTACTACATCCACAGTGATGCAGCAACAAATCTGGAGAGTCACAGGCTAGATTTACTTTTAGCTCAGTGGGGTAGACCTTGACTCTGTGTGCTGGTGCAGAACAGGTGACTGAGAGCAGATTGGCAGCTCAGTTTAATTCCACTGACTTCAGGTTTGTCCATGGAGGTAGACCTGTCGCCCTTAAAGGGACTGTGCCCACCATATTTCTGCTCCTGGAAGACTGTGCAGGGATGCAGTCCAGTATACATTGACTAGGGGGCACTTTGGGAAGAGAAACTCAGTACTCTGCACCTTAGTCTCAGTTCTATAAAAGCCTGTTAGGTCCATCACAAAATGACCTGCATGCCTCCTTGTATCCCCTTGGCCCCTCACACCTCCATCCCGTTGCTGTGCAACCATTAGCCTGCCTGCCTGGTCTGCTGTCCCTCATGGCACGTCCATGCAGTTCGATGTCACCATGGCCTCTCCAATTCATAAGACCCAACTGGTAATAGTAACCTTTGGCAATGTCAACCATGAAACCTATTGAAACTGCAGAAAGAGATTACTTTTTTTGAAAGCCACACCAGATGGCCTGTCAATCAGTGTCCTCTCTGCAACTCCATTTGAAACCTACAGACTGATATTTTTCCTGTTAATTTTTGAAGGCTGGAGATTTACATAACTACAGTGCAGAACACTTGAACCAGATCTCATCTACTGTTGAAGAGCATTCGCACTGCTTGATATCATAGAATCCCTACAGTGTGGAAGCTGGTCAGTTAGCCCATCAAGTCCACACTGACCCTCTAAAGAGCATCTATCCTTACTCTATCACCCTGCAAATCCCATGGCTAATTCTCTTCACCTGCACATCTTTAGATTGTGAGAGGAAACCCAGACAGACATGGGGAGAATGTATAACCTCCACACAGACAGGTGCCTGAGACTGAAATCGAACCTGGGTCCTTGGCTCTGTGAGGCAGCAGTGCTAACCACTGAGCCACTGTGCTGCCCCTATACGTTCATGACCCCCCCCCCATGCTGTGGGGTAAAGCCCTTGGAATAGCTGGAGTGGGGTCTGTTTGAACTAAACAGTAAGTTCAGAAGGCCCTTCTGAGTTTAAGCTAGTTGTCCTGTGTGATTCATACATTCTCCTGCCAGAAAAAAACTGGATCCTTTGAAAATAGGGCCTCCACACTGGGCTACCCCCACTCCCCCCAATTTCTTAAAAGGCTATGGAATCACGTAACTTGTACAAATTTGGCCCAAAGTCAGGAAATACTGTAATAACACTCCCCTAGAGGCAACGAGCTCCACTGTTTTCATTGTTGACCATTGGGATGCGTGTCTTAGACTCAATGAGACAGATAGAGAAAACAAAGGACAATGGTATTAGCTCAATCAGCAACAGCTCAGGATTAAACTAACCATGGAATCAGAGACAATTGGGAATCTTCAGTCTTGAGGAGACCAAGAGGAACCAGGTGTGTAAAATTCGGCCAGCCCAGAGACAACTGCATGGTATCCAGTGAAGGTTAGAAGACCACTTTGAATGCAGACGTCGACGAGAATGATGCGTGTGTGGAACAATTCGAGTGAAGACATGATGGAGAAAGGCGTGGAATGCTGGAGGGAGAGTGACACATTTCAGTCAGGAGAACATGAAGAGGTATTATAAATGACAAGGGCACAATACTGAAGATGGAACAGGAGCACGGGGACTGAGGGGTAGTTTGGCCACACTTCGTTGAAGGTGGCTGGGTTGTTTGAGAAATTGGTGAAAAGAGGTATTAAATCCTTGGCTTTATATATTGAGATATAGGACTGGGGTTTACATCGCACAACACCCTGCCATCTTGTCTTAAAGTGACGGCAGGGCTTTTAAATAAATACGTGGCCTTCCCATCCATTCCCTTCCTGTCTCCCACATGATGATGAGTGGGAAAAGGGATAGGGAGTCTACTGAGACCCTTCAGTGAATATCTAATAGCCTCATTCTACCTCTGTTGTCATCTGATGTGTAACAGAGGAAGCTAGCCACCCAGCAATTAGCCCAACAGCCTTTACCAAGCGAGCTGCTACTGGATAGGAATGGCTTTGTTTTACTGTACCCATGGATAGTGTCTCCATCCCAAACTGTGTAGCCTCCAACTTTAATTTGCCTTTTTACTTTTACCCTGCTGAAAACCAGCACACATACCCCCTCCCTCACTGCCAGCTGGCCTATTCCAAAGTCTTTGAGGAGAAAGTGAGGTCTGCAGATGCTGGAGATCAGAGCTGAAAATGTGTTGCTGGAAAAGCGCAGCAGGTCAGGCAGCATCCAGGGAACAGGAGAATCAACGTTTCGGGCATTCCTGAAGAAGGGCTTATGCCCGAAACATTGATTCTCCTGTTCCCTGGATGCTGCCTGACCTGCTGCGCTTTTCCAGCAACACATTTTCAGCTATTCCAAAGTCCCAGCCTGACCTTCAATTTCTGGCTCTATGACTTCCTCTTCCTCAGGGAGCTGCCTGTAGTCCCAGTATTGGCCACTGCTTGATCCTATTGCTGCTGGGACTGCAGAGCTGCCTGCCAATCAGATTTGTTGGCAGCTCTCTAGGGTAGGTCTTCATCCCTGACCTGGGGCGGGGGGCATGGGTTGGAGGGCAACCTGTCGATCAAGGGCCACACGGGATATTTTATTTTGTTCATTCGTGGATGTGGTCATCACTGGCTTGGCCAGCATTTATTACCCAAAGGGCAGTAAAGTGTCAGCCACATCACAACGGTCTGGAGTGACATGTAGGCCAGACCAGGTAAAGTGGCAGATTTCCTTCCCTAAAGAGGAACCTGTTGAGTTTTTACCATCAGTGACGGTTTCGCTTCCAGATTTTTTTTAAACCAAATTTAATCTTTTACCAGCAGTTGGGGGGAAAATTAGAATGGATGTTTCAAGGATAGAACCTGGAACATCAGCCCATTGACATCACTGCCTTCTCTCGTGTCACAGCCTTCTCACTTCTTGTGTGTATTAAAATTCTCATTAGTGGCTTCATCTCTTAGTCATTATGTTCACAGACCTCTTTTTGCAGTGGTGGATTTTCATTACAGAAAAAGAGCTGAATTATTGCTGGTGACAGCGCCAAAGAACGGTGTTAGCTCTGAAATCTCGAAAATAAAGAAGCTTAAATTAATGACAATCTCCGGTCTGCCTGCTGTTAGGGAGCTGAATCAAACCTAACAAAGGTTAAAGGGCATGGCTGGGTCTTAAGGTTTCAGGGAATTTTGAGGGATGCCGGTGGATTGGTATCAAGCATTTATAGGTGAGATGGATAAAATCAAAGAGTCAAATATGCTAACTTTTATTGCCCTTAGCAAAATGGGGTCAGCAATTGCCATACCGTCAACATCATTGGCAAATGTGAACAGCGCCATTTTGCAGCTTGTTTGGTGTCCAAAGAACTTGCCTGTTTTGTATTAGGTCCCTTTAAAAATAGTGAACCAACAAACTGCAGGATGCTGGGAATCAGAAACTGCTGAAGAAACTCAGTGACTTTTGTGGCGAGAGAAAGCAGTGTTAATGTTTGGACACTGGACCTGAAAAGTTAACTATGTTTTCTCTTCATAGAACCTGCCAGACCTGTTGTGTTTTTTCTAGCAATTTCTTATTTTGCCACTTACAAAACAGAAATCATCTCTAATGATGGGAACAGAGTGCAGATGGCTATTTGAGGCTTCCGATCTGACTGGGTTGCCAAAGGTAAACAGACTTGAAGTCATTTTTGGGGCCAGGTGGAGGAAGATTGTGGTTCTGGGTGACACAAAACTAATCCGGACTATGCCTGTGTCAGGTCCCACACTCGTCAATCATGCCATCTCTACATACCCATCCTACCCTCCTCTCACCCCCATTCCCAACCCTCAGATAACTTACATTGAATTTCTTGTTTCTTTATTTTTCTAATCTATTCCTACAATCTGTAATGCTGGACCTTTTATTTCTTAATTTTTAAAAAAAATCACCCTAAGAATTTGTACTTAAGAATCTGTACTAGGTACCTTTTTTAATCTAAGATGGTGCTGTAAGTGGAGACTTGTAAACTTTTCACTCTACTCATGCGAGTACATGTGACAATAAAGCTAATTCTTGTTCTAAATTGGATGCCTGCTTGACACCCTGCAGACTGTCTTTAATTGAGAACAGATTATGTCTCTCAGTCAGTGTACTTTCAGAAACACACTCATCAGATCACCCCTGTGTCACAGAATGTGTTCCAAGGGTATGAAGGTCTATTACTGATTGAGGAACTCTCGAAACATCACATACAATAGAAGCATACTGCTCTCCGTGGTAAGCAGATAGCTTAAAGATATTCCTTATGTGCCTGAGGAATGTAGTGTTTGTATATCATAGCCCGGCTACCATATCCTCTATTGGATTCTTCAATATCGGGATAAACATGTCCAGTTACATGAGCATTGCCATATCAGGTAAAATAATCTGCTGGAGGCAAAATCCACTAGGTCTGAGAAATGATGATGGCTTTATTGCCAAGTGTTGGAGAGGGCTGAGGGGATAGGGGAAGTGGTGAAGTTTACTGGCCCCATTCCCCAAATTGTTGTGCGCTGCCTCTCTGTCACTGTCACTGTATGTCAGTGCATTTTTAAGACACATGGTCTGTCAGTGTGTCTTCAATAGGCATGCTCATAATCTCATCAGTGTCTGATATATCATTGCATAAAGATCAAAGAATTGCTATGGTTCAGAAGGAGGCCACTCAGTCCATCATGTCTGCACCAGCTCTCCAAATGAGCATTATAATTTAGTGCCATTCTCCTGTTTTTTGCCCATATGCTTGCAATTTCTTTTCCATATATACATTATGTAATATTGTATATTTATAGATCTCATAACTCCTCTTAATGCAGACCATTTGAAGCATGGGACTCAGTTTGAAACATGCTATCCTGCTATAACCAAAAGCTTAATATTAACACTGAAGGCCTGTGGTCAAAATGAAAGCAGCTTTCGTGGATCTGTAGGTTGTCCAGTTAATAATAAAAACTGTCACGTTTATTATTCGGCTGCACCAGAGACTATTTGCACTTTGTAACAGGTTGCCTTAAAATAGGTAAAAGGAATAGGGATAGAAAATACATCATATTGGCTACAAAAAAGGTTCCTACAAGAATCACAGAGGTTAAAGGTAAAGTTGCCATCGTCTTACCAGACCATTTGAGAGGAAGACGACTGGTGAATGGTTTAACCTGAGGATGACCACACTTCAGGCAAGGAGAGAGGTCAAGAAGGTAGGACTTAGCAGGTGCAGAAATCGAACCCATGCTGTTGGTGTCACCTTCGGTCACAAAGCAACCAAATCTGGTCAGTGAGGATTTGACAAACAAAAGCAAAATTCTGAGAGAATTTAAAAAAGTGGCATCTTTCTCACTCATTCTCCTCAAATCACTGAGGGATGAGTGAGATTGAGAGTGAACCACAGCTCATAGTGGTTAGAGGAATCTCATCGTAGAGATGGTGCTGGCACTGAAGACCCTTCCTATTGTTTCTCTACGGGCTTGTTACATCAGCAAGACCAGAATAAATGAGGAGTGCAAACTGACCCTTCACTCTCTGTGTTGTGGTTTCAGTCAAGGTGGGGAGTCAGTGATGAATGCTGTTTCCAAACCAGTCACTTTCACGTGTTTGACAACTGTGTTTGTCTATAAATAGCGTGTCATAAAAGTCCTCATTAAATTGCCAGATGAACATGTTTTCCCCTCAACCTACTAAAAATGAATAATATATAGATATAGACAGAAAGTTGCTGACTTTATCAGGTATCTACATTAAAGAAATATAGAAGCCATTACGTGGTGCCAGAATTGGAATTAATTCCATTAATTTATGCACTAATTGGTAGGCTAAAAAGGCAACAGCAATAAATTACCATAAAGGTAAGCCCCCTAATGAATACATAATTATTAATGAGCAGCACACTATGTAGACTTTTTTTAAAACCCAGCTAATATTAGAATATGTGCAACAACAGCTGAAGGACAAGTGTTCGCCCTTTCCTGAAACCAGATGTATCACAGAAGTATTATTAAAATCAACATCCTTGTTAAGTTGCTGTTGCTGGTGATTAAGAACTGAGAATACATGTTACAAATGCGCAGGTAGAGTCTAGCCCAACCTGATGTAGCCCCCAGGTGTAGTCTTTTACTTCCATTTTCTCTGGTCCAGTGGGTACTGTCTGAATGTCAATAACGCAAGGCAGTTCCATCCATGGAACATATTCAATATGCTTAACAGCGTGGTGGTCTTTGGGTACGTCGTGGTCTCTCAGCCCAGCATGGCTTCAGGATGGATTTCTGGTCTCAAGGTGATTCCAGAGTGATCTCTCAGCCTCGTAACCCCTGAGGTGAATCTCACTGTGGTCTGGACTCAACGCCCAGTGCAGACTGGAGGCTAGATGAATCGGAAGACCGTTGTTCTGAACTATTTTTTGTCCATTTTATAATTTATTCCCAAAATCTGCAACACTGGACTTTTTTACTTCTTTATTTTTCCAAGAACTGTAACTGAAAAAGCTGTACTTTGGGATCTATGTACCTAAGATGGTGCTGTAAGCAGGACTTCGATGCTTTTCATCTCTATTCATCGGAGTACATGTGACAATAAAGCAAATTCCAATTCTAATGTTCTTTACTAAAGCAACATACATCACAAAAAAACTACAAAAGTCTTACCTGTACAATGTTTACAATCACAAGTGAACCCTTTTACGTGGATTTGTCCAAAGATCACCAGCAGCAGCAAGATTTTGATTAGATTAGATTACATTACAGTGTGGAAACAGGCCCTTCGGCCCAACAAGTCCACACTGACCCGCCGAAGCGCAACCCACCCATACCCCCACGTTTACCCCTTACCTAACACTACGGGCAATTTAGCAAGGCCAATTCACCTAACCTGCACATCTTTGGACTGTGGGAGGAAACCGGAGCAACTCAACAAGAATGTTGACTTTAATAATAGTTCTGTGATACATCTGGTTTCAGAACAGGAGATGAGCCTGCTCTGTCCAAGTTTCTAGTTGTTGATCAGATGACCCCTTCTTGAGCTAGCTAATTGTGCTGTGAGGTCAGGGTTTTTAAAACTAAGTTCTCTGTACAAATCTTGATACTATCCAGTCTCCAGCAAATGACAAGTTGGCAAATATCACAACTGTGTCATGTTTCTGGCGTCAGGGTTATCAATTAACTCTGACCTCAGCTTTAGCTTGTCTTCACGGTTAACACTTATGTCATCTAATTAACCATACAAAATTTACACATAGCTTGGTGTCATAGTTGAAGTCAGGGGTAGCGCATAGCCCTCGCTATTGATCATATCTGTGCCTGACAATTTTCACAAGTTTTGTTAGCATTGGATATAATTTTATGAAGGGCTTTTGCCCGAAATGTCAATTTTACTGCACCTCGGATGCTGCCTGAACTGCTGTGCTCTTCCAGCACCAATCCAGATATCTGGTTTCCAACATCTGCAGTCATTGTTTTTACCTATATAATTTTATAAGTTAAGTGTGTGTTGCTTTATTGAGAAAAAGGCAGAAATTACTGGAGAAACTCACCAGTATATGATATCTGTGGAGAGAAAGCAGTGTTAACATTTCAAGTAGAGTGACCTTTCTTAAGTTCTGAATCTACTCTGTTTTCTTTTCGCAGATGCTGCCAGACCTTCTGAGTTTCTCCAGCAATTTCTGGTTTTTATTGAGTATTTGCATCCACATTTTGTTGTACTGTTGCTTTATTGATTTCTTCTATGTATGTTTGTAAGTATATGATGCTTTACTTACTACTTTTTTGTGAATTACAGGGAGAGGCTGAATAGGCTGGGGCTATTTTCCCTGGAATGTTGGAGGCTGAGGGGCGATCTTATAGAGGTTTATAAAAACATAAGGGACATGGATGGCATAAATAGACAAGGTCTTTTCCCTGTGGTGGGGAGAGTCCAGAACTAGAAGGCATTGGTTTATAGTGAGAGGGGAAATGTTTAAAAGGGACCTAAGGGGCAACGTTTTCACACAGAGGGTGGTACGTGTATGGAATGAGTTGCCAGAGGAAGTGGTAGAGGCTGGTACAATTGCACCATTTAAAAGGTATCTGGTTTGGTATATGAAAAGGAAGGGTTCAGAGGGATATGGGCCATGTGTTGCAAATGGGACTAGATTAGGTTAGGATGTCTGATTGGCGTGGACAAGTTGGACCGAAGGTTCTGTTTCCATGCTTAACATCTCTATGAGCTGAAAAATGTGTTGCTGGAAAAGCGCAGCAGGTCAGGCAGCATCCAAGGAGCAGGAGAATCGACGTTTCGGGCATAAGCAATTCTTCAGGAATGAGGACGGTGTGCTTGGCACACCCTCCTCATTCCTGAAGAAGGGCTTATGCCCGAAACATCAATTCTCCTGCTCCTTGGATGCTGCCTGACCTGCTGCGCCTTTCCAGCAACACATTTTTCAGCTCTGATCTCTAGCATCTGCAGTCCTCACTTTCTCCTAGTTGATTTTAACATCTCTATGACTCTATGAGTATCATATACTACTCCTGACTCGCCAAAGCCTGTCCATCATCTACAAGGCACAAGTCATGGGTATGATGGAATAGTCCACACTTACCCACATGTGTGCAGCTCCAACAAGGCACAGAGCTTGATATCATCCAGATTAGATAGGGTAGACAGTGAAAGTCCTTTTCCTATGATGATGATGTCAGCTTGTACTAGGGACATAACTACAAATTGATAGATTCAAGTCGGATGTCAGAGGCAGGTTCTTCACGCAGAGAGTGGTAAGGGCGTGGAATGCCCTACCTCCTAATGTCGTTAACTCAGCCACATTAGGGAGATTTAAACAATCCTTGGATAAGCACATGGATGATGATGGGATAGTGTAGGGGGATAAGCTTAGAATAGTTCACAGGTCGGCGCAACATCGAGGGCCGAAGGGCCTGTTCTGCGTGGTATTGTTCTATGATCATTCCAAGTTCAGCTGATAACGATAGGATTAGGGTTAACCATGAGTCGATCTCTATCGCACAGGATCACATCTGATTCATTTTGTTTTAAACAAAACTTCAGCTTTTCCAGAGTTACTTTGACAGTTTATTACTACCATGTGACAGTGCATACTTAAATAAACAAACAAATTCCTTCAGCCTTAAAAAACAGTGACCTTCTAATCATCCTCACCATTCATATCGTTTCTTCTTCTCATTTCATTCATTGAGTCATCCAGCACCGAAACAGACCCTTCGGTCCAACAAGTCCACGCTGACCATCATCCCAAACTAAACTGATCCCTCCTGCCTGCGCTTGGCCCATATCCCTCCAAACATTTCCTATTCATGTCCTTATCTAAATGTCTTTTAAACATTGTAACTGTACCCACATCCACTGGAGGTCATTCCACACACAAACCGCTCTGTGTAAACAAAATTGCCCCTCATGTCTTTTTTAAATCCTTCTTCTCTGACTTTAAAAAGATGCCCCTTAGTCTTTAAATCCCTCACCCTAGGGAAAGGACACCTGTTGATCACCTTATCTATCCGCTTATAAACCTCTATAAAGGTTTAACCTCCGCCTCAACCTCCTACGTTCCAGTGGAACCATGTCCTAGCCTATTGATTCTCTCCTTATAATCAGACCCTCCACTCCTGGCAACATCCTGGTAATTTTTTTTCTGAACCCTCTCCAGCTTAATAATATCCTTCCTATATCCTGGAGACCGGAACTGGATACAGTATTCCAGAAGAGGCCTCACCAACATCCTGTACAACCTCAACATGATGTGCCAACTCTTATACTCCATGGTCTGAACATTGAGGGCAAGCGAGCTAAATGCCTCCTTGACTTAATGTTGGCTAATCTAGCGATTTCTTTCCTCATCATTGGCCAACACTTATGCTTATACATCCAGATCATATGAGGAACGGTTGAATAGGCTAGGCTTTTATGTGCTGGAATTTAGAATAATAAGAGTTGCCTTCCTTGAAAGGTATCAGATACTGAGGCCTGAGAAGCCTATTCTTGCTCCTTGTCAACATACAAACAGAACTGCTACTCTCTACTCAGCACAGAACAATCAAGCTGAAGGCAAACCCATCCAAATCATTTGCTACAGGCATTTTCTTTCCATTGTAACCTTGGGGTATAGTCAGAAGAAACAGGTAAAGGAGGATAGAGGATCGGATTTATTCAGCCAAAAGTCCAGTGGGACATTATGAGACACCAGTGGGAACATTCTACTCTTCCGAAGAGCACTTCTGAAGATGAGTCAGGCTTGAAACGTTAATTCCTGGGTTTTTTTTTTCGCTCCACATATGCTGCCAGACCTGCTGAGTTTCTCAGAGTTTGTTTCAGATTTCCAGCATCTGCAGTACTGTGGGACACGTGGGGAGTGAGGATGCACAGGGGGATGGGGCGAGTGAGGACACGGGGAGGGTCATTCTCAACATCCCCCCCCTTCACAGCTATATCAGCGAATGCAGTCTTTAAAATATCACTTATACGGTATGGTTTCCATTGATGCCTGTGTTTAAGGGGCAAACTTTTAAATATAGAAAAGACGAAGGGAAAAGGAGGAGAAGGCATAGATTTAAAGGGATGTTCAAACCAAGGGGCAAGGGTGATGTGAGACAAAGCCCTTCTACATGGTGTGTAGTTACGGTGTGAAATACACTGCCTGGAAATGTGGGGGAGGCAGGTTCAAGTGAAGCATTCAAGAAGGGTATTGGACATTTTTTTGGATAGTAATGGTGTGCAGGGATAGGGAGAAAAGGACAGGAGATTGGCACTGGGTAATAGAGCCAGAGCAGGCAAAATGGGCCATGGCACTCTGTAATTTGCTCTCGTTGGAAAATTCTACTTGTTTCTTTTGGGTTCCCGAACTTGACTGGTTTGTTCAAGAGTCCTGTGATCACAGCAATGTACCACATAAGGCTTTCTTGTTTGAAGCACACTGGTTTTGACTCTTGGTTAGAATTATTAGCTAAGATTTCACAGGCTGACAGAGGTCCCTGTCATTGGCTGCAGAGTCAGGGGCAGCCACTTCCCTCGTAGTCATGGAAACCCCCGAGTGCATTTGATGTCACTGAGGGAGATGGGGTGTCAGCATGTTTATGGGAAGAGGTACTTTGGAGGGGTAGTAGGAGTCTTAATGGAGAAGGTCCCAAAACAGGAGTAAGCTGGGTGGAGCTCACCGTGGCCTCTCAGACAGACCCTTGCTCAGGGTGCCATCCAGGAGTGCCTAACTGAACCCAGCAGGAGATCACCGGGGGTATGCCTGGTGGTGTCTCCACTGGGTGAAACACAAAAAGGCTATTGCATGGTCCTTACATACCCCCTGACAGGGGCAGTTTGCCCAAGAGTGGAGAGACACATGCCCCCCTTTCCCCTCGGGGTAATGTATTATTTGGTGGGAAGGTGGAGGGCATTTTACTCATTACATCTCAACCAGCAAGTTCGCTGAGGCCTGGTAAAGTTACACCCAGCATCGATAGCCATCTCTCCTGTGATTGTCAACTGTTCACAAATTGTGTTTAATTGCAGTCTCCGAATAATCAAACATTTCAAAATATCAAAACATGACAATCACAATTTCAATGGTCAATTTGAGATTTCTGAGAACAGATTTGCGGTGTAATGAACAATTTTTCAAAACCCTATCCTCCTTGCTAGTCACAGTGATGTGACTGCTCTTTCCCTCCCTGTTCCTAAAGACCGGATGCCTTTCAGCACTGGGGTTCAATGGGGAACCCAAAGGTCTCATGCTGCTTATAGATTCATACTCAAACCTTGTAGCTCAATCTCTTTGAACCACGCTCCCCTCCAATGTGCTCCTGCTGCAATTCTCTTTCCTTTTTACACAGTTTGTGCCACTCTGTATATGGTTCTCACTGACCCTGCACAATGCCGAGGGATGTCAGCTGGTGTGCATTATTAACTGGCCCAGGTTCAGGTCCAATCAAAAGACAGGCCAGTGTTAGGTCTTTATCAGAACTGAAACTTGGGATATTCAGATTCATTCTCGCCGTCTGCCATCTTACTATGTCAGTGAAAGTCCATTAGAATGCAGATGTAAGAATCCAAACAATGAATCTGTTTTGTAGCTGGACCGCATTATAGCTAGGCTGGGTTATAGCTGTACTGTGCTCTAAGTGGACTTCTTATAGCTGAATTGGGTTATAGATGAATTGGGTTATTGCTGACTGCATTGTAGCTGGACCACATTATAGCTGGATTGTATTAGAGCTTGACTATTCTATATCTGGACTGGGTTCTAGCCAGACTGGGTTCTAGCCGAACTAGGACTGGGTTCTGAGGGGGCATCACTGGCCCTGAAACATTAACTCTGATTTCTCTGCACAGATGCTGCCAGCCCTGCCAAGCTTTTCCAGCAATTTCTGGTTTTGTTTCTGATTTACAACATTTGTAGTTCTTCTGTTTTTTATTGTGCTGGAGCTGAACTGCCTTACTCGCTGGGTTGTGAAATGGTTGGATTGTATTACAGCTGGATTGGCTGAGTTCAACTATGTAAATTAGAAAGCTCCTGTTATCTCCTCTTTTTAAAGAGGAGTTTAATTTAAGTATGTTTAGATTCTCTTTTGAAGCTATGTATCTCTATTTGACTTCACTGCTGCCATTTTGCCTGCTGTTCCTTCCGGTTTGAGACCGGGAGTGTTCACCTGTCCTTCCCTTTCCCAGGGAAATGTTCCCCCCAACTTCCTTGAACTCTGTGCAGTGCACAAGTGTCTTTCAGTGTTAGGCTCATGATGCATTGTGTGCAGCCTTGGCTGCAGCAGCTGCCAACTTCCTTCACAGTAAAATATGTCTTAATCCAAATGTGTTCAGCGTTTCATTTAACTGTGGTATCTGCCAGACTTTGCTCAGCTGTCAGCTAAATGCATGGGGCCAGGGGACTGTTGTGATCTGACTTGACTGGAATTTCAGCACATTATTTGCCATTGTCTGATAGGTTGAAAAAGGGAACCTTTCTGTTTTGACCTCGTACTGTGCGGCTGAATTGAACAAGACAGTGGTTGAGAACGTGACTTACCAAGAGCACTGCCCCTCCCATTTACAACAGAGCCAGAACAGAATTTCTTTCCTTTTCTTTCACCTTGTCAGAACCTACTCTTTCTGATCTGCTCACCTGTTTCCCTCCTCAGCCTCTCTCCTCCTCTTCCTACTGAGCAAATTCTTCCTGCAACTCCTCATTATAGGGAGGTCTCTTTTGCCATTACTCCCTTGCCTCCCACAGTTGTCGCATATGGGTACACCTCTACTGCTCTCCCTTTAACAGCTTCACTTTCTCTTGCTCTCCTCAAAAGGGCTTCCCTCTCGTCACTTGCTGCTTCCAAATGATCCATTTCCATCTATTTTCTCACTCAGTACCAGTGACTGATGAAAAGCTTTGGGAAAATTGAGATAGCCAAACAGGCAAGTATGCAAAATTAAGGCATGTTAGGATATTGTGGCTGGATAGCTTTTTAAGAATACATTGGTGTAGATATGGGTATGTTTAGTGATTTTTACAAATTTATAATACATAATCGTTCTCTACATTGTCAGTTAAGAGTCTCTGTTCATCGATGTTCGACAAGGTTCCCCATGGGAGACTGGTTAGCAAGGTTAGATCTCGTTGAATACAGGGAGAACGAGCCATTTGGATACAGAACTGGCTCAAAGGTAGAAGACAGAGGGTGGTGGTGGAGGGTTGTTTTTCAGACTGGAGGTCTGTGACCAGTGGAGTGCCACAAGGATTGGCGCTGGGTCCTCTACTTTTTGTCATTTACATAAATGATTTGGATGCGAGCATAAGAGATACACTTAGTAAATTTGCAGATGACATCAAAATTGGAGGTGCAGTGGAGAGCGAAGAGGGTTACCTCAGATTACAACAGGATCTGGACCAGATGGGCCAATGGGCTGAGAAGTGGCAGATGGAGTTTAATTCAGATAAATGTGAGGTGCTGCATTTTGGGAAAGCAAATCTTAGCAGGACCTATACACTTAATGGTAAGGTCCTAGAGAGTGTTGCTGAACAAAGAGACCTTGGAGTGCAGGTTCATAGCTCCTTGAAAGTGGAGTCGCAGGTAGATAGGATAGTGAAGAAGGCATTTGATATGCTTTCCTTTATTGGTCAGAGTATTGAGTACAGGAGTTGGGAGGTCATGTTGCAGCTGTACAGGATATTGGTTAGGCCACTGTTGGAATATTGCATGCAATTCTGGTCTCCTTCCTATTGGAAAGATGTTGTGAAACTGGAAAGGGTTCAGAAAAGATTTACAAATATGTTGCCAGGGTTGGATGATTTGAGCTACAGGGAAAGGCTGAACAGGCTGGGGCTGTTTTCCCTGGAGCATCGGAGGCTGAGGGTTTACAAAATTATGAGGGGCATGGATAGGGTAAATAGGCAAACTCTTTTCCCTGGGATCGGGGAACCCAGAACTAGAGGGCATAGGTTTAGGGTGAGAAGGGAAAGATATAAAAGAGACCTAAGGGGCAACTTTTTCACACAGAGGGCGGTACGTGTATGGAATGAGCTGCCAGAGGATGTGTGTATAATTGCAACATTTAAGAAGCATTTGGATGGGTATATGAATAGGAAGGGTTTGGAGGGATATGGGCTGGATGCTGGCAGGTGGGACTAGATTGGGTTGGGATATCTGGTCGGCATGGACAGGTTGGACCAAAGGGTCTGTTTCCATGCTGTACATCTCTATGACTATATGTGTTTCCTTGCTGGACAGTAGTTGGCTCACGGAGGTAGATATGTCAATCTAGCAAGTAAATAGGCAGGTGCTTGGGGTTAATTGAATCATTAGAGTGGTGGGCGGCACGGTGGCACAGTGGTTAGCACTGCTGCCTCACAGCGCCAGAGACCCGGGTTCAATTCCTGCCTCAGGCGACTGACTGTGTGGAGTTTGCACGTTCTCCCTGTGTCTGCGTGGGTTTCCTCCGAGTGCTCCGGTTTCCTCCCACAGTCACAAAGATGTGCAGGGCCAGGTGAATTGGCCATGCTAAATTGCCCGTAGTGTTAGGTAAGGGGTAAATGTAGGGGTATGGGTGGGTTTCGCTTCGGCGGGTCGGTGTGGACTTGTTGGGCCGAAGGGCCTGTTTCCACACTGTAATGTAATGTAATCTAATCTAATCTAATTGACTACAATTTGAGCTGGGACAGGTAGACCTCAGTGGTCTGATGTTTCACAGGCTGGCTACAGCCTGTGTGTTTCTCTTGTACTTTGAGAAAAGGCCTATGTTGATTTTTGTGGCAGGTGGCCCTTGCATTCTGGTCTGCTTTATTTTGCATGTTTTCACTTTGGTATTTAGTCTGAGGCCCTGTGAGAAAATGCACCTTTCCAGATGAGCTGTTCCTGTGTGGGTCAGCCTGGCCCTCTGTGGATGGTCTAGGCCCTCTGTGGATGGTCTAGGTCTGAACAGCCGTGTGTGTTGGGAGGTGAGCATTTGCTGCCTGTTAGAGTGAACCATCCACTGAGTTAACTGCACCTTTTATAATGAACTGTACTTCTGTGAGTGGGCCTGGTTTTCAGTGGATAGACCAGGCCTCTATGGAGACTGAACACCTGCGTGTGTGCTGTGGGGTAGGCATTTGCTGCCTTCAAGAGTGGACTCTGCTTTTGGTTGTGGACCTTATCTCTGACAATGCATTCTGGAGTGGACTCTACTCCTGGGAATGGACTCCTCATTATGAAGAGAACTGTTCATAGTAATGGACTTTGTGGACTAAATGGACTCTGTCTGTTGGTAGTTGACTGAGTTGTTGCCTGTTGGGTTTATCACTTGCATTATCTTGTGTGTCCCTGGGTCTGGCAGGCCTCACTGAGCTAGGACGCTTCTAGGTCACCCCGAGAAACAGAGGGTGGGTAGGCCATTCTGAGAACTGAAGGGTGGGTAAATTGCAAATCATGAAAAAGAAGAACTCTGGTGGTCAAGGACGCTCCATGTGTAAATGAAGGGTGGGTTGGTGACTGGATACTGTTTCTATGGAATTATTTCACCATGTTGACAGTTTAAACTTGGTAATATGCAAAAAAAAACAGGAGTGTCAGACATCCTATTCACTCAGAACTGGATCAGTGTGTGCATGCGTGTACTGCAAGGACTCTCCTCCTTGACTGTGTCTGAGGGGAAGGGGACTGTCTTTGGACCAGCTGCCCCACATCCAGTGAGCTCTAAGAGGAAGGAAGAAAGAAAGAAGAGGAAGGAGGAGGAGGCAGAAGGAGGTGAGAGCTTTGAGTCCTGGGCCTGCTTCTGGAGCTGCAGTTTGGGCCTCACCCAGGTCAAGGGAGTGTTGCTGCTGCCTGGGGCCCCACTGCTGGTCTGAGACCCCACCCCGACCTGCCTCAGCTGCTACTGTTTGGGGCCTGCCTCACTGCTGCTGCCTGGGACTTGCCTTTGGCCCCTCCCAGGACCTTCACCACCACTGCTGCTTCTAGAGGCCCACCTCCACCGCTGCTGCCTGGGACTCGCTTTGGGGCTGTCTGGGACTTGCCTTGGGGACCCTCCCCAACAGGCCTGCCTGCACTGCTGCAACCAGGGACCTGCCTGGAACTTGCTTTGGTGCTGCCTGGTACTCGCCTTGGGACCCTCCCAGGACTACCTCCACCGCTGCTGCCTGGGACTCGCCTTGGGGCCCCTCTCCAGGACCTCCACCACTGCTGCGACCAGAGGCCTACTTGGGACTGGCTATGGTGCTGCCTGGGACTTGCCTTGGGACCCTTCCAAAACCTCCACTGCTGTGACCCGAGGCCTGTCTCCATCTGCTGCTGCTGCCACTGCCTGAGGCCTCACCCGGACTTAACGACACAGCTGGTTCCTGGGGCCTACCACAACCACCATACAGTAGCACAGCATGGCGAGTCCCAAAATTGCAGGCCCCAGCCACACCTATGCCGGGATAGCCGCTGACTTAGGCTCAGCCTCTCCCGCCCCGGCTGTAACCCCGACCTCCTTTAGGCACCTGACTAAACGCCTGAGGGTCAAGGCCTATCGCCACCCCAACATGACCATCGAGGCCTGCAGTAAGGCCATGGCTAGTGTGGTTGGCTAGGGTGTTGTCTTCTCGCCTGGCCTCTGTGCTGGCCCACATGATTCACCCGGACCAGTCCTACATGGTCCCGGGCCAGAGGATACACGACAACATCCACCTGGTCCGGGACCTGATCCATTTCTGTCGATGGGCTGGTCTGCCGAGCGCCTTCCTGTCTCTCGACTAGGAGAAGGCGTTCGACAGGGTCGATCACGAGTACCTGCTCGGGACTCTGCGGGCATTCGGGTTCGGGACGCAGTTCGTCGCCAGGATCCGACTTTTGTACGCCGCCGCAGAGTCTCTGGTTAAAGTTAATGGGTCCCTGACAGCGCCCCTTCGCTTCGGGAGAGGAGTGCGTCAAGGCAGCCCCCTGTCCGGCCAGCTGTATTCCCTGTGCGTGGAGCCTTTCCTGCGCCTCTTGCAGAGGAGGTTGTCGGGGCTGGTTCTGCGCGGCGCGGGCACGGCGGTGGTCTTCTTGGCCTACGCCGACGACGTGCTCCTCACTTTCACCGACCCTGCTGACCTGGGGAGGATGCGCGAGTGCCAGGCCGTGTACTCGGCAGCGTCTTCCGCCAGGATCAACTGGGCCAAATGTTCCGGACTACTGGTCGGTCCATGGCGGGTCGACTCTCTGCTGGAGGAGTTATGGGGGTTCAGCTGGAGTACCACCCATCTCCTCTACCTGGGAGTCTACCTCAGCTCAGCTGAGGAATCCTGGCTGGCCAACTGGCAGGAGTTGGAGGCCAAAGTCTTGGCTCGCCTAGGCCGCTGGACAGGACTGCTCCGAGTGCTATCTTACAGGAGTCGAGTGCTGGTCATAAACCAGCTGGTGGCCGCCATGCTGTGGTACCGGCTGGTCACTTTGGCCCCTCCTCCTGGCTTTGTCGCTGACATCCAGAGAACATTGGTCGATTTCTTCTGGGACAAAAAGATGCACTGGGTCGCCGCGCAGGTTCTGAGTCTCCCTATTGAGGAGGGCAGTCAGTCGCTGGTGTGTGTCCGTACCCAGGTCGCGACGTTCCGCCTTCAGACCTTGCGGCGATACCTTTACGTCGAGCCTCCTCCTACGACACGCAGCTCCTGTTCGTCGACCGTGACGGTTTGGAGGTCACCCTCAAGACGCTGCCTGTCTTTTACCAGGACCTGATCACTGTCTGGAACATGGTCGACTCGCGTCGCGCCTACCCTCCGGCTGGAGTAGCGGCTGTCGTCAGGGAGCCGTTGCTCAGGAATCCGCACCTCCGTACTCGCGGGTTCGAATGGCTGTCGGAGGGGAGGGCCGTGGTGGGGAGGGTGACCAGGGTCGGGGACGTGCTGGGTGCCGGGGGGCCTGGGCTGGACGCTGCCACAGGACATAGCGAGCAGGGCAGCGGTCGACGTCCGGTACGTGGTCACTGCCATCCGACGCCTTAAAACGGCAGTGCTCGGACCCGACGTAGTGCACCAGTTGGAGGACGCTCAGGTGTGCGGTGGGATCCCGTCCGCCCTCACCCCAGCCCGGACGGAATTTCACATTGGCCCCAAGGTCCCGTACTTCCCGCGGGAGCCTGTGCCCCACAACCTGAGCCGCCTCCGAAATTTTAATTTTGTTTCTTTCAAGGAAGTGAAAAGGAAAGCCCTGTATAGACTGCTGATGCACACCGTCCACCTCTTCTCCCTCATCCACCGTCCGGACACGCCTTGGCATGCCCATTTGCCACCGGGCGGTGGGGATCCCCAGTGGAGGGCTCTCTACGCGGGAGTCCTCCCCCTTTCTCTCGGGGATCTGGGGTGGAGGGTGCTGCACGCAGCAGTCCCCTGCAACTGCAGATTGCGGTGGTTCACGGACTCCCAGCCCAACTGCTTGTTCTGTGGCGCTGTGGAGTCCGTGGACCATGTGTATATTGGGTGTGGGCATTTGCACTCCCTTTTTGATTTTCTTAAAAACCTTCTCCTCTGTTTTTGGCTGCACTTCAGTCCCACGCTCCTGATCTTTGGGCACCCGGTACGGAGGAGGGAGGGCAGGTCTGAAGACCTCCTCGTGGGTCTGCTCCTGGGCCTGGCCAAACTGACCATAAACAGGTCGAGGCAGCGGGCCGTGGAGGGGGTCGTTAGGGCCGACTGCCTGCCCCTCTTCCGCGGTTACGTTAGGGCCCGGTTGTCCTTGGAGGAGGAGCACGCGGTGTCGACCAACACCCTGGAGTTGTTCAGGGAGAGGTGGGCGCCGCAGGGAGTGGAGTGCATCATTTCTCCCACCAACTCTATTTTGATTTAGTCCCTACCCTCCCCCTCACTGTTTTGATCACACAGCACTGCCCTTTGATGTGAAGGGCAGTGCTTGTCACTGGCCACCCGGGTGTTTTCCTATCTTCCTGGTGGTGGAATTTGAATAAAGATTGGTGCACTTTGTGTCTTTCACTGTGTCTCACACCTGCACACACACACCATGGCTGCTGGGGAAAAAATAAGCACTACCGCACTTAGGTGGTAGTGTGGGGGTTTAAAAAAAAACAAAACAGGAGATAAAAAAAAAAGTGGAATTAGAAATGACATTTTCTGAGGAACAATTGTGAATTTGTGAAACTTCTAATGCTAGGAGGAGAGGGCCTGGGAGTGAGCAGTGAGCTTGTCTTTCCTCTGAGATATTTTCAGGCTCGTTTGCGTAGAGTTGAATGTTAAATATGTAAGTTAAACGTGTAAGTGGAAGGTCCAACACAAAGTGACCCAGACAAAAAAGTAATGTTTTTTCTAACCCCTCAATTTAACAGGCGCGCCTTTTTGAGGATTTCCAATAATTCCTTGGAGCCAGCATCGTTCTTTGTTGACAGCTTGGTTCAACCCGTACAAGTTTCTTTTCTTTCTAACATTCCTTTTCTACTTGCAAGAAATTCCTTGAACGTTTCTCTGTGATATACATTGTCCCAAAGTTCTAGTTATCCACATAAAGTTCTATGGACAAATGTTTCTTCAATTGCTCTTGTTAAGGATTTCCTTTAGAATATTAGATTTTTAAAAACCCTCTATTGTTAGTTTCTATTTGCACCTAAGTTTCAACAGCTCCGAATTATGCTTTTTTTTTAGCTTCCCAGGCTAAAGGACAACATTTGTTCTTCTTTCCTATCAAGAGTATGACAAATAATCAAGGAGGAGAGAGATTTTTAATTAGTAATGGGTTGAAGGTTCTGGATTCTCTCCAAGACTCCTAGTTTGCAACTCTCAGTCTTGCATGCAGCACGTTCATACCTACCTCATCCTCCCAAACTACTAAACCCTTCCTGCAATCGGAGTTCACTGGGGACAGCTCTCCTGCACACGCATCACCACTAACTGCTCTTGCATCCACATCCACCTTACTCCATCTCTCCTATTGTCTCATTGCTGGAAACACTGACCCTCTCCCTTTCTGGGCTCATGCCTGGACAATCTCCTGAATGTAATCACTTGTCTGCTTGCCCTGTGGGGCCATTTGTATGATTGAATGAGTCCTGTGGACTGTCGACCCTCTTTCTTCCACTAACGTCCCCTGGACTTTCTCACACAGCCATTTGGTTGACACACATGCAGTGTGTTTGTGCATGGCTCTGACAAATCCTGCTGCTCTGATGTTGATGTAGCACGTATCACAGTTACATTTCCACCCTCTGTCCAAGTGTTACTGATTATACAGTGGTCCTTACTGTTAAAAGATGCCTGTCTCTCTATCTGTAAAAAGCATACGAGGAGATATAAGATGTGGTATCCATGTTGGCACTAAAGCATGCTGTACAAGTTCATGAGATGCGTGGTTGCTTTGCATGCTTGTCAGATCTCTTTGCATGCAGATCAGGGTGTCCATCAGCTCAGTGTTGAAGGCCTGAGTGATGGTTGAGTTAGCCTGAGAGCAGGCATGTTGAGGTGGAGAGGCTGGTGGCCTGCCAATGCTGATTTGTGTGGATGAGAGGTCAAAGACAGTGGTGGCTACGGTCCATGCAGGAACATTGTGTAGGAGAAGCAGGGTCATAATGGCCAGGACAGGCAGTCAGTGAAATGCAAGTGTCAGGTACTTGCTCTGTTTCACCTGTCAGCTGTGTGTGTATCCAGGTCCTCAATGGAGGACAGAATTAGTGGCGGAGGATGTTTGGAGGTTTTAAACTGATGCAATACATAGAAATAAACAGATACAATTCTCAAGGCGAAAGAGATCAAGGGGTATGAGAGAAAGTAGAAACAGGGGATGGAGTTCAATGATCAGTCATGATCATATTCAATGGAGGAGAGGGCTAGAAGGGATGAATAGCCTAGTCGAGTTCCCATTTTCTCTGTTTCCATGGAATTTTGAGTCAACGCTGAAGAACCATATTCTGTTCTAAGGCTTGAGAGGAAAATTGGGATTTTGTTAGGGCAATAGATGGTGACATTTTGCAAAATGTCCAGATTACACAGGAGGAAGTGCTGGATGTCTTGAAACAGGTAAAGGTGGATAAATCCCCAGGACCTGATCAGGTGTACCCTAGAACTCTGTAGGAAGCTAGAGAAGTGATTGCTGGGCCTCTTGCTGAGATATTTGTATCATCGATAGCCACAGGTGAGGTGCCGGAAGACTGGAGGTTGGCAAACGTGGTGCCACTGTTTAAGAAGGGTGGTAAGGACAAGCCAAGGAACTATAGACCGGTGAGACTGACCTCTGGTGGGCATGTTGTTGGAGGGAATCCTGAGGGACAGGATGTACATGTATTTGGAAAAGCAAGGACTGATTAGGGATAGTCAACAGGACTTTGTGCATGGGAAATCATGTCTCACAAACTTGATTGAGTTTTTTGAAGAAGTAACAAAGAGGATTGATGAGGGCAGAGCAGTAGATGTGATCTATATGGACCTCAGTAAGGTATTCGACAAGGTTCCCCATGGGAGCTGATTAGCAAGGTTAGATCTCATGGAGTACAGGGAGAACTAGCCATTTGGATATAGAACTGGCTCAAAGGTAGAAGACAGAGGGTGGTGGTGGAGGGTTGTTTTTCAGACTGGAGGCCTGTGACCAGTGGAGTGCCACAAGGATCGGTGCTGGGTCCTCTACTTTTTGTCATTTACACAAATGATTTGGATGCGAGCATGAGAGGTATAGTTAGTAAGTTTGCAGATGACACCAAAATTGGAGGTGTAGTGGACAGCGAAGAGGGTTACCTCAGATTACAACAGGATCTGGACCAGATGGGCCAATGGACTGAGAAGTGGCAGATGGAGTTTAATTCAGATGAATACGAGGGGCTGCATTTTGGGAAAGCAAATCTTAGCAGGACTTATACACTTAATGGTAAGGTCCTAGGGAGTGTTGCTGAACAAAGAGACCTTGGAGTGCAGGTTCATAGCTCCTTGAAAGTGGAGTTGCAGGTAGATAGGATAGTGAAGAAGGAGTTTGGTATGCTTTCCTTTATTGGTCAGAGTATTGAGTACAGGAGTTGGGAGGTCATGTTGCAGCTGTACAGGACATTGGTTAGGCCACTGTTGGAATATTGCGTGCAATTCTGGTCCCCTTCCTATCAGAAAGATGTTGTGAAACTGGAAAGGGTTCAGAAAAGATTTACAAGGATGTTGCCAGGGTTGGAGGATTTGAGCCACAGGGAGAGGCTGAACAGGCTGGGGCTGTTTTCCCTGGAGCATCGGAGGCTGAGGGGTGACCTTATAGAGGTTTAGAAAACTGAGGGGCATGGATAGGATAAATAGGCAAAGTTGTTGTGGTTCTGTTCGCCGAGCTGGGAATTTGTGTTGCAGACATTTCGTCCCCTGTCTGGGTGACATCCTCAGTGCTTGGGAGCCTCCTGTGAAGCGCTTCTGTGATGTTTCCTCCGGGCTCCCAAGCACTGCGGATGTCACCTAGACAGGGGACGAAATGTCTGCAACACAAATTCCCAGCTCGGCGAACAGAACTACAACAACAAGCACCCGAGCTACAAATCTTCTCACAAACTTTAAATAGGTAAATTCTTTTCCCTGGGGTCGGGGAGTCCAGAACTAGAGGGCATAGGTTTAGGGTGAGAGGGGAAAGATATAAAAGAGACCTAAGGGGCAACTATTTCACACAGAGGGTGGTATGTGTATGGAATGAGCTGCCAGAGGATGTGGTGGAGGCTGGTACAATTGCAACATTAAAGAGACATTTGGATGGATATATGAATAGGAAGGGTTTGGAGGGATATGGGCCAGGTGCTGGCAGGTAGGACTAGATTGGGTTGGGATATCTGGTCGGCATGGATGGGTTGGACCACAGGTTGTTTCTGTGCTGTACATCTGACTCTATGACTCTATTTTGTCATAGTATTTGACATCAATCACTTCACACCAAGGGTTTAAAGTTTTATTTTCAGATTGGACGGGAACATGTCAATACAGTAAGTAGTTAAGCAAATGGTTGGGGTTAATTAGTTAATTGACCAGGCAGATCTAGTTGGGAAACCAGTGGGGTAGGTGTGTGGAATGGGATGTGAGACTGAGTAGTTCATAAACTCCACTCAGAAAGAAACATATCTCTGTTTCTGTTTCACTAACTGACCTAGATCTGATTTGACAATGAGGAGTGCATTTAGTGTAGGCATGGTGGTGTTTAATTATTTTTTAAGAGAAAGGGAGGGCTGCAGAGTCAGAGTCAAGAGTGTGGTGCTAGAAAAGCACAGCAGATCAGGCAGCATCTGAGGAGCAGGAGAGTCGACATTTCAGGCATAAGCCCTTCATCTTACCTGACCTGCTGTGCTTTTCCAGCACTATACCTTTCAATTTTAATTATTTCCAGTTTGATTACATGAGTCTTTATTATTTGCATGGTGTTTGATTTATTGATATTGTAATGGCCTCAGTGAAAGGTAAACAAGCTTTAGAAAGAGCCGGAAGTTAGGGAATGGAAATGCATGGCACAGATATTTTAAAGCACTCTGACTGGAACCTATTACACACCGACTCCTGGAGTCATAGTTGTAGAGCATGGAAACAGACCCTTCATTCCAACTCATCCATGCCAACCAACTGTCCTAAATTATTCTTGTCCCATTTACCAGCATTTGGCCCATGTCCCTCTAAACCCTTCCTATTCTATACCCACTCAACTAACTTTTAAATGTTGTAATTTTACCAGCCTCCACCACTTCCCCTGGCAGCTCACTCCATACAGGTATCACCCTCTGTGAAAATGTTGCCCCTCTAGTCCTTTTTAATTTTTTTCCCTCTCACCTTAAACCTATGTCCTCTAGTTTTGGACTCCCCCACCCCAGGGAAAAGATCTTGGCTATTCACCTTATCAATGCCCCTTATGATTTTATAAAGCTCTAGAAGCTCACCCCTTAGCCTCCATGTTGTGTTCTCTGTTTAGCTCTGAAATATTATGTAAGAAGTCACATGACACCAGGTTATAGTCCAGCGGGTTCACTTGAAATCGTCAGGTGAAGTACTTGCAGTGCTGATTTCAAATAAACCTCTCAGACTATAACCTGGTGTTGTGTGACTTCTGACTGTGTCCACCCCAGTCCAACACCGGCACCTCTACATCCCGAAATATAACATTGACAATAGGCATCGTTTGTGAGTGGAGCAGCGACGAAAGTGGAAAATAAATCTTTTTTTTAGTGGGACGAAGTGTATGACTAATTTAAAAAACAAAAAAGCTGTTTTGGGAGATTAATTCCTCATAGTAATGCTTTTCGTCTGATTCACCTTGATGATTTACGTTACAGTTTGAGATGTATGGGTATTGAGTTTGGTCCATTGCCAAGTCCTCACGGAGATCGTCCCATACAATGCACCACAAATACAACACCCATTGCTATTTGGAGGGTATGTATGAAGCTATTACATTAAGGAATGTTTAAGGTTTTAGAAAAGCTGTCAGGTGAATTGAAAGACCAGGTTGGAGAAGATGACAACAGTTTGTAGCCTCCAGAGTTTTTACATTGTCCAATCCCATTGGGTAATGCCATTGCCTGAGTTAGGACTTGAGGAAGGAGCAGATATAATGTCAACACAAAACCTGAATCCTAAACAAGGGTTTCATCATGGAACAAGATTGGTCATTAGGAAGCTGTTTCCATTGATGAAAGATGCGGAGATTATAACAGGCAGGTTTGAAGGAAGTAGAGTTTTTATTCCTAGAATAATATTGTAACCAATAAATGTAAACTTGCTTCGGAGAAAACCATTCTCAATTACACTTTCATAGTCTATGAATATAAACAAGCAACAAATCCAAACTTGAACAAAATCTGTTCTTTAATATTCCTAGCTGTGATTTTATACAAAGACAACTTTATATAGCTGATTTTTTTTTCCCCCAGAAGTGTTGATTCTGCTAGCCTTCAGTGAAAGAATAACTAGAATTCTGTATTTTAAAAATGCATCATTGACACTATTTTCAGCTCAAACATTTGGCAGGTCTCTGTCATATTAAATTAATAATGCTTTTTACATTAGGATCTAGCTGTATTTCTGCCAAAGTACACTCCTAATGAGGCTATAGGTGCAAGGTCCACTCTTGAGACTAAGAGGGTTAATTGTCTCTTCGGGCAGCACTGAGGTTGCTCAGTGCTTAGCACTACTGCCTCCGAGCACCAGGGATCCGGGTATGGATTCAGCCTCGGGCAACTGTCTGTGTGGAGTTTGCATACGGTGTTCTGGTTTCCTCCCACAGTCCAAAGATGTGCAGGGTATGTGGATTGACCATGGGAAATGCTGTATTACAGGGAATAAGGTTGGGGGACTAGATCTGGATAGGATGCTTTTTGGAATTTCAGCATGGACTTAATGGGCTGTATGGCTTGCTTCCACACTGCAGGGTTTCTCCGATCTATGATGTAGGTTGGGAGGGGATTGTGTGGAGCACAGAATACCTCGGCTGAATGATTGGTTTGTATGGTGTACTTTTTAGTAATACTAATACTAAAAAAGTATGGCATGGTGGCTCAGTGGTTCGCACTGCTGCCTCACAACGCCAGGGACCTGGGTTCAATTTCAGTCTCAGGTGACTGTCTATGTGGAGTTTGCACATTCTCCCTGTATCTGTGTGGGCGTCCTCCGAGTGCTCACATTTCCTCCCACAGTCCAAAGATATGCAGGTTAGGTGAATTGGCTATGCTAAATTGCTCCGTGTGTTCAAGGATGTGTAAGTTATGTGCATTAGTCAAGGGAAATGTAGAGCAATAAGGGAAGGGAATGGGTCTGGGTGGGTGACTCTTCGGAGGGTCGGTGTGGACTTGTTGGGCCGAAGGGCCTGTTTCCACACTGTAGGGATTCTAATTCTAATTGCGTCGGTTTAGTTGGAGTTGCCATCTTCCCCATGGAAGGTTAGAATGAAGCGTATCTGCCCTGTTAGAAAGATGTATAAAAATGGAGGGGATTTTTTTTTGGTTCTGGTCAATATTCATCTCTCAATCAACATGAGTGAAAGAGACTATCTGGCCATTTGTAACACTTCTGTGTAAAACATAGTTGCTGCATATCCTTTGTTATAACACTTCAAAGCTACGCAATTGGCTGCAATGTGCTTCGAAAAATCTTAAAATCTCTATAATTAATGAGAACTCTGTTTTTAAAAAAGGAATCTAGCTCCAACTCACTAGAATGAGGACTCAAACTGAATTAGATTAGCTTTATTGTCATATGTACTCACATGAATCCAGTGAAAAGTTTACAAGTCGTCACTTATGGCAGCATCTTAGGTACCAAGGTCCTGAGGGACAGATTCTTCAGTACAAGTTTTTAGGTATGAAAATCAGAAAAGTGAAGAAATAAGAAGTTGCATTGCAGATTGTAGGAATAAATGAGAAAAATAGAGAAATATCAAGTTTAGAATCACAGTCCTTCCAACCCATTTCACACTGGTACCTTGTCTCCTGAATGCACCAGTCTTTGAATTACTGAGAGGCTGGAAATCCACAATGAGGGATGAGACCACCACACTGAGGCCGAGAGCCTGGGACCACGCTGAGGCCAGGAGTTCAGGATGGTGCTGAGAAGAAAGCAGAGGATAAAAAGAATCAAAAGAGAAAAAAAGTTCAAAGGATGGGCCGGATGTGCTCTAACTAAAGCATCCTGCTCCACTGCCATCTTGGTGAGATCAGGTCAAGACATTGTAACCAATTTAAACGGTGATGGAGCCTTGAGGATTGTGTTGGTGTAGCCTTGAGGATTGGTGGGAGGGGCCTTGAGGATTGGTGGGAAAGGATTGAAATGAAGTGGAGCACAGAATGTGAGAATTGTGGGATGGAAATGACCCAGATTATTTGTGTAGGTTAATTCTTGATCATCCACGACCCAGAAAAATAAATAGATATGTACATTCGCCAGCCTCTCCCAGTACCATGAGGGGCCCAACCTGAGTTAAATTGGCAACATGGACTCTCCTTATGTTGTCAGGCAACTAGTTTCCATACGAAAATATAAATGCCAGTTGTTTGTTTGATAGTAAGACACTTTCAAAACAAAAGTGGATTGCTACTGGGCTGCAAACTGTGGCTTAGCTTGGCAACACAGCACCTCTGAATCACCCTCCCAAGTCTCTGCTTCACTCAAATTAAAGTAAAGGACAGAGGAAGTTGGAAATCTGAAACAAGCAGAGAAAGTGCTGGAGACACTCGGCAGGATTGGCAGCGTCTGTGGAGAGAGAAATGGTTAACGTCTCAAGTCTGTTACGCTAACTCAAAACAGTTTTGAGATTCCTACAGTATAGGGGTCAAGGGTAGGGTCAAATGGCTTGGAGAAGCTGGAAGCAAGGGTAGGCGTTGGCATTCAGATGCCATCCCTTTGTCACCAATTCTGAGATTCTAATTGCTTCCAAGATGGCTGACTCCCTCACTCTGGCGTGCAGGTTGTCCTGGTTACACAGTTGGAAACCAGCCACTTGCATGCTTCAGTGGTCATAAGTTGATTACGCAAGAGCTTTAAATGAGGGTGAGTCCAGAAAGTCTGCAGAGACCCTCTTGCCCATCACTTTATTGGTGAGAAAGGGGGGAGTATCTGTAACCAGGGCCAATTCATCCAATTATTTCCCCGTCTTGCTCCAGGGAGGGGGGAATTGGGCCTTTGGTATTTGACAGAGGGCACTTGCATTCCATCTGAAAGTTCCCCAAATGTTCTAGTTCCTTCAGCACTTGTTCATTATTTGGACGAGTCCAACACGCAGCGAGACATCGAACAATTCTTCCGCTGCCTTCGCCTCCGCACCTACTTCTTCAACCAGGATTCTCGCCCACCCTCTGAGGACCCCTTCTCCCACCTCCAACACACCCCATCCACCTGGACACCCCGTGCTGGCCTCGTACCTGCCCTCGATCTCTTAATGCCGCCGCGACATTAACTGCCTCAACCTCTCCACCCTTCTCACCCACTCCAACCTCACACCTCGGAATGTGCAGTCCTCCACTCCCTCCGTTTCAACCCCAACCTCACTATCAAACCGGCAGACAAGGGAGACGCGGTGGTAGTTTGGCGCACCGACCTTTACACCGCTGAGGCTAAACGCCAGCTCACGGACACCTCTTCCTACTGCCCCCTTGACCATGACCCCACCTCCCAACACCAAACCATCATCTCCCAGACCATCCATAACCTCATCACCTCAGGTGATCTCCCATCCACCGCCTCCAACCTCATAGTCCCACAACCCCGCACTGCCCGCTTCTACCTCCTGCCCAAAATCCACAAACCTGACTGCCCCAGCCGACCCATTGTCTCAGCCTGCTCCTGCCCCACCGAACTCATCTCTGCATACCTCGACACGGTCCTGTCCCCCTTAGTCCAAGAACTCCCCATGTACATTCGGGACACCCTCCACCTCCTCCATGATTTTCGCTTCCTCGGTCCCCAACACCTTATCTTCACCATGGACATCCAGTTCCTGTACACCTCCATCCCCCATCACGAAGGTCTTAAAGCCCTCCGCTTCTTCCTTTCCCGCCGTACCAACCAGTACCCTTCCACTGACACCCTCCTTCGACTGACTGAACTGGTCCTCACCCTGAACAACTTCTCTTTCCCGCATGGGCCCCAGCTATGCCTGCCTCTTCGTAGGATATGTGGAACAATCCATCTTCCGCAGCTACACTGGCACCACCACCCACCTTTTCCTCCGCTACATCGATGACTGTATTGGCGCTGCCTCGTGCTCCCACGAGGAGGTTGAAGAGTTCATCCACTTTACCAACACCTTCCACCGCGACCCCAAATTTACCTGGACCATCTCAGACTCTTCCCTCCCCTTCCTAGACCTCTCCATTTCTATCTCGGGTGACCGAATCAACACGGACGTTTATTATAAACCGACCGACTCCCACAGCTACCTAGATTACACCTCCTCCCACCCTGCCCCCTGTAAAAACGCCATCCCATATCTCAATTCCTTCGTCTCCGCCGCATCTGCTCCCAGGAGGACCAGTTCCAATACCGTACAACCCATATGGTCTCCTTCTTCAAAGACCACAATTTCCCCCCAGACGTGATCGACAATGATCTCCACTGCATCTCCTCCACTTCCCGCTCCTCCGCCCTTGAGCCCCGCCCCTCCAATCGCCACCAGGACAGAACCCCACTGGGTCCTCACCTACCACCCCACCAACCTCCATATGCATCGTATCATCCGTCGTCATTTCCGCCACCTCCAAATGGACCCCACCACCAGGGATATATTTCCCTCCCCTCCCCTATCAGCGTTCCGAAAAGACCACTCCCTCCGTGACTCCCTCGTCAGGTCCACACCCCCCACCAACCCAACCTCGACTCCCGGCACCTTCCCCTGCAACCGCAAGAAATACAAAACTTGCTCCCACACCTCCCCCCCTTACTTCCCTCCAAGGTCCCAAGGGATCCTTCCATATCCACCACAAATTCGCCTGCACCTCCACACACATCATTTACTGCATCCGCTGCACCCGATGTGGCCTCTTCTCTATTGGGGAGACAGGCCGCCTACTTGCGGAACGTTTCAGAGAACACCACTGGGACACCCGGACCAACCAACCCAACCCCCCCGTGGCTCAACTCTTCAACTCCCCCTCCCACTCCACCAAGGACATGCAGGTCCTTGGACTCCTCCATCGCCAGACCATAGCAACACGACGGCTGGAGGAAGAGCGCCTCATCTTCCGCCTAGGAACCCTCCAACCACAAGGGATGAACTCAGATTTCTCCAGTTTCCTCATTTCCCCTCCCCCCACCTTGTCTCAGTCAAATCCCTCGAACTCAGCATCACCTTCCTAACTTGCAATCTTCTTCCTGACCTCTCCGCCCCCACCTCCACTCCGGCCTATCACCCTCACCTTAACTTCCTTCCACCTATCGCATTTCCAACACCCCTCCCCCAAGTCCCTCCTCGCGACCTTTTATCTTAGCCTGCTGGGCACACCTTCCTCATTCCTGAAGAAGGGCTCCTGCCCGAAACGTCGATTCTCCTGCACCTTGGACGCTGCCTGACCTGCTGCGCTTTTCCAGCAACACATTTTCAGCTCATTATTTGGTGCTCCAAGCTTGTGATTGTTATTCTGTGTGTCTCGAGTTATGAATCTCACAAGCAGCCTCTCTGGCTAATACTAGCTGATGAGCTTTCCTTTTGCATCAATAAGTCAGCAAAGGTGTTGTCTGGATTGCAATTTTTGTTGTTACCATAGATTTATAACTTGTACAATTAGGTTTCAATTCCAATAATCATGTCTCATTCTAATCCTGGTCTGATTATTTCTATAAATATAATTGCTGCTATATATTTATTTACATCCAGTTGCCCTATCAGTTACTGCTATATATTTAATGAGACAGGTTCTATTAATGAATACAGTTTCACAGGTAATGCTACTTACTGGATTTTACTACGTTGAGGTAGAAAGGCTCATAGGAGTGTTAATGCTGCCAACATAAAGGCTTAACCTGAGCAGCCTTCTCACCAAGAGGAGCAAGTAAAGAAAACAGAGGAGAACAAGCTCTTTAAAAGAAAATATTCTTCCAGATTTGTTGCCGTAATTTTTAATTTTGCACTCACTCAGTTATGACTGAGGAAGCAAAATGGCCTTTGGAAACCAGAAAAAACTTTTTGTGAATGGTACCTTTGAGAGAAATTGCCGAGTAATTTGATCAGTCAGTTTAGTGCTTGTTGCTGGTTAGTGTTGAGTGGCCTCTCCTTCCTGCTCAATGAACGGAACTCAGTTTTGATTAGTTTAACCAAATGATCATAAAAATAGTCTCCCTGCTATACGCATCGAAATGATGAATTGCCGGAGCGATAGCTCCCATACTACTGAGACTAGTAGGATGTATTTTTTAAACAAATTCTTAATTCTAAAGTAAACAAATTCAACACTGCAGTATATGAAATGTCAGACTAACTCCTGAAGAATTGATTAAATCAGATGTTTCGAGGAAGATATTAATTCAGTGTGCTCACTTGAAAGAAAGGTCAAATGCTGCAAACAAAAATTGCTAATTCAAGTATGAATGAAGCAATATTAGCTGTGAATCCGCTTACAAACCTGAGATGAGAGCACAGCAGTAAAAATACAAGGACAAATAACAGGAAAGGCCAGTGCTCGTCAATTGAAGAGAGGGGGTAACAGGAAATACTAAATCAAGACAGGAAGAGAGTGCAACAAGAGGACATTGCTATGAAGCAGACTGGGAGGCGTGTGCGGTGAGTCCGTACCACTGTGTAACAGACTGGGAGGAGTGTACAGTGAGTCAGTATCACTGTCCATATTACAGAAGAGGAGGTGCTGGATGTCTTGAAACGCATAAGTGGTAAAATCCCCAGGACCTGATCAGGTGTACTCTAGAACTCTGTGGGCAGCTAGGGATGTGATTGCTGGGCCTCTTGCTGAGATATTTGTGTCATCGATAGTCATGGGTGAGGTGCCGGAAGACTGGAAGTTGGCTAATGTGGTGCCACAATTTAAGAAAGGTGGTAAGGACAAGCCAGGGAACTACAGACTAGTGAGCCTGACCTCGGTGGTGGGCAAGTTGTTGAAGGGAATCCTAAGGGACAAGATATACATGTATTTGGAAAGGCAAGGACTGATTCGGGATAGTCAACATGGCTTTGTGAATGGGAAATCATGTCTCACAAACTTGATTGAGTTTTTCGAAGAAGTAACAAAGAGGATTGATGGGGCAGAGTGATAGACATGATCTATATGGATTTCAGTAAGGCATTCGACAAGGTTCCCCATGGGTGACTGGTTAGCAAGGTTAGATTTCACGGAATACAGGGAGAACTAGCCATTTGCATACAGAACTGGTTCAAAGGCAGAAGACAGAGTGTGATGGAAGGTTGCTTTTCAGACTGGAGTCCTGTAACCAAAGTTCGGTGCTGGTTCCACTATATTTTTGTCATTTATAAAAATGATTTGGATGTGAGCATAAGAGGTATAATTAGTAGGTTTGCAGATGACACCAAAATTGGAGGTGTAGTGGGCAGTGAAGAAGGTTATCTCAGATTACAACAGGATCTTGATCAGGTGGGCCAATGGGCTGAGGAGTGGCAGGTGGAGTTTAATTTAGATAAAATGTGAGGTGCTGCATTTTGGTAAAGCAAATCATAGCAGAACTTATATACTTAATGGTAAGGTCCTAGGGAGTGTTGCTGAACAAAGTCATCTTGGAGTGCAGGTTCATAGCTCCTTGAAAGTGGAGTCACGGGTAGATAGGATAGTGGAGAAGGCATATGATATGCTTTTCTTTATTGGTCAGAGTATTGAGTACAGGAGCTGGGAGGTCATATTGCAACTGTACAGGACATTGGTTAGGCCACTGTTGGAATATTGCGTGCAATTCTGGCCTCCCTCCTGTCGGAAGGATGTCATGAAACATGATTTGGAGATGCCGGTGTTGTACTGGAGTGTACAAAGTTAAAAATCAAACAACACCAGGTTATAGTCCAACAGGTTTAATTGGAAGCACACAATCACCTGATGAAGGAGTGTCGCTCCGAAAGCTAGTGTGCTTCCAATTAAACCTGTTGGACTATAACCTGGTGTTGTGTGATTTTTAACTATGAAACTTGAAAGGGTTCAGAAAAGATTTACAAGAATGTGCCAGGGTTGGAGGATTTGAGCTGGGGCTGTTTTCCCTGGAGCATCGGAGGCTGAGGGTGATCTAATAGTGGTTAGAAAATCATGAGGGGCATAGGTAGGGTAAATAGGCAAAGTCTTTCCCTGGGGTGGGGGAGTCCAGAACTAGAGGACATAGGTTTAGGGTGAGAGGGGAAAGATATAAAAGAGACCTAAGGTGCAACTTTTTCTCACAGGATGGGTTTGGAGGGATATGGGCTGGGCGCTGGCAGGTGGGACTAGATTGGGTTGGGATACCTGGTTGGCATGGAAGGGTTGGACCAAAGAGTCTGTTTCCAAGCTTTACATCTCTATGACTCTGAGTGTGCAGGTACTCAGTATGGATGTGAAACAAACTGGGAGGAGTGTGCAGTGAGTCAGTATCGCTGCATCACAGACTGGGAGGAGTGTGCAGTGAGTCAGTATCGCTGCATCACAGACTGGGAGGAGTGTGCAGTGAGTCAGTATCGCTGCATCACAGACTAGGAGGAGTGTGCAGTGAGTCAGTATCGCTGCATCACAGACTGGGAGGAGTGTGCAGTGAGTCAGTATCACTCTGTAACAGACTGGGAGGAGTGTGCAGTGCGTTAGCATCTCTAACAGACAGGGAGGAGTGTTCGGTGAGTCAGTACTACTGTAATAGACTGGGAGGTGTGTGTGGTGAGTCAGTATCACTGTGTAACAGACTGGGTGGAGTGTGCAATGGGTCAGTATCACTGCGTCACAGACTAGGAGGAGTGTGCAGTGAGTCAGTATCACTGTAATAGACTGGGTGGAGTGTGCAGTGAGTCAGTATCACTGCGTCACAGACTGGGAGGAGTGTGCAGTGAGTCAGTATCACTGTAACAGACTGGGTGGAGTGTGCAGAGAGTCGGTGTCGTTGTGAAATAGACAGGGAGGAGTGTGCAGTGAGTCAGTATCACTGTAACAGACTGGGTGGAGTGTGCAGTGAGTCAGTATCACTGCGTCACAGACTAGGAGGAGTGTGCAGTGAGTCAGTATCACTGTAATAGACTGGATGGAGTGTGCAGTGAGTCAGTATCACTGTAACAGACTGGGAGGAATGTGCAGTGAGTCAGTATCGCTGTAACAGACTGGGAGGAATGTGCAGTGAGTCAGTATCACTGTAACAGACTGGGAGGAGTGTGCAGTGAGTCAGTATCACTGCGTCACAGACTGGGTGGAGTGTGCAGTGAGTCAGTATCACTGTAACAGACTGGGAGGAGTGTGCAGTGAGTCAGTATCACTGTAACAGACTGGGAGGAGTGTGCAGTGAGTCAGTATCACTGCGTCACAGACTGGGAGGAATGTGCAGTGAGTCAGTATCGCTGCGTCACAGACTGGGAGGAGTGTGCAGTGAGTTAGTATCACTGTAATAGACTGGGAGGAGTGTGCAGTGGGTCAGTATCACTGTAACAGACTGGGAGGAGTGTGCAGTGGGTCAGTATCACTGTAACAGACTGGGAGGAGTGTGCAGAGAGTCGGTGTCATTGTGAAATAGACTGGGTGGAATGTGCAGTGGGTCAGTATTGCTGTGTAACTGACTGGGAGGAGTGTGCAGTGAGTCAGTATCACTGTAACAGACTGGGAGGAGTGTGCAGTGAGTCAGTATCACTGTAACAGACTGGGAGGAGTGTGCAGTGAGTCAGTATCACTGTAACAGACTGGGAGGAGTGTGCAGTGAGTCAGTATCACTGTAACAGACTGGGAGGAGTGTGCAGTGAGTCCGTATCACTGCGTCACAGACTGGGTGGAGTGTGCAGTGAGTCAGTATCACTGTAACAGACTGGGAGGAGTGTGCAGTGAGTCCGTATCACTGCGTCACAGACTGGGTGGAGTGTGCAGTGAGTCAGTATCACTGTAACAGACTGGGAGAGTGTGCAGTGAGTCAGTATCACTGTAACAGACTGGGAGAGTGTGCAGTGAGTCAGTATCACTGTAACAGACTGGGAGGAGTGTGCAGTGAGTCAGTATCACTGCGTCACAGACTGGGTGGAGTGTGCAGTGAGTCAGTATCACTGTAACAGACTGGGAGGAGTGTGCAGTGAGTCAGTATCACTGTAACAGACTGGGAGGAGTGTGCAGTGAGTCAGTATCACTGTAACAGACTGGGAGAGTGTGCAGTGAGTCAGTATCACTCGTCACAGACTGGGAGGAGTGTGCAGTGAGTCAGTATCACTGTAACAGACTGGGAGGAGTGTGCAGTGAGTCAGTATCACTGATATTTTGTGTGGAAGTACAGAACAGAAAGAGAAAGAAGTCATCGTGGGAAGCATCTTTCGGCTTCCAAAGCATTGCCTCACTGTTGGAATATGGATTCATGTAAGAGGGGCAGTACAGTTATCATTTTAATTTTGAAGGAGGGCTCGTGCCCGAAACATCGATTCTTCTATTCCTTGGATGCTGCCTGACCTGCTGCGCTTTTTCCAGCAACACATTTTCAGCATTTTAATTATCTGGACCAATCAGACGACCAAGCGTAATATGGAAATTCAATCTTAAGGATGAAACAGCAATGCATTTCGAAAAGCTAATCAATGTCAACATGGCTTTTTGAAAGGGAAATCACATTTGATAAATTTGCTGGAGATCTTTAAGGATAAAACAAGCAGAGTTGATAAAGGGCTGCTAGTAGATGTAGTGCATTGGATTTCCAGAAGGCATTTGATAAGATACAACAGTAACAAAAAGATGACCTTTGTGAAACTTAATCCTAATCCTATTCCCACTTCAGTTCCATGAGGAACTGTTTCTTTATTTTTATTTCCTTTTCTTTACCCCCACACTACCGCCTAACTGCGGTAGTGCTTTTTTTTCCCCCCAGCACCCATGTTGTGTGTGTGCAGGTGTGAGACACAGTGAAAGACACAAGGTGCACAAATCTTTATTCAAACTTCCACCACCAGTAAGAAAGGAAATGCTTGAGTGGCCAGTGACAAGCAGTGCCCTTCACATCAAAGGGCAGTGCTGTGTGATCAAACAGTGAAGGGGAGGGCAGGGATTAAATCAAAATAGAGTTGGAGGGGGAAATAATGTACTCCACTGGAACTGTTTCTTTAAGCTGTATGTTCTGCAAACTACATGGTGACAGGTTCTTTTTAATCTAGTAACCTGTAATGAGGTTGGATTAATAAGAGACCGCGTAGTTAAGGATCCTCTACAAGGTAGTGATCATAAAACAGCAAAGTTTCAAATTTAGTTTAATCAAGAGCATCCCAGGTCTCAAACCAATGTTCTCAACCTAAGTAAGGGTAATTGCATAGGTATGAAGAAGGTTGGCATCTAAAGCAGTCTGGAAAACAGACTCTGAGGAAGATATTTATGTAGCTATTTAACAACACACAACAAAAAGTTATCCCAGTTTAAAAGGACTCGATGAGAGGGACAAACCACTTATAGTATCCAATCCAATTTGGCAGCACAGTGGCTCAGTGGTTAGCACTGCTGCCTCACAGCGCCAGGGACCCAGGTTCAATTCCAGCCTCTGGTGACTGTCTGTGTGGAGTTTGCACATTCTCCCTGTGTCTGCTTGGGTTTCCTCCCACAGTCCAAAAGTGTACAGGTTAGGTGAATTGGCCATGCTAAATTTCCCAAAGTGTTCAGGAATGTGAAGGTGCATTAGTCAGGGATAAATGTAGAGTATTGGGTTTGGGTGGGAGACTCTTTTGGAGGGTCGGTGTGGACTTGTCAGGCCAAAGGGCTTGCTTCCACACTGTAGGGATTCTAAGATCTATTTTACTCTAGTTGTCCCCTCTGCCTGGGGAAATCTGCATTTTGTTCTCTTAGTGTGTTGGCTAGGTGCATTATTAAGGGAAATGTAGAATTAGCGGTTAGGGGAATGGGTCTGGGTGGGATACTCTTCAGAGGGTCAGTGTGGACTTGTTGGGCTAAAAGGCCTGTTTCCATCATAGAGATTCTATGATGATTTCTATGAATCAAAAACTAAGGCATGCAAAATGCTGAAAACTAGAGGACAGAGGTTTGGGATTTTATTTTTAGGAACTGGTAGCAGATGATCAAAATGCTAATAATGAGAAAATTGTTTATTCAAGTAAATTAGTAAATAATATACGCACAAACAACAAAAACTTCAACAGCTATATATAAATAAAGGAAGTAGGGAAAATGAGTGTGTGATCCTTTTGTGATTGAGGAATTGATCATGGGGAACAGGGAATGGCAGATAATGTAAGCCAATATTTTGCATTGGTCTTCTATATAAACAACCCAAGGATAACAGATAAGTAAGCACTAATGGGAGGAAAGGTCTTGTAACAGTTTTTTAATCATGAAAGACAAGGTATTCAACAAAGTAAGGGAACTGAAGGCAGCTCACCATGGCTTGCAATCAAGAGTATGAGATTAGATTACCTACAGTATGGAAACAGGCCGTTTGGCCCAACAAGTCCACACCGACCCTCTGAAGAGCAACCCACCCAGACCAACTCCTCCACCCTACATTTACTAATGCACCTAACATTTAACATGGCCAATTCACCTGGCCTGCACATCTTTGGATTGTGGGAGGAAACCAGAGCACGCCCACACAGAAACAGGGAGAATGTGTAAACACCACGCAGACAGTCGCCCAAGGTGGGAATCCAACCCAGGTCCCTGGCACTGTAAGGCTGCAGTGCTAACCACTGTGCAACCGTGTATTAAGAGATAGCTGTAGAAATAGTGATTGATCAAAATATTCCAGAACACACTGGATTCTGGACTGGTTCAGCAGATTGGGAAACTGATGGTGTGATGCCCATGTTCAAGAAAGGAAGGAGACAGAAAACAGGAAACTAAAGGTGGAATATCCCAATGTCTGTTATTGGGAAAATGCTAGAGTGTCTATTCCTATGGAGGAAACAGCATGCATTTCGAAAAGCTTAAGGCAATCAGTGTCAACATAGCCTTCTGAAAGGGAAATCATCGTTGATAAATTTGCTGGAGAACTTTAAGGATATAACAAACAAAGTTGATAAAGGAATGCTAGTAGATGTAGTATATTGGATTTCTAGAAGCCATTTGATAAGATGACATTAACAAAAGAAAATCTTTGTAGAACTCAATCCTAATCCTATTTCCACTTCCATTCTCTGTGACTTGGTGAAAAAGATCACTGTATGCCTGTTGGGAGGTGGTTAGCTCAGTTGGCTGGATGTAAAATGGCACCAAGGATGCAGGTTCAATTCCTGTCCCAGTTAAGCTCACCATGATAGCACAGGCTGAGGAGGTGTGTTACCCTTCAAGTCAAAATTGCCATTACCGTATTTCTCTCTCATGAGCCTTTGGGACTATGGCAACTTTTCCTGAATGTCAGGAAACCTCTATCCTCATTTCATTGTGCACGCCATCCTGTTGAGGTGGAGGGGGGGGGGGGGGGGGGGGTGAGGTAATTATGAAATGCAATTCACAGTAGAGCAGGCCTGAGTGGGGGAAAGGTGTGAAACCTCCAGGTGAAAAGCTACGATTCCTGCTAACCATTAAGTCCCTTTTCTTTTCCTAACGTTAACACACAGTCTGTGATTGTATTGCATGCGCTATTGTAGGTATTTTCCTCATCAACGTTGTGACACACCCTCTGGAGTTGGTAGGACTTGAATTCAGGCCATCTGGCTCAGTGGTAAGGACACCACCACAGCACAAGAGCCCTTCATCTACTAAGGTCTAAGCTTTGGTTTAATCGGCAGCACGCTCGTTTCTGACTTCAATTGCATAGTGACTGAGACTCCAGTCTGATGTGAAATGGCACTGAGAGAGCCAGGGTCAGGAAGTTCAGTTCCAGGTTTTGGGCCGAGCCTATTTGCATTTGGAGGGGAACAGTGCACTTTGTAACTCTTGCACTGGGGATTCCTGAACTTTGCACCAATTTCTATTGGCCCTGCCATGTTCAAACAGATCCCATTTTTGGTAGAACAAGGACCTTCTCCTGCAATGAGTGAGTTAGAGTAGACATAAGTATACAAAGGACAGATAGAGTCTGTTGAGCTGTCAAGGTATCCTGCTTTTTAAACACTGATGCAAAGTATAAACAACCCATCTTTGCCTGTGAATTTAAAAATGATTGACCCTTGCAATTTCAATAATTGGAGATGATAAAGGCAGCAAAGATGTCCTCCTTGTGTTCAGGGCTGGCAGCTGCAGGGGGCAGCAGTGATTGGAGGCAACGGCAGTGGACTTTTCAAGATGGCGGCACTGGTAAGGCAGTGCTTTGGAGAAGGGTGACCGGAGTGGGACTCTCCGTGAGATACCAACAGCCTAGTCTGGCAGCAGTGCCAAAGAGTACAGGTTGTGGGGCGAGCACGGGTTCAACACAGAATCCGGCATTGATGATAGCATCAGTGAGGTGGGCCCAGCAGTGAAGAGATGGTACTTATACAGGGTAGTTCCAACAGTGATGGTGGAGGCACAGACGCCATCTTAGTTATCCTTCTTATTCTTAAACTGTTCAAAGTGGCATCTGATCGTGCCGATTTGTTTTCACTGCACTCACATCCACCTCTTCCTCGGGAAGTTCATTTCACACGGTAACCCCTGTGTAAAAAAAAATTGCCCCCATGTCTTTTTGTAAATCTCTCTCCTCTTACTTTAAAAATATGCCCCCAGCCTTGAAATCCCCCACCCTAGGGAATAAACACCCAACGTTAACCCGATCTATGCCCCTCATGATTTTATAAACCTCTATAAGGTCAATCCTCAACCTCGTATGCTCCAGTGTTTCTGTGCTGTACGACTTGGTGGGCGGCACGGTGGCTCAGTGGTTAGCACTGCTGCCTCACAGCACCAGAGTCCCAGGTTCGATTCCAGCTTCAGGCAACTGTCTGTGTGGAGTTTGCATGTTCTTGACCGTGTCTGCGTGGGTTTCCTCTAGGTGCTCCGGTTTCCTCCCACAGTCCAAAGAGCTGCAAGCCAGGTGAATTGGCCATGTTAAATTGCCCACAGTGTTAGGTGCATTAGTCAGAGGGGAAATGGGTCTGGGTGGGTTACTCTTTAGAGGGTCGGTGTGGACTGGTTGGGCTGAGAGCCTGTTGTGAATGTAATCTAATCTGACGCTATGATGCAGGCTGACGTTTCAGTGCAGTGCTGATGGTGTGCAGTTTTGTTGAAGGAACCAAAGCTATGAAGCATTATCTGTCTGCTCTCAAAGGGGAAGATTAAAATGCCTTGACACTATTGGAAGAAGGCCATTCTCCCTGATACTTTGGCTTGTCTCTCAAACAACATTACTAAAAACAAATTATTTGGTCAGTTAGTCCATTTCTGTTTATGTGATCTTGCTGTACCTGACTTGGCTTTGGAATTTTCTGTGTTGCAGCAACGACGACACCTCAATAAAATATCTCATTGGTCAAAGAGTATTTTGGGACACATATGGTCAAGTGATTTGAATATTAATTTGAGATTCGCATTGCCTCCTGTCACACTTGGCTGGATCCTAAGTCAGACTCAAGTTTTTCGACTGATTTTCCATGTAAGAGTCTATGGGAATACTTGCAAGAGCTCTCATGAACTTCTGAACAGGGTTACGTTTAATGGTTGAGTAATGGAGTTGGGAAGTCATGTTGAGGTTATATAAGACATTGCTGAGGCCTCTTCTGGAATATTGTGTCTGGTTCTGACCTCCCTCTTACAGGAAGGATATTATTAAGCTGGAGAGGGTTCAGAAGAGATTTACTAGGATGTTGCAGGGAATGGAGGGTTTTTGTTAGAATGAAAGGCTGCGGTTTTTTTCATTGGAGCGTTGAAGATTGAGGGGCGACCTGATAGAAGTTTATAAATAATGAGGGGTATAGATAGTTTATGGTCTTTTCCCTAGGGATGGGGGATTTTAAGATTAGGGGGCACATTTTTAAGATGAGTAGAGAGAGATTTCAAGGAGGTATGAGGGGTAAATATTTTACTCAGAGGGTGATTGGCATGTAGAATCCACTTCCTGAGAAAGTGAAAGATGTGGGTACAGTGACAATGTCTAAAAGACAGTTGGATAAGTACATGAACAGGAAGGGTTTGGAGGGATATGGGCCAGGAGCAGGCTGCTGGGACGAGTTTCGTTTGGGATTATGTTCAGCGTGGACTGGTTAGGCCAAGAGTCATGCTGCATGACTCTATGACTCCCATCAAATTAATAAATCAGAATGGTTCCAACTGAATATAGACCTTCCTCCCCACTCCCTGTCTGTTCCACACATAAAGATTTGAAAGTCTGGTTAATAAGTCATGGATAATTAACCAATGGGCAAAATCTCCCAGGGTTCTGAAGGACGTTGGCAATGGTTAGAAAGATGGCAGGATCAGGTGAGAAGTTTGAGGCCAGTCTTGACATTGGGATCAACTCTCAGCATCTTCAATGCATCACTTGGGCACTTGGCAGTGGCAAGTTGTCCAGGAACAGAGATTATTGCTTGTGAATTACCTTATTTTGGGCACATGGAGTAATAGAGATGTAAAGCATGGAAACAGACCCTTCAGTCCAACTTATTCATGCCAACCAGATATCCCAACCCAATCTATCCTACCCGCCAGCACCCGGCCCATTCCCTTCCTATTCATATACCCATCCAGGTGCCTTTTAAGTGTTGTATTTGTACCAGCCTTCACCACGTGTTCTGGCAGCTCATTCCATGCATGTACCATCCTCTGTGTGAAAAGGTTGCCCCTTAGGTCTCTTTGATATCTTTGCATCTCACCCTAAGCCCATGCCCTCTAGTTCTGGATTCCACCACCTCAGGGAAGAGACATCTGCCCTCATTATTAATAGCTTCCCATCTTACCAGTTCTGCCAAATAAACTGGGCACCAAGAATTCTCGATATGGTTACTTGGCGACCTCAGCTTACCACTTGCTCTGAAGGACCCTCATGTTGGATTCCAGGCACCAGCATCCAAGAAGGGTTACACCTGAAACGTTGACTTGTCTACCTCTTGATGCTGCCTGGCTTGCTGTGTTCTTCCAGCCTCCTGCTTATCTACCCACAGCTTAGGGCACCCAATTACTTGCACCTCAAGTCCACAGACATTGGAATACAACATGTGCCAGCCTCTAAGTTTCTTCATGGCTTCATCTCTGATCCACTTACAAGGTGTTTCAGCCCTTGCAATGACATACCTCTGGATGCCTTGGTAACTCGCATTGTAATGCACCAACCAGCTGGGAGTAACGTACCCACTGCTCATGGACTGGAACAGGCTGTATCTCTGGGCTCTTTGCTGGCAATCATAGTATTCACTCGCTCTGAGCCTACCTGGATGGTCACAGCATCCTGCCCTGTCTTTTTGCACCTTTCCTCCACAGCCAGAGATACCAGCCTCACAGTGCTGCAGTACTGCTGTGGCATTTAGTGCAGACACAAGGCTGGGAAATCTGTCAGAGCTGTTAACAGCCAAGTCATAGAGTCATACAGCATGGAAACAGACCCTTCAGTCCAACTCGTCCATGCCCACCAGATATTCTAATCTAATCTGGTCCCATTTGTCAGCACTTGCCCCATATTCCTGTAAACATTTCCTATTCATATACCCATCCAGATGCCTTGTAAATGTTGTACCACTTCCTCTGGCAGTTCATTCCATACACGCACCACCCTCTACCCGATAAGGTTGCCCCTTAGGTCCCTTTTATATCTTTCCCCTCTCACCCTAAACTTATGCCCTTCAGTTTTAGACTCCCCCACCCCAGGGAAAAGACCTTGTCTATTTATCCTATCCATGCCCCACATGACTTTATAAACCTCTATAAGGTCACTCTTCAGCCTCTGACGCTCCAGGGAAAACAGCCCCAGCCTGTTCAGCCTCTCCCTAAAGCTCAAATCCTCCAACTCTGGCCACATCCTTGTAAGTCTTTTCTAAACCCTTTCAAATTTCACCACATCCTTCCGATAGGTCTGAGGAAGACAATCTTTCGTCTATCTTTTGAAAGTCAGACCATGTCAAGATAGCAGATTTCCTTCCCTTAAAACAGGTTGATGAGCCAAATTGATGGGGGAGGAGGGGGATCTAAATGGCAATCAGCAAAGATTACACACTCAAAATAGAAGCTAAAAGGGGCTAAGTAAGTCATATAACACAGTTTACAGTGTAGTCTGCAGCAATGATTGATGTGGTCGTGATAAAATAGAGTGTTTTATAATAGTCCGGTCCACACCCAAATGCTCAAACTTTATGAAAACCAATTTCACAATTCCATGTGGTGGATTTGTTCTTTTGATGTTCATATTAGACTCGTGTGAATACTGTCACACTAATGTGCAGCAGTAGTCACTCAAACCATTGTCATTCAGCCCTCATCCTATTGATAGACAGTTAATGTTAGTGACTATCGGAAGATTTTTATTCTGAGCAGGTTTTGTTATTTGTTGGAACTTCAGCCGACTTTGTTTCACTTTCTCCCAGATACAACACATTTCAATCAACGGCTGCCCTTTAGACATCTGCTGAGAAATTTGAAGATTGGTTCTGGGTTCCATTCAATTTCTCACATTTATGTTCTTGCCTTGTGTCATGTGGAGCTATAACCTTCTGGCATTTCTGAAAAATGAAACACTGGATAAAAGATAGAGGAAAAAGCAGGAGGCAGAAAAGCAGAGAGGAAGATGGGAGACAAAATGAACATTAGTTGATTTGGTGAACCTTAGTTACACCATTTAGTACCAGTGGTTTCAGTACTATAGGAGCCAAGTGCAGCAGTTAATAGAGGGGAAATGATGTTTATACCCATTTCATCTCAGCATGTTGTATGTCAATCATCATTTTGTGAAGGGTGATGGTGACTGCGACCTGTGTGGGCATTTGAAACATCCAGAGTGGGCAGATTATCTCTCCAGTGCCCATCCCATTCTGGATCAGCCACTCTCTCTAACATAGAAGTTCCTTTCACAGTGCTTTTTCAATCATCAGAGAATCCCTGCAGTGTGGAAATGGACCATTCGGCCAATTGAGTCCACACCAACTCTCCAAAGAGCATCCCACCCATACCCACCCCACTCCCGTGACCCTATCCCTGTAACCCTGCATTTCCCATGGCTAATCCACCTAGCCCGCACATCTCCTGGGCACTGTGGGATAGTTTAGCATGGCCAATCCACCTAACCTGCACATCTTTGGACTGTGGGAGGAACCCCCATTGCAGACACAGGGAGAATGTGCAAACTTCATACAGACAGTCATCCAAAGGGTGGAACCGAACCCAGGTCCCTGGTGATGTGAGGCAGCAATGCTAACCACTGAGCCACTGTGCTGCTCCTACCTTCCAGGGGAGATGCTGTTGACCATTTGCTATTGCAGTGTTAGTGGAAGTTCTAGATTGTTTGTGTCTGATGGGAGCGGTCTTGGATATTTGGAAGGAATTGTCTACTCTGTGAAAGTTTCTGAGCATGCTACTGGGTCCCAGTTATAGGGATTATCCAGACACATTTCCACCATTGAGGTAGATCGTGATTCCCTGCCTTGGAAAAGGAGCCTTGTGCTTTGGAGACGGGATGGAAGGGAGGTGTGGGATACAATCAGGCCTACTTCCTGCAGCTGCAGATTAGTAATAGCTACAAACAGAGGCAAAGTGGGCTGTTTGAAAAGCCTTCCTCAGTTCTTGACATATTTTATTCCAGTTGCTCTACCAAATATTAGACTCTCAATTCCTCATCTCTAGCATAACCCTAACGCACCATCTATTCTCCATGGCCAGCCTATGCCAATGCATGGTTCCCACGTATTCCTTAGGCCCTCATATCCTCCATGTCAAATCATGTCACTTAGATGCTCATTGACCCAGTATACTTTCTACATAGAATCAATGAATCCTATAGTAATATTGGTGTGCACAGAATGCTTAGAAAATAGCTATTCAAAGCTTTCTTTTAAAAATTGCAACTGCAACAACCCTATGAAAGTCAATCAAGTGGACACTTCATGTATCAACAACACAAATTCTAAACATGTTGCGATTACTTTGACTGAGCGCCCAGACTCCTACCACCTTGCTGAACCTGATGCATAGAAGGGTGAATGTTCCTAGTTTGATAGCTTTATATACATTTCTTCCTATGAGGGAGTCATAGACTCATAGAGTCCTACAGCACGGAGACAGGCCCTTTGGCCCCAACTGGTCCATGCTGACCAAAATGTCCCTCCACGCTAACCCCATTTCCCTGCACTTGGCCCATATCCTTCTAATCCTTTCCTATCCATGTATTTGTCCAAATGCCTTTTAAATGTTGTTAATGTACCCGCCTCATCCACTTCCACTGGCAGCTCATTCCATATGCACACCACCCTCTGTGTAAATAAGTTGCCCCTCAGGTTCCCTTTTATTCTTTTCCCTCTAACCTGAAACTGATCTATTTGGTGACTGGCTCATTGCTAATTTATACAGACTTCAACAGGTTTTAAGCATATCACGGTATTTGCATTTGATATCAGGTCTTGCTTAACTTTTAGCTCTTCATCTGTTCCAAATTATAAACTCAAGAGCTTAACAATTGAAAACAGAGAGCTAAGTAACATACCTTGAATGATACACATAGTCAAATAATTTCATATTGCAATCATTGTCAATCTTTCTTTGGCTCATGGTCATATTTCTGCTTTTGAGTACAAACAGTTCAGGTTCAAACCATACTCCAGATAGTTCTCACACTCGAAAACCCTGAAGTAGAGTTGATTTCCCCACAGCTCTCTCACTGTGAGAGTTCTGGAATCCCACAACTAGTGTATTGTTTGAATCTTGGCAGTAAGTCTGAGGAAGAACACGAAGGTATGAACGAGAGTGGAGAGAGATTTGTTGAGAATGCTTCCAGCGATGAGGAACCCCAGTTACATGGGAACATTGGAGAAGTTGGAACTGATCCAAGAGAGAAGAGACCCTTGAGAGGCAAGGGTCAAAATAGTTTTGTCCTACCCCCTACCCCCCTCCCCCCGCCCCCACCCCTCTTGAGACTTTCTCAAAAGCTGCTTTTTGACTTTTGGTGGTGACATTTTGGCTTTTGGGTCCTTCCTTTCCTGTTATTTCTAACTCGTTTAATAGGTGATCACATAACACCTTCTTTATTTATATTGATACATAAGAGGTTAAGACTCACACGGAAGCAGAATTAGAAGAATTCATTACTGTCTTCAGTTATCAACTCTTCATTGAACTTAAAGCCACAACTTAATAAAACAGCTTTCACTTCGTAGCCATCATACTACTGATGAGGGAGGGGAATGTTTAGAGAGACCTAGGTGTCCTTAAGTAAGCAAAATAAGCAAGCACATAGGTGCAGCAGGCAGTGTAAAACCAAACTGGATGTTGGCCTTCATAGCAAGGGGATTTGAGTACGGCAACAAGGATGTTCTATTGCAGTTACACAGGGCATTGGTGAGACCGTACTCAGAATGTTGTGTGCAGTTTTGATCTTATCTGAGGAAGGACGTTCTTGCTACAGAGGGAGTGTAGCAAAGGTTTATCACACTGATGGCAGGACTGATGTATGAGTGGAGACTAAGGTGGTTAGGATTGTCTTTACTGGAATTTAGAAGACAAAGGAGGTTCTCATAGAAACCTATCGATTTCTAACAGGTCTAGACAGGTGAGATGCAGGAAGGATGTTCCTGATGCTGGGTTGTAGTTTAAGGTTAAGGGGTAAACCGTTTTAGGACTGAAATGAGGAGAAATGTCTTCACCCAGAGAGTGGTGAGCCTTTGGAATTCTCTGCCACAGTCAGTGGTTGAGTCCAAAACATTGAATGTTTTCAAGAAGGCGGTAGATATAGCTCTGGTTGGTAAAGGGATGCAGTGTGTGGGGAGTCGGACATTGAGCTCTATGATTAACCGTGATCATAATGAATAGCAGAACAGGCTTGAGGGTTTGGATGACCTCCAATTGTAGCTACCTTGTGCATTTCTATGTTCCTATGTTTCTATCTTTTAATTGGCTTCAGATAATAGGCATTAGCTAGCAACAAAAAGTTTTTGTCAAAAAAACAGTGACACACTTCAATGCACAAAACATCATCACCTTAAACATTTACCATCGGTGAGTGAGGTGAATGCTGGATAATTCCAAGTTTATATCTAATAGAGTTTAGATCTAATATGGTGGCAGTGGTTAGTACTGCTGCCTCACAGTGCCAGGGACCCGGGTTCAATTCCAGCCTCAGTGTGAAATTTGCACGTTCTCTCCCTGTCTGCATGGGTTTCCTCCAGGTGCTCAGGTTTCCTCCCACAGTCCAAAGATGTGCAGTTTAGGTGGATAGGCCATGGAAAATGCAGGGTTACAGGGATAGGGTGTTGGGGTTGGATGCTCTTCAGAGAGTCAGTGTGGACTTGATTGTCCGAATAGCCAGCTTCCATAATGTGGGGATTCTATGATAATACAGTCACTGTGTTTAAACGTAGCACATAGTATATACTGAAATGTTTAAAATTGCTCTCTCCTTTTTTAGACCATGTCTCCCATTTTCAGACACATGCTCTTCCCAACCGTTGCAGAACTTCCTGCAAGTTTACAGACTCACAGCAATCATACACAGATCATCTTCCCATTTTGTAGCCCCTCACTCTCCTTTGTACCCCCTCGTTTCCCTTTGTAGCCCCTCACTCCCCTTTGTAGCTCCTCACTCCCCTTTGTAGCTCCTCACTCCCCTTTGTAGCCCCTCACTCCCCTTTTTACCCCCTCACTCCCCTTTGTACCCCTCACTCCCCTTTGTAACCCCTCACTCCCCTTTTTACCCCCTCACTCCTCTTTGTATTCCGCCACTCCACTTTGTAGCCCCTCACTCCCTTTTCTATCTCCTCACTCCACTTTGTACCTCCTCACTCCCCGTTGTAGCTCCTCACTCCCCTTTTTATCCCCTCACTCCCCTTTGTGCCCCCTCACTCCATTTTTTACCCCCTCACTCCACTTTATACCCCCTCACTCCCCTTTGTAGCCCCTCACTCCCCTTTTTACCCCCTCACTCCTCTTTGTAGCCCCACACTCCCCTTTTTACCCCCTCACTCCTCTTTGTAGTCCCGCACTCCCCTTTGTAGCTCCTCAATCCCCTTTGTACCCCCTCATTCCCCTTTGTACCCCCTCACTCCCTTTTGTACCCCCTCACTCCCCTTTTTATCCCCACACTCCCCTTTGTAACCCCTCACTCCCCTTTGTAACCCCTCACTCCCCTTTGTAGCTCCTCACTCCCCTTTTTACCCGCTCATTCCCCTTTCACCCCCTCACTCCCCATTGTACCCCTCACTCCCCTTTTTACCCCTCACTCCCCTATGTCATCCCTCACTCCCCTTTGTACCCCCTCACTCCTGTTTGTAGTCCCTCACTCCCCTTTGTAGCCCCTCATTCCCCTTTGCAGCCCCTACTCCACTTTATAGCTTCTCATTCTTCTTTGTAGCCCCTCACTCCCCTTTTTACCCCCTCACTCCTCTTTGTAGCCCCACACTCCCCTTTTTACCCCCTCACTCCTCTTTGTAGTCCCGCACTCCCCTTTGTAGCTCCTCACTCCCCTTTGTAGCCCCTCACTCCCCTTTTTACCCCCTCACTCCTCTTTGTAGCCCCACACTCCCCTTTTTACCCCCTCACTCCTCTTTGTAGTCCCGCACTCCCCTTTGTAGCTCCTCACTCCCCTTTGTAGCCCCTCACTCCCCTTTTTACCCCCTCACTCCTCTTTGTAGCCCCACACTCCCCTTTTTACCCCCTCACTCCTCTTTGTAGTCCCGCACTCCCCTTTGTAGCTCCTCATTCCCCTTTGTAGCTCCTCAATCCCCTTTGTACCCCCTCATTCCCCTTTGTACCCCCTCACTCCCTTTTGTACCCCCTCACTCCCCTTTTTATCCCCACACTCCCCTTTGTAACCCCTCACTCCCCTTTGTAATCCCTCACTCCCCTTTGTAGCTCCTCACTCCCCTTTTTACCCCCTCATTCCCCTTTCACCCCCTCACTCCCCATTGTACCCCTCACTCCCCTTTTTACCCCTCACTCCCCTATGTCATCCCTCACTCCCCTTTGTACCCCCTCACTCCTGTTTGTAGTCCCTCACTCCCCTTTGTAGCCCCTCATTCCTCTTTGCAGCCCCTACTCCACTTTATAGCTTCTCATTCTTCTTTGTAGCCCCTCACTCCCCTTTGTAGCCCCTCACTCCCCTTTGTATCTCTTCACTCCCCTTTTTACTCCCTCATTCCCCTTTGTACCCCCTCACTCCCCTTTCTAGCCCATTCACTCCATTTGTAGCTGCTCACTCCCCTTTTTACTCCCTCACTCCCCTTTGTAGCTCCTCACTCCCATTTGTAGCTCCTCACTCCCCTTTTTACTCCCTCACTCCCCTTTGTAGCTCCTCACTCCCATTTGTAGCTCCTCACTCCCCTTTTTACTCCCTCATTCCCCTTTGTAGCGCCTCATTCCCCTTTGTAGCTCCTCACTCCCCTTTGTACCCTCTCAATCCCCTTTGTAGCCCCTCACTCCCCTTTTTACCCCCTCATTCCCCTTTGTAGTCCCTCACTCCCCTTTTTACCCCCTCACTCCCCTTTGTAGCCCCTCACTCTCTTTGTAGCCCCTCACTCCTCGTTGTAGCCCCTCAGTCCCCCTTTTACCCCCTCACTCTTTGTAGTCCCACACTCCCCTTTGTACACCCTCACTCCCCTTTGTAGTCCCTCACTCCCTTTCCTATCTCCTCACTCCCCTTTGCCGCCCCTCACTCCCCTTTGTAGCTCCTCACTCACCTTTTTACCCCCTCAATCCCCTTTGTAGCCCCTCACTCCTCTTTGGTGCCCCTCACTCCCCTTTGTAGCCCATTCACTCCCCTTTGTAGCTCCTCACTCCCATTTGTAGCTCCTCACTCACCTTTTTACCCCCTCACTCCCCTTTGTAGCCCCTCACTCCCCTTTGTATCTCCTCACTCCCCTTTGTAGCCCCTCACTCCCCTTTGTAGCCCCTCACTCCCCTTTGTAGCCCCTCACTCCCCTTTGTAGCCCATTCACTCCCCTTTGTAGCTCCTCACTCCGCTTTTCACTCCCTCACTCCCATTTGTAGCTCCTCACTCCCCTTTGTACCCCCTCATTCCCCTTTGTACCCCCTCACTCCCCTTTGTAGCCCATTCACTCACCTTTGTACCCCCTCACTCCCCTTTGTAGCCCATTCACTCCCCTTTGTAGCTCCTCACTCCCATTTGTAGCTCCTTACTCCCCTTTTTACTCCCTCATTCCTCTTTGTAGCCCCTTATTCCCCTGTGTAGCTCCTCACTCCCCTTAGTAGCCCCTCACTCCCCTTTGTAGCCCCTCACTCCACTTTGTAGTCCCTCACTCTCCTTTGTACCCCCTCATTCCCCTTTCTATCTCCTCACTCCCCTTTGTAGCCCCTCACTCCCCTTTGTACCCCCTCATTCCCCTTTGTAGTCCCTCACTCCCCTTTTTACCCCCTCACTCCCCTTTGTAGCCCCTCACTCTCTTTGTAGCCCCTCACTCCTCGTTGTAGCCCCTCAGTCCCCCTTTTACCCCCTCACTCCACTATGTAGTCCCTCATTCCCCTATGTAGTCCCTTACTCCCCTTTGTCGTCCCTCACTCCCCTTTGTAGCCGCTCATTCCCCTTTTTACCCCCTCACTCCCGTTTGTACCTCCTCACTCCCTTTTGTACATCCTCACTCCCCTTTGTACCCCCTCACTCCCCTTTGTACCCCCTCATTCCCCTTTGTAGTCCCTCACTCCCCTTTGTAGCCCCTCACTCCCCTTTCTATCTCCTCACTCCCCTTTGTATCTCCGCACACCCCTTTTACCTCCTCACTCCCCTTTGTACCCCCTCATTCCCGTTTTTACCCCCTCACTCCCCTTTGTACCCCCTCATTCCCCTTTGTGCCCCTCACTCCCCTTTGTAGCCCCTCACTCCACTTTGTAGCTCCTCACTCCCCTTTTTACTCCCTCATTCCCCTTTGTAGCTCCTCACTCCCCTTTTTACCCCCCATTCCCCTTTGTACCCTCTCACTCCCCTTTGTACCCCCTCATTTCCCTTTGTAAGAGGTAATTTCGGTTTAAACTTTAAGATGTGCCTGGACCACAGACTGATCTATAATAAAAGACAAAACCTTTGTTTCTTTTCTAACAACCATTTTATATACTCAAAAGTAGAGTAGTTTAAATTGTGCAGAATGCTGACAATTTGTGAGCTATAGTAAAAGCAAGCAGGCTCTTGATTAATGAAGCCATTCACACAGCAGAGAAGGATGAGTCCTTCGCTGATAAGACTCCAGGATGGGAGTACGACTTGAGACATCTGTTTCAAGATTAAAGCTTTTGACTGATAAGACTACAGGGTGAGAAAAACAACAAACTTTGGAGACTCTGGAGCCTTTTGTTGCACACTTTGTGATAAAAATAATGATGTTTTTAAGAATGTGAACCTCATGGCTTGTTGGAGCCAAGGAGAGGAGGGACTTGTCTTATAAATAATGGAGACTTTGTAAGCCTCAGGGCGCCTTTTCTTTAAGGGTGCCCGACTCTGCAGACTTGACTTGTTAATAAAACTTTGTTTTCCTGAATTTGTCAAGAGCGATTATTGAGAAGCGATTTTCGTTTCTAACACCTTTGTACACCCCCACTCCAATTTGTAGCCCCTCACTCCCCTTTGTATCTCCTCACACCCCTTTGTAGCCCCTCACTCCCCTTTCTATCTCCTCACTTCCCTTTGTAGCTCCTCACTCCCCTTTTTACCCACTCACTCCCCTTTGTACCCCCTCATTCTCCTTTGTACCCCCTCACTCCCCTTTGTAGCCCCTCACTCCACTTTGTAGCTCCTCACTCCCCTTTTTACTCCCTCATTCCCCTTTGTAGACCCTCACTCCCCTTTGTACTCCCTCATTCCCCTTTGTAGACCCTCACTCCCCTTTGTACTCCCTCATTCCCCTTTGTACCCTCTCACTCCCCTTTGTAGCCCCTCACTCCCCTTTGTAGCCCATTCACTCCATCTGTAGCTGCTCACTCCCCTTTTTATTCCCTCACTCCCCTTTGTAGCTCCTCACTCCCATTTGTAGCTCCTCACTCCCCTTTTTACTCCCTCATTCCCCTTTGTAGCTCCTCACTCCCCTTTGTACCCCCTCAATCCCCTATGTAGCCCCTCACTCCCCTTTTTACCCCCTCACTCCTCTTTGTAGTCCCACACTCCCCTTTGTCGTCCCTCACTCCCCTTTGTAGCTCCTCACTCACCTTTTTACCCCCTCACTCCCCTTTGTCGCCCCTCACTCCCCTTTGTATCTCCTCACTCCCCTTTGTAACCCCTCACTCCCCTTTGTAGCCCATTCACTCCCCTTTGTAGCTCCTCACTCCGCTTTTCACTCCATCAATCCCCTTTGTAGCTCCGCACTCCCCTTTTTACTCCCTCTCCCCCCTTTGTACCCCCTCATTCCCCTTTGTACCCCCTCACTCCCCTTTGTAGCCCATTCACTCCCTTTGTAGCTCCTCACTCCCATTTGTAGCTCCTCACTCCCCTTTTTGCTCCCTCATTCCTCTTTGTAGCGCCTCATTCCCCTTTGTAGCTCATTCACTCCCCTTTGTAGCTCCTCACTCCCCTTTTTACTCCCGCACTCCCCTTTGTATCCCCTCACTGCCCTTAGTAGCTCCTAACTCCCCTTTATAGCCCCTCACTCCCCTTTCTACCCTCTCACTCCCCTTTGTAGCCCCTCACTCCCCTTTGTAGCCCCTCACTCCCCTTTGTAGCTCCTCATTCCCCTTTGTAGCCCCTCACACCCCTTTGTACCCACTCACTCCCCTTTGTAGCTCTGACTTCCCTTTGCAGCCCTTCACTCCCGTTTGTAGTCCCTCACTCCCCTTTGTAGCCCCTCATTCCCCTTTGCAGCCCCTACTCCACTTTATAGCTTCTCATTCTTCTTTGTACCCCCTCACTCCCCTTTGTACCCCCTCACTCCCCTTTGTAGCTCCTCATTCCCCTTTTTACCCGCTCATTCCCTTTTCACCCCCTCACTCCCCTATGTCGTCCCTCACACCCCTTTGTAGCTCCTCACTCACCTTTGTAGCCCCTCACTCCCCTTTGTACCCCCTCACTCCACTTTGTAGCCCTGACTTCCCTTTGCAGCCCCTCACTCCCCTTTATAGTTCCTCACTCCCCTTTGTAGCCCCTCACTCCCCTTTATAGCACCTCACTCCTCTTTGTAGCCACACACTCCCTTTTGCACCCCCTCACTCCCCTTTGTATCTCCTCACTCCCTTTTTACCCCCTCACTCCCCTTTGTACACCCTCACTCCCCTTTGTACCCCCTCACTCCACTTTGTAGCCCTCCCACCCGCCCTCCTCCTCTAACCTAATAATAACACCTGTTTTGGTAAGTAGGTAAGTGCTGAATTTTGCTTGTTGTATTCTTTAGACCCAGTTTTTTAAAAAATAAATGTTAGTTTTATAGGGATGGCAGTGAAGGCAGTGCAATGTTCCTCCTGCAACATGTATGAGGTGAGGGATGCCATCGACGTCCCTGCCGATTACACTTGCAGGAAGTGCACCCATCTCCAGCTCCTCCAAGACCGTGTTAGGGAACTGGAGCTGGAGTTGGATGAACTTCGGATCATTCGGGAGGCAGAGGGGGTCATAGATCAGAGTTATAGGGAAGTAGTAACTCCAAAGATGGCAGATAGATTGGTGACAGTGAGGGGGACTGGGAGGAAGCAGCCAGTGCAGGGACCCCCTGCGGCCGTTCCCCTCAAGAACAAGTATACCGTTTTGGATACTTGTGGGGGGGATGACTTACCAGGGGTAAGTAACGGGGCTCAGGTCTCTGGCACGGAGCCTGTCCCCGTTACTCAGAAGGGAAGGGTGAAGAAGAGCAGAGCAGTAGTAATTGGGGACTCGATAGTTAGGGGCACAAATAGGCGGTTTTGTGGGAACGAGAGAGACTCACGTTTGGTATGTTGCCTCCCAGGTGCAAGGGTACGTGATGTCTCTGATCGTGTTTTCCGGGTCCTGGAGGGGGAGGGGGAGCAGCCCGAAGTCGTGGTCCATATTGGCACCAACGACATAGGTAGGAGGAGTGCCGAGGTTGTTAGACAGGCTTTCAGGGAGCTAGGTTGGAAGCTCAGAGTTAGAACGAACAGAGTTGTTGTCTCTGGTTTGTTACCCGTGCCACGTGATAGAGATTCGAGGAATAGGGAAAGAGAACACTTAAATGCGTGGCTACAGGGATGGTGCAGGAGGGAGGGATTCCGGTATTTGGATAACTGGGGTTCTTTCTGGGGACGGTGGGACCTCTATAAACAGGATGGTCTACACCTGAACCTGAGGGGCACCAGTATCCTTGGGGGGAGGTTTGCTAGTGCTCTTGGGGGGGTTTTAAACTAACTCTGCAGGGGCATGGGAATCCAGACTGTAGCTTTAGGGTGCAGGACCTGGAGTGTAGGGAGGGGCATGGGAACCCAGATTGTAGCTTCAGGGTGCAGGGCCTGGAGTGTAGGGAGGTTAGGAACATGGCATCAATTTCAAAGGAGGGTGCCTGTAAACAGGAAAGTGGCTTGAAGTGTGTATACTTCAATGCAAGAAGTATACGAAATAAGGTAGGTGAACTTGCAGCGTGGGTTGGTACCTGGGACTTCGATGTTGTGGCTATTACGGAGACATGGCTAGAACAGGGACAGGATTGGCTGTTGCAGGTTCCAGGATTTAAATGTTTTAGTAGGGTCAGAGGTGGGGGTAAAAGAGGGGGAGGTGTGGCATTGCTTGTCAAAGATAGTATTACAGTGGTGGAAAGGACGATGGATGAGGACTTGCCATCTGAGGTAGTTTGGGCTGAGGTTAGGAATAGGAAAGGTGAGGTCACCTTGTTAGGAGTCTTTTACAGGCCTCCTAATAGTCCTAGAATCATTGAAGAAAGGATAGGGAAGGTGATTCAGGAGATGAGTGACAGTAATAAGGAAGTTGTTATGGGGGACTTTAACTTTCCTGATATTGATTGGGAAAGCTATAGCTCAAGTTCGTTAGATGGGTCAGTGTTTGTTCAATGTGTGCAGGAGAGTTTCCTGACACAATATGTAGACAGGCCAACAAGAGGTGAGGCCATACTGGATTTGGTTCTGGGTAACGAACCAGGCCAGGTGTTAGAATTAGAGGTAGGTGAGCACTTTGGGGATAGTGACCATAATTCGGTGATTTTTACTCTCGTGATGGAGAGGGATAAGTGTGTACTACAGGGCAAGAGTTATAGCTGGGGTCAGGGAAATTATGATGCGGTGAGGCATGACTTAGGATGTGTGGCTTGGAAAAGTAGACTCCAAGGCAAGAGTGTAAATGATATGTGGAGCTTGTTCAAGGAGCAACTATTGAGTGTCCTTGATAATTATGTACCTGTCAGGCAGGGAGGAAAGGGTCGTGCGAGGGAGCCGTGGTTTAATAAGGAATTGGAATCCCTTGTTAAATGGAAGAGGGCGGCCTATCTCAAGATGAGACGTGAAGGTTCAATTGGGGCGATTGAGAGTTATAGGGTAGCCAGGAAGGACCTGAAGAGAGAGCTAAGAGCAGCAAGGAGGGGACATGAAAGGTCCTTAGTCGGTAGGATTAGGGAAAACCCCAAGGCATTCTATAGGTATGTTAGGAATAAAAGAATGACTAGGGTAGGAATAGGTCCAGTCAAGGATAGTAGTGGGAAGTTGCGTGTGGAGGCGGAAGAGATTGGGGAGACACTGAATGAATACTTTTCTTCAGTATTTACTCAGGAACAGGGCATTGTCGTCGATGTGAATACTGAGTCACAAAAAAGTAGAATGGATGGCTTTGAGGTATGTAGAGAAGAGGTGTTGGAAATCCTGGAAAAGGTGAAAATAGATAAGTCCCCTGGGCCTGATGGCATTTATCCTAGGATTCTCTGGGAAGCAAGGGAGGAGATTGCAGAGCCATTGGCTTGATTTTTATGTCCTCTTTGTCTACAGGAGTAGTGCCAGAAGACTGGAGGATAGCAAATGTGGTTCCCTTGTTCAAAAAGGGGAGTAGGGATAACCCTAGTAACTATAGGCCGGTGAGTCTCACTTCTGTTGTGGGCAAAGTCTTAGAGAGAATTGTAAGGGATAGGATTTATGCACATCTGGATAGGAATAATGTGATCAAGGATAGTCAGCATGGTTTTGTGAAGGGCAGGTCGTGCCTCACAAACCTTATTGAATTCTTTGAAAAGGTGACGAAGGAGGTTGATGAGGGGAAAGCGGTAGATGTGTATATATGGATTTTCGTAAGGCGTTTGATAAGGTTCCCCATGGTAGGCTACTGCAGAAAATACGGAGATATGGCATTGAGGGTGAGTTGGAGGTTTGGATTAGGAATTGGCTGGATGGAAGAAGACAGAGGGTAGTAGTTGATGGCAGAGTTTCTTCATGGAGTGCCGTCACTAGCGGTGTTCCGCAAGGATCTGTTTTGGGACCATTGCTGTTTGTCATTTTTATAAATGACCTGGAAGAGGGGTTAGAAGGTTGGGTGAGCAAGTTTGCGGATGATACGAAAGTTGGAGGAGTTGTTGACAGTGAGGAAGGATGTGGCAGGTTACAGCAGGATATCGAGAAGCTGCAGAGCTGGGCAGAAAGGTGGCAAATGGAATTCAATGTAGCTAAGTGTGAGGTGATTCACTTTGGGAAGAATAATAAAAAGATGGGGTACTGGGCTAATGGTCGGATACTTGGTAGTGTGGATGAGCAGAGGGATCTTGGTGTCCATGTACACAGATCTCTGAAAGTTGCCACCCAGGTAAATAGTGCGGTGAGGAAGGCATATGGCGTACTGGCTTTTATTGGTAGAGGAATTGAGTTCCGGAGTCCTGAGGTCATGATGCAGTTGTATAAGACTCTGGTGCGGCCGCATCTGGAATATTGTGTGCAGTTTTGGTCGCCATACTATAGGAAGGATGTGGAGGCACTGGAACGGGTGCAGAGGAGGTTTACCAGGATGTTGCCTGGTATGGAAGGAAGATCGTATGAGGAAAGACTGAGACACTTGGGGTTGTTTTCATTGGAGAAAAGAAGGTTTAGGGGTGACTTGATTGAGGTGTACAAGATGATTAGGGGGTTAGATAGGGTTGACAGTGTGAACCTTTTCCCGCGTATGGAGTCGGGTATTACAAGGGGGCATAGCTTTAAATTAAGGGGGGGTAGATATAGGACTGAAGTTAGGGGTAGGTTCTTCACTCAGCGAGTCGTAAGTTCATGGAATGCCCTGCCAGTAGCAGTGGTGGAATCTCCCTCTTTATGGGCATTTAAGCGGGCATTGGATAGGTATATGGAGGATAGTGGGTTAGTATAGGTTAGGTGGGCTTGGATCGGCGCAACATCGAGGGCCAAAGGGCCTGTACTGCGCTGTATTCTTCTATAGGGGTATAGATAGGAGCATAGATAGGGGCATAGATAGGGGCATAGATAGGGGCATAGATAGGGGCATAGAGAGGGACATAGGTAGGGGTATAGATACGAGCATACAGAGAGACATAGATAGGAGCATCGATGGAGCATAGATAGGGGCATAGATAGGAACATAGATAGGGGCATAGATACGGGCATAGATAGGAGCAGAGATAGGGGCATAGATAGGAGCATAGATAGGGGCATAGATAGGGGCATAGATAGGGGCATAGATAGGGGCATAGATAGGGTCATAGATAGGGACATAGATAGGAGCATAGATAGGGGCATAGATAGGGGCATAGATAGGGGCATAGAGAGGGGCATAGAGAGGGACATAGAGAGGGGCATAGAGAGGGACATAGAGAGGGACATAGATAGGGGCATAGATATGGGCATAGATAGGGGCATAGATATGGGCATAGATAGGAGCATAGATAGGAGCATAGATAGGGGCATAGAGAGGGACATAGATTGGGGCATAGATAGGGGCATAAAGAGCGACATAGATAAGGGCATAGATAGGGGCATAGATAGGGGCATAGATAGGGTCATAGATAGGGACATAGATAGGAGCATAGATAGGGGCATAGATAGGGGCATAGATAGGGGCATAGAGAGGGGCATAGAGAGGGACATAGAGAGGGGCATAGAGAGGGACATAGAGAGGGACATAGATAGGGGCATAGATATGGGCATAGATAGGGGCATAGATATGGGCATAGATAGGAGCATAGATAGGAGCATAGATAGGGGCATAGAGAGGGACATAGATTGGGGCATAGATAGGGGCATAGAGAGCGACATAGATATGGGCATAGATAGGGGCATAGATAGGGGCATAGATAGGGTCATAGATAGGGACATAGATAGGAGCATAGATAGGGGCATAGATAGGGGCATAGATAGGGGCATAGAGAGGGGCATAGAGAGGGACATAGAGAGGGGCATAGAGAGGGACATAGAGAGGGACATAGATAGGGGCATAGATATGGGCATAGATAGGGGCATAGATATGGGCATAGATAGGAGCATAGATAGGAGCATAGATAGGGGCATAGAGAGGGACATAGATTGGGGCATAGATAGGGGCATAGAGAGCGACATAGATAAGGGCATAGATAGGGGCATAGATAGGGGCATAGATAATGGCATAGATAAGAGCATAGATAGGGGCATAGAGAGGGACATAGAGAGGGACATAGATAGGAACATAGATAGGGGAATAGATAGGGGCATAGATAGGAGCATAGGGAGGGACATAGGGAGGGACATAGAGAGGGACATAGATAGGGGCATAGATAGGGGCATAGATAGGAGCATATATAGTGGCATAGATAGTGGCATAGATAGGGGCATAGATAGGGGCATAGATATGGGCATAGATAGGGGCATAAATAGGAGCATAGACGGGGCATAGATAGGGGCATAGATAGGAGCTTAGAGAGGGACATAGATAGGGGCATAGATAGGGGCATAGAGAGGGACACAGATAGGAGCATAGATAGGAACATAGATAGAGGCATAGATAGGAGCATAGAGAGGGACATAGATAGGGGCATAGATAGGGGCATAGAGAGGGACACAGATAGGGGCATAGATAGGAACATAGATAGGGGCATAGATAGGGGCATAGATAGGAGCATTGATGGGGCATAGAGAGGGACATAGATAGGAGCATAGAGAGGGACATAGATAGGGGCATAGAGAGGGACATAGATAGGAGCATAGATAGGAGCATAGATGGGGCATAGATAGGGGCATAGATAGGAGCATAGAGAGGGACATAGATAGGGGGTATAGAGAGGGACATAGATAGGAGCATAGATAGGAGCATAGATAGGGGCATAGATAAGGGCATAGATAGGGGCATAGAGAGGGACATAGAGAGGGACATAGATAGGGGCATAGATAGGGGTATAGATAGGGGTATAGATAGGAGTATAGAAAGGGGCATAGATAGGAGCACAGATGGGGCACAGATAGGGGCATAGATTGGAGCATGGAGTGGGACATCGATAGGGACACAGATAGGGGCATAGATAGGGGCATAGATAGGGGCATAGATAGGTGCATAGATAGGGGTATAGAGAGGGACATAGATAGGGGCATAGATAGGGGAATAGATAGGGCATAGATAGGAGCATAGATAGGGGCATAGAGAGGGACATAGATAGGGGCATAGATAGGGGCATAGATAGGAGCATAGATAGGGGCATAGATAGGGGCATAGATAGGGGCATAGATAGGGGCATAGATAGGAGCACAGAGAGGGACATAGAGAGGGACATAGAGAGGGACATAGAGAGGGACATAGATAGGGGCATAGATAGGGGCATAGATATGGGCATAGATAGGAGCATAGATAGGAGCATAGCTAGGAGCATAGATAGGGGCATAGAGAGGGACATAGATTGGGGCATAGATAGGGGCATAGAGAGCGACATAGATAAGGGCAAAGATAGGGGCATAGATAGGGGCATAGATAATGGCATAGATAAGAGCATAGATAGGGACATAGAGAGGGACATAGAGAGGGACATAGAGAGGGACATAGAGAGGGACATAGATAGGGGCATAGATAGGAGCATATACAGTGGCATAGATAGTGGCATAGATAGGGGCATAGATAGGGGCATAGATATGGGCATAGATAGGGGCATAAATAGGAGCATAGACGGGGCATAGATAGGGGCATAGATAGTAGCATAGAGAGGGACATAGATAGGGGCATAGATAGGGGCATAGATATGGGCATAGATAGGGGCATAGATAGGAGCATAGATGGGGCATGGAGAGGGACATAGATAGGAGCATAGAGAGGGACATAGATAGGGGCATAGAGAGGGACATAGATAGGGGCATAGATAGGGGCATAGATAGGGGCATAGATAGGAGCATTGATGGGGCATAGAGAGGGACATAGAAAGGAGCATAGAGAGGGACATAGATAGGGGCATAGAGAGGGACATTGATAGGGGTATAGATAGGAGCATAGATAGGAGCATAGATGGGGCATAGAGAGGGACATAGGTAGGAGCATAGAGAGGGACATAGATAGGGGCATAGATAGGGACATAGATAGGGGCAAAGAGAGGGACATAGATAGGGGCATAGTTAGGAGCATAGATAGGAACATCGATAGGGGCATAGATAGGAGCATAGATGGGGCACAGAGAGGGACATAGATAGGAGCATAGAGAGGGACATAGATAGGGGCATAGAGAGGGACATAGATAGGGGCATAGATAGGAGCATAGATAGGGGCATAGATAGGGGCATAGATGGGGCATAGAGAGGGACATAGATAGGAGCATAGAGAGGGGCATAGATAGGGGCATAGATAGGGGCATAGATAGGGGCATAGATAGGTGCATAGATAGAGGCATAGATAGGGGCATAGAGAGGGACATAGATAGGAGCATAGAGAGGGACATAGATAGGGGCATAGAGAGGGACATAGATAGGGGCATAGATAGGAGCATAGAGAGGGGCATAGATAGGGGCATAGATGGGGCATAGAGAGGACATAGATAGGAGCATAGATAGGGGCATAGATAGGAGCATAGATAGGAGCATAGATAGGGGCATAGATAGGGGCATAGATAGGGGCATAGATAGGGTCATAGATAGGAGCATAGATAGGAGCATAGATAGGAGCATAGATAGGGGCATAGATGGGGCATAGAGAGGGACATAGAGAGGGACATAGAGAGGGACATAGATAGGGGCATAGATAGGAGCATAGATAGGAGCATAGATAGGAGCATAGAAAGGGACATAGATAGGGGCATAGATAGGGGCATAGACAGGAGCATAGATAGGGGCATAGATAGGGGCATAGATAGGAACATAGATAGGGGCATAGATAGGGGCATAGATAGGAGCATAGATAGGAACACAGATAGGGGCATAGATAGGAGCATAGATAGGAGCATAAATAGGGGCATAGATAGGGGCATAGAGAGGGGCACAGAGAAGGGCATAGATAGGAGCATAGATAGGGCATAGATGGGGCATAGATAGGGGCATAGATAGGAGCATAGATAGGAGCATAGATAGGGGCATAGAGAGGGGCATAGATAGGGGCATAGATAGGAGCATAGAGAGGGACATAGATAGGGGCATAGATAGGGGCATAGAGAGGGACATAGATAGGGGCATAGATAGGGGCATAGATAGGAGTATAGAGAGAGACAAAGATAGGAGCATAGAATGAGCATAGATAGGAGCATAGAGAGGGACATAGATAGGGACATAGATAGGGACATAGATAGGGACATAGATAGGAGCATAGAGAGGGACATAGATAGGAGCTTAGATAGGGGCATAGATAGGAGCATAGATAGGGGCATAAATAGGAGCATAGATAGGGGCATAGATAGGGGCATAGATAGGGGCATAGATAGGGGCATAGATAGGGCATAGATAGGGGCATAGATAGGGGTATAGATAGGGGCATAGAGAGGGGCATAGATGGGGGAATAGATAGGAGCATAGAGAGGGGCATAGATAGGGACATAGAGAGGGGCATAGATAGGGACATAGAGAGGGGCATAGATAGGGACATTGATAGGGGCATAGATAGGGGCATAGAGAGGGACATAGATGGGGCATAGATAGGGGCATAGAGAGGGGATGCGGGAATAGATAGGAGCATAGAGAGGGACATAGATAGGGGCATAAATTGGAGCATAGATAGGAGCATAGATAGGGGCATAGAGAGGGATATAGATGGGGCATAGATAGGGGCATAGATAGGGGCATAGATGGGGGCACAGATAGGAGCATAGATAGGGGCATAGAGAGGGGCATAGAGAGGGGCATAGAGAGGGGCATAGAGAGGGGCATAGATAGGGGCATAGAGAGAGACATAGATAGGAGCATAGAATGAGCATAGAGAGAGACATAGATAGGAGCATAGAATGTGCATAGAGAGGGACATAGATAGGGGCATAGATAGGGACATAGATAGGAGCATAGATAGGGACATAGATAGGAGCATAGATAGGGGCATAGATAGGGGCATTGATAGGGGCATAGATAGGGGCATAGATAGGGGCATAAATAGGAGCATAGATAGGGGCATAGATAGGGGCATAGATAGGGGCATAGATAGGAGCATAGATGGGGCATAGATAGGGGCATAGATAGGGGTATAGATAGGGGTATAGATCGGGGTATAGATGGGGGCATAGATAGGGGTATAGATAGGGGTATAGATAGGGGTATAGATGGGGGCATAGATGGGGGCATAGATAGGGACATAGATGGGGGAATAGATAGGAGCATAGAGAGGGGCATAGATAGCGGCGTAGATAGGGGCATAGATAGGGACATAGAGAGGGGCATAGATAGGGGCATAGATAGGGGCATAGAGAGGGGATGGGGGAATAGATAGGAGCATAGAGAGGGACATAGATAGGGGCATAGAGAGGGATATAGATGGGGCATAGATAGGGACATAGATAGGGGCATAGATGGGGGAATAGATAGGAGCATAGATAGGGGCATAGATAGGGACATCGAGAGGGGCATAGATAGAGGCATAGATGGGGGCATATATGGGGGCATAGATGGGGGCAAGGTCTTTTTCCAAAGGTAAGGCAGTCCAAAACTAGACAGTACAGTTTTAAAGTGATAGAGGAAAGATTTAAAAGGGACCCGAGGGATACCGTCTTCACTCTGAGGGTGGTATGTGTATGGAATGAGCTGCTAGAGGAAGTGGTGGAGGTGGAGACAATTCCAACATTTCAAAGATATTTGGACAGGTACATGGATCGGAAAGGTCTCGAGGGAAATGGGCCAAGCACAGGCAAATGGGATGAACTAAGTTTAGGAAACCTGGTTATATCGATGAGTTGGGTCGAAGGGCCTGCTTCCATGCTGTTTGACTCTGTGATGCATGTGGTAGGGTCTGGAATGCACTGCCTAGGAGTCTGGCGGTAAATTCAAGCAAGGTTTTCAAAGAGAAATTTTACAATTAACAAATGCTAAGGCATTTGTAGCGTTCAAAGGAAAGGGTGGGGAGTTACAATCATAGAGGCCAACTACACAGACAAAGCCCACTGTGTCTGCGCCAGTTAAAAACAAATGCCTAACTGTTCTAATGCCAATTGTCAACACTTGTCCCATAGACGTGTACACCTCGGCATCACTAGTACACATCTAAATAGTTCTTGATTAAGATGAATGGAGTTATTCTTGTTGAAAGCCAGCACTGATACAAAGGACAGAATGGCCTATTTCCATGCTGTCACCATCTAATGTAACTATGATCTTCCGGGTAAAGAAAGAAACTTTCTTAACTATTTTAAAAATATATTTATGTTACGGAAACTCACAAATTGCACTGCCTCAAGTCTGTGTGTGAAACATAAGTATTACCTGCAACTGTACACCTCTTTGAAGAACTAATTAATCCTTCATGAATACTCAGTAGGTGAAAGGGAACTGATTAAGTCATCTGTTACATACAAATTTCTGTTACGGATAAGTATACATTTGTTGTCATGGGATGTAAAGCTTTATTTGAAGGTGAGGAGTTAATGTGGGGTGTGTTCCTTCATTGGTGTGTACCACCATGTTTGAAAAGGGTATTGGGCTGATAACTGCAGCAATACATGGACAATGGTGCCAGACTCTGTGCTCTGGGGCTGTTCACTGGGACGCATACCAAGACAAGCATTGACTGCATCCGGAGGACCATCAACCCGGTGAAAGATGCTCTTTAGTTTGCCTGAAACCTGCTGGTCTTCCAGAACAAGGAGATGATCTCAGTCAAGCATGCTGGCACATTCCAAGGACCAGGATTATGTGCTGAGGGACGCACTGAAGGTTAGGGCAGCTTCTGCCAAGGTGCAGTGGGGAAAGACCAGAGTTTAAGTAACAAATACAGAGCAGTCTAAGAAAGACCAAAGTATAATGAAGGTTGGTTCAGTTATTGAACCCCTTGTTCCCTTAACATTTTTAAATGCGCAGTAATAAAGATTGATGAGGGCAGAGCGGTGGACTTCATCTAAAGTGCTCAACAAAGTTCCTCATGGTAGACTGGTTAGCAAGGTTAGATCACATGGAACAGAGGTAGAACTAGCCATTTGTTTATAAAGCTGGCTTGAAGGTAGGAGGCAGAGGTTGGTGGTGGAGGCCTGTGCCACAGGGATTGGTGCTGGGTCCACTGCTTTTCGCCATTTATATAAATGACTTGGATGTGAACGTAGGAAGTATGGTTAGTCAGTTTGCAGATGACACCAAAATTGGAGATGTAGTGGACAACGAAGAAGGTTACCTCAGAGTATAACGGGTTCTTGATCAGATGGGCCAATGGGCTGAAGAGTGGCAGATGGAGTTTAATTTAGATAAAATATGAGGTGCTATATTTTGGAAAGGCAAATCAGGGCAGGACTTGTACACTTAATGGTAAAGTCTGGGGGAATATTACTGAACAAAGAGACCTTGGAGTGCAGGTTCATAGCTCCTTGAAAGTGGAGTCGCAGGTAGAGAGGATAGTGAAGAAGGCGTTTGGTATGCTTTCATTTATTGATCAGATCATTGAGTATAGGAGTTGGGAAGTCATGTTGAGACCGTACAGGACATTGGTAAGGCCACTACTGGAATACTGTGTGCAGTTCTGAACTCCCTGCTGTAGGAATGATGTTGTGAAACTTGAAAGGGTTCAGAAAAGGTTTACAAGGATGTTGCCAGGCATTTAGCTTTAGGGAGAGGCTGAACAGGCTGGAGCTATTTTCCCTGGAGCATCAGACGCAGAGGAGTGACCTTATAGATGTTTATAAAATCATGAGAGGCATGGATAGAGTGAATAGACAAAGTCTTTTCCCTGGGATTGGGGAGTCCAGAACTAGAAGGCATAGGTTTAAGATGAGAAAGGAAATACTTAATGGACCTAAGGAGCAACTTTTTCACCAGAGGTTTCATGTATACATGGAACGAGCTGCCAGAGGAAATGGAGGAGGCTGCTACAATTACAACATTTAAAAGGCATCTTGATGGGTATATGAATAGGGAGGGTTCAGAGGGATATGGGCAAAATGCTGGCAAATAGGACTAGATTTATCTAGGACATCTGGTCAGCATGGATGAGTTGGACCGAAGGGTCTGTTTTCGTGCTAAATGTCTCTATGTCTATACTCTCCTGGATGAGTAAGAAGTACCTTTGACAATCATAGAATATAGAATAATACAGCGCAGAACAAGCCCTTTGGCTCTTGATGTTGCGCCGATCTGTGAACTAATCTAAGCCCATCCCCCTACACTATTTGATCATCATCCATGTGCTTATCCAAGGATTGTTTAAATCTCCCTGAGTTAACTACATTAGCAGGCAGGGCATTCCACACCTCTACCACTCCCTGAGTAAAGAGCCTGCCTCTGATATCTGTCTTAAATCTATCACTCCTCAATTTGTAGCTATGTCCCCTCGTACAAGCTGACATCATCATCCTAAGGAAATGTCTTTCACTGTCTACCCTATCTAATCCTCTGGTCATCTTGTATGCCTCTATCAAATTCCCTCTTAGCCTTCTTCTTTCCAATGAGAACAGACCCACGTCTCTCAGCCTTTCCTCATAAGATCTTCCCTCCTGACCCAGCAACATCCTGGTAAACCTCCTCTGCACCTTTTCCAATGCTTGCATTTGCAATAACCAAATCCCAATGTTTATCTTTCTTGATACACAAAGACTGTACAGAACCGCTTTAGTATCTGTGATTGCAGTTTTATGAATAAAATATATTTTTGCAAAAACAAAATTGAAAACGGTGAATGTATCTTAGATTGAGGCATATGGAGAGTCAAACCGGGGCTAATGGCTGATATGGTGATTACGGCTGTTTCCCTCAGACTGGGACTGAGTGTACCGGTGAGGCAACTAACCAATGTGTTTAAAGAGCCACATCCCAATGACAGGCACACAAGTTGCCCTGTGACTGTTCTGGGAAGCATAAGATTCTTTCAGTAGCAATAATTCTGACAGTACCTGTGATAAGTTTAGTGTTGAGGGATGAGTCCTGGAACATTGCTGTGTCAATACTTTTTAAACAGAGGTGCTAAAATTAGAATGATTAAATGATTATTCCATCATTTAAATAATGTGGAAAGAGATCTGGGTATTAAAGTTCACAAAACTTTAAAAGTTTCTTTGCAGTTTTTAGCAGATGTACCCAAGGCTTGACTATATTTGAAAAAGACAAATGGAACAGAGCTCTTTGGGTTTTGGGTGACTGTTGTACAGAAACTCTGCTCAGAAATCTATGAGAGGAGATTACTGTGTATGGGTGCTCCCTCCCTTTGGGATACCCCAGCCAACTCTTTCCCTATGCACAGGGAAAGTGAGGACTGCTTGGCTGAAACCAATGTTTAGATTACTTAGTGTGCATTGATGGATTTAAGCGAAAGCCAATCATGGGGCATTACTAATCTTCGCACTGGAATAGCCAGGACAATGTGTACAACAGTGCATGGCCATGTCAGGTTACCTGGACAAATAGAATGAATCCTAATCCCATTTGCATATCTCCTCCAGATCCCAGTCATGAGCCTGGTTAATTAGTGCATTATTATTGGGACTTTAAGGCACAAAAATTGACAAGGTCCACTTCTCACTGTCAATCCTGGACGGAACATAACCACAAAGACCGAAATGAAAATAGAAATTGCTGGAGAAACTCAGCAGATCTGGAAGCATCTGCAGAGAGAAAGGCGAGCTCATGTTTCGGGTCCAGTGACCTTTCATCAGAACAAAGAGATGCAACTTATGTTCTCCATTTGGGAGGTTGACTAACTCAGTTGGCTTGATGTCCAGTTTGCAAAATAAACTGATGCAAACAGTATGGGTTTAAGACCCACACCAGCTGAGGTCCAAGAAGGTCCAGCCTTCTCAATCTCCAGTGGTGACCCTCAGGTTAATCTCACCCACTCTCTTCCTCTTCCTCTCCACCCCCTCTAAAATGGCCTTAGCAAGCCATGCCATTATATGCTCATTCCTGATGAAGAACATATGCCCGAAACGTCGATTCTCCTGCTCCTGGGATGCTGCCTGACCTGCTGTGCTTTTCCAGCACCACACTCTTGACTCTGATCTCCAGTATTTGCAGTCCTCACTTTCTCCCAGTTGATTTCAACCTCACTGTGAAGCCTCTTCCAAGGAAGCCTACCTTGAAAAAGTTCTCCTCCTCTTTCTCCTCATTCCTGGTGAAGGACTTATGCCTGAAATGTCGACTATCCTGCTCCTCGGATGCTGTCTGACCTGCTGTGCTTTTCCAGTAGCACACTCTCGACTCAGATCTCCAGGATCTGCAACCCTCACTTTCTCCTAGTGCCACGGTATGGGTCTACCTACAGCCCATGGACTGCAGCTGTTCAAGACAGCAACTCAGGGGGCACCCTTGGTGATACAGGTAATAAACGCTGGTTCAACCAGCAATACCTACATCAAAGGGTAGTATTTTAAAAATTCCACTCTCCCAAAAACAGGATTGGAGCCATGTAGTGAATATTGATGAAAAGTTGTTTAACAGAATCAGGATGTGGGGTTTAATGCTATGTAGTGCTCAGTATGCGGGGTTTGTTCTTCCTTACTTACATAATTGGGTCGGATTCTGAAACAAAATTATCAAATGTGTGTCAAGTACTAAGAAAGGTCCATACAGTTTTTGGAGAAAACTACGAGGATAGTGCTGAACACTTGCTGAGGGATTCAGGATCTTTCTGCGAAGAATAGATAATTGGCTGATGGTTTTGAACATTGTCATTTGTAAAATATTGTACATCTGCCAAAAGAACTTACCTGAAGCAAAAGTGAATCAGAGTGGACTTTAAAACACAGTGCCTCTGAAAATGCCCTCACGGTGACAAATAAAGAACACCATCCTTGTCTATGAACAAACAGCCCGCTCGGTGGAATAACTGCCGAATGATGTTTATGATGTGATGATTAGATCAGAAATTGTAAAGTTTGATTGCTAGTCCATACAAGGAAACGCTGAAGCTTTGAAGTGGGTGCAGGGAAAGGCATCCTTTATAATACCTTTATGATCCGTGAGAATAGCTTAGAAGAGGAAACAGGAAACAATGTGAGAATTTTGTTCCAGAATATGCACCGATAAGCAAATTGACTTCGCTACGACTTTAAGTGAAGTCTAGACAATCAGACCACAGTTCATGGGAGAGGAAAGTAAATTCTGAATGGAAGATGTCACCTTTCACAAAGGGAGGCAAATGTCTGAATTACCTGTTGAGTTGGAGTTGGGTAAAGACACTTAGGATATGCAATGCCGATGGATAGACTAGTCTCAGGAGATAGAATGGTCTTTTATGCTGGGGATTTCATCTGCTCTTCTTCAAAAAGCAAGTTGTCAGAAGGTGGCATCAGATACGTTGTTGGATATGAGTCAGTAAAAAATGCATTATTCTCAGTGTGGTCCTTCTATTATCCAGTACCCAACAATAAGTGGTTTCATTGACTTCTCTTCTTTTACAACTCACTAAAAATAGTGCCAGTACCATACTAAGCTTCTACATGGGATAGTGTACAATATGCAAACTGCCTTGATAGTCCAAGTGTCATGTCTCTTTGCAGACCTATTCATCAATGACTGCTTAATCAAGGTTTTCATGCAAAGTGATGTGGCCATTATAAAGTTGGGCTGAACAAAAGATTAGAGGGATGATTAGTGGGTCAAATTATGTTTCAGTCCAGTCACAGCAGAATGACTTGTAAATGGGGAAAAGGCACGAGATTGGCCCTTAGCTGATAGAACTGGAGTAACTAATGGAGCTTCTGCAAGCATAATGGGCTGAATGGCCCCCTTCTGTACAATAACAAATCTGTGATTCAGTTTGGTCCCTTCTTACGCATGAAAAGAGATGCCTTTCTGTTGCCTGGTCAGGAGTGCTGAATAAGAACTGCTTGGATGTTTTGTGCACAACTCAACTTCCATTGCTAACAATGAAATGACAGAGAAATAAACGATACAAGTGCTTTAGCACACTCCTGAACAGTTGGGTCCTATCTATTTCATGGTATGAAATTGGGACAGGCAGATTTCTCCCCTGAATGTTTTAGGAACTGTGGGAAGAGAAAATAATCCCTATTTTTTTCAATTGCCCATCACCAAACCTTACATGGTTGAAATTTGCTATAACGATGGCGGACCATTAGAAGATTTGCTTGGCAAATTTGTAACTAGCACAATCATGACTGCAAAAGGAGACAGTACAATTGTTTCCAATAAGGGATCCTGAGATCATCCATTAGCAAGGTGCCCAACACATCACTAACAACGATGCTGAGTCGTTGAGAGCGCAAAACCTTGACTCATTCTTGAGTATTTCCCTCATACTTACAGGGTCTTGGAATTAGTAATTACATCACAGTAAAGATTTGGCAATGTTAAATCTCTGAATGCTTCCAGCCTCTTTACCAGGATGAAAGCCTTTTCAGAATCAAGACATTTTATTAATCAAACTCTTTAGCCATGTTATTGCACACCTCTGGAGAGGGTGTGACTTGGTCCTTCTTGTCCAGCGGTAGGGACATTCATCACTGCACCATAAGCCTCTTCGTTTTGCAAAATTGATGAGAGCAGTAGAAATATATTTCACCTTAGCCTTCTGACCTTATATGGAACTTTTCAGAAGGCCCACCTGGCCCTTACATTCTTCACAAGAATATGCTAATCCAGTCAATCTGTGTTTGTTATACATCAAGCCTCCAGCGATATAACTGCGATAAGGATCTGGGCCATCACCTTCGGGACGATTGAGATCAGCGAGAGTCCTTTACAGATTTTCTCTCAATAGAACCAAAGTGTCCCATTTGGATCTTAGCGAGTTGTTCCTTGAAACAGATCTCCAAACAGTCTGACTCCCATAGCCCTGCAAATGTCCTCCTTTTCAAGAACATATCCACTTTGATTTGGAAAATGACTGTTGAATCTGTTTCTTTCAGACAGTACAGTTCAGATTTTTAAAAAAAATTCACTGCAAACAGTAAAAATTTCTCGACTTACTCCTGGTTCTTTTTTCAATTACAGTTAAGTCTTATTGATGTTTGTGGAATATAAGAAGTATGGTTTTACAACAATATTAAAAATCTGTAGTTGAGAGTGGCCTACTGAAAAAGCACAGAAGGTCAGGCAGCTTCTGAGGAGCAGGAGAATCGAGGTTTCAGGCATAAGCCCTTCATTAAGTTCCTGATGAAGGGCTTATGCTCAAAACATTGACGCTCCTGCTCCTCGGATGCTGCCTGACCTGCTGTGCTTTTCCAGCACCACATTCTTGACTCTGATCTCCAGCAACTGCAGTCCTCACTTTTTTCTAGTGCCATTTGTATTGGTCTACCTACAGCACATGGACTGCTGCAGATCAAGTATCAATTGATCTTCTCATGTGTGAGCTGGCAGTTTCCAGTAACAATGATGAGCTTCTATTTATTGCTGAGATAATGAGCTGTCTGCCAACTTTCAGATTTCAGATTTGACTTTGATCCAGTTCTTGAGCTGTTGTTTTTAAAATGTGACCTATTTTTCTAACCAATCTGTTTAGAGATGTTATTGCGCATCTCTGAAACAAATGGGAATTGAAATTGGGCCTCCTGGACAATGGGTAGGGACAGTACCACCATGTCACAAGAATGATAAAATCCCCTACAATGTGGAAACTGTACACTGTGCACTGTGGGGAGATATTGAGACAGTGAAAGAGAGTTAGTGAGAACTATAATGAGAGAGAGCAAGTACCTACCATTTGGTAAGATGGAGAGAAAGAGACAGAGAGGTAGAGCAAATGAATTAGCAAGTGCTGGATAGAAAGAAAGAAGGTTGGCGAGACTCCACACTTCACTTCAGCTCTGATGAAGTGTCATCTAGACACAGAATGTGAGCTTGCTCTCTCTCCATGGACGCTGCCTGTAATTATCACCCTGCCTCAATTAATTGGATCAGAGGTCATCCCTTCCCTTGTTATTCAGCTGTTGACACTTCACTCACATTATTTGTGTGATCTTTTGATCTCTCTGCTTATACATTCTGTGCCTGTGCGCTTCCCATCATTTTAACTGACAAAGGAGCAATGTTCCGAAAGCTTATGGTTTCAAGTAAACCTGTTGGACTATAACCAGGTGTTGTGTGACTTCCAGCCTCCTCCACAATGAAATCTTGGAGGAGAGAGATATAGTGAGAAAGGGAAAGAAAGCTAATATAAGATAATGGAGAGAGACCAGACATCTAACAACTGTTAAGATGGAAAGAGAGGGACAGGGTTCTGGGATAGAGAGAATGAATCAGCAAATGCTGGGTAGCAGGATGATTATGGTGAGGAGAAAGAAAGGAAGTGAGACCTTTGAGGAGAGAAAGATGGGGAAAGGGAGGACTGCAATGCTCAGGTATCGTAAAACAGTTTGCAATGTTTCCGAGTTTGGATAATGAAGGTAATTTAATGGGGTGTGCCTTGGTATTGTTGCAATTGTGTTATTGCCAATTACTCTCTGTGTACAGGTTTCTGCAGGGGGTCCTCACCAAGGGAAGATCTGGAGTCTTGAGTCATCTCCTGATGGCTGTTGGCTGAGTGTACCTATGTCACCACACAGACTCACTGATGTAATGGGATCAGGCCTTGTTCTGGGCGGGGGTGTCAAAACAATCCACTCGCAAAAGACTCATTTGAACTCTGTAAATTCTGCACCAGCGGTGTCCTGGATGCCTCTCTTGCAAATTATTTTTGCAAAGCGATAATTTGAGTGGCACTTACTACCTCCTCTAAGGTGCACTGCTGTTCGGAGAGCTCTCGTGGAGTTCAACGTAAACACCTGCCACTTTAGTTTATAAAATCTGCAGATAGTCCACTGGGCAAGAGCGCAGGGGCACAGCCCTTTCGGTTACTGAACGATCCCAAGGATGTCACGGTTGCCTTTGAGGGTATTTAGAGTCCGTGAGATCAAAGCACAGTCATTCTGAGCTCAGCCTCATCCCATTTTCAGCATGTTTTCCTGCTGGGCCATGACTTTCTCCTGAACCTAATGAGACGCCAAGAGAATAGATGATTCAAATGGGCTGAGACACGGTGCAGAATACAAAATCATGATTCTTGGAGAAAGTTAAAACACGCTCCAGTGCCTTTACTATTCTTATACAAATTTTGCAGAGCCACTGAAACTTCAAATCTACATGCAACTAATCAGCACTGGAAATGTTTCTAAAATACAAGAGCGAGATTAGGTTTTCGTTCTGCAAACGTACAAAATGATATTTGACCATTTCGCCGGTTCTTTTATTGGATATTGCTGCATTCAGTTCATTCACTTATGAAATTGAAGTGCAAGAAAACGAGAGTGGGGCTAATTGGGGAGCTCTTTCAAATAACTGGCACAGCAACAGTGGGCTGAATCGCCTCAACTGTGTCGTAACATCAGATGATTCTGAGGTAATTTGTTTAATCTGACCATTATCTTGAGGTATAAGTGCTGTTGAGCAATCACTTTGCCATTTATTACAGTTGTGATGATCTTCCCAGGATTTTGTGGTAGGTTGAACAGAGATGTTGTCGCTTTTAGTCATCAAGGATGTAATTGCCTTGGGGGCTCATTGGATTAATGAGAGGCCTGTTTTAGGAGAGATTGAACAATTTATGCACATCCTATCTGGAGCTTAGTAGGATGAGAGGAGCTCTAATTGATGTCTATAAAGTACTGAAGGGGATTGACAAAGCAGACATTTCCCGCTGTGGGACAATCTGGAATGAGAGGTCATAGTTTTAGGATAAAGGGTGGCAGATTTTCTTCTCATTTACCGAATTCAAATACCATCTGACGTGGCAGGATTCGGACCCCAATTCCCAGAACATTACCTGGATCTCTGGGACTTAACAGCCTAGTGACAAGGTCATTGCCTCGCAAAGGAGAAAGTGAGGGCTGCAGATGCTGGAGATCAGAGTCGGAAAGTGTGGCGCTGGAAAAGCACAGCTGCTCAGGCAACATCCGAGGAGCAGGAGAGGCAACACCAGGAATGAAGAGTTTACGCCCGAAACAGCGACTGTCCTGCTCCTCAGATGCTGTCTGACTGGCTGTGCTTTTCCAGCACCACACTTTTCGGAATTACCCGGATCTGTGGATTAACTTGTGGGAGACAATGTTATGGGGTCTGGGGTTCCAATCCTGCCAATGGCAGATGGTATTCAAATGCGGTAAATAAAAATTAAATCTGCCACCCTTTGGATTCAATAAAGAATTTGGAATTAAGAGTCTAATAATGACCGTGAATCCTTTGTCGATTTTTGGATAAACCCACCTGATTCACTGATGTCCTTTAGGGAAGGAAAGTGCCATCCTTACCTGGTCTGGCCTACATGTGACTCCAGACCCACAGCAATGTGGTTGGCTTGTAACTGCCCTCTGGGTAATTAGGGATGGGCAATAAATGCTGGCCCAGACAGTGACACATTCATCCTGCGAATGAATAAAAATATTTAAAATAGGCATGAGGAGGAATTACTTACAGATGTCATAGAGATGTACAGCATGGAAACAGACCCTTCGGTCCAACCCGTCCATGCCGACCAGATATCCCAACCCAATCTAGTCCCACCTGCCAGCACCCGGCCCATATCCCTCCAAACCCTTCCTATTCATATAACCATCCAAATGCCTCTTAAATGTTGCAATTGTACCAGCCTCCACCACTTCCTCTGGCAGCTCATTCCATACACGTACCACCCTCTGTGTGAAAAAGTTGCCCCGTAGGTCTCTTTTATATCTTCATGAATCTATAGAATTCCATCCCAGAGTGAGGTGGATGTTAGATACTGAACAAACTTAAGGAGGAGATAGACAGGTTTTCAATTTGGTGACAGGTTGAAGGTTTCTGACGAGTGGGAAGGAAAGTGGAGTTGAGTTCAGCTATCGATGGTATTGAATGGTGGAAGAGGCTCGAGGGACTGAATGGCCTATTACTCCTGCTCCTAGTCATGTTCTTAAATTCTCATCGTGGAAAGTAACCTGCAGCATCTGCATGTGAGCAGCTCAAAGTGGAAATCATAGAATCCCTGCAGTGTAGAAACAGGCCCTTCAGCCCAAAAGGTACACACCAACCTCTGAAGAATAACCCACCCACACCCATTCCTTCTCCCCGATTACCCTACATTTACCTCTGACTAATGCACCTAACCTACACATCCCTGAACACTACGGGCAATTTAGCATGGCCAATTCACCTGACCTGCAAATCTTTGGACTGTGGGAGGAAACCGGACCACCTGGAGGAAACCCACGCAGACACGGGGAGAACATGCAAACTCCACACAGACAATTGCCTGAGGCGGGAATTGAACCCGGGTCTCTGGTGCTATGAGGCTGTAGTGCTAGCCACTAAGCCATCATGCCACCCCTAATCAGTATGTTGCTACACCAGTACCTCACCCAGAAATGTGAAAGCGTGGATCATGTAAACTTGCTGTACTCGATACATATTCACTCAACACACTGACATTCAGAGTCAGATCATTTTTTTTTAAAATTCATTTTCACAGGCCAATGTGATAGTAGGCTGGGCCAGCATTTACTGCTGGGCCCTAACTGTGAAGTTGGTGGTGAGCTGCCGTCTTCAACTGCTGCAGCCTGTGTGCTCTCAGTGTACCCACAATGCCGTTTAGGGAGGGAGCTCCAAGCGCTTGACGCAACAATGAAGGAGCGATCATATTGTTCAAAGTTTGGTGTATGACTTAGAGAGGAACAAGGAGGTGATGGTGTTCCCGTTATTCAAGATGGTGGCATCTAAGGGCTTAGTTCGGAATAGGTTTTATTTTCACGTGTACTCCAGAGGACACAGGAGTACACTGAAACATGCACAAAGTCACTATTTCTGGTGCCAGCTGAGGTACAAAGATATTTAGGTTTAAAGTCTTTGGGTATAAATTAGAAAAATAAAGAAATAAAGGTAGACGTTCAGCTTTATAGTTCTGAAGCAGGGAGTTCACGCTGGGCATCACCTCGAGGGGGGAGTCTGCACTGAGCTTCTCATTGAGGGGGGGAGGGGAGTCCGCACTGGGGTTCTCCTCGAGGGGGGGAGGGGAGTCTGCACTGGGGTTCACCTTGAAAGGGGAGGGGAGTCTGTACTGGGCATCACCTCGGGGGGGTGGGGGGGAGGGGAGACTGCACTGGCATCACCTCGGTGGGGGGGGAGGAGAGACTGCACTGGGCATCACCTCGAGGGAGGGATGAGGGGAGTCTGCACTGGGCATCAGCTCGAGGCGGGAGGGGAGTCTGCACTGGTTTTCACCTCGAGGGGGGAAGGGAGTCTGCACTGGGAATCACCTCGGGGGGGGGGGGGGGGGGGAGTCTGCACTCGGCATCACCTCGAGGGGGGAGGGGAGTCTGCACTGGGCATCACCTCGAGTGGGGAGGGGGAGTCTGCACTGGGCATCACCTCGAGGAGGAGAGGGGAGTCTGCACTGGGGTTCACTTGAGGGGGAGGGAGGGGAGTCTACACTGGGCATCACCTCGATGGGGGGGGGGGGGGGGAGTCTGCACTGGGCATCACCTCGGGGGCGGGGGGGGAGTCTGTATTGGGCATCACCTTGAGGGGGGGAGGGGTATCTGCACTGGAGTTCACCTCAAGGGGGAGGGCAGTCTGCACTGGGGTTCACCTCGAGGGGTAGGGAGGAGAGTCTGCACTGGGCATCACCTCGAGGGGGGGAGGGGAGTCTGCACTCGGCATCACCTCGAGGGGGGAGGGGAGTCTGCACTCGGCATCACCTCGAGTGGGGAGGGGGAGTCTGCACTGGGGTTCACCTCGAGGGGGAGGGAGGGGCGTCTGCACTGGGGTTCACCTCGAGGGGGAGGGAGGGGCGTCTGCACTGGGGTTCACCTCGAGGGGGAGGGAGGGGCGTCTGCACTGGGCATCACCTTGAGGGGGGGGAGGGGAGTCTGCACTGGGCATCACTTCGAGTGGGGGAGGGGAGTCTGCACTGGGCATCACCTCGGGGGGGGGGGGGGGGGAGTCTGCACTGGACATCACCTCGGGCGGAGCGAGGGGAGTCTGCACTGGGCATCACCTCGAGGTGGGAGGGGGGTCTGCACTGGACATCACCTCGAGGGGGGGAGGGGAGTCTGCACTGGGCATCACCTCGAGGGAGGAGGGGAGTCTGCACTGGGGTTCACCTCGAGTGGGGGAGGGGAGTCTGCACTGGGGTTCACCTCGAGGGGGGGGGAGGGGAGTCTGCACTGGGGTTCACCTCGAGGGGGGGAGGGAAGTCTGCACTAGGGTTCACCTCGAGGTGGGGGGGGAGGGGAGTCTGCACTGGGGTTCACCTCGGGGGGGAGGGGAGTCTGCACAGGGCATCACCTCGAGGGGGGGAGGGGTGTCTGCACTGGGGTTCACCTCAAGGGGGGGAAGGAAGTCTGCACTGGGGTTCACCCCGAGGTGGGGGGGGGAGTCTGCACTGGGGTTCACCTCGAGGTGGGGGGGGGGGTCTGCACTGGGGTTCACCTCGAGGTGGGGGGGGAAGGGGAGTCAGCACTGGGGTTCACCTCGAGGTGGGGGGGGAAGGGGAGTCAGCACTGGGGTTCACCTCGGTGGGGGGCGGGGGGGAGGGGAGTCTGCACTGGGGTTCACCTCGAGGTGGGGGGGAGGGGAGTCTGCACTGAGGTTCACCTCGAGGTGGGGGGGGAGGGGAGTCTGCACTGGGGTTCACCTCGAGGTGGGGGGGGAGGGGAGTCTGCACTGAGGTTCACCTCGAGGTGGGGGGGGAGGGGAGTCTGCACTGAGGTTCACCTCGAGGTGGGGGGGGGAGGGGAGTCTGCACTGAGGTTCACCTTGAGGTGGGGGGGGGGAGGGTAGTCTGCACTGGGGTTCACCTCGAGGGGCGGGGGAGGGGTGTCTGCACTGGGGTTCACCTCGAGGTGGGGGGGGGGGGAGGGGAGTCTGCACTGGGGTTCACCTCGAGGTGGGGGGGGGCGGGGAGGGGAGTCTGCACTGGGGTTCACCTCTAGGTGGGGGGGGGGGGGGAGTCTGCACTGGGGTTCACCTCGAGGTGGGGGGAGGGGAGGGGAGTCTGCACTGGGGCTCACCTTGACGGGGAGAGTCTACGCTGAGGTTCGTCTCAAGGCCGGGAGTCCATCAAGTCTGTCTGAGAGGAAAAACGCATGAAAAGAGGAAAAAGATGAAAATAAATGGATGCAGCTGACAAGTTCCAGCTTTGGAACCCTGCTCTGCTGTCATCTTGTGCTGCCCTGGACTTGGTAATTTGGGGGATAGTGTCCAATGAACCTTGGCAAGTGCATCTTGTACCCACTGTGCGTTCGGGGCGTTAAGCAGGAAGACGGTGGGCCAAACAAATGAGCTGCTTTGTCCTGGATGGAGTCAAGCTTCTTGAGCGTTGAGATGTGAATGCATTGGAGAGAGTGCAATAGCGATTTACAAAACTGGTTCCCGGGATGAGAAACATCACCTTAATGAGGACAGATTGAAGATGTTGGTACTGTTCTTCCCCAGAGGGAAGAAGGCTGAGGGGAGATTTGACAGAGATTTCCAAAGTTATGAATGGTGTGTGTCCAGTTGATAGGGACAAACTGTTCCTACTTACAAAATGATCAAAAGGAAGAGAGCACTGACTTAAAGTGATTTGCAAATGTAGGAAATGTGATGCGAGAATAAACATTCACACACAACAATTTGTTTGGGCAGAGAATCTACTGCTTAGAAATGTAGTGGGAGTAAAGTCAATTGAGGCAGTTAAAAAGGCATTGGATGGTTATTTCAATGTGCAAGGGTATGGGGAGAAAGCAGGAGAATGCCACAATGTCATCATGCTCATTGGGCGGCTAGTACAGCAGTGATGGGCAGACTGGCCTTCTTCTATACCCTAGCGATTCTGTGATTCTCATTGTAAGACTCTTACTGTGACAACAGACTAAAATCTGCATCCACCAAACATTAATTAGTTGAGAACATGTACACAAAACTGTGGTAAAGATATCACCCATTTGTTCCCTAACACAACTGAGAACTTACATTTATATATCACACCACATGGTCATATCTTTAGTGGGACCTGTTCAAAGTTGCTCCCGACTCCAAACAGTGTCAGTTCTTCCTGTCAGAAGTCATCACTTTTGGGAACCCTGGAAGCAACCTGTGAATGCAAGGCCCACTCCAGTGACTCCAACTTGCAGTGTCAACAGGGCATCCTGAAATGGCTGCAGGTTCCAGCTCTGTGAGCAGAGGATTCACACCTATCAGCATTCTGTTTACAGAGAACAGTCTCTTCCCCTATTCTCCACAACAAACGTTATTTCCCTATCTTGCCCTAAGGACTCATTCTCTCACTCTGTCCCTGTCTCTGTCTCTCCCTGTATGTGTCTGTCCCTGTCTCTGTCTCTCCCTGTATCTGCCTGTCCCTGTATCTGCCTGTCCCTGTATCTGTCTGTCCCTGTATCTGTCTGTCCCTGTCTCTGTCTGTCCCTGTATCTGTCTCTCCCTGTATCTGTCTCTCCCTGTATCTGTCTCTCCCTATATCTGTCTCTCCCTATCTCTGTCTCTCCCTGTATCTGTCTGTCCCTGTCTCTGTTTCTCCCTATATCTGCCTGTCCCTGTCTCTGTCTCTCCCTATATCTGTCTCTCCCTGTCTCTGTCTCTCCCTGTATCTATCTGTCCCTGTCTCTGTCTCTCCCTATATCTGTCTCTCCCTATATCTGTCTCTCCCTGTATCTGTCTCTCCCTGTATCTGTCTGTCCCTGTCTCTCCCTATATCTGTCTCTCCCTGCCTCTGTCTGTCCCTATATCTGTCTCTCCCTGTATCTGTCTGTCCCTGTCTCTGTCTCTCCCTATATCTGTCTCTCCCTGTATCAGTCTCTCCCTAT